>NC_092059.1:23806159-24406159 GCF_039877785.1 Chaetodon trifascialis | reverse complement strand
ATCTTTTCATAAATGATCGTAAGATCCCACATTCTCTTTTGGATTCTGGTCAATATTCCTGGCCAGTGTAGGAGGGGACAACTTCTAAAACTCCTACTGGACCAAAGATGGGTCAGAAATAATTTCATATGGATGAAGCTGAGGGTCAAAAGGCTTCCAGTCCTGGTCAAACTCTGGCAGAAAGTGCTGCTCCGCATTTTGTATCAGCTGAACTGAACGTGAACTCTCCCCCAAACCTCTCCATCTCTAACACATCCACATTCATTCAGCCTCATTCCTCTCCGTTCCTTTGTCTCCTCCTCAGTCTGCATCCAGTCCTCAACCAAGCAGGAAATGCAATTACACTGATGGAGATTCTGCTAAAACGTCCTTATTCTAGTGATACTGAGTGTAAATGATATTGCTGTAAAACTCATTTAAGTTGCAGGTTGTGATTGGTTTCATCATAGCAGCTTTTGCATAACATGGACTTACAGTATGAGCATCATGAGACAAAAGTCCCTTTAAATGGTTGTAAAAATGTCAGAAAAGCCTTCTTGAAACGAATAGCTTGATAATATATGAAGTTAACACTGATAAACAACAGTTCAAGCCTTACTTTTGAAAAGAAGTAAAGTAATGATGTTTTACTTTTTCAGGAAACTGTTACCGCTATGAAGTTGTTTTTACAATCGCCAGTAATTCTTTAACAGGATTTTTACATTTTCAGCCCATTTAAAGGGATATCGCATGACATTAATTACATTTGTTATTACACTATCTGGTATTATTGCATTCCAAAGGCAGACATGATGTTGTAAGAGCTAAAACATGTCAGTATGCGGTGCTAACATTCTGTGCTTTAATGTGTTGTCATGTTGAAATTCTAACTCTCTGCATCAGAATGAATTCCTCACCTCCAGCCCATTTCACCTCACCACCATCCTGTGCTGGTCAGCTTAGTGTTCGTATGATTAGGAAGAGGCTGGCAGTGTCTGACTGACATTAGATCGGCCATGTTGACTGAAATCACCATGATCTCAAAACTCAACTAAAAAGTTGCTAAAAAGTTCAAAAGCATCAGATCCAGCCCTGGAAGCACTTTTTCCCTTTTCCTCAAGCAAACCCTGCAGCAGGGCGAGTTCTGTATTTCAAAGTGGCAGTGAATATTTGATCCGCAGTACTTACTGCAGTCTGAATTAACTCATGAGCCTCTGGAGTCGAAATTAAGAGAGAGACTTTTTGAGACATACTGAACCTGGCTCTGCTCCTTACTCAAACGACAGCAGGTCTGGGTGGGGCTCTGAGTCTTCAGGACTCACTCCACCTTTACTGCAGGGGGTGCCATTCCCCAGCAGGACCTCCTCGCCGAGGCTAATGCGGCAGGGAGTTTTCCCCGAGCAGGGGGTGGAGGCCAGCCGGGAGTCTGGCCCTGACACCTTCTGCCAGACGTCGCAGGGCTTCGCTCTGGGCTCCAGCTGTGGCGGATCTTTGTTGATGAGGTCTGGTACAGAGAGCTGAAGCTGGGGCTGATTCTCCTCCTCGCCTCCTTTAGTGCTCCTGTTTTCCACGCCATCTTCTTCTCCTCCTATCACTCCGTCAACTTTGCCGTTGCCTCCTGTCGTCTCCCCATCAGCAGCGACTTTGCTCTCCTCTGGGTCCAGCGGCAATGCGATCTCCTCTGCCGCCTCCTCCTGCTTCTCGCCCTGCTGCTGCTGATCCTCGCTGCTCCTCAGCTCCTCCTTGGCAATGAGGGGAGCCTTGTCAGGAGAAGAGAGGAAGGAGGAAGAGTCAGCAGTGTCCGGAGAGGAGACCACAGGGTCAGATGAGATCATCATGTCCTGGGTGGTCTTCAGCGCCCGAGGGAGCCGCTTCTTCCCAGACGGGGGCGGCGGGTCGAGCCGAGGGAAGGAGTCGAGGGAGATGTGACTGGAAGAGAGGAGAAAAGGGAGGGTGGGGAGTGATGGAGAAAGGAGGGGAGGGTGAGAGACATGGCAGCTTGAAAGATACTGCTACACATGCTGCCTTCAAACGCTGCGAGCTTGTATGTTCAGTATGGAGAGTCGAGTAAAGTGTTCACTTTGAACAGTTGTGAGTTTGCTGCTCTCTGTGAAATCGACTTTGTCGCACGGCGTGATGTGCACATTGATACCACTCTCACGTTTGTATGTTAAACATTGAGCTGAAGCCAGAGGACGGTTAGCTTAGCTGAGCATAAAGACTGGAAACAGGGGTTACCTGCTAGCTACGGACATGAGAGTGATATTGAGATGCCATATTACTCCTTACAAGAAAGCAATTATGTGTGTTTCCCAAAATACTTACTGTTTATTCTGGATGCGTTATGACAGCGACTCATATTGGATGACATGTTTGACGTGAGCAGATAAATGTAGATGACATGCATTAGGTATGAGCAAATCATGAGTACATTGAGCGTGCTCTGAATGTCAAAAGTAACTGCAGTGACTCCAGCGGCCAAATCTGAGTGCATCAGGGTCTGTAAAGCTAGAGTTATTCTCCTCCAGACACGCCTAAACACATTTAGAAACACATACACAGTGTATGCACGCAAGTATGACACAGCACAGAAACCTCTGCCGGCGACACAACCACTGTTAACTTTGTAAAATTTAAGCCGAAAGCTGATTGGTTGAATCAAACCAGACATTAGAAACTGTTGTCAGCCTGAGCTGTAGCCGTTTCTAATTACATACTGTAGGTGCAATAGCATCAAATCTGGCAGGATGTCTAACAGTTTGGGCTTGTTGCTGTAAATGGAGCATATGTGTGTGGAGGAGGGTGGAGAGCGGCTCTTCATTGTGCACTTGAAGTGTTTACAAAGACATAGTAATTTCTCAAGCTGTTCCCCACAAGGACAGAAAATTACCATGGTTACTACATCCCATGGTGATAAGGAAGAACTTATTATTACCGGTGCGAGCAGAGCTCACGGGGACGATGGAAGACAAGTCAACGAGTACGGACAACTTCTTATCATCCAAGTACATCTACCCAAGTACTGTACTTTAGTACAGATTTGAGGTATTTGTCTTTACAGGTCACCTTCTACTTCTACGCTTTGGGCTCTTCTCACTATTTTCAATATTTTTACAAACCAAACAATGAAAAAGTGAATGGAGAAAATAATCAGCTGGTGAACCCAAAAGTAAAGTAATCACTAGTTCACCTCAAACAGTGAAACGCTGCTTTTACATGAAAGCATAAGTCACAATAATCTAATGATAGGATATATGATAGTCTAACAGTCACAGCGGACATTTTTCTACACTGAGGACTTTTACATTTCCCTGCTTATACTTCCACACTTTCACTGAGGTAAGCTTTTCAATGCTGTACTTCTACTTGAAACAAAGTATTTGAATAGTGTGGTATCAGTACTTTCTGATCAGTTTCCTGAAGCGTATGGGTTCATCTTTACACCCTAGTCTGTAGATAATGGCATTAACTATCCAAATAGTGGAATAATAAATAAAATAATGAATTTCACTTTCACTTCCAGAGGGACCGTTAAGAAAACGACATTTGTCCTAATTAGCATATGAATACATGAGTTATTTCCAAAAACCTGCTATGTGAGGTCAAAATGACCTTCTTTGAACACCAAAGTCTAATCACTTCATCTAACTGAGTTCAGTGAACAGTTGTGCCAGATGTAATGAAATTCTCCAGGTGTTCCTGAGATATTGCACTGAATTGGACGGACTTGAGCTCACAGTGACTTTGACCTTTGACCACAAATCCAGGTTTCAATAATGGGCAGGCGGCCAGTTATTAGATGAATAAAACTCTTGGCTCCACCTGTTCAGATGAGTCGGGGGTCTGGCAAAATCTTTGCACATCATCGATTGTAAATGAAGCTAAATCTATTCACAGTCCAGAAAAAGGAGACAAATGGGGGCAGAGCTGCTGAAAAATGACTTCTGCTTGACTGATCTTCATTTGGACAGACAACAGATCAATTTTCCTGGAACAAATCCCAAATACAGACACACGGAAACGACCTGGCTGGAAAGCACGAGTGTGTGTATGGAAGCAGGTAAAGAATACACAAGAAGCTGGAAAGTTCTGCCTTATTAACTTCCAGGCGTCTCAGAGGGACCCTTGATGGTAATTTAAAACCACATCTCACAGGAGAAATCTGAAATCGTTCACCGTTTCTGACCAAGAACATAATTTACTCTAATACACATCTCTCTGGATGGTAATTTCATAGAATAATATCATGTCTTTAACTGGTGTTATCATTAAATTGAATGTGTGGCCTTGGAAAATGTTGTGATTTTCACATATTCTTTCTAAAAATGAACATATACAGTACAAAAGCATTGACAAAAGCACCCATTTAATCAGAGAGGTCAAAGTCAGTGAGTGGGCTTAAACCACCAACCTTTGAAACACGAGTCTGCAAATTTATTTGAAAGGGTGAAATGCATGACTATGATTATAATTAAGTACTTTCCTCACCACACAAATATTAAGGAAAATTGCTGTGTGTGTATGTGTGTACCTATTTGCAGTGGTCTGGTTGAATTGGTCCATACAGCTCCACACGGCACCAACGTTCTTGTTGACCTCAGTGACCCCAATGTCCCCGAGGTGGCTGGGCTCTTTTCTTCTTAACAAGTCATTGACCTGAAAGAAAGAAAGAAAGAAAGAAAGAAAGAAAGAAAGAAAGAAAGAAAGAAAGAAAGAAAGAAAGAAAGAAAGCAGGACAGGAAGAGGAAGGAGATGCAAAGAGAATGAAAAGCACTTTTTAAGTCAAAAGACATTCAGCTGCACTGATGCAGCAATGAAGTGATGAAACTGACTCTACAACCCAACTCTGAAGAGATAAAGAAATACACGATGTGTGAACCTGCAGGACTTAATGCCTGTGCTGTGCTTACCTTCGCGCCGACAGCTTTGCCCAGATTAATGGCATTTTTAAGCCTCTGCTGGCCTCCGGAGGAAGGAGAGTCGACGGAGCTGGACCCCAGGTTAGGATTAGCCGATGCTGGGGAGCGTCGGGCCGAGGCCTGGCCCGGCCTGGAGGTCTGAGGACTCTGCTGCTGGGCAATGGAGTTCTCAAACATGCTTTGATCAACTGGGAGAAAAGAGATGACAGGAGAAAGACAGATAGGTGAACAGACAGCAGGAACCAAGAGAAGATGTGCTTTTAACAGCACATGTTGCAAAGCAGCAGACCCTTCAAGCTCTACACAATACACTTTAGATGTTGGCTTTAAGAATGAGATGCAATGACTCTTGAAGGGAAGTGAAAGGAATACTCCACTGAAAATGCAGGAGAGCTGTTGATTGGTTACTCTGTTTGTATTTCTTGTCACTTTTGGTCTCATTTGGAATTATCACCACTTATACTGCTGTGAATCCACAAACTGTCCTCCACAAAGGAGCAGTCTAATCATTTTCACCTCTCCAGCCCGGTGGAGTATTCCTTCAAGTGACCATGTCGCGTTCCTCCCGTGTCGCTCTGCAGCTTTGCACAAAACAAACTGATGTTGCATCATCACAGCATGATTCAAAGGTATTTCACGAGGAATGCATTCAACATATGAAGGCCAGATGGCAATGCAGCAACACTGTATGCACGTACACGGAAAAATAAAACAAAACACATGCACATAAATAGTAATAACACTAATGAAAACAAAGCAGAAATGGACCAAAATGCAGGAAAAGCAAAACATACACAGGGAGCTCAGGTGGCTGTCAATCCACATAAGACGTAAGATCTTACCTCTGAGAGAGAAATGTTTCTCGGAAGGCATTTAATGAGACATAGAAGTATCAAATTTCAGATCATTTCACCTCCAAAGATGCAGATTATCTGCTTAGACACAACAATGCTGCTGATGCATGTCTTCTACAAGAGGACAGTGAGAGGACTTAATGCGTAGCAGTGCAGCCTGGCTCTGATTACACACATCTGAAAGGTACAGGCAGGATAAATGGAGAGAAAATATCGCCCTTTGGAATCAGTTGGGAAGTCAAAATCAGTAACCTTGACTTTTCTTTGCACACAAAAGCATTTTACTTCCTCAGCCAATCAAAATATCTGCAGGAGCACATTAGCCAGAGGCCACAGGAAATGTGATCCAATATCACTGAATGAATCAACATGATACAGAGGGCATTCAGAGCAACTTCAAGGAGACAGAGAGAGATATGAGCGCAGCGGAGAGAGAGGTGTGTTTACTTTTGAGCATGCGGGCACGTATTCATAGGCGTCATCAAATCACAAATCAATTACTGCAGCAGAGAAGTGCAAAGTGAAATCACAGAGGATCTTAATAAGGAACAACAAACTATACAGTAGATTGTGTCTGTGCAGGTATGAGCTTGAATGCATTTAAGATTGGGGTGAAATGAATTTTGTGTACTCCGCTGTGGACTCTTGGTCATGCTGCAGCATCGGTGAGCATTTAGACGAAAACAACACTGAGTTAAAAACAAGATGCATCAGTGTGCAGGAAGAGTTGAGCTTTGTTTCAGGAGCGCTGTGCACTGACCTCAGTGCAGCTGCACCTTGTGTCACAGTACTGATGTTTATATGACCATGGGATAAGTGCTGTATTTAAAATGCAACGGATGGCATTAGTGTAGACCCAAGATGAATTATGAGCTAGCTAGCTAGCTGCAAGCTAGTGATCAGCATTGCTTGTAATACGAGTTGGCATCTTGCATGCATTACTGTAGTTAGAATTGGTTTGACTTCTTCTTGTCTACTGTGGTGAAACTTGATCAACTATTCAGCTGCCATGTCTTGTTTTGTCAATGACAGGACAGGATAAACTCTATGTCAATACCTTCTGCCTATTTGTTACTGTGATACAAAGGCACTTCATTTACATGCCTTAAGCCTTTGTTCAACATTCAGCCAAGGTCATTCAGGATGTACCGACTGTACATCAAGGTCATCCAGCGATCTCTGGATCGATAGTGACACATTGCACGGGCTATACAACATCCTTATTGATCCCACCATACAGAAAGGTCACATATTCCTCCCACTTCAAGCCCTAATGGAGAGGTAATGGATGGACTTTGTAATGCAGTACGCCCCTTGGAGGGCTTTGTGAAGGACATCAGAAAGGAGGATTTGTGCAGCGGGCCTGACAATGGTCTGAGGAAAGTGTATGTATAATTCAAAACATTTAATGTTTTGCAGCTTCTCTCTCAACCTGTCTTCCAGAAACTCATGCTGCCGAAAAGGTGAAACCTGCTGTTTGGAAATGAGCCCAGGTGTCTCAGTCTGGCTCATTTACACACAGATGTGATTTTTCATCACTATTTATGACCATTTCTCTGCTGGACTGTCCCTGAGCCAGCTCTGAAACTCTTTGCTCTTACGGTTCCTGTATACTCTAAAAGAATGCAAATTTGGCCATTCCTCAAAGGCTGTCAAATAAAGTGCTGTGTGCAAACGGCAGCGGAGGCACACTGACTGGAGGTCAGTTCATCCCCAGCAAAGTGAGTTACAGTGGAGGAAATGATGCTGGAAGTATACAACCAGTGAAATCTAAAACCAAAGACAACATGAGCGACACTGTTTCCAGGTTACAGCTGCAAATACAGGAGGAAGACCATGACTGACACATGTTTATGGTACCAGGTTTTTTTTTTTTAGGCTGATGATTTTTGGCATTTTGCCTTCATTTGACAGTAACGGTAGAGATGAAACTGAAGAGAGAGGAATGACATGCAACAACGGTCCCTGGCCAGGGTCTAACTGGGGATGTTGAGGTTATGTGAAAAAATGAACAGTCACAAAGTTTTTACATTTTGCTTTCAGGGAACTGATTTAAAGTCTGACAACATGCCATCGGTGGTGGTAGAAGCTGTGTAAATGCACACGACTAGGCTGTTGAAGACCATGTGAGAATTAAGTGCTTCAGTTTAACACAGCAGGCACTACAGGCTGAAGATGCAAGATGAAAGAAGCTGACGGTAAAGAAAGCTTTGATTATCATCTTCTTATGGAAATAAAGAGCGAGCTTGCAGTCCATTTAGGTTAAATCATGGACAGCTGTCACCTCATTGGTTGAGAATTTGAAAGGTTACCAATGAACAAGGTCAAAGTCCAGCTGAAGTTGAAGCGCAGCGGCTTGGGATGCATCCAGCGCCTCATGCCCCAGGCAAAACAATGGCTCACACAGGCGGCGCCCGCAGCATCAATAATGGACTGCAGACTGGAAATAAGCAGGGTATGTGCAAACTGCTGCTGAGGCTACATGTGAAACATACATTCACATGATGTTGTTCCAAACAGTTGAGCGAGACTGTGTGGCGAGCTGTGACGTCAGCCCTGTGCACACTGCGGTCATCACAGGCCGACGGCCAGGCGCTTTTATTTGGCCACAATCAAGCCAAATTGCTTCAGAGAAGTTGTAAATTTCAATTTTATTCATACTGTCAACTTTACTCCTTTGAACTGTGCTCTTTTGTAATTACTTTCTTTCTGCTCTCTCTGTCTCTCATTTGAATTTAAAGTGACCAGCAAAGCTCAGTCTGTCACCGTGCCTGCTGATCATAAATAAAGCCACTGCTGCTTCTCTCTGGAGATGATGTTATTTAAATACCCGCACACTGAAGATCGGATGTGATTGAGTCCTGTTTCCTCCTGACAGAGCGCTCATTCACTGATGTTTAGCAGATACTCTGTTCGATTTGCCACTGCCTGGGCTGAGATTTCCCAGCAGCGTCGGCACCTCACAGCTGAGAATTTGATTTGGGCGAACAGTTAATCTATGTCCTCCCAATTAGAGGAGACGGGACAGTCCTCTGCGCTGCAGCCCCACTGTGACTCAGGCTGATGAAACAGGTGGATTCTGTTCTGCAAAGCTTGCTTACTGAAGCATTAAAATTAGAGAAGTAATTGTGAAATCACCTGGCAGTGCAACTTCAGCAGGGGTAATATTTCAGTGAAGACAGTTCTAAATCAAACAGTGCAGCGTGTATTTCAGATTTTAAACTGAGCAATCACTGTGAACAAAATGAAGCTTTAACCCGATGACAGGGCGTGTCCCCGCGTCCCCTAGCAGTCAAAGTCAGGCACACTGGCACCCCAACAACAACCAGAGCAGCAGCTCGCCACTAATAAAAACTACATGTCTGATGACAGTTCACAAAACAAGAAATAAAGTGTTCAAAACATGCTGAATGAAATTGAATGACGTTAGTCAATACTCGTGACTTTACTGCAGTCATAGCATGACTCTGATCATTTCCAGTACGCGCAGTAAAAGTTGAAGTTCTCGCATAAGGACTGCCAAAACAGTGTCTAGTGTATATTAGTACACTGACATTTTCAATGTCTGACACCGTGCAGAACCAAGAGACAAACAGATTTTTTTCCAATTGCATTTATCTCCATTTTAACAAATTAACAACGTTAAAATGAAGCCAAATTAGCTGTCAGCAGTTCCTGTTTGCAACTAGACAAGTATCACTGGATTACTTTGATGCTGAAGAAACAATGAAAATCTGAGGATTCTTATGAAAATTTTGGAGTCTTTTTCTATGATTTCCAAGTGGGTTTTTGGAAATGACTTCATGATGACACTCATCTCTGTGTGTGCAGCTTGAACTGAGTTCTAACTCGGAGAAGAGGTATCTTAAACACCTTAATTACCTCTCCTGCAGCCTGTTATGTTCTGGAGGACCATGTGACGTTCGCAGATTACTGTACGTGTGTGTGTGTGTGTGTGTGTGTGTGTGTGTGTGTGTGTGTGTGTGTGTGTGTGTTGTTTTTTCAATTACAAACACGCCTGAAGGACTCCATCTGTAATAATTATTGTTCATTAACAGTAAAATGAGGGTTTTCTTCTTTCTTTCTTCAGAAGCTTCAGTGAATTAACAGCATTATTCAAACAGCAGACAGATTAGAAACAATACAGATACAGAGCGTTCATGCTGTTACAGAGGCAGAGCTGGGAAGACAAGTTCCAGTGTGCAATCCCAAATTTAATCCCCTCTCCACTTTCAGGTGATTTGTCGTTAAATTTCAGTTCTTTGTCTGTATGTAATCTGTCTCTTCCACCCCCTGCAGGAGAGGCAGGAAAGACAGTGAGAAGAAACACAGAGCAGTTAAAAAAGAGACATTTATTTGGCACAAAACAATGTGGTCAACAAACTTAAGCAGAGAGCTCTCACTCCCACTCATGCACCAGCAGCGGGCGGCCAGGCTGAATCAACTGAAATCATAACGCAATCTTCTGCAACACTAACGAAAGTAGAAAATCCCTGCAAGGAAAATTCTGGTTCATCCTACAGTTTAATTAAGGTTTAGTCTACAGACCTGTGAGTCAGAAGAAGCCTTGTCTTCAGAGCAGTCCAGACAAACTCCAGTGACAGTGAACGCAGCAGGTTAAGAAACAAAACTAGCTTGGTTGTAACAACATTAAGTACTTTTGACAAAGCTAAAAGTATTTAATGTAAGTATCATCGTAACACTGCAGTTACATACAGGTGCTGAGTATTATTGTGGATTTCTATTTACACCCAGCACCAGCTCATGTAGTAAAAGTCCCCATTGAGATGAGGTTGTGGTGGCTGAGTGGGTCCGACACAGGACTTTCATCCAGGAGACTGGTTTCCCATGTGACCCTTCCCATGTGACCTTAAGACAAGCCAACCCTGCAAGTGCACTAATATCTCTGAAGATTTAAATGGATTTGATCCACAGGAACTTCCACTGTAAAACAAACTCAATGTTCCTTCATACTCTGTATCTCTAGTGTTTCATTATGCACAGGTTGCTTTTATAGTCGTTATAAACCCTGTTGTTTCATACTCCTGCATCAACACATCAGCTTCTCACACCTTCATTACAAACGTTTGCTCGCCCGTAATGTCACTTTTTCACTGCTGAGCCATTTGTCACAGACATCCTCTCGTTTAATAAGAATCATGATATAATTATGGCTCCATTTTTCATGATTTACAACTTTTAATTGGCCAAATCAGGTCTCAGCGCTCTCAGGGAGCGCCTCTGTGACTTTGGCTCAACTCTGCCAAGCAGCCAGCGTGAGGTTGTAATTAGCTCGGCTCGGCTTCGGCATCACCGATCAAAGTGCCAAATTCTTAGCTTTGTTCTTAGCTGAGGGTAACCCACTTCTGTCACGGAGACGCAGCACACACACTGAGCCCTGCTCACAACAAAGACACACACTGTGGCTTTTCCTTCTCCTCGGTGATATGTAGCGTGGAGATAAGTGTTTCTGAACAAATACCCAGCTTTTTAAGTTTGGTTCAAACTTTGTGACTGATTTGAGTCCTTCATCACAGGCAAAGTTCTGGAGCCTTTAGGTTATCAATCATCAAACATCGATCTCAATCAGCCGATAAGGCTCATGACATAGAAAAAGCGAGTAAGTGGTGTTTCCGAGCTCAAGAATGAACTGTCAACTTATAATCTATAAACTGACACGAGTTTGAACTTCCTGCAGCTCCATGGCAACTGTGACGTCACAAGCTCCAGACCAAGTGCACCTTGAGTTGAGATTTCGTTGCTCCTTGGAAGTCAAAGTCTTTAAAAGAAACAACAGGAACAAAGAGAAAAATATATTCTGTTTCCTTGTGTAAGATGTCTAAAGCAGATTAAAAGTAAACAGGACCTCTTGTGGTGAGGACAGATCAACTTTCTGAAGAACAAAAACGTGGAGAGAAAACTGCGATTCTGTCCCTGAAGTCATAAAAAAAACAGAAACTGCAAAAACAAATAGAATTTTCAATCTGACTATTGCAGCTCGTTCTAATTGGATTATTGCAGTATTAATTAAAATTTTGTAATGAAAGCATCACCTCGTTTTTTTGTCTCCTTGAAACAGTAAATTGATTGAGCCCTGCATGTTGTCCACAAAGGCAGAGTGTAATGATGTTCCAGGGCAACGGATCGCAGCAAGGCTGCATCAGAGCGAGACGCCGGGAGGACAGGACGCGTGTCGGGCTGAGTGACCTGAAACACACTCATGTGAAGATGCAAACACACTAATCCTCAGGCCAGACAGGGTCATTATCACTGATGTATTAAATTACAGCTCCTCATTCGCCTACATTAAGATATGCATGTGTGTCTTGATGTGTGTGTGTATTACTGAGGCCAACCATGTCTGGGGTTTGAAAGGAGGAAAGCACGCACACACGCCCACACACACGCACACCAAGAGGTAGAGCCGCTCATCAATTTTTCACCTGGGTTCATTATAACATGAATGATTAAAGTGGGTGGGCTCTGGCGGGGGTCTGTCTCAGGCTGATGAGGGACTGTACGCAGCGCGGTATAAATGGAGGAACTTTCTGATTCATCTGACTGACGTGCTGCCTTTCACATCACCGCCGTGTGTCTGCTTTTAGTCATTTTCTGTGTGGAAAGTCGGCCCTGTCTGAATTTCACTTTCAGCTTTATGGAGGATCAGATGTAACATTCATGGCTGTCTGTACACAGAGAGAAGCTAAAAGAATGAATATTGTTTTTGACTCGTGAAGAACCCTCCCCACGTGCCCTCGCACTCAAGAAAACCTCGAAGGACAATCTGATTTTCATTTTTCAGTGCCGGTATCTCTAATCATTTCATCTTTGCCTAGACTTAGTCTCAGCTGCCTAAACTTAATTAGACCTGAGCTAGAATCCTTTAGAGCTGCAATTGTTTTCGGTACTGAATAGCCTTCCAGTTATTTTCCCAACTAATTAACATCCTCTGCTGTCCGAAGACCTTCGCCTCCAAGAGACAGCAGTCCTTCACTCTGCCAAAGGAGGTTGCTCCTCAGGAGAAAACAATGTTGATCTAAAATTATACCTGCTTGGACAGTGGAAAGTGTAACAATCCACAGAAATCTTGATCAATTGAACGCATCCTGAATTTAAGATGCCATATTTTGATATATCTATTTCCTACATGCTTGTTCAGTTGTTCTAATTAGCTCAATTATCTCCAGCACTCTGTCTCCATCTTATCTACAGCCTATTCTCCATCCTAATTTCCCCCTAGGATATTATTTCATCTTCATCTGATTAGCCAAATATGGCTTTTCTTCTGCCCTCAGTAGTGCATGGGGAGGAACTGACAGCACAGCAGTAAACTCTGAACTCTGAACAGGACTAGAACTCCATCTACAAAACCGATCGCTCTTCCTCTTGTGTCACCGCTGACCTGCCCTCCTTTTCTTGCACAGGGGCTAGCTAACAGCAAAGCAGAGCGGGGCAGCAAACTCTGAATTCCAAATCCCCCAAAACATCAGCCGGCATCTATCTTGTTGTGACAGGCTGAGCCTCCCAATCTGACCCTCAGTCTCAGAGGAAAACAGAGGCCCCATTAACAAAACTGACCTGCCTTCTCCTTCTCCTTCCCCTCCTCCTCCCCCTCCTCTACCTGGGGTAACCTTTTCACACAGTATGTCTCTGTTGTCCACCACGGGACTGTTTCATTGGCAACAGCATTTAGGTGACATGGCACCAAAACTGTCAGCTGAAACTAATGAAACTTTGAGCCAGGCCTCTGAACGACCACAACTAATACAAATGGATGTAGACAATGTGCACCATGCAATGAATGACACCACATAATCTCCACTAAATCCCACACATTACATTCCATTTTCAGTAAACAGCATGGAGATGAGCCACCTACCCTGACAGCTGCAGTCTGAGCCTTCAGATCATCTTTAGGGCCTCAGACAGACAGACAGACAGACAGACAGACAGACAGACAGACAGACAGACAGACAGGCAGACAGGCAGGCAGGCAGACAGGCAGACAGACAGACAGACAGACAGACAGACAGGCAGACAGACAGGCAGGCAGGCAGGCAGGCAGGCAGGCAGACAGGCAGGCAGGCAGGCAGGCAGGCAGGCAGGCAGGCAGGCAGGCAGGCAGGCAGGCAGACAGACAGACAGGCAGGCAGGCAGGCAGGCAGACAGGCAGGCAGGCAGGCAGGCAGACAGACAGACAGGCAGGCAGGCAGGCAGGCAGGCAGGCAGGCAGACAGACAGACAGACAGACAGACTGACAGACAGGCTGCAGGGTTTACAGGCAGATCCCTGCTAGAAAACTGTTTCTTTAGCACTTATTTTTGGATTATTTGGTGTGTAATTGTTCCATGTAGTTGGCAAATAGAAATGGAGTAGGCTGCCATATTGTGAACGACTGGTCAGGTGAAGCATGTGGAATTTAATGCTCAGAATATGAGCTGGACCTAAAACCTATACAGTTTACATCCTCCTTTGCCCGCCAGCCTTCTTCTTCCTTGCTTTTGTTGGCACACTCCGACATTTCTTGGCAGAATAGTGTTCATCCACTGGCAGTGTATCATGCTGTGCATCCTTGTGTGCGTGCACAATGCAAACAAAGTGGGTACCTACTCTTAAAAGTACAGTGCGTAAAGTGTGTGGAAAGGAACAAAATATGTTCTAAATACAAGCCCGGGCAGCTCTCAGTTTTATCTAAATGACAACAATTTTTGCTCATGTTACGTTAAGACGGCAACAATGCGCTGATGTGTGTGACATAATGAGGCAAGCAGCAGATTTCTGTTGCAATTTTTGCTAGATCAAGAAACAACGTGATGAGAAGAGAGGTTAACACACAGATTTGATGATGTACTGCCTACGCATTAGTACATGCTTTGGTTGCCTTACCCAGCTCCAACAGACTGAAAAGCCTCTGCACAAATCTGCTCTTAGCAGCAGTCTCACTTCAGCATTACAGCCGTCTACTGCTTCCATCTAATGTTTTGGTTAAATGTGAGGCATTTTTCCCGCAGCCTTGCAAACAATCCTCTTTTTATCCTGTGGTGACCTTGCAGATCCCATGAGATAGCTGAGCCGCACTTTCTCTGTTTATGAAAATGATATTAAATTATGATGTTACTCTATGCAAACTCTGAAAGAGCTGCCAGAGAGTATCCTTGTGCCTGACTTACGTGTCTCTCAATGACACAAGCATGGACACTGGCATTAGTGTGTCCTCTGAATGGAAAAATGAACCAGTTAGTCATACATGTCAGACAAGGACAGAGAAGAACATGGAGAGGCGGGGGGAGAGAGCACAGCACTCAGTGTGGTGACTGTGGATGGATATTTGTGCTAAAGTTTAAATTTGCCCAAACTTGAGAGTTTCTTCCAGGTCAGCAAGGAAGACTGGAGGCAAACGTTCCTTATTCGAATGCGCAAACACATTCTATGAACCCGTCGTCACAAACTTTACTTGCTGAAAAATTGCATTTATTACTGGACATACGAATGCAACTAAAGAGCCCAACCAAACAAAAGTCAACAACTCCAGGCTACACAGAAACTGAACCTCCTGCACTGTTGAACATATATTCTATTATTACCACAGGGTGTGACGCCAGCAACCCATTACAGAACCACCTGAACACAAAACAATCAGTCTTAACAAACATGGCTGAAAGGCTGCGACCTGATGATGGTGCTATAGTCAGTTATAGGATCACCAAAGTTACTGCAATTCATCCTGAGGGGAACGTAAATGTGTGGACCAAATTTCATGGCGATTCATACAATGTTCCAACCTCTTTACTCAGTGCGGCCGCAACAGACCACAATGCACATGTTATGTTCCAACTGAAGGGAACAAATGGCAGTTTTTCTCAGCCGGGAAAGCATGCTTTCTGACTTCCTGCGCTATTACGGTAATATCATGATTGCCCGCTCCACACGCGTATAAAAACCCACAGCCACATGGAATGAGTTCACTCCACTTTCTGGCACGTGTTCAGAAACATTCTGGGAATTTACTGGCCAAACTAGAAGCAGTCAAGGCAGTGAAAACTTCTTCAAAAAAAGAACATTTGCGTTGCAGTAAAACAACACGACTGAGCCACAGGATATTCCAGGCATCGTGATGTCAGACTAGAGTGTGTGGTGACTCTCCTGCTCAAGTAAAATGATAGTACTGAGAAACAGAAAAGAGATGTCATAAAAACAGCTGACAACAGGCCTGCAGGTTGTAGCCAGACATGTTTGGGTGCCCTCAGTCTCCTTCATATCAAAGTCATCAGATCAATAATTCATTCAGCCATTTGCCACATCGCTGTCTGTCTGACCCCGAGGCTCCCTGGAGTGTGAGCGTCTGAGAGACAGAAGAGCGAGTGTAGCCATGAATGAAGCAGCGAGGGGATGCAGGCATGCAAGCAGGCGGCGGGGAAATAACCAGTCTGTTGTTACTCCCTGCCTTTCGCTCCTTCTGGTTCTCTTTGTGTCTCTCTGTGTTTTAGCCTTGTACTTAAACCCTTTTAAGGATGTTTGTAAAGAGTGAACTGAAGAGTGAAGAATTCAGGGTTTTAAGATTGGACTGAATTGAGCGAGAATGAGGTTTGCATTAAGCGGTCAGGTAAATGTTTCCAAACCATAGACATGAACCTGACGCTATAACAGCCTCCGCTCTTCTGGCTTTACGCAAGAGTTTGGAACCTGGCTGCTCCCAGGCAGTCACAAGAGCATCAGTGAGTGATGAACACCCTCATTGGGCGATATGGTCTGGCTCACAGTCAAGCTTCCAGGTCATCCCAAAGGTGCTGGATGGGGCTGATGTCAGCGGTCTGTGCAGGCCAGTCAAATTCTTTCACACCAGACTGGGAAAACCATCTCTATACAGGAAAGGGTCAAACACAAAGGGTCCTCTCAAGCAGGACAAATGAGTTTTTGTGTGTTTGGAAATCTGACTTTGTTCTTAACGAAACAGATGAACCAAGGGGAGCATGTATGTGTGTGTTTTATCTGGAGTCTTAATCTGACACATCAAACACTGACAAAGTTTAATATCACTGACTAAAAGCTAAAAACGATCAAAGGTGTCTCCTGTCCTCCCCTTCAGTTCCTGCTTGCCTCAGTGGGACTCGTTCTCTTTAAGGCTGATGCCGACATTCATCTCCATTTTAAATTCAGCATGTGTGTGTGTTACATTTGTCAGCTTGCTTTTGTCAGCGGATTAGGTGAAGAAACACAAAGGAAGCCGCACAAAAAAGAAATGGGACAAGACAGACGGGCTGACAGGCGGACGGGGCTGAGACATGCCTTCAGCTGCGCTGCGATTTAAGATCAGCTTGCTCTTTTAGCCCTTTACATCTGGAGCTCCACATGTTCCGGATTACGTCCATGCCCAGCCGCCGCTCAGCATGGCCTGGAGCTCCGCATCATGGGAACATCGAAGCAACATCCGAATGCTGACACACAGCCAATCTAGTCAGAACATGAGCTCAGCTTTGCTCAAGTCCTTGTTGTGAATGGTGAGGCTAATGCGAGAAGAACCCTCCACAGGGAAGTCTAATCTGACTTTGCAGTGGCAGCCAGGGGTGTGCAGATGTGAGTGGAAGGTCACCAGTTCAAATCCACTGACCTGGTCAGGGATTGTGAAATTAATGCTGCAAAGGGCAGCAACCAGTGCTATGAACAATAGCAGACTGCGAACACTGTCTGTGACTAAGGATTATTTCCACTATCAATTTATCTGTGAGTTCACCAACAGTTCATAACTCACAGAAATTCAATTTACAATGATATGTAAGAGAAAACCAGCAAGCTTTTGTCATTTCACTTGATAAATAGCAAACAATTAATGATCAAAACTGTTAATTTTTACTCCGATGTTGCCTAATCAACTGATTGTTTCAGCCTTAAAGTACACTGGAAGATGAGGAATCTATGTTCGGTAAGGGATGATCACACATTGACATTAATATAAACCACTGGTGCAGGCCTAAAGAGCAGATCGGTTTGTTATATTGTTAGTGTGAATCTCTTTGGCTCTGATCACCAATGCTCAGAGGATTAATTGCTCAGCTTTTAAAGTCCTTTATTCCCGCTGCACTTCTGGTGCAGACATGGTCATTAATTTCCGTCCTGTGATGGTCTGTGTGCAGTGTTTGTTTATATGTGACCCACTAACCCCTCATGTCTCTGTCAGCACTACTTCACATTAACAAAACACCCTCAGCTAACTCCTCACAAGCACAGGCTACACTTAATTAAAACTCCGAAGCTGTTTGTGTGTCTGCGGTGCATGCGTGTCATTTACTGTCTATACACTTTCCTGTGAACAAACTCTGATTTTTGGAGGTTATCTCAGATGTATAAAGTGATGGCTACACATGTGACCGCTGAACATCTTATTCTAAAACCATTCTTCTGCTCTCTACCACATGTTAGATTCAGTCTGCAGGGATGCAGCAACATAAATTAGTCATGTTGGGTAATAATGTTTCGCTTGTAGGTGGAAACAGAGACAGGGATATCCACTGACCTTTGCCCATGTGACCAAAGCTTTGCTGTATAGGGCATAATCCAGCACTTTGAATCGGAAATTAAGATTTTGCAATGCTGTTTATACTGCGGTAGCTATCCCCTACAAATCCCTGGGTGCTATTAGGCCATTGTGAGGAATGTTGAAAACCATTAGCAGGACTGCGCCACACATAACACGAACATTTCCGGAGAGATTTAGTAAATTTACACACTAATGGTTCACACCAACGTTTAGTACAGGTAATATTGGAAGTGCTGCTGAATAGTGTGTTTGGGCTAATGCGATACCATACATAAAAATATAAAAATGTTTCAAGTTCAAATGTTTCAAAAAGTTTACAAGCCCAAAATCTGGAAGAGGGGAATGGAAATTCACACAAATAACCGCTGCACCTGATTTATCACTGCTGAGCATCAACTGCTACAGATGAAATGACATCTAAAATGTGACCTCTGGGAAAAACAAGACATGTGCAACACGTCTTAAAACAGCCAAGCATCACGTCTTCATGTATTTACTGTAGCAATGCTTTATAGCAACCATCTTCACCTCCTGCTTCTTTCAGGTACGCTTTGCCTTCAGTCTTAGAAAGTCCTGCACTGTTCACCCAACATGGATGGAAACATCCTTCAAGTCTTCAAAATAAAAGTCAGCACCTTGACCTGATTTTAAAGCTCAAATCCAATCTGCTGGGGAACAGAACCACAGTAATAAAAAGGTGGGTGCCAACGTCAAAACCAACCAGCAGAACATTTTCTGAGATCCAGACTATGTATAGATATGTCAACACTGGTTGACTATGTCTACGTTTGCTAACCATACATTTGTGTGCGTACTTAAGCGTGTCCCTGCCGGTGACAGACCGAGCTTGTAAAAAGGCGTATTGATTGGTGCTGCTCCCTTGCTGTCCCTGTAGTTAACCCCAGTTTCAAACAACACATGCTTGTGACAGAGAAATCGATACAAGTCACCAAAGCATGCTCCACTTGCTCGCTCTGGTTGGCAACGTGGCCCTCAGATGGCAATGACAAGCCCCATCAGACAATTAATTAATCCTGAGAGGAAGGAGGGAAGCGCAGAGTGTGAGAGAGACAAACTGAGACAGAGATAAAGATTTTAGATCAGACTACACTCAGCAGTTTAAAGAATGATGTCTGAGAGCAGAGAGGGGGTTTGTTTAAATGACCCTTTGGAGACCGAATACAAGATACATTCATGGACCAAAGGTTTCAGTCAACAAGTGACACAACGAGGGACACTTATAGGACTTTAGGAGGAGCCAAACGAAATGCGACAGACAAGCTGTTGCTGAAGTCATTTCATTTAATGAGCATCAACTGATGCCTTCAGCATAAAAAACAACACGCAAATAGAAGAAGTACAGAGATACTGTAACCAGGATGTGCTCATCCAGGAGGCAAATGTGATGAAATTTCTACGTTCTGGAGCATGTCGTCCTCAATTAGCTTTGTATCAGGATTCGTCTTTGATTTCTCTCTGCGGGAGTGTACAGAGGCAGCTGGGTTGATCTACAAGAGAACTAATTCAGAAAAAGGAGCCATAGCACCACAAATGTTTTCTGAAAACAAGATCTAATTTTGTAGACAGTTTAATGACCTTTGAGGCCTCGTATTGACATTTTGACATTTTCGTATTTTGACTTTTTGTAGACCTTCAGGCAACGTTTCAAAACCCAGGTGCGTTTGCACACCTGGTTCCATTTGTTTGCATTGGTGGAAGTTGTAAACTGGACTTAAAAACTGGACTGAGTCCCCCTCAGCTCAGCTCCTCAGCTAAGGAACTAAAAAAGTGATTATGTAACAAGTGATAATAATGTAGCATGCAGGTGTTGGGACGTTCCCTGATCAATCAAAAAGTGGAAAGCAGTTAAAACAGGAGTGTTGCTCTTGTGTCGTACTCTGTGATCCCACCGTACAAATATTATGTTACAAAATGCATCTTTTTGTTCATTATTCATAAAGCCGAGTTCAATTACACTCAAAATGAATAATCAATGACTCCAAAAGTGACCTCACACATGCACACCGGCAACCATAAACACACACACACACACACACACACACACACACACACACACACACACACACACACACACACACACACACACACCCTGTAAATTCATTAGAGGCTGAATCAATAGCGTGTGAGTTAACGATGTAGGGATGAGTTTAAGCTTTCAAACATTACTGCACGTGCTGTGAAGATGCTCACAAATCACTGACAAAGGAAACTAGTCTCATGTCACTACAAACCCCTGAACAGACGGATGATATGGCTCATCATTTTCTGAAAAGCTGCTCCTCCAAACTCACCACCGCACCTTCACGAGACAGCATCACTGTCAAGGCAAAAGGCCGAGGGCTGCACTTGTTTTGGCAACCACACAAAATGAATCGCTAATAGACAAATCAGCATCAAGACACCGTCGAGAAATACGGTGTGGTTTTTAAGAGAGGCTGAAGGAAGAGCTGGGTTCAAGATATGACTGGGAATAAGGTTAAAGTCGAACATGTGAGAGAAACATAAATATAAAAGGGAGGAGAACTGAGAGAATTTACCCCAGAGGCTAGAAGAGCGGGCTAGAAACAGAAAAGAGAGGTTTAGAATAAAGAACTGCAAGTTAAGACGAGCGTAAGATGCAGAAGCAGACAGCAGTGTTTGTACTCCTTGTTTTATTTCTATACTTTATGTCTTTTCAGGCACGGAAACGATATGAAAATGAGCTAAAGTAAGGGAATTCTGACTGGCCTTTACATTTCAAAGTACCACTTCAGGTTGTGCAGTCGCACAGAAAGTCTGAACCGAAGTCTGATGAAAAATGCAATTTGTGTATACAATGGACTCAAAGGCAAGGCAACGTTTTGGGTTGACCAATTTTGAGAAAGGGGACACAAGGATGGTGAGTTTGACCAACTGGCAGCACATCTAAGGTGGGATTTGAATGCTTTCATTTGTTTACGGGGTGACTGAAGAAAGAGTTAAAAATGAGACAAGGACCTTGCTGGTTTGAAAGGCTTCTTTGCTGTGTGAACACCAACCTCGTCAACCTCAGGAGAGGCGACAACTCAAGATGAATCGAGTGCAGCGTCGCCAGACATCACAGACTTTCTCTCTGCATTACTCTGCTTTAAATGATCCCATTTGTGGGTTGAGGGCAGAAGAGTGAGGACATAAGCAATTAGAAATAATAATAACATCTTCATGTTATTACTTTTATAATGCCTGTTCTCCAGACACACCCTTGTCTCCAGGCAACTTCTCTCTACATAAGTGAAAAATGTGATTGAGCCTGATATTGAAGTAATGTCTTACCTGATAATGTGATTCATTCTTTGATTAAATGCGATTATTGAGTCATGAGATGGGGTCACCTTTTTAAATCATTGCAATATTAGTGTGGAGATGTGTGTCACGGATGATTTACTGTAAGTCTGAATGTATTTTGGTCGATTTCAAGGGCTGTTTCATTACATTTAAAATGATCCTAGTGTCTGACAATGGCCGCATCAGTTGCT
The DNA here is from genome assembly GCF_039877785.1 of Chaetodon trifascialis. Taxonomy (NCBI): domain Eukaryota; kingdom Metazoa; phylum Chordata; class Actinopteri; order Chaetodontiformes; family Chaetodontidae; genus Chaetodon; species Chaetodon trifascialis. The sequence continues at coordinate 24,384,357 of NC_092059.1, read as the reverse complement.
GAAACATGAATTTAATGATAGTTCACACGTCCTGGGTAAAGATGAAAAGTCTGTTTATTGCTATCTTCTAGCCATGAGCTCCTTTCTTATATTTTACCTGATGTGAGCTGTCTGACAGATCTGTCATATTAAAATTTGTACCTTGATAAGGTTCAAGTCAGATTTTTATGTGTTAATGTCATATTTATAATTATCAATATTACAGAAACATTTTTAGGAAAAGAAACGAAAAGAGGAGGAAAAGGGCAGGTAAGGAAACAAGAGAGGAGAGTGAGACGAGGAGGAGAGGGTCTCAAACAGAGAGGACATCCTTCACACTGTTCCCAGTCTGACACACATGTCTGATCTGTATGTTTCCTGTCAGCTGAAGTTGAGTTGAAACACATTAAAAGACAAGCGAGCACTAACAAACTCTCACTCATGCAAGTGCACAGTGGTTGTCAGTGTGGCGTTGGAACCTCTGAGTGCTTCAGCTTCAGTTCAATGAAAACACCCCAACCAGAGCATTTCATGACGGGGCACCCTCGTGGTCTATAAGCGCTGACCATGAACCATGATGTATCCACGGTTCAAGTTCGGACAGGGAGCTTTATTGCATGTCATTCTCTGTCTGTCTCTCCCTTCATTTCCTATTATTCCTGTCATAATAACAGAGGATATTTACTCTGGATCAACATGTAAAATGTTAGGATCTCAGGGACTGGAGATGATCACAGGTTCACATGATCTCCTGTAACCAAAACCAAACCCGTAACCCACGTGACCCCAAAGCAAAATTAAATTCAGTCTATTCTGATTGGGTTAGGTTCCCTTTCTCTTGCTTGGGGTCTCAGATCTGTTGGACAATACATCTAACACCCATGTGGATTCAAGCAGACCTGCTATCGTCTCTGATCAGATGGTGCGTCATCATCATTAGAGGAGAGAAACATGTTTTCTGTTGTATTTCCACTCTTTTTAATGGTGGCTGCTTGTTTGTGGAGCATCATGCTCCTGCCTGCTGATGTTCTGGCTGTTTGGGGTGATGGCATTTTGTCTCAAGTCTAATCATCCTTGGGTTCCAATCAGATCAGCTCATTCTTTGAAAATAAATTTGTGCATGTCGATTTTCCACAGGATTATTACAGATCAGGTCCAAGCTTTAGAACCTTGAAGATTCCACTAAATGTCAAATGGTCTTCATTTGTGTCTCAGCAGTTTGTGTCCAACACACTTTACACACTTCGATTTAGAAAAGTTGGTCCAAATTACTAAAGGAACTTTCAGAGAAATAACGTCTCAGATTGAATCTCTGTTATCCTTTAATACAAACACCCTCAGAAAGCCAGCAGCTAACGAGGAGTTAGCTCACCGGACTCTCACTAGATTGGTTTGATGCTATCAGGCTAAAGCTCTTTGCAAAGATACTGAGCACATTGAGAACTGGCCTGGCCTTTAAATCTCTGCAGCATCTACCTTTGCCAAACACTGGCCTGTCTGCATTGATTTGACAGGAGGGCTCTGATAAACTGGGCTACAATGCGTAGACAGAAAACTCTGCGGCTTTGCTCGTGAAACAAAATGAACACTTTAATACTGCATTGTGCTTGGAGGCCATACACAGAGCTGGGTTTAAACAAATGAGACCACTTTTGGCTGTCATCCGTGAGCTGCTGTTCTGGCACGAGGGAAGAGTTTTTGTTTACGGGATGAATAAAAGAAACAAACAGCGTTCCTCGAGGTCCAACTAATCCCGGCTTTCCATAAATTAAAAAGCGGGGAAATGTGTGGACAAGTGAGAAGAGTGCAAACATGCTCTGACTACCAAGTCAACAAATGGTGAAGAGAGAAGAAGAGGGCTGCCTGCAGAAGTCAAGGACGGAGCAGTTCACCAGTTCTGTGGGACGACGTAGAAAATAAAGTTTGCACATACATTACACACAGGTTTTGGTCTAAAAATAGTCTTTGATTAATTACAAGCTGAGCAAGAAAGGACTGTCCCTTTCCAAACATAGAGACGGTAATAAAGTTCCTCCCGGGTTTGGCTGAAGTGTTCATCTTTGCTCAGCAGAAGAGTCACTTTTCACTCCGGCAAGGACAAGAGCTCATCAGTCTCTGCAGTCCCAAACTCTGTCGACTTGTTCCCGCCAGCGTGACTGACAGCTGCGCTCCCAATCCTGACAAATTGAGAGCTTGCCCCTGAACTAACCTTTGCTTTTGGTTTGATTTCATGTTACATCTTGACATCTTCATGACAAAGACAGACTAGCTTACATTTCCAAACTGGTGAACGCAGGAAAGACTATTAATGTAAACTCCCTGATTTTGTTATACAGCTCTAAAAAAAATCTCAAATTGAAATTGAGCAACAGAGAGCTGGAAGGAGATTTTAGGGGCGTGTGTGCTCTGTGGATACGAGGTCTATGTGTGTGATCCAATACAGGGAAAAGAAAAGGAAGGAAAGAAGCAGTGGATTTTAAGGAATAAGTGGATATGCATGAGTATGCATACAGATTAGAGATTACATTCACACAGTTGTCTTTTGAGACGTGTATTACAGGTGTGACCAGCAGGTGACACTCACAGTCTTAAGAGGTGTTCAGACTGAATGTGAAGCGAATCATTATCCAACTTAATTCACACCACTGAGACTGCAAATAAACCCCACATTTTTTGGCAGTTAAGAGAAAACTAATGTGACAGTTGTGACAGTGGATGATGACATGTACTGACTCTGAGTCGTTTGGACTCATTTGAAAGCTTACCAGGAGCCCCAGCCGACTCCGGCGCCTCTGTTCATTCACAGAACTCTACAAGATCTCAGTGATCAGGATGAAGTTTTCACCCTGGTTGAAACTCTGTAGCCCTGATCCAGGACTGTCTGATACACACGTGCATGTTAAATAAATAAATGTTACTCACCTCACTGGTGAGGTCAAATTTTTGCAGGGAGAAATTTAATGAATGCCTGAGTGACTGATATGTTCAGGATCCCTTTGATAGCAACCCAGACCGTGACATGTTTGACCAGAGCTGCTTCAGCGCTCTTCACCTACAGTGAATTCGCTTTTATTTAATTATCTATTCGAGTCTTTCTTGTCTCTTTCTGCTTGCATTACCTATATTACACCACTGTGTTGGTGTAAGCCTTGTATATAATTGTGCATGTCTGACAGAGGGTAGTTCTCTACATGGTTATTTCTACAGAGTACTTGAAGTGAGTGGACAAAAACGGGTCAAGGCTATCGTGTTTCATCTCGACAGGATTTGTCAAGGGGGCAGGTTAGTGTGTTACACCGCTATTTCATCTCCCAGACAGTCAGGGGTTTCCTGTCTGTTGAGAACATTAAGCAGCCTCAGCGTCTCCTCGTCCGTGCCCCAGCCAAAGATCTCCATCTCCTCCTCATCGTCCTCCCCCTCATCCTCATTGTCATCGCTGTCGTCTGTGTTCGACTCGTACTCTGAGGCGATACCTGACTCGCGAAACCTGGCAAAGTCCAGGCAGCCCAGAGATTTCACGTCGCAGGACAACAACTTTGCCTCAGACACCTCCCGATCTTTGCTTTCTGGCGTGTTAGCCTTGAGCAGTGGGGGAGGCGAGGGGAGCGGAGGAGGCGGAGGCCCCGGGAGGAAACGGAAACACTCCAGTTTGAGAAGACACTGGTCCCTACCTAGGGGGCTTCCAATAGTCCCATTGGAAGATGAGAAGGCGTTGCTGGTCCCGTCAGAGGTGGCCAGCATGGGCAGGTTGATGGCGGACACCTCAGGTTTAGGAGTTGTGGGGTCGCAGATCACTGAAGGTACTGTAGACCGAAAGGTGATCTCCAACAAACTGTCCTGAGATCCCACTGGAGAGGGGAGAGGAGAGGAAGCAGAACAAGATGAAGAGGAGGAGGGGAAGGGAGAGAGAAGGAATAAAGGACAGATCATATATTTTATACCACATTCAAATGTTCCACTTGATTTACATTCATCGCTGTCACCCCTCCTGTTGTATCATGGCAGAAGAATAGCGAATGTGACACAGACATATGTGAATCGAGGTGGATAGCAGATTACTGCTCCTTGGAAATTCTAACAAAATCAATCACTCGGTTACCAACAAATCAATGTGCTTTTATAGTGGCTATAAGTGAGGGAAGAAAAAAAAAAAACAGATTTCAAAGTATTTCATCATCGTCAGGGCTGCTCAGTGAAACATGCTTCACTTCCTGCTTCATGGGCACGGAGGACAGAGCTAGAGCTCAAAAACTGAGCCAAAGAGACATTAAAGGAATACTCCATGTTTTTGGTATCAATACTAAGCAGAGTGCTTCACAGAGAGCCTTCTTTAGCAGGAGGAATCCACCCAAGCAGCAGAATACACTTTCCTTTGAGCTTCTAGTCATGTGAAACACACATCAGAACCAAATAAAACAGCGGCATCAGCTCTTCTTCAGCAGCACTTACCTATTGTTCAGTGACATTTTGGATCATTTGGAGTCTCATTAGTGTCAGGCCTTGCTTCATGAACATTTAGAAAATTGATGCCTGTTTTTTACAAACCTCAAACACATGTCTTGATATAATAATGATCTGCACGATGAATCATTTATGTTCTCACTCTAATTATTGCAGCTTAGATTGTGTGTTTAAATTGTTAATGTGTACATGTTTAACCAGAAAACTGATCACAGCTTATATTACAAGGCAAGGGTGGATTGAGATGCCATAACTCACAGAGGTCACCCTCGGAGTGCCTGTGTGTGACAGGGAATAACACGCACACACACTCATACAATCATGATGCAACACAAGAAGCAGCCATTAGGTACCATGCCATTAGGGCATGTACAGCTGGGTTAATACTGTCTACTTCTTATTTATTATTTAGGATATTTTGTTATTCATAAAGGTGTTTTGGCATCTTGAAAAAGGCCTGAAAAGTCTAAAATTTTAAACATGGCATTAAACTTAATTTTATTAAATTCTGTAGGAAAGAAATTGGAACAAAAGAAAAGAATTGGGAGACAATTAAACGGAGCAGTGGTGAAGTTTCATGCCTCTGTCACCGGACATCTGGTACCAGACACGGGCCCTTCTTCTCTACAGAAGACTAAAGCAAGAAGAAACAACGTTCTTCCTTCAGTTTGAGCCTCATCTGCTCTCCAGTTCAGAGTCAGAGAAGTCAACACTGTGACAAAGTCTGTCAGAGCTGCCACCGAGTCTCTTGTGCAACCAAGTGGGTGCATTCAGAAGAGGTCATCGCCCTGCTGCTTGTTGAGAGACAGTCGACTCAAGCCGAGCCAAGATGCTCGGAAATACCCGAGAGCTCCAGACGGGGGAAAGAGACGCATCAGCTGGCTAAGCTGCTCGCTTCTCCTCCCTCCAGAGCGACCTCTCCACATGGCCATTCATCAGCAGGTCAAACAACACGTCCTGTGATGCTGGCCTGACGCTATAGATTAATAGGAATACCTAAGCATTACATCAAACATTAGGATTTCCCATCCATCAATAAGTTATGATGTAATTAGTTCAGATCATTTCTTTTGGCTTCCCTCTCTCTCAGCTGCTGAGCGCTGCCTTAAGCCTTATTTTAATGTTTAGTCATAAAGATTTCATTCACTTGCTCTTTTGTGTTCTCACTGATTAATGCATTGATTAAGATGTCATGCCTGAGCTCATCTGACGCTGCTCATTTACAAATTTGGTACGATGCCGCACTTGCAACTTCCGTCATTCAATCATTTATTCATTCATTAAACTAAATTAATTAATTGGCTATCAACTTTTCCCTTTCAAAGGATGGTGGCCTGAGGTAAATTTATTTAATATGCATAAAGCTATTTAATATGCATATTTCTGATAGCTGAAATTGAGTGTAAATCCACTTCATCCTTTTAACAGAATAAAGTTCTTTGCTAGAATAATTTAATATCCTTCAAAGTGAAATATACTACAGAGGCAAACTGGAAAGTGCTTTGGATAAAAGCGCTTCATAAATACTGAACATAATGATCATCAGCAGAGCGGTGTAAAAAGTGTCTGTCAACATTTTGAAGTATTGACATATAGATTTTTAATCCTTTGAAACTCCAGCTGTTCTCCTGCAAGCTTTTCAGAGCCACCTTTCAAACCCACAGGATGGACTACTGATACAAAAAGAAAAATAAAGACAACAAATAAACAAAAAAGGATCTTTTCAGCATGTCAGTAAGCCTTCGGGAGGCTTTCTAGTGATGAAGTAATGAACTCGGTTTAAACCTCCCGCATGGGCTCCCCGCCTCTTCTCATCTATAGCCAGACCATGCTTCAAGACGGAAAACAAAATGCTGTGAAATGTACCTTTCTCATGGTGGACATTTTCAATTGTGATAGCAGGAAAATGACAGGCGCAACTAACAGCATCAATGACAGTTCTTTTCCATTTAGTTGTGGCAATGAGCCATGATAGTGAGCCAGCAAGCCCAATCGTGGCACTCTGAAACTGACACAGGGGAGATGAAACGCAGCCGTAATTGATGTCCGTCCTGTGCGTGTTCAAGTCAAAAAGTACCGTGAGAACGGTCTGAAAACCTGAACATTGCATCGTGCTATAAAAACAATTTCATCTCCATTCAAGATCAAGTTTGCCTCCGAGTGTGTCCACGGCATAGTTTTTGCTGACCTTGTGCAAAATGAGGTCCCTTTCAAACCTCCAACATGCAGAGGTGCCAATGAGAAAATACTTTCTATGCTGGATTTCAGAAACACTGATAAGATAAAAGATTGATTCTCTCAGGGTGACGATTGGAGGGCGGGCCAGACTGCGATAGTGCAGAGAAGATAGTCTGTCTGAATAGCTGATGAACAGGCTGAACAATATGTGAAGCTGTGGGGAGAGTGACGGGAGGATGGAGGGGGTGGTGGACGAAAGAGAAGCGGCAGAATGTGCCGCTTCATGACAAACAGAGTGGTGAGGGGCCGCTACGACAACAGAATCCAGACTCTTACTTTGACTCAGAGGCTTTCATGTAGGAATTTCCATTTATCAGCCTGTTTAGGTGCGTGCTTCACTCAGCTCTGTTTGCTGTCTGTATGAGTGCACAGAGCTGAGTGTGCCTGCTCTCTCAGTGTGTAGGTCATGGTTATTAATATGGCTGTATGTGTGTGTGTGTGTGTGTGTGTGTGTGTGTGTGTGTGTGTGTGTGTGTGTGTGTGTGTGGCTGGATGTTTGCTCTGTCAAATGCAGGGACTATACCCAACAGCGATAGTGTATGTTTACCTAGTGATGATGGCGTAAGATACTGAATTACCATGTTTCCGCCTCAGTCACGTCCATCTTTCATTTCTTTTTCTCTTATCTTTGTCACTGTTCATTATATGAACTGTGATGGCTAAACATAACCATAACCACTTTCGCATGCTTATCTGTGTGACACAGAATCCTAAGTACAGCTGGCTCAGTGCAGGTTTTATCCATACTGTTTCCAAGGCAGATTTTTCCCTGTTCTTTGTTTAGCTTAAGTAATAAATAGCATTTTATATTGTGCTTTATGAGTAGTTGAAGTAGCAGTTGAATGGGCGTTTGATAATGTGGAAAAGGTGGAAAGACACACAATCATCGGGGGATCTGGGAGGTCCTCCGTCAGGAAAAAAAAGTAGTTTAAAACAAGTTTCCTGCATTTCTACCCCACCTAATCCTTTGGAATTAGTGAAGAAACAGACACCGGCACCTGACTGCATTGACAGTGTACAGTATATAATTGGGTGGATCAGGACAGGAAATGAATATTAGAAGAATCTCACATTTGAAATTCTGTTTATAACAACATCATCAGGAGGTTGCAGGCTGTTATATTCCCATTATTCTAGGTATTCTTATGCTGTGGTGTGGGGTGAATGGGAGAGCTGAGCAGCAAATTAGGCTGATGAAGAAAACATCATTCATTAGAGAACACATGTAAAGCATTTAGGAAACACTCTGCAAATGCACACAACACAACCAAAAACAGAAACGTGCTCCAAGTAACACAGAAAGCAACGGATCTGTTTCCAGGGGACATAAAAAAAGTGATGAACCCAGCTGGGACACGCTTGATGTTGCTCTCTTTCATGACTTTGAAGTTACTGAACATAAGGTTTGCACAACTATTTTGTTTGAATTAGCAGGATAATAATAAGCAAAAGGCTAACATCAGACATCTGCAATAATATCTGAATTATCAGAGTTAAAATCTAGTAAAATAAATACCTTCACTGTAGGAAAACATCTGTGTCCCTGCAGCTGTCCACACTGTGTAGCATGCCTTCATCTATATAAACTCCAGCATGTATTGATGTATTTGATCTACTCACTGGAGTTTGGTCCAGACATCTTGGTCTCCAGCTCCTGGATCTGTTTAACCAGCAGTGAGATGTGCTGCAGCAGGTCTTTGTTCTGCAGCAGCAGCTGGTGGACTCGAGCCTGGGCCTCCAGGCGTGCCGTGGCCTCCGCACTCAGCTGGTCCTTCAGCAGGTGGACCTGCACAGGGAGAGGTGAGTCGAGGGGTAGATGGACAGATAGAGGAGGGGAAAATGGGGGATATGAGATAGGAAGTGAAGCTCAGAGCAGGGTATACAAACACCAGGTCACCGCTATCCCTTATCTGAATTCCCCAAACACACAGATAGACCACACGCCACTCCACTTGAAAAGCAGGGTCAAACTCTGATGGCCCCTCAAACAGAATTATCTTGTCAGGGAAATCAGTGAGCGCTGTTAGCTTCAAATATTTGTGTAGCGATAACACCAAAAAGCTGATAGTACTATTGGCTGCTCGTAGTGTACCAAGCTTTTTGTTCCTGCATGGCAAACATTCAACAGATGCTCTACAGCGAGCGCTGGGTATGTTTAAATCATCGTTTTGTGTCTGACAGGTGCAGTGTTGCATAACTGCAATTTCATGTCTGAACTGTGCACTGTGGAATTTTGAGCGAACGTTTCCAGAAATAATGAAGATTATACAGTTGTTGCTCAGTTTAAGAAAATAAAAGCATACAGATGTGCTATGCAAGTATCCATAAAACAAAACAAAGGACCAGTGGGCAAAAGTGCTACTGCACAAGTCAAATGCCATTTATTGAACAAACGCAGCCGTTCGTGCCCTCAGCTAATGACTCAGTTAGTCAGGAGCTGAGAGGCTTTAGGATGTGGCAGAGTCGGTTCAGCAGGTGGCAGTAACTGATCAGTCACACTGTAGTTTTACTGCCTGGTAATTAATCAAAGCAATGCCAGCAAAGTACAGCAAACAATCGGAGTGTTTTGCCAGCTGGAGGGAAACAGATCAATCAGTGACACTCAGTGGGGACGTGGAGAAAAGCTCACAATCACGAGGCTGAGGTTCAAGTTTGATCATCAATAGCTGGACACGCGCTCCATGTACGGCGCGGGTTGAAGCAGCTAATTTTACACACTGACCAGCTGACTTGATATGTGTACAAATTCCAGCTCAACTCAAGCTGATTGACAGAAATTCGTCAACAATTGTGAGAGGTGATTAAGCAATTAGCAAGTCCATTAGCATTGCTACATATCTCCTCCAGCGGCGAGCTGATGGATTCTGGTGAAAGGTAAACATCGCTTAAGCGCAATCATTCTTGTGTACAGCATTTGCAAGTATGTGTTATTCATTAATTTGTTTTTTCTTTTGAGACGTGTAATTTTTTATGCAGCAGAGCAGACGTTTTTTCTCTTTCAGGAAACAACCTTGACCTTTGTCACTTCAACCAATTTCGCTATTTCCTGCTTTCCTCTCTTTTATAACACCGTAAAATCCAACACGTGGATTTTAACAGTTGGACAAAACCATTCTACATTATGAACATGTCACCTTGCTCTCTGATAAATGTGGGTAGGCATTTTTCACCCTTTCCACATACAACATGATTAGTTAATCAAAAAAAGAAAAATCAGCAGACTAATAATTTAATTCATCATTGGCATTGGCTTCCTCTCTGGTATTTGATCTCTTTCTATTATACAGACTACAAAAACACACACACACACACACACACACACACACACACACACACACACACACACACACACACACACACACACACACACACACACACACACACACACACACACACACACACACACACACACACTCAGACAGGTCCTCGGTACTGGAGTGACAGATATTAGGTCTTTGTAATTACTGTGGCTTTATATCCATCTATTTCATTTTTATGACATGAGCAGCAGAGCACCAGTGGCTGCTCTGATCCTCATGTAACCTTAATGCCACAGTCTGCTGTGGTCGGCAAGATTAAAGCAGACTCTATTTCAATCTAAGACTGAAAGGATAAAACTTCTATTACACTCTGAATCATTTATATAAGGGGTGGGGGGCACTGCTCACTCAGTGCACACATGTCGCGTGTGCACACACAGTTACAAGCTTTTGTAGCGGCAATGACTGCCCATTTTTACTTCAAAGTACTCTCCAAATCAAATGTTGCTGGCTCCACCTCCCATCCTATTCAGCCAGCCATCTCCCATCCTGAGCACATAATTGCTTTCAACAGTTTCAAAGGAGAAATTCTCAAGGTTTCAAATCACAAGAGCGATTCAGAAGAAGTGTACTGAAGGAGCCCACTTACTAATGATTTTCTGACAGGAGACTCGGTGTGGCTCTCAATGGTTTGATGAGACTTAACCCCGGAGTTTGAACACAGCCCAGCAGGGCTCCAAATGTCAGCTGTCTGATACAGTCAACGAGGTCCTGAAGGAGAGGTGGTGTGACATGCTTTTATCGCATTACGCTGCATAGATTTTAATGTCACTCAGCAACAATCCAGTGCTCCGTACTTCTTCTTCTATCAGTCAACCTTTTGGTTTTGAATCGGTGCTGCAGCACATCTGAACAGGTGCCCATAACATCTGCAGGAAGGCAGCTGATGTGAAGGGCCCACAAGAGCTGCGGTGTACTTTCAGAGCGCCGTGAATTACGGGGCCTCATGGAGTTACAAGTCATTGAAACTCTTAACGACCCTCTGGTTTCTCATTCCGGCTTGATGTGGTGACACAGAACTCGTTACCGTGGCAGCATGGAGGCTCTTGGCTCCTGACGTCAATGTGACACACATTAAAAGGCAAACTGGAAAACAAATGGTATTTGAACAAAATGCCAAGGCCGCTTCAGCCTTCTGACACACTGCAGAGAGCGAAGTCCTTCAGTATTTCACACTTAGTGTCAATGTAGGAATGTTGTCTTGTTTAGCACATATGTTTTTTCTATAAATATCCCCCTTCTTATTGCTGAGCATGTTGTGTATTATCAGAGAGCCTGGCCTGTGGCATAATGACATCCTCAGCTAACATAGTTATTCTCTTTTCACTGTTCCTCTGCACGCTCATGAACTATTTCAATAAGCGCTTGTCAATCATTTAATCATTTCCAGGGAGACTGGCCATGTAACAAGAGCTTTGAGCTAATGACACATTTACAATGTTAATAAATGTACGGTCAAGGTTAAAAAAAAAAGAAAAAAGAAACAATAAATAAATGAACAAAAAATGAATCCATGTCTTTAAAATGACTCTTTGCTTGTACTTCAGTATGAATTTCAAACAATACTTTTAAATCAAGATAAATGCTCATGGCCTGAATATCAAGTATACATCAATATTTGTAGTGCAGAACTTAGAATGAAGAAAGGGTGACTTTCTGGAGAACAACCTCTTCTTCTTCTGCTCTTAAATAAGCAGTTCAGTCTTCTCTTACTCTTTTTTATGCTTCTCTCATGCCTCTTTTCTCTCACTGCAACCCGACTCCTAAAAAGTTGGGACACCGTGTAAAACATAAATAAAAACAGAATGCAGTCATCTGCAAATAACAGTTTCACAAAGTGTTCCTGAGCCCATGTAGTAATATCCTCACTACACGACACGAGGAAGTCAAAATTCATAGCTCCCATCCGAAGGCCTCCATACCTCCTCCGCCTCCCTCTCCTCCTCTCCCACATTCACTCAGCAGACAGAAAAACAAGTGCTGCGGAAGACAGTCATCTACTTCCATTATCCTTCCACTTAGCAACAAATAGAGGTGATTCCAGATTGTGTTCGGGGCAGGCCGCCTCTGCAGACCTCATTTGTAAAGACTGACACCCTGATGATGACTTCGCTGGTGTAATTCAGCTGACAGGTTCCCGTCTTGAGCTGTAGAGCAGAGGAGCTCGGCTTGGACATTTGCTGCCCTGCTGACAACTCTAATAGCACATCAGCCGCTCCAGCACGGTTTATACTGAGGCCTTGGGAGCAAGTGTCACATTTGTCCTGATGCTGTGCACGTTAAATCTCTCACTGAGCTGCACTGGCTGCTAAAAGGACGCTGAACAAAACAGAAGAAGTTGGGAGAAAACTTTTTCTTTTAAAAATCAGACCTCGGCTTTGTCGTCTGAATATCTGATCAAAAGGAGATCGCTCTGCTGCAGCCACACAAGGTTAAGTTTGGTTGCATTCTGCAAATGACCAGACCTCGTTTCTGTGGAAACACAGGCTGCTCCTACAGATTAAATATAAAAAGGAAATGAAAAATTGACAGATGATAAGCACTAAATAATTACAGCTGGCTCTCTCGAGCTGCTTCTTTCCCCCACCTGCACCTTTGCTTATCTGGCTGTGTGTGCCTCCATCTCATTGTCTTTTTATAGTTCCACCTGAAATGGAATATCACTTGATTCACAATTAAATACAATATTCAATGGGGACATTTACTTGGATTAAAAGGTTGACTTCCTCCTGTGCTCCCAATGTAAAAACTGCTGAACATACAACACACAAAAGTCAATGTAAACATGCTGAAACGACTCATTGTGTTGTTCTTCTGTCACAGTCAGTCTGCCACTGATATTATTTTCACTGTTGCTGTCATTATTTTTCAGCTCAATGCAAAAACATATTGGCCTTGAAAAACAGCTGAATCAGTTCATGCTTGTATTTTTTTTCTTCCTCTTTTTTATTCATTGTATGAACTATTGTCCTTTTGAATGTGCATATTCTGAGGGCTTTGAAAAGTGCTGCACAAATGGAGTTATTGTCATAGTTATTAATCAGTTGAATCCTTATACACACGCTATCATGTTTTGGGGACAATGAATAACATCATGTTTGTTGTGCTAATGTTTGCCGTGCTGTGCAAGAATAAAGCAAACAGGAGTACAAACATCAGACCTGAGTTAGCTGCACAACAGGGCAAATCCAGACACAACACTGTTCTGACACAACGCACACGATAATGATTGCAGGGGGATTCTGTGATACTTGATATACAGCCAGACAACCATTCATTATGCAGCACAATACCTGCAGTTTTGCAGAATGAATGCATTGCAGAGTATGATGAAGTGCCTTTGAGTTTTCAGTCTGGTGTCAAAGGAAAGGTACAGGTCTGTCATGCTGTGCTCTCGTATTGACAATGCAATGCAGTATTTGGATTTTAACAGGGTTTTTGCAAACAAGACAAGATGTATTATATACTCAATGTAGGCCTTTGATGCTGCTACAGCTCCATTTTCCATATTACCTAATTCATTTTCTATGGAGGTGTACATCAGTGATGCGACAGATTGGTAGGCAGACAAACCTAATTTCATTCCTCTGTATACACAATATGTCTCTTCATGTAACGATGATGTAATCAGGATGTGAAAAATACAGACTGGATGGAAAATTGGTTTAATCAAACTCAAATGCTGCCAAAAAAGGAGACTGGCCTCGGGTTTTCTCGTCCTGAAGAAAAGCCACAGTCACTCACTGGTTTAGAAACAATACTGTCGATGCTCCTTTTAAAACTTGAAGAGAAAAGATCTAAAACCTCGTACTAAAAATGGAACCCAGACAAAGAGGCAATTAAAAAGGTGCTTCACTTCTGTCTCACTGTGGTGGTCCCTTGATAGAAAACCTGCTGCTACCCAGTGTTTTCTGCCCGCTTATCTGAGCGTCGTGAAATTGAAGGAGCTTCAAGCAACTCAAATGAGTCCTTAAAGCTCTAATTAGGCAGCAGCATCTCGCTTCCATTTTATTGCTTTCTTTGTTCAAAACTGTTCCCCCGAACAGAACGGTGCCTCAGGACACTTTTCATCTTCCCAACTCCTTCTCTCTCAACAGTTTGACAGTTTTGCTGCTGAGTTTGCTTCCATCTTCTCAGTTCATTACGACGTACAAACCATTTCTATTTAACTGATTTTAACATTACATAATTTTAAATATTTCATACAGCTTGGTTTTCCCTAAAAACGCACCAGTGATTCAACCTACACCCGGAGCATACAAGCTTTTACACCCCATCATTGCTGCTAAAAACACCTCATAATTCTACGTCATAACGTGACAAATGATGCAGCTTTGTCTTCATTTTTAGACTTTAGAATAAGAGCAGGCAGAGAGGATCTGCTATCACTGGAGAGTGCTCTGTAAAACAACTACAGCAGAGAGCACTTGGCACTACATATGGAGACAAAATGAGAGCATTTAAAAAAAACTGGAAGACAAGGTTGTTTTAGTGATACCATTTCCCTTTGAAAGGCGCCTGAAAAACAGTGAGTCTGCCACTGGTAGTGTAAGGGGATTAGGACTGTTGGTTGCGTGTTGTGACTCCACAGGGTTGATTGCTGAGGATGTACTCTTCACACAGGATTACCATCATCGCGTTCCCAGCCCACGCCAGGTCCCTTTGATGTGTGTTTGAAAGCCCTCCAACACTGGTTTGCCTCTGTTTTTATCTCATTTATGAAGGAACAAACTGAAGAGGAAGAAATGATCATTTTGCTGGTGCAATGGAACAGGAGCCATTAGAAATGCTCTTCTGCTTGTCATGTGCTTAAGATGGCGAGAGAGTGTTTGATGAGGCGAGAGATGACCAGGAAGGTCCAAGCAACGACAGAGGAAGCGATAATCTAAGTGGACTTACCACCACGTGGTCGTGTGCCTCTGCCTATCAGTCAACTTATATTTACATCAACGTGTGTCCAGACTCATAATACATGTAGTGAGAATGTATGATTTTAATGACTGACTTCCAGCACAGTTTGAAGGACATCCAAGATTAGTGACCAATTCTGTACCAGACCAAATGTGAGATAAGGGTACAATCTCACCTTCTGTTCCTGAGTTACAGTGCTGAATGATGGCCAGAAAAGAGTTTCTGCACAACATTATGACATCACAGTGAAGCTGACCTTTGACCTTTTGCATGTAAAATGTCATCACTTCTTCATTTATCCTGTGAGACATTTGTGGGAAATTTTGTCATAATCAGCGTAGGAATTCTTGAATAATGGCCAAAAATGTGCAGTCACAGTGACCTCTGACCACCAAAATCGAGTCAGTTCATCACTGAGTCCAAGAGGACTTTTGAGTCTGAGTCTAATTAAATTCTCTCCAGGTGTTCTTGAGATTTGCAACCACAGGAATGGGACATACGTGCATGTGTGGGCACAGGAGGAAGGACGGTCATAAAAACAGACTGAGAAAAAAAAGAAGGATGTGTTTGAGGAAAGAAAGAAGGGAAAGGAAAAATTAATCAAAACTGAAAAAGAAAGAGGCAGGGAAGGTGTAGGTGGCAGGAGAAAAATAACTGAAAGGAGGATGAAAATAAAATATGAGGAGGTGAAATAAGAAGCATTGCATAAACAGAAGTAGGAGAAAGAAGTAAGGAATGACAGGGAGGAAATGGAGTGAGGAAGGACTGAAGGAGAGATCAGTAACTGAGCTGGGAAGACAAAGACACAGAGAGGTCAAATTTCATTAAGCAGTGGCAGAGCAGCATCTGCAGAGCAAGCTCCATCTTGACACAGACTGTGGAAGCCCCTCACTCCCCTCACTGCATTAAACATCTCCACTCCCACTCATCCCTGAGTGAGCTCTGATTAGTGTTGGCCAGCTCGCTAATTTGCCTCCATTTACAGCGACCTCTGCTCAGGCTCTGCGGCGGAGGTCACCATCAGCGAGATTCCCCAGATGCCGGGCTGGGCCACTGGCAGTGTACGGGGCAATAGTGAAAATGATCTCTAGTTCATTAAGATTTTTCTTCCATAGTAAGCTGCGATGCCAAAAAAGATGCCATACATGACTGAGATGCAGCTGCTGAGATCTGCAAAGCACAGACTGATGATAAATTAAAGGAAAACAGGGCTTCAGCTAGCTATTATGAACATTATCGAATGATCTGCTGATTTTGGTCAGGACTAATCTATTATTTTTCTTTGTTCACAAAACACCATCGAACAGAGAAAAATGGCAATCACAACTTCTCAGATCCAAAAGTTTTGCTTGTGTTACACGAGTAACAGTCAAAACAACCAAAGATATAGAATTTGCGCCTATATAAAACAGAGAAAAGCTACATGTTCTCGCACTGGGAAAGCTGGAACTAATGAATGTTTCTCAGTGCTGCTTGAAAAATGAAAAATGATCAATTTTCCAAATAGTTGCAGATTTACTGTCAATCAAATGTTTGATTAATCAAATAAATCTTAACATCTCAATCTCATGCAATATCCAGTGCGATATTCCATTTTTTCTTCAATAATACATTCCTATCTCCTGCATCAAGTCTAAACATGTATACATACTGCTACATGTTTTCTAACCCATGTGCAATAGTGAAAAACACTTGAACCATGAGCAAGTCTAAACCCATGTGCAATTCTCCATTCCCTGTACAATTTTTTCCATATCCAGTATTTTAAATACTGTGACATACATGTGCAATACTAAAAAACACTGTATTCCTGTACTTTTCTTTTTTGTATTTTATTCCTTTCTTTGTCTTTTTATACTTTTTCATACTACTGCTGCTGCCTGTAACACTCCAATTTCCATGACTTCTTAAAGTGAAAGACAGTTAAAGCTTCTAATGCCTCCCTGTCGTCACTGGGAAGCACACTGTACTGTATGTGTAGCACGCAAGAATTTGTGTTGGCCCATAAATCAAATGATGAAATCAAATCATAAACACAGTTTGATTTCATGGAAATCTTATTGTAGCATTGAGTCAAGACAGCTCAATATTTCTGGCTTTGAGCTAAAATACATATATCCCATAAAGAAAATCTGTTTTTCCTGGCCGCACGTCTTTGTTTATTGCCATTGTGCAGCAGCATTATGAGTATGGCAGAGCTGTGCTCAAGCCTGACAACTCTGTTCAATCAGTGCGGGCCTGCTGGGTGAGGCAATCAAATCATAAACAGGAGAAATGTCTGCCTTAAACTTAACTCTGTGATCCTGTGAAATGTTTTCACTTGAAAGGCCAGAAAAGTGAAAACAGAACAATTATTTTCTGGTGTGAAACGGAGGCAAAGCCACCAGGGAAAGACTTGTTGTTCTGAGCGAGAAGCAAAGTTTGGAATTCAAACACGCACAAATGAAGATGTACATGCACACACACATTTTGTCAGCCATGTAATCCCTTTTCTCCTCCATGTCTTCACCCACAATGTGCACTATCTGGGTGGAACTTAACAGCCTGTTCCTTTCTACTGTTTGACCTTCAGTAGTGGAGTAAGCTCTCCTCCCTCATTACAGCTGTTTAGAAGTAGCCTCAGGCAAGTTTAGCCTTGTGTGAGAAGCTGAGGGAGAAAGAGAAACTCAGATATGTGTTATGTGCACAGAAAGCCAGAAACAGCTTTCTTCTCCCTAACACTTACACTGCATGTCTGGGTGTCTGAGTGCAGATGTGTATTACTCACATTGTGGGGACATAAATCTGTTCACACAGTCAAAACATGGGGACAAAATGCAAACCCCAATAATGTAAGGCATTAAAGTCTAGGGTGAAGACTTGGGTTTGGGTTACGGTTAGGGAAGTGCTGCTTAGTGTCCAAGAAGTGAATGTAAGTCTATGTAATGTCCTCTGAAGTGATGGAAACACAAGTGTGTGTGTGTGTGTGTATGTCTGTGCGCACACACACATGTAAGAAATGTCCTGAAAATTTAATGAGGCTGGAAGTTCATGTATGCTTGGATGTTCAGCAGTGTGTGCAGCCTACACAGTGAAAAAAGGGTCTCGGCCCAAACCGCAGCTGCTGTCAACTGCATTCATTAAATAAATTGGCTTTAATTAATTCTACGTAATTAATTCAAATCCAACTTCATTTGAGAACTGTAAGAAAAGGAATTAAGTATTAAACATCAGAGTGCACCAGATGAAGAGTTCCGTCGAAATACTTTGCACAGGGCAGCAAATTATTTTGATGAGTCCGTTCGTTTTGTTTTGATTAATGGATTAATCGTTTAGTCTAAACAGACATGTTTGACTTTAACTTTAATGACTGTTCGAATCCCAAAGAGGTAGACTATGCAGCATTTCAAATGAATCTATCGTTCTTCTTTCTTTGCTCGCATTATTTATCGTGCGACCTTTCCAACGACGGCAACATCAACACACAGAGTTCGAGTCGCTCGACAAATAAGTCTCAAGAGCAACAAACTGAAGAGTCATTGGAAACTAATTTAGATGCTGTGCGGAGACCAACTGTTACTACAGCTCAGGCATGTCCGGACCACCAGGGAAACCTCGCTAAATGGCGAAAAGAGCCAAGGTCAGGCAGAACCACCCCAGCGTAGCACATGCTGGACTCACCACATCTTGCATATTCGCTAAAATACTTCCTTCATGCGCCAAAGGGGTTTCAAAATCTACACCCACCTCCCCGCCAGCGGGATGTGACCTCTGGCTTCATCAAGGTATAATTAATGGCCTTTATGTCAGGCCACGCTCAATCTGAAAGTGCGAGCTGTCAGTCGGAGCAGCCGTCTCTGGAACGTTGCTCGGGTCAAGACGAAGGAACGGCTAAGTTCAGCGTGCCCGGGCGGTTTCATCAGGACCCTGTATTCATCTCTGGAAGCCGTGAGACTTCAGAATCTAACTGTCTGGGGTGTTTCTGGGTCAGGGGTGTGTGTGAGCATGCGCCAGAAAGATTTTGCAAGCAGGTCGACAAACTGCACGCTCGTGTGTATGTGTGTGTTCGTGCAGCTCGTGAGCCTGAAGCCACTGCTGTCACTCGGCGCTTTTCCCACCGCAGCCGCTCAAGCTGGGTGATTGATGTCTGATGCTGGGTGCACTCGGTATTAACCGTTTTTTCAAATCCAGATTGGATTGCAGGCGGGAGCTGATCTCTACTCTGTCAATCGTCCTTGAGTGTTTGGTATTGATCACACGTTCCTTCTCCCAGGCGCTGTGGTCAGCCATGGCTAAGTTTCTTATTTAACAGAGAAGAATTTGGAGAATTTTTCACTGGAGAGGCCTTCAGCCGCCTGCGACCATGTAGCATGAATAAGTGGGTATAGATCAAAGATAACCTGTAAACTGGCAGTACATTTTCTGACGTAGGTTTGGGGAATTAGACTGCTGATGGATTTGGGTTTATCAAGTGTCTCGACACCTTGCAAATGCCAGTGTGTGTCCACAATTTATTGGCCCGTACTAACTAAAGGCTTTTTATTCCTAACCCTCCACTTAAGCGCATGGATTTGGATTTTGTATGCTCATGGATGAGGGCATATCTTTTCTCCTTTGAAATCAAAATGAATTCTCGTTCGCCTACCACACAAAAACTCCACTCTCAAATCTCACACTTTAAAGGTTCTTGGCTTACGTGCCAATGCAGACTCACTGAAGAACACTGAAAATGATCCAGCGCAGTGCTCACACCGAATAAAACACTGTCATCATACTTGGTTTTGTTTGAGCTATGATGATTCCCAAGTTTCTCAGCTTTTTGCCTTTTCATTCACTTTAAAATTGCCTCCAGATGTCACCATGATGAACTTGAGGTAGCAAAGAAACAGACCATGAATGAATGATTCAGAGATGCTTCTGTCATTGTTCTAGTGACTTCAGATTAAAGTGTGTGATTGCAGAGAAGAAAAACAGCCGGTGCAAAAGTTCCCTCGGCAATATAAACTCAAGCTCTAAGCACTCGTCATTATGGTAATGGCCAACACAATGTGCGCAGGTATTAGATGAATCTGAATCGTAATCTCATAGAAAACAAGGAATAGGCTGAGTATGAAATGCATTTTCGCATCGTCATGCACTCAAATTTGCAGCTGCTGTGTAGTGTGGTTACTTCATTCAACATACAACCGTTTTAATGGCAATAAAGGGTGTGTGAGATTCACCTGTGCCACAGCCACTTGTGTCTGCTGCTGTTGCTGCTGGAGCTGCTGCTGGAGCAGCTGGATCTGGTGGTGGACAGACAGGGGGGCGCCTGGTGGCAGCGTGCCTGATGCAGGGAGCAGCATCCTGGGGCTGGACATCAGCAGAGAGGCCTCCTCTGACACCTGACAGCAGAGAGAGGACGGAATGAGAGATGAGGTCAACACTTAGTGACCTGGAGCAGCTAAAACATTGAACAAGAAGCAAGAAAAAAGTTGGCACTTTTGACATAAACTTAGGGATTTTAGGTAAGTTCAGTCAAAGCACAAAAAACACTCAAAAGTTTACAAGGCTGAGGGTGGAAACACACAGAAAGAAATGACTAATGAATAAATAAGCAGAATCAGGGCTAGCAACAGCATCAATAATATGCCTTAGAGAACAAGCCATCATCAAAACAAGGATCTGAATCTGAAATGTAGAATTGCTGATTAGTTGCACCAAAATGGAAAAAGCAGGGCTGAGAATGCAGATCAGCAGCACTGAAATGCTTCACTCCAACAATAATGAGCTTTGGGACTCAGTTCTGCTTCATCTAACGCTATCAAGCATTCTAATTGTTTCAAGGCTCTGGTAACCAGTCACACATCGTACCCTCTCCATCACTCAACCTGTCAGACGTATTTGTTGTTATGCACATATGCTGCCTTAATCACACTATGGTTAAAATAAAGCATCGGCCTCGTTTGGCATTTGAGGATATTTATGAAATCAAAGCAAGCAGCATCTGAATGTGAGCTGGAACACCTCCTTCCACATTGGTCACTGGTCATCAACACATGTTTGCCAGTTTGTTGTGTGTATCAGAAACTGAATGTGCAAGGAATCAATGAAATGTAATGCTTTTTAGCCATGTGCTGGGAATATCAAGTGGCTTTTCTTCTTAATGTTTTGTTTGTGTCACATGAAACAGAGTCGGCCTTGTGATGCCAGACAACTCTTAAAGAAGTCTGACTATTCAGTCACACTCAGTCCTCATCCAACGGCACCAAAAGAGCTGATGCAACAAGAATCGAGACGAGACAAAGTGCTTATAAATGTAGATCATACTTTATTCTATTTAACTTAGCACAAATGCTTTTTAATACTGAAGCTCTAATAGTTTTGAAGCATAAAGAAGTGTGCACTGCTTTCTTCATGCATGGCTGACCTCTTCATCACTTTATGCTGGTGTCACCTCTGCTTTCTTGTTTCCTCAAGCATGCATAAGTCAGATCCACAACATCTGGTTGCCGGATATTAAGCATTTCTGAAAACAGTTTCACGGCTGCTAGGTCTGAACAATTCCTTTGCTGACTGAATCCAAACTAACCAAACTGTCACATCGTTAAATGGAGAAACAAGGTGTTTCAACGTGACTGGAGACGCGACGTCGGATGGGGTCGGCGAACAAGCCGACACCGGATTAAATTGAGCCTGAACCCACCTTAAGGAATCTATGCCAAAACACTTCACCATCTGTCTCTCCTTAAGCACCTTCTGGTGACACACAGACAATGGCACGCACACACACACAGTCCTTGAGAGGGATGTGTGACTGATGGCCTGTCTGAACAGGATCTTTAGGTTAATGAGAGGAAATTATCTGAGTTGTCAAGTTGTTTGGTGCCATCACATAATGAATAGCAAGGCAGAAGTCTCCAGTAGCTCTGTGTGTGTGTGTGTGTGTGCGCGCGCGTGCGTGCGTGCGTGCATGCATCATTGTCAGTGTGTCATCTGAGGGTTCCAGTGTGTGTGTTACAGAAAAGAGGTAGAGAGAAACTGTGGAAGACTCCTCAGGAACATGTAAGAACACACAAAACAAGCTCGCTTTCTCTTGAAGCGCGTCAGTAAGAGACACACATCATTCATCTGTTTTCACACGCACTACTGCAGACACCTGAAACGACACAGCCTGTGAAGGATGCCAACAGGATTGCTGCTTTAGCGTTGAAACAGCGAGTCTTGTCAGGTTATCAGGGGATGTTCGGTAACTGGAAGAGATGGTTCAGCAGGCAACTAACGGAGAGGAGTGATCACAGCAAACACTGTGGACACAGGAGCTATTCTCAATTATAGAGAAAGTTAAAGGAAGACAGACATAAACAGACTGTCAGCAGCAGCTGAGCAAGACACAACACAGGTGGAGAAGACATCCCATCCTGAAATAAAAAGCTGAAAAATATAAAACACACTTTTTTTTTTTATGATCTCCTCCCTCCAATTCTTATAACCGTGGTAGCTTAACCAAAATCCACCTACTTCCACAGTATGAGGTTGATCACGTTCTGGGTGGTGTGATAAGTATTTAGCACCAAATGTTGAGAGGAAGGAAGAAAAGCTAATTTTCTGCTTCCAATGTGAAAATGCCACAAAGAGTCTGGTTATATCAGAGGTGGTTTGTACAACATGTTGTGCGATCGTGTCGGAAATTCAAGCTCTGAAGCTATTTGACTGTCAGCATATCAGCGCTGAATGCACTGAGAATGAACAGCCGACTTAACAGTTAGCTGCCAAACATGACCACAGAGACATGTGACCCAAAGCCGGCTGATGACCTGTGACCCCTGCCTGTATGCCTGTCTGGCCTGGCAGGTAAAGCCTGACTCAAAGGAGACTGAAAACTGGGCCAAACAGAATTTTTGACTGAAATGTGTCACCTTGTTTTGACCTGCAATTACAGCATCCCCTTGAGCCAATCACTGTAATTTCCAAAATGCCCAAACAGCACTGAAGAGTGGACGGCACATTATTGTCGAGGGGTGCATGACGCCTGGAGGTCCTCCTCAAAAACGGATTACCGAGGTAGAAAGGTCTTACCGTTTGAGGCTTCAGTGGATGAAGATGACTGTGTATGGGTATGTGGAAATAAACCAATGCCTCAGCAGTGATGACAGCCATCATATTCTCACACTTGGTTAACTTTGAGATTTCATGCAGGGCAGGCGACTGACTAAATCAACTCAGATGATGGATGGAGGAACGGAAATGATCCGCAATGATCAATTTTCATTGTTAGACAAAGAGCGAAGACAAGCAGTGAATCCAATAAGACACACACATGCCCACACACTCTCTCACACACACATTTTCCAACACACAGTAAGCAGCTGAGTGAAGACTTGCATATTCAAACACTGTTTAGCCTCTCCGCACTGTGTTTACTGTACAGAATGAGAGACAATCCATCCCTGTACACTGAATCCTCGAAGTGTTTACCACAGTGAAAGCCAATTACAGAAGACAGCGGAGCAGGATATTCAGACCGAGCAGGGGACTTTAAGAGGATGGAGGAAAACGGCCTAGCACTGAAATTCCTCATGATAACTGCTTAAGTCTGGCGTGCCAGAGGGAAGTTCCACCATTTCCATCTAATTCCCACACATACACATGCTAATACAGGTTCTTAGCAGGCAGCTGGAGTCTTCTTTACCTTCCTGCCTTTGGTTATACTCACTGAAGGATAGAGAGAGGTGAGGAAGAAGAAAGGAAACTTAAGATAGATGGCTTGGGATAAAGTCTTTATTTCTCTTCCTACAGCTGTGATTACACAAGCCGCTCTCTGCCTGTCAAACACACTGTCCCCACACACACACACACACATACACACACACACACACACAGAGAAGCAATAAAACACCAAGAGGTTAGACAGGGTCTGGCTTCCTTCGCTGCTGACAGGCTTAGCTTCACGTTTACAGCTTTATCAAGGACTCTTGGGAAAAGCCTGGGAGATCACTCAGCCGCCTATGATATCAGATCATACCATCGACTGTAACAGTCATTATGCAGCAGCAAGAGTAGTAGAGAGGGTCTTGTCAGGGTGAATATGCTTTGACACCGTTGGGTTAAGTTGTGCTGCATCTATGGAATCAGTAAAACGGGGATGGAGACCAAACCCAGAGGTAAAAAGAGAGTGAATGTTGGACTTTTACTCATCAGACAGGCAGAAGCACAGCTGCAAATGAATGCTAATGTTGCTCTGTATCTGCTGGATGTGTACAGCTCAACGGGCACTATTAGCGGTAATCTTGTGATCAGGTTAAGCATTTTCAGAAATTTCTCAATATGATTTGTGATCTTTATCCAGTTATTTGTGGGAATAGTGAAAGGAGCAATATAATATAAACAGGACATATGTATCACCAGCATTTGACCAGGTTGGACGGTGGAATGTCACCACAAAATATGTTTTTCTTAACGTTGTGGGGAAGAGTTTTACATAATTCAAACAATATATTTGCTTAGGGCAAATTGTTTGGTCTTCTAAGGTCTTACAGACAATAAAAAGATATTTATAGAACAGCGAAGCATCCCTTTGGCTTTGGACTTGCAGTGTGAATGGGCTGGCTGCTCAAACACAGCAGGCCGCAGTCACTGACAATCTGCTGCTGACCAAAGACATCACATGGCCCAGTCGTGTGGGTACCATTCAGATAAGGCTTTCCAGCTAGACTCACAGAGCTTGTTACAGAATATCTGCACTTATGCGACAAATTTGAGGAATTCTGTGCCCTTAGATCTAAGATCGAAGCTGCCTTTGCTGCTCCTTCCCCACAACTGTTGTTGCTGTCCAAGTCATTCTAAATGCTACTCCCTAGCTAATGGTTACCTTGTTAATTTTTAATGATAACATACGGTCACACCGTGGCTGGCATTACTTTGCATGTCCTTGTAATTAAAGCTGTGGTTCTCTGTGCTGTCCTCAGCACTCAGGTCCATACTTGTTTTGTTTCTAGGTGTCTAATCAGCATCTGTTTTAGCCCAGGAATGCCAAAATAGCTAACACAGAAAAAGAGCAGGGCTCCAGGCTGTGGATCAAGACTGGTCCTATGCTGTTCAATAATGTCGGGGGAACTGAGTAATTGGAGGTTCAATCAGCACTGCCAGAGCCATTTACTACATATCACTGTCCAGCATGGATACCTTCCAGAACTTGGACATTTCAGTCACAGATCTGCTAATAAAAATCATTATGTGAAGAACTTCTACATATGATATCTTCTTAGTGGAGCAACTTATAAACTAGGGGACAAAACAACACCAGGAGGCCGTAAAGTAACAAAAAGCATTATTTATACTTTCCTTTAAGGTCAATACAAACCATGTATGCCATGAATGCTGTCAAGGCTGTCATTGGTGGCTGGGAAATACATTTTATATTGGAATAATGAAGTTTTTATTACTTCACAGCCTCCCGGTGCCATTTTTCATTTCTGTCCTGTGAGTTTGTATTTCCAGCAATTCTTCACTGAACAAACATGTGCATGTAAGTGGATCTGTGATTGAACAGTTCAGCAATGAACAATCCACAACTGTTTTAATTGAGCCATAGTTGAAGGATGAGTAACCATGTCATAAGTTCCCCCGATCCCTCCCACTGTCACAGCAGCTGTGCACGTGTTTGTGTGTGTGTGTGTGTGTGTGTGTGTGTGTGTGTGTGTGTGTGTGTGTGTGTGTGTGTGTATGTGTGTGCATGTACTCTGGTATTAACAATTGAGAATTAGCTGGAGACCAAAAATCAAACTGTTTCAATTATGCTTGTTTAATCTGGCTTTTTGCTTTAATGTGTCATTATGGAGTAAATGTTGATTGCATAATGTAATGACTACAGAATAATGACACCATCTACATTAAGATCAATTCCCCATAAGCCTCGTTTTTGCAGTTTTGTCAGCCATTGGGTACAATCTCCCAGGAAAATGAGACTGACTGGAGATCCAGTGCCACTGCCAACATTTACTGACTCACGTTTTTTCTCCTAATGATTTCTTCTACTCCCTCCCTCCATCCCGAGGCCAACCCCTGCTAAGGTTACCTGTTCACCTCACCTCTTCAGTAAACATGCTTCTTTCTCTCTTATTTGTAAAGCTGTGTTGATCATTTCTTCATGGAAATTTGGAGGCAAATGTAGCGTATCCTGTGTTATTGGTAGCTGCTGGATCTGAGGGGAATGAAAGCGATCCGCTTGTGCTTACGACAGCGGAGCCAACAAGACCAGTTAGAGACGCTAGAGGGGGTTGAAAAGTTGTCTGTTTCCACTTTAAATGTGAGTTTAAGACCAAGGGAAATGTCAGTTTGCATAAGGTGTCTTTCAAAAGTGAAACCAAAATTTTGAACTCAATTAGTTACATTTGATTAGCATTCCTCCTGCGTGTCACTCCCTGCTTTCAAAGGTGTCGATGTGATACCTTTAAAGGCTGCTGTCCATCCCAGAGTTTAACAGATGAACAGATTTGGTCAAACCGTTAAAGATGTTCATAGCTCTGGATTTCTGGAGAAATAGTGTGGCACATGATTGCCCAGACCTCTGCACTGAAAATTCAAACGTTGCTGGCGCGAAGTTTGGGAAATGAAGCTGAACATCAGCACGAAATGAGGGTCAATGGAGTGGAAAGTCGAGTGATAGAGGTAGAGAGAGAGGAGGAGCGAGGGGAGAAACAAAGCAAAAAGCAAAGCTAAAGTGTGTGTGTGTGTGTGTGTGTGTGTGTGTGTGTGTTATCCATTGGCTCAAATCAGTGGGTGACTTAAGAAAAGGTGACCACTCAAGCAGTCCCACAAAATACTTGGATTGACTTTCATGAAGCCAAGGTTAGGCTGATTCAAACCTGCAGATATCCTGATCAATCCTGGACGGACTCAGCTCTGCCGCGGGTCAAAAAGTCAATGTTTTATGCTCCTCATGGGGTAACACTCTTCGTTATCAGCTGACAACTTGGAGGAGAACATTGCCATGTGCAAGGCTCAGAGTCAACTACCTCCTACATGGGATGAAACCAGGTCAACATACTGTGACACTATCGGACGTGCATGTGTGAAAGCAGGTGGACAGAAGAGCCACAGGGCAAGAACGAGGAACGCTGAAATGTCTGGACTACGGCAGGATTTTGGCTGCTGGTCCCTGTGACTCCGTGCTGTTTGGCAAGTTGTATCACAACTTTACTCCAAACCCATAAACACAAGCATCCCCAGCGAGGGAAAACGTGGACCTGAGTATTGAAAAGATACGTCTCTGTCCTATAGAGGCTGCACTGGAGAAAACCAGGGAAAAAGGCCAAATGTGAGTGTGTGTGTGTTTTTGTTTGTGCGTGTCCCTGAGGCAAAGCAGTTCAAGAGTTTAGAATGAGGAGAAATGGATGGTGTTAGCTGGCTGGGGATAAAAGGATGGAGATTGGAGGGAGACTGTCGACCAGACTGAGTTTACTTTAAAAGACCCTCTCCAGACTGTTTTCAAACCCTAAAAATACTCTGCTTTGAATAACATCCTCTGCCTGACATGGGTTTTCCACCTTAAGCAAAATGTGGCTTTGCATTTTCATTATGCTTCAGAAGATAATAGCCAATATTTTGGCAGTAAGACTTGAAAACACACTGCCTACTCTCGTCTCCCATCGCTACAGCTAGAACTAACAACCAGTAATTAGACACTTTCTGTCATGTTTTCAGCTGCTGTTATCTGCCCTGTTTGCTCCTGCACTCGAGCCTCTTGCTTTCACTATGAGGTCTAACCCACACCCTAAAGAGCTACAACATGTAATGTGTCATTATATTCAGATGATGTTGCAGTGAGCATTCAACTCATTTCAGAGACATTTATTGTTTTGGGGCATTTCTGCAATCTGACATTTGATGATTTTTAAAAAAGATGTCTTCATTTCATCTGACTGGTGAGCAGAGCCGATACTAGAAGTGTCTCTGCTGTATGATTTCTCTATATTTGCGGCAAAAGCTCCCGATTGGTCTCCACATATCTTTCTGCATATATTTATGATCATGTTTGTTTTGAATATCTACTACATTCTTCCTCTGCATACACTTGGTGTAATCCTGACATGTGCTTTGAGGCATCCTTGTGCCTTTTTAGGCATTCTTTCTTCAATTCATAGTCACATTCAGC
Source organism: Chaetodon trifascialis (assembly GCF_039877785.1). Taxonomy (NCBI): domain Eukaryota; kingdom Metazoa; phylum Chordata; class Actinopteri; order Chaetodontiformes; family Chaetodontidae; genus Chaetodon; species Chaetodon trifascialis. The sequence goes on along the minus strand of NC_092059.1, from coordinate 24,356,334 downwards.
TTCTGTTTCATTCAGCTTCAAACTGCAAAAACATATTGATTGCATTGAAGGATGGTGTCCCATGCCTAACCTCTTGTTAATCTTCTAGCACTGCGCCGTCTGTTTTCAGACTGGTGGCTGTGTGATGTGCATTAACACATCCAGTTCCAAGTCGCACACATAGGAAACTGTGATTTCTACCAGCTCATGTTTAACTCAACCTCCTGCACACTCCTCCAAACCCCCTACACGTCATCATCACACACTTGTCCTGAGGCCAGGTGAGTAATCATACGTGTGAAAGCTGCATTCAGGATGTTGACAGCCTCAGTGGATAAAAGCAATGGATACCTAAGCCTGAACAGTGACATTCATACTCCGTAATGCACTATGCTCACGCTTGGAGGGTGATTTATAGTGACGCAGTGCATCCCTTGAATTTTAATGTCAGTTTTCTCTTTGCATAGCAATTACTCAAATACAAATTATATTAATCTAATTAAACAATATTCTCTGTAGAGGTACTACAAGTGTGAACTTTGTACTGGATCAGACTCGATGATTAGTACAGAGCCCCTAAAGTGCCACGAAGAAAAAAAAAAACTTTATTGTGCGCACAGGATACTAAATCGAGAGCACGAGATACTAAAACGTGCGCTCGATTTTATTAACTCGTTCATTTATACAGACAGGCGGCAACACATCCCATGTCTCAGGGCAAGAGCAACAAGAATGTCATTATATGACAGTCCGAGGTGAAAATAAAAGTTGATTAGCTGAGTTCTTCTTTCAATGTATCGCGTGTGTGACTGTGAACATCTGAAGTGATCGCTACGGAGCCGTATGCACGGACAAGTCAAAGCGTGGGAAATAACTGTATCTTGAGCGCACGTTTTAGTATCTTGTGCGCTCGATTTAGTATTCCGTGCGAACGATATAGTTTATTTTTTTCTTCGTGGCACTTTAGGGGCTCCGTAGATGAGTGACTGTTTGGACAGGTGCACTAAAATGTTCAGGTGCTGGTTCAAAAACTGCATCTGAACTTCAGGATTTATGAGAAGAGGCTGACCTGAGAGAGCTTCCTCCCACAGCACAGCCACAGCGACTCTCCTCTGCACAGATACGCTGAATACTACAGCAAAACACACAGAATATCGCAGGGGAAACATCAAAGATGTACGGGTCAGCTTGCTTAAAGCAGAGACGTTCTGCTGTTCTGATTTAAATAGCTTTATTCATTTTACACTGTAGTCTCACTATGCTGTGCAGCTGTAATAAACAAGGACAAATAAACAAAAACAAGGCAACATGCTGTACTTTTAGAAGAATGAAGACACATTTCCCAGTTTTGTATGTTCAGCTGACCTGCTGTTAACTGACTAAATCACTCTCTGGGTTACAACAGAACACAATTTTAATGAATACACTGGAAAGTGAACACAGTCTGTAGTTTCCCTAAACATAATAGCAGATTAAAATGTCCAAATATTAGACTGATTATTTAGCACTCAGCCCTTCAGATCAGAACATCCTAACTTTTTGCTGAACTCTGAGACTTTCCGACACAAAATGTTAACAATCACTTCAGAGAATTAAGCCCAGGGGGCCCCTGAACCCTTGAGCCCCATGGCCTGTGCCTGGCAGGCCTGTTCAGTAGCCCGTCCATGCTAGGTCACGCCAAAAAGTTTCAGTCTAAAACAACTGGGGCACACTAATGATGAGGATGAGAGAAAAAAAAAGAACAAGTGCTGTCACTGGAGTGCTGCCTGTAGGGCTACACTCATGGATCAGAGTGTTTACACCTGCCTGGCAGCATCTGAAAGTGGGCCAGAGGCAAAACCTCTATCAAAGTATTTGTTGTACAGCCTCACTTTAAAGCACACGCGCACACAGGAACAGTCGCGCACATCCCCCTGCTCTCCCTGTCTGATTGACACACAAAGGAAACAACAGCTTTACTGAACATTCTGCATTGATCCATATCTGAACGAGAGCTTATAAACATAAGATTGATGTAAGAGAGGGAGTCTGTGCGGCGGCTTTGAAATCATCTTGACATTTTGTTTCAAGCACAGCCTGATCTTTTGTTTCTCCCCTTTGTTCTGCACAGCGCTCGCTTTTTATTGAAACCATCAATGAGCATCTGTCTGCCAAAAACATAAGTGCAGCCTCTTGAAATGTATAAAATGCAGTTAGCTCTAAACTGTGACTTTTGTCTGTCCAATTCATCTTGTAGTAATGCTGCATCAGAGGCAAGCCTTTTAAAGTAAACGTCCTGACTCAACCTCATGGACACAAAGCCCAAGGTAGGATTGATGTGTGCTCTCCGAGTCCTCGGGGATCGTTTGAACGCAGCGCGCTGAGGGATTTGTCAGTCTAACGGGAGCTGACAGGAAGAGAATGAACTTTAACACTCACAGGCTGCTTTCCCTTTCATGAGCTTCCAGAGAAACCCTGTAGTGAATCAAATCCCTCCGCTCGGGAAAATACACGCACGGTTGTGTAATAAAAAAGCATCCACATGGGCGCTGATGTCAAGGCACACAGAGGCGCACGCTTCTTATTCAATGTTACCTTCCCCCACTTGTTCGCGCACATTCCCATTTAATCTGTCATGCTGTTAAGAGTGACAAATGTGTTTTGGAAAAAAAAAAAAAAACTGAAAAGCATACAGTCCGTACATGGACATGCAGACGCAGCTACACAAACCGTAAAACACATTTCCTCCATTGACCTGAGAATAGAGGTCGTCGCTGAGAGCTGGTTGTTTCAGTGATTTCACGCTGTGTTGCTTTCAATCAGGACGCGTAATGAAAGGTCTCATAACTCCAACGTTAATGGGACCCAAGGACTGTTAAACAGATGAATGACTTGGTTTTCTAACTCTGAGCTAGGACATAAAATGGGTCTGGAAGTCTTGCTCCGGTGAGTCTCCATGTGGTGAGCTAACAGGTATGTTGGAGCCTCAGGCGACATACGGTCCATTTGGGTCCTCATGAAAAGTTTCATAAACTCTGGCCTGGAGTGTTGCCTCACAGCTTGTCTGTTTAATTATTTACCATTAATGGAGACTGCCCAAGGAAACACCTTATTACCCCCTCAGTTAACTACAGACTGGAGCTTTTCCTGCAAGTGGGGATTTTTGACACTTTTCATGGCAAGGTGAAACAGAACATGAATAATGCTTGGTTGCTTGTGCTGGTAGATACACCCCCTGGGATAATTGCTTGGCTAAAACGAGTTTGGTTAATGCTGCACCTTTGTGCAACTTTTGGCAGATATTCAGGTCACAGCTTCTCTTTTTCCCTGTGATGAATGTTGGAGAATCATTTTCAGTCAGTCATGGCTGGTTTGTTAACAGAGAAACCAAGAGTTGTTTGCCAACTGCCAATAAACCTCAAAGAAGACAAAACAAAACCAGCTGCCTTCTACAGGAGAAGAAAGGAGAGTTGTTTTTTTTTTTTTGTGGAAACAGCTGATCAGTCATGTGAGATAAATATTGGCTAATTCAGAACTTATTCAGAAAAGGTGTTCCCATCTTCCATTATACACATAAACCTGTACCTGTAAATGTATTTTTTTTTTTTACAAAACTTTTTGCAAAATTGAGGATGTTTTTGGAGTTTTGCTGTCTCCATCAACCTTTTCTAATGCGGTACTTCAAAATGTACGTTAAATACCTTGATGGAAACAAGGTTTTCGTGGAAGAAACACGACTGCTAAGACTCCATCATTAAACGTGCTGTCCCAGCTTTTCCAAATGCATCTATGACACCTGTTCACTAACACTGAATCCCTGATATCTCCCCCAGAATTCTATGTCTTTGTGGTTTCGACACAATAAATCAAACAGACAGCGCGGGGAAAAAAGAGAGCTTAAGAGAGACTCAACGCCTGCTGACATCTTTCACCTCTGCACGGCCGGCCAATGGCTGTGCAAAGCCCGCCCTTGGACAGGAGGTTTCCATTGCTGTTAAACAATCCAAATAGCACTTTATCTGAAGCATATAGAGACTATTAGGCTGCTAAAACACTGTGGATGAGCTCTCTTCATACAAAAATGTGAACCATACCTTTGCTGCCAGCAGTGGACATTGGAGGGAAACAAGTGACATGCATTAACAGTGAATATTTTGCAGCTACGTTCAGCATAAGCATCTTGCATTGACAATGAACAGTTCATATACATTCAATCACGTTTCAGACATCTAGGAGACACGGTTGTATCCTGAAACTACTAGAAGCAATAACCTCTCCAAATGGATTGGAAATTGAAGGAAATGTTTAAAAAAAAATGTTGCACAACAACACGTGGAGCCAGTCCAGGCCCTCCCTCGTGTTCACTACCGGCCTCCCTCACTCAGGGAGGCCAGGTGGTGGGAAGTAATAACAAATAAAAACAGGATAAAATGATTACGATCCACCATTGTTGCCAACTTGGTGCAGAGCCAAAAGGTCTCAAGGCAAAGAGTAGTGTTACAAACATCACCCTGCACCCCCTCTCTGCCCTCATCATATAGCGCTGTCCTCCCACTGCCGCCTCCATCAAAAACACAATTACACCCCTGCATACTACTGTAAATCCCAGTAAACTACAGCGCTGCTGAACCGAGCTCGCACACCTTCAGAGAGGCCACAGAGCATTTCTCTGGCTATACACGGACAGCTGGTGGTGGGTTTTCACAGGCCAGAGAGCAGACAGTCTGACTGGGCTGTATCGAATTGCTAACACTATGAGGCTGCATGAAAACAAACACATAAACTGCACAGCTAGCCTCGAGTCCTGGAGCTCAGCTGCCAACATACTGATGACAGCTTCTGAGCAGAGGAAGACGTGGTGTTAACTCGATCTTACTGGTGGTTTATTCAGGCACGGATACTTATGAAAAAGATTTTCTTTTCAAGCCTCAAGGAATGTAAATACTGTAGGAGAGGCCCAAAGACATGAAACTAGAAAATCTGAAGACTTGTGCAAACTTTGGATATCAGCCGTTAATCATGAGTCAGCCTAACCTGGAGTGACTGAGCAGATATTTGATTTCCTGCCAGGAGTCCAAGCCTCAACCTGAACTGACTCCACATTTTGATGCACAGATATGTTGTTAAGAGTTGTTCTAGTGCTGATCTTTCCGTCATTTCAGAAAGTCAGCCTCAAAATATTAACATAACACTTTACTGCCCTTTGGACTTTAACGAGCTGACAGCCAGTCAAACTAACGTACTGTACACAGATACAAACAGTACTAAGCATGTTGGGAAGATGCAACATGCTTGGTATTATTAAAGCCATGTGTTCAAAGCTAACATTACATGTCAAAAAACGTGAGATCGTGATCAATTAAAAACTTTGTATTAACATAAAGCTATTTTTTTTTTTGATCTGAGGAACTTCCATCAGCTACTAAAAGCAAGGCCTTCTTAAAGGTACAGTAACCGCAAGGTCCAAACCAAACTGGTGGTAAGGATTGTGATGGAGGAACTAGGAAAGCTGTGACAAAACTCAACCAAATAAGATTTACTGTCGTTCTTGATGTATGCAATTTAGCAGAATTACACATTAAAGCTACTGTGACAGTTTGCTATTTCAATATTTCAGACAAAAATGTGTCACATTGAATCAAAGCTTTGTAGTTTGACTGATCATTGCACTTTATATTGGAGCAATTGATAATATTATCCCATTAAAATCCAATCAGTGCAGGGCAAATAATATCAAAACATGCTACAAGAAGCTAAACTTGAGGTTATTGCCCAACCTCTGATATCTCATCCACTGCACTGCCACACATGGAGAAAGGTCACTTTGAGATTTGACATGAGGAGGTATAAACACACACACACACACACACACACACACACACACACACACACACACACACACACACACACACACACACACACACACACACACACACACACACACACACACACATACACACACACACACACACACACACACACACACTGTATGCAAGCGTGGCTGATCTACTGTACCTTGCCCTCTGACTGGTGGTTCAGGTCAGGTGTCTTGGCTGTGGCGTCCAGGTCGGTCACTCCTCTGTTGAGGTTTGACTCCTCCGCTGCCGGCACCTGGACCACCTCCTCCGCGTCGATGTCCGTCTCCTCGGTGACGGACGCCGTCTTCTCCGCGCCTGTTAGCTCCCGAGCTGAGCCGAGGAAAGTACACACACACACAGGTGGATAAGCACGCACACCTGCATACACACATGTGGGCATGAGCATGTACACAGGCACACATGGGTGGACACACATAAATGCACTCGAGTGAGAAACATTATTCAGAGAACCACAGCATCCTGCATGTATGATTATATGTGCAAGAGTGGAGACTAAATCTATGCTGAAGCTGCTCAGCTAGCAAAAAAACTGTGCACTTATACATTTAATGCAACGCTGCCAGCGCTGTCTTGATTAATGGCAGTTTCCAATGTGCGTTTTGAGCATTCACATTACTGTTAATACAATTTTAATGGGGACAAATTGGACCAAGCTGGATACAGACTGTTTTTGTTGAGGCAGATATCATTAACAATCAACAATATTGCTCGTGTATGAGGCAAAATCGATGCAGACTGCAACAAAACAGTTTATGAGGAGCACTCTTTCTCTACTTCTGCCTTTCTCACTTGTGTAATCAAATTGTGAACCATCCAGTTCAGTTCAGTAAAACACAGTCAAAAGCGGCTACAATCTGCACCGGAGCGATGGTACAAACATCGAAACACACACATTTAATCAACAAATTGTGAGCCGACATTTTGAAATATTCAACACAAAAAAGTCTTGCTTCTGGCAAAAGGTCGATTTAAATAAATGGGAGTTGAAAACCTCGGAGTTATAAGATTATCTTTGCTTCGTCTGTGTGAATTTTGCTGAAAAGTTTACTGTTTCAAGTGTATTTGATCTACCTCAACAGGGAATTTACCAGAACACGACTGGAACACTGTTTGTCACAGCTGTGGGAGCGTTTCTTCCCCCGACGACAATACCTGAAGCCAGCTGTGGATCATAACCTCACCCAAATCAAAACTGTATAACAGGAAGTGTAGGTGTCAGTGTTCTCCTTAATATTTTACTTGCTTGTGATTTGTTGTTCAAGCATAGTTTCTGACAACTGCCCAGTGGAAAGAATTGCATTAGCTTCCAGGCAACGTGACTGTACTATAAATACAGAGGGTTGCACTTGGAGTTACTGGGACCGTCCTCACTTACATGACAAGCTATTTCTACCCAGAATAGAAGGCAGTTACTCATATTTACTCAAGGCTGCCTCTCAAACAGCCTTGTACAGCAAGTTTAATGAAAAAAGAATCATTTCAAAAACAAGAAAACTACTCTGATTAAGAAAGGACCTTAGTGAGTGTCTTTGTTCACTTCATTTGATAACTGGGACGCACTGACTGTGAAACAGCAAAGTCATAAAACACTGAGCAGTTAACAACAGGTAAGCAGAGGTGAGAGTTAGACACACATGTACAATTCAGAGGCAAGTCTCGGGTCTTGACTTTCAAGTGTCAAGTTTCTGTGGTGACCTCGCCACACTGAACTCTGACACTATGAGAGAGAGACTTTGAAATTAAATGCACGCAGTTACAGTATCATACGACAGTGACTGTGATGCAGTGTAAGCAGAAGAGGAGGAATCCAAATGCTTTAATTAGTCATGTGTCCTCACCTCTGCAGGTAAGACTTCTCACGTAAGGCTTGGCCACAAACTCTCTGTATTCTTATGGAATTTCTCAGGTGAAAACATTACAGCACATATGTCAAACTCAAGGGCTGCAGGCCAAAACTGGCCCGCATGATAATATGTAATTATTATTAGAGCTGGCCTGCAGGTATATTGCATGCACCACTAGTACTACAAGTCCCACAATAAACTGCCAGTGCGTTGGCACGTCAATCAAAGGCCCGTGAGCGCGAGTCCCTGCCCCACTCATTCATCAGCAGCCTGATGGAGATCGTTACCTGTGGTCAACTTTCAGCTACCCTCTCCCTGAAAAATGGCTAAATGGACGACGGACTTTAAAAACATTGGTTTTCAAGGCGGGTGGGAAGCAGAGTATGTGTTCGCGGGTATGATGGACAAAGCTGTTTGTCTTCTTTGTTTCCTCACAGCTGTGGGAGCGTGGACAACCAGAGGGGTTGTCCACACTGGGAGCTGTGTCTGGTCTGCTGCCGGGGGTGCTGTCCTTGGGTCCCTTTGGCCCGGCTGGTGGGGGGGTCCGCCGGTCTGTCAGGGTCAGGAGGGCCCGGGTGGCCAGCGCCCCCTGTGCTCACAGTCCACTCCTCTCGGTGTGGACGGCCCCAAAGGTTAAGTGTCCTGCCATGTTTCGTTCCTCTTCCTACCATTTGTGGTGAGAGTGTCGATAAGAAGACACTATGAAATGAAACACTGTGACAGGTAAATTCCTCTGGAAAGGCTGCATAAAGAGCCAGAAGAAATGAATGCAACTGATTTTTCTTGTATTGATGTTTAATGTTGTTGTTTATAGTTAAAAACCTCTTATAAGCTGTGTTAGTTCCAGTTCTGGCTTAGAGTAGTGTGCATCACGGCACACTCAGGTTTAATATATGTTGACTTTTTGCACTCTTTGGGCATTTTTGGTTTTTCTTTGAAGGAAATTATTTTTTGGCTGTTGGCCTGTGGGAAAATGTTTTCATTTGAAGTTACTATGGAAAGCTGCAGATAAAGTCATACGACATCAATGCAACTGATTTTTCATTTATTTAATAATTAATGTTGTTTTATAGGCAGTAACATAGGCTGTGTTAGTTACAGGTTCAATATGTGCAATAAGGTCATTTCAATCATCCATCCATCCATTGTCTATACCCGACTATCCCTTTTCGGGGTTGTGGGGGGGCTGGAGCCTATCCCAGCTGTTAACGGGTGAGAGGCAGGGTACACCCTGAGCCGGTCGCCAGCCTATCACAGGGCAACATATACAAACAAATAACCACTCACACCTAAGGACAATTAAGAGTCACCAATTAACCTAATGAGCATGTTTTTGGTCTGTGGGAGGAAGCTGGAGTACCTGAAGAGAACCCACGCATGCACGGGAAGAACATGCAAACTTCACACAGAAATTTTGGCCCACTGTGTATTTGAGTTTGACACCCCTGCATTACAGGAACAGATCGACACTGTGGGAAACAGGCTTACAGAGAGTTAGACAAGATCAATACATCTCATGTCTGTTTGTTGGGATCAGAAGTGGAGTCAGGATGTGTTTAGCATAGCCTAGCATACAATGTTTCAGCCCAAACAGAATCATCTCCGTTGTCAGTCCTGCTGCACTGTCCTCTTCCTCTTCATCCTCTCCTTCAACTGTTCATCTTCACTGTCCATCCCACCTCCACCCTCCACCCTCCCCCAATCACCATTCTCATGCTTGATAACCTGCTGCCAGCACTACCCTCACCTCTCTCTCCATTAGCACTCCTCTTCCTCCTCATTTCTGACAAGCTAACTGCTATGCTGCCCTTCCTGCTTCCTTTTCCTCCCTGACTTCACCTCTTCTCTGCCTTCACTTACATTGTCAGGTTAAACATTGTCATGAACTAAACGGTTAGAACAAGCATGACACATACAGATAGGGAAAAGGTGCACCCATTCCAGTTCTGTTTGAATGAAAGTGAAACTGAATTTCAGATGTTTGGGATCAACGACGGTCCCTCTTTGGTTTTCTATACATAGAATGTGATGATTTGTAAAATACTGAAACCTCATATTCAATTGAAAATAGCACAAAGACAAATTAAATGCTGAAACTGAGAAGTTTATTGTTTCTGCAAATTAGATTCTCATTCAGAATTTGATGCTAGAAACACATTTCAAAAAAAGTTGGGACAGTGGCAACAAAAGAGTGGAAATGCTAAAATAAAACCGCAGGTGGAACATCTCACAGTGAACAAGGTTAACCGGCAACAGGTGAGTAACATGAGCGAGTGTGAAGAAGAAGCTGAGTCTGTCTGCAGTAAAGATGGGGAGGGGTTCAGCACTCTGACCGACTGCGCTGCCAAATAACGCAACAACTTAAGAAGAATGTTTCTCAACATAAAGCTGCAAAGAATTTGGGGATTTGATTGTTTACAGCACATAATGTCATTAAAAGATTCAGAGAATCTGAAGGAATCTGTACGCGAGGAACAAGGCGCAAAACCAGTACTGGCTGGACGAGACCTTCAGGCCTCAGACGGCTCTGCATTGAAAACAGACACGATGCTGTGGCACGAGCTCAGGATCACTTCAAGAAACCCTCGTCTGTGAACGCACTTCATCACATCAGCCACAAACACAGGCTGAAACTCTTCCATGCAAAGAGGAAACGTATACAAACCAGATCCAGAAACAGGCCGCCTCCTCTGGTCCTGAGCTCATTTAAGAAGAAAGCTGTCCTGAGGTCTGACGAGTCAGAATCTGAAATTCTTTTTGGAAATGATGGACGCCGCTTCCTCCTGGCTAAAGAGCAGAGGGACCGTCCGGCTTGTTATCGGCACACAGTTCAAAAGCCAGCATCCTGGCTAACCTGCACACCTGTGAGACTCCATTAATGCTGAATGATATCTGCAGGTTTGGAGCAACATGTGCTGCCAAGCAGACGGCTTTTCAGGGAAGGCCTTGTTTATTTCAGCAATACAACAACAAACCACGTTCTGCTCATGTTCCAACAGCACGGCTGCACAGTGAAGGAGTCCAGGTGCTGAACTGGCTGCCTGCAGTCCAGACCTGTCATCCATTAAAAATGACCCTGTCCCAACTTTGTTCAAACATGGTGCTGCCATTAATACTGGATTGAGGACATCGTTTTCAGAAACAATGAAAGTTCTCAGTTTCAACATGAGATGTGTTGTCTTTGTGCTATTTTGAAGTAAATATGAGGTTTCAGTGTTTTGCAAATCATCACATTCTGTTTCTATTTACATTTCACAGTGTCCCAACCTTTGTGCAAACAGAGCTATGATAAATGAGTCTTGTTGGGAAGATTTTATTGCAGTCACACAGTGAGTTGTAGTCAACTCCAGTAACATTATCTTCTCTTCACCTATCCTCCGTCGCCTCTGCTCTGCAGTGAGTTTTTTTACTCCATCTATAAGACCTGCCCCTACTCTGCCTCTGATTGGTCCCCCCCCCAACATGTAACCTTCACCATGTCACTCCTCATGTCTAACCTTACCAACTTCTAGCTGAAATAAAACGAGCATTTGGATATTTTGCTTTTATTTAACATAATACTAAAGTGAAATGATCTGCCTCATTTCAGTGACTGGCATATAGAGAGAAACTGCATTTATCTCCAGTTTGTGCAGCATACCTCCTTTGTGAAGAAAGCTCAGCGTAACAATCAAACTGAATGAGTCTGAATAGTTTGGTTGTATAAACATCTTTTGTTCAGTATACAAACCGTTCTGAGTATTGCAGACAGGCCGACACGGCTCCCCAGCACATGTCCTGTAGGCTTTAATTCAGTGTGAGCACTTAGTGATCGGTGAATTGCTGAATGCCTGTGGCACTGTTCTGTCTTCTGTTAATGTGAAGTGTAATGATAATATTACTGTTCCACAGTTTGGCATCATTTTCTATTGAATGGGCTTTATTACGTCCTGTGATTTAAGCCATTTTTACACAGTTTTCTGTGCAAATGATATTGTTCACCATATATTTTGCGCAAGATTTCTGAAACACTTCAAATATTTTCTGCTCTTTCTCCTTTTCTTGTGACTCCCTGCTGCTCAACCTTCTCCTCCAGCCCCCTCCTCCTCTCTAATTCACATCTACACTTCATCTTTTCTTGCTCCTTTCGTCCTCTACCAACCCAAGTTCCTTTTTCCTCTAATATCCATCTCTTCTTCCTCCTCCCCTTCACTATCCGTGCTTTCATCCAGCTTTCCGTTTCTCTAATCCGCCATCTCCCACTCTTCTATGCCTTCTCCTTTCACTGCCATGATAATTAGTTCTCCAGATAAGCTCATTGGCTGTGCGTGACGGCTCTTGTGTTGCTTAACACACCATGACAGCGAGTGTATGAGCGTGTGTGTATAGGCCTGAGTTTGTATGCGTGTGGGGTCCTCTCACTGTGTTGGACTGTACAGTTAAAGAGCGTGGGTGATCTCTGGGCTCATCAGCATATGAAAGAGAGCTTGTCTGTGGAGGGCTGGAGGGGGGATGTGGAGATAGCAAACCCCAGTGCTTTGTCAGATTGTGGTGGGGAGGGTGACCGGTGCCGGCTGCTGTAATGAGTGGAACGATGGTGTGAAAGAGCTCTGTGCGTGGACTCTTCTACTCGCTGAATCCCCATGTCTGTCCTCTCAGACCCCACTCAGAGCCACGTGTCCCTGAGCTGCAGCGAAGCCCATCCTGTCCAGGCACGAGGCAACGGATAAAAGTAGCTCAGCCCACCAGTGTTGTTGTGCAGTGCCTTCTTTCTCTGGGTTGACTCATCCGTGACATTCACTCCAGCATCGCCCTCTCCTGCTTGCCAACTTGGGCAAAATGCAGGCAGGAATGTGTATGTGTGTGTGGAGTGCGTGTACGGTCCAATCTGTTTGTGCTATCTGAGGACATATGGCTGTGAGGAGTGTGTAGGTGTGTGCACTGGGGAATGTGTTGCTAAGACATATTCAACTTTCAATCTGAGGAACTATAATGTTACCATAACTATGACCTATATAATAATCCATCCATTATCTATACCGCCTATCCCTTTCGGGGTTGCGGGGGGGCTGGAGCCTATCCCAGCTACAATGGGCGAGAGTCGGGGTACACCCTGAACCGGTCGCCAGCCGATTGCAGGGCCACATGCAATGACAAACAAACATTCACACTCACACTCACACCTACGGACAATTTATAGTCATCAATTAACCTAATGAGCATGTTTTTGGTCTGTGGGAGGAAGCCGGAGTACCCGGAGAGAACCCACGCATGCACGGGAAGAACATGCAAACTTCACACAGAAAGGCCCCGCCTGACCCGGGGATCGAACCGGCAACCTTCTTGCTGTGAGGCACGCGCACTACCTGCTGCGCCACCGTGCAGCCCACCTATATAATAATGATAATGATAATGATAATGGTGTTCTTTGAAATAACACAGTGAGAAGAGCTTGCACTGCCAGTGGTGGTCAGCTGGGTGTCAGCACGGTAGTAGATTCACATGCTTGCAGAGTCGCTGGGTAGCTCAAGCTTGGCTACCTCTGTCAGCTATGTGACCCTTGTTTGCGTTGACATAACAGTCCTGGGAGTCTCCTATAAGACACTTTATTTTAGATTCTATTCTTTTCACAACACTTTTACAGCTGCAACAAAAAACCTCCACCTCTTCCATCAGCTCACTCACAGCCCCAGCACACTGAACCCTGAACCGTTACTTCAGCTCCCCCCACACGTCTGCCTGCCTGTGTGCTTTGTCTATTGTTGTGCTTGTCCAAAAAAACATGCATGTTCTGTTGTGTTTACATCTGTTGAATCACCTGCTGCCCTCTGTGTAAGATAAGTGTTCAGAAATTGTACCATACACAATAAAATACATCTTTTCTTCTGGCCTTTGCCACAGAATTCAGTGACCTGTCCCACCTGAAATGTGCAGCAGTGTTCAGGGATACTCTGGGAACACAAGAAAAAGCTATAACAACAAATGAAGGAGAGGAAATATCTTCTCCAACAGGGCTTCTAAAAGGTTGCAACCACTGACTGAATAATGGAAGTTGACGTAGCCATCGTAACATGACCTACTGGTTGGAGAGGGTGGAGCTGGGGAGAGCTCTAAATGAAAGCATAGTTCACAAAATGACCATCGAGTTGCATTGAAGAAGACTTGAAACTAGAGATTGAAACCAAAAATTCACAAGGAAACTGAGGTAATAAATCAAGTGAGAAGTAGGCTCATTTTCTCATAGACCTCTATATAATCAGACCTCGTTTTGCAACCAGTGGAGTCCCCCCAGGTGGCCATTAAAAAAACAATGCTGTTTCTTTTCAGACCTACAGGCTCTGTCCACTTCTTTTATACAATTTAAGGTTGCAACAGACACTTTTTTCAATTTCAGCCACTTTGATTCGAGTGCAGCATTCATTCCCTCTGTAGGTCTTCAGTCTAATGCCGCCTTCTGATTCTTCAAAGCTCTAACATAAAACTGAACAAGCAGTGAGCTTGGGTCACTACATCTTCTGATACAAGCCAGCACATATCAAGACTTTCATCAAAGCCAGAGCAGCAGTGCTAAACATGTGCCCACATTGGAGGCCTGCCTCTCAGAGTGAGACTGACTGTGTAGCAGGTGCATGTTGTTCTGTGTCTCACATAAGTAACTGTAGATTGACTGCATGTTGTGTCACTCAGAAAAACTCTTATGTAATCTTCAGCATGTGTGTGTGTGTGTGTGTGTGTGTGTGTGTGTGTGTGTGTGTGTGTGTGTACCTGTGACGGAGGAGCTGTTGCCGTTCTTTTCGCTGTGGCAGTCCTCCTGTCCATCTGCGTTCTGCTGTGTGTGCTGCAGACTCAGTTTATGACAAACCTCGAACGCCTGGCCGACCGTCCGAACAATACGCATGGCCTGACTCTGTTTGGGGTGGGGTGGGGGGGTGGGGTGGGGGGGGTGTGGGGGGGGAGGAAGGGGAAGAAAGAAATGCAGTTACTCTCAGAACACAATCTGCACTACTTTAGTGTTGCCACTTCAAAGCACTGATCGCTGTGTCGTGTTTTTAAACCAAAGTTCAAACACGTTTTTCAGTATTGTGATGATTGTTCTCTTTTCTTGACTAAAGAGTTTCCATCGGTGGTGCTTTTTTCTTTAGTTGTCCTGCAACGCAGTCCTTTTTCTTTTTCTATTCCAAACAAACAGAAAGGTGAATTCTGCAAGAAATACTGGACAGATGTACGGAAACGTCCGTTAGTGTTAGGTGCACGCTGGATGCAGATTTGCCCCAGAAACATGTCTGTTTGATAAAAAATACACACGTCACCTGATGGTATTGCTCGAGTCTCACTAGAGTCTCGAGGAGCTTGTCTGTGTTTACTGGGCAAACTCAGCAATGCGATTTCTATTTTTGACTGGATTTTCTCCTTTTGTCCCCAGGTGCAAAGAGTTGGATGCGTCTGCTCATCTCCTCTCGTGCTCTTTCTGCCCCGCTCTGCTCAGGTCAAGTGAAACCAACTTCGGTGACTTCTGTCTGCTATCAGCCCACTCTTGTCTGGTTTGTCACAGTAGAGAGTCGCAGGAGCAGAAAAGATTTCATTTTAAAGCACTGAGGCTTAGCCTCCAAACACTACTCTTGCTCAGCTGAATGAGCAGAACAGATGCACCGTGGCCTAAAAGCCAGAACAGAATCAAGACTCTGCCAAAGGACAAAATCGTTCCTTATCCCAGTAATCAACTCTGGGCCAGCCTGAAGTCTTGTCCCACATCAGTATCAGAACTTTATGTGACCCCAGGCTTGGTATCAGATGAAAAATATCATTTATTGGGTAGGCCTACGCTTGGGGGTGCTTTATCACAAACACATCAGCTGGTTTTGGCAGCGTCTGAGGTGGTGGGCCTGGACTTTGTTTTCGGGGTCAGAAAAAACACTCATTTTAACTTTGTGCTCAGTGGTGAGGTTTGGCTGCAGTCTCAGGGCTGTTACAGTGTAATTTATTGTTATTATTTTGTTTTGTCATTAAAACATGCTGCTTCAGCTTCATTTACTGCTGATGTGTCCACAGTGACTACCCAGCGGCTGCTGCTATCAGCACAATAGGAATTTATGTCGGTAGAAATGTATGCATGTATGGCAGACACTTTTCCACAACAATGTCCAGATCTGACCAATGTCCTAGTGACCCTTAAATAATCAGTGTGACAGCTACTACTGCATTGTGCCAACAATGACTAAGCTGCCTTTGTGGCCTCCACAGACGCAGACAGTATAACACTTTAGCAGTTAACTTGTGTCTCTCTGACATTTGTCATTGCTCTTTTCTAATTTTCTGGCAACAAGTATTAATATCCTGATAGAGATAAGACAGGTTGCTTTACCAGCATCGAGAAAAGATAAGATAAATTAGTCGCCTGAAGGGAGAATTGCCTTTGGAGCAGACTGCTGTTTAAAGAAACAGCAAAACAGGCTTCAGCTGACTGAAAGACACATCAAGACAAGACATCAGACTAACAGAGTCAATATTTAAAATATGTAAAATACAGCATTCAGAGTGTCTCCTGTCTGTTTGAGACCTTTATGGACAGACACAAGTGAATTATCGTTGCTGTGGTTCAACATGGTTGAACATTAATTTGCACTAGAGAGGGGTGAGGCTGGTCAGAGGTGCCCACATGCAGACACTGTATACTGTTCATACTTCTGCAGGAATCTAATTTCTGCAGCAACCCTTCTACCCTTCACTCGTCTCTCCACCTCGCTCTCTTCCTCCTCACACTCTGCTCAATTTTCCCATGCTGTGCTGTCCTCTTCTTTTCCATCCCCTCTATCATCCATCAATCACCCCCTGTCTCGTCTTCCTCCTCTGTGGGCCCTCTATTCATGTCTTTTCACCCCACGCTGGTCCCCAGCCTGACAGTAAACACGTGTTTTCCTTTGAGGACATTTCCAGAGGCAGTTATACAGGGGCTGAGAGTGGATGCTGGTGCTTTTGTACACAGCGAACACACCAAAGACTCAAGGTCCCCTGACCCATATAGTGATTGATTGGAAAACACAAAACCAAACACAATGTGCACAGTCTCTTTTTCTTTCTCTCAGCTCTGTTTATGTGTACCTGACTCTCCCTCTCCCTCTCAGTTGGTCCCTTTGAAGGTTGGATTTAATCACAATTAAAAGTCCAAAATGTAACTTTGCAACTTAACGTCTGTTGAGTGGAATAATTGTTTTTCCACATGGAAAACACCTGTCACTGAACAAAGAACAGACCTACTTGAATTGCTGAAAAACAATTCAGAAGTCAAATTGACACTGAGAATATCACTGAAAATTCATACACGACACAAGTGGTTGTCAAACTGCATGCTGTTGCACACTGGGGTGGGTTTGGAGCTGGACAGGTGTTCCTTGGAGCTAATCTTATGATGAGTTATATAGCTATAATCAGGAGTATAGGTGTGCCTTGGAAATACTTTTATCATAAAAACTTTTGTGAGTTTGAGAATCACTGCATTGCACAGCAGGGAAGCTTTAAAAAGGTTAAGTTAGACTTTAATACTCTAAATGAACAGAAATTTGCAGGGTTAGGAGGGTGGTTTTAAAGAAAGGTTTAGTTTTTTTTATCAGGCGCTATGGGTCCAAAGCTGCAGCAGGCAGCTTCACTGTAGTCTTTAGTCTTTTAGGCACAGTGAGCAGCAGAGAGTCTGTGAATCTGAGGTCAGGGGCATATATTTGAAGCTGATCAACTATACAGTGAAGTGCCAGTGTTAGATTTTTTTTTTTTTTGATAGGATACTAAAAATCAATCCTAAAAATACCTTGAAGCCTGTTCAGTGACTTCAGAACAGCGGTGATGTGAGCTCAGTGTTTTGTTCCAGTTAAATGTGCCACCAGCGTTCTGTAAGCTGAAATTGTTTTATGGACTTTTTAGGGAAGCTCTGACCTTTGCAATAGCCTTGAAGTTAAAGAGGCTACTTTGGTTAGTTCTTTATGTGTTTTTAAAATTAGATCAGAGTCAATGATCCCCCCCCCCAAAAAAACCCAAATTTCTTGCCTGTGATGAAATCTGCTCACATAATGTGGTACATTGTGTGCACAGTCTCTCTCTGTTTCTGAACCATAAACTTTCACTTTGTTGCGAACTTAATCAGGACACCTTCAAGCAAAGTTCACAGCAAATAGGCCAGAATCATCAGTGAAACTGTGTTCAACAACAGAAACTGTGTTCAAAAACTTAAAAAAGACCACTGTCTACACCAGGGGTGGGGATCCTTCTCGTCCTGATAACTAAGAAGCTGTAACCTCATTGAGAAGGAGACTTTGTGAAGCTGTGCCTTGTTGCTGCTGTGGAGATGCTACCACCGGACAAAGTAAAACCCCAGCCACGTCAGCCAAGCCCAACCTAATACAATCACTGGCACCCCCAAATGAGCCAGTCCTCCTCCCCTTCTCAGGTACTGCCCAATCACCACTGTTTTTGTTCTGAACATCTACTTAAGAAGAAGGCTGGGCTAAGAAAGTGCCTGACTTTGACACAGGAGAGAGGCTGTGGTCCATGTCCCACCTTGGACCAAGATTCAACGCTGGTTTCTTTTGACAAAGCTGGCATCCTTCAACAATAACCAAGTGGTTTAAGTTGGCAAAACTTCTTCACCATAGAGGTGTCAGATCACAACATGCTACTGCTGAATCATTCTGCAAACAGTCATGGGTCGTTCAGGAAGGACACTGAGAAAGACCCCGTTTGGTCATCTGGTATATTGGCAAAAGTTCTCATTAATCTTTCAGAAATGTCCCTTGTCAGAGTCTTCAGTGTGATTTATTCCTTTGTGGAACTAATAGTCCCCTCCAACACACATTTCTTTTTCGGTTAACTCAGTTTTTATCAGGATGGTTGTCCTGTATCTAGACATGTTATGCCCTGTGCAAATTTGTGCAGATTTGTCACTCAAAAGCAAGCCTGTATATTCTTAAGTTCTTAAGTTGGACATCTGTCACAAACTCTGACTAGCTCCCTTTTATCTGCCTCTATCGCTCTCCCCATCATCTTTCTTCTTTGTCAGTTCAACTGAATAAATGGACACTTGCTGTATCTGTGTCTCTATCTCTCACTTCTCTATACAGGTATATCAAGCTGCCAGCGAGCAGCCTAATACTCTATCTTAGTGGCTCTATGATAGGGCCTATTCCAAAGTGTGATGCCTTATTTAACTTGGATTACCCACAGAAGTTCAGTGGTGCTTTCACTGTCCTCCTGGAAACCTTGGACCTCGCAAGCACATTTGGAACATATAATGCAATCTAGGAAAAAGCAGGGTACACAATGAGAGGGTGGCAGGGGGGAGCTATCTCTGATTAAAGCCTTTCCTATGCCTCTCTCCTCTGTTGATGAACTCATTGATTCTCTCTTCATCCTGTGTTTGCATATTAACCACATCCCTCCACAACTTCCACATCCATCACTCAGTGTACACAGGCTATTTGCAGTGTAGAAGAGAAGAGTTTTATTAAGAGAGTTGCACCAGCGATTCCCTGACCACCAGCTAACTACTCTAATCATTAGGGCACAGCCTGGCGTGATGCTCATCAAACACTCTGATTGCCTCAAGGAAATTAGAGGGACAGCCTGGAGGAATAACACCAGGCGGCGCACCGCAGACGAACAGAGGCAGACCGGAATAAACTCTAATCAGTCAATAGGTTTGTGTGTGACTGTGAGCGTGTTTGAGTGTGAGAGCATGAAGTAAGTGGAGTGTGATGAAATGAAGTCATGCTGCCTCGCTGACTCTTCTGAACCATTAGCTTGGCTTCCAGGTTACAAACACACACACATTCACACACTGCAACACCACGGTAGAGCTGGGTATCAACGCTTAATATCTTTGAGTACAGACGGAAATGTGTCCATAGCATTGAGTGTCAAGAACTGTCAAGCACTGAATGTTGGTATGAAGTGGTTGATCAGATTTTTAGACTTGCGTACTTTCTTTGAAAAGATAGTTCTACGTCAAAACTCGGCATATTTTGGGCTTGTGTAAGGTCCTGTATGACTGTTTTAAGCACTGATGCACTGAGAAGTTTAGCATATTTTGTTTCATCATAAAACAAACAGACTATTCACACAGTAAAGCAGCAGAGGATGCAGGTCTTTCAATGCATTTTGGGCCCATATTCATAAGTCACAGGTATCTGAGAGCACAGACTGCAGTGTAGCTATATACACTTCATTGCAAAGAATCTGCTGAATAATTACCAAATAAAAGTTAACTTTCTACTTCCCTTCTTTCTCTCTCTCTCTGTCCATCTTTCTATCTTTTTTCTTTCTCCTTTCCTGGATTAGTTTAAATGACATTTCAACTTCAACATCGTTTAATAACTTTCTTTCCCTGACAGCATCTGAAGCTCATCCAACCTTAAGCGGAAGGAGCCACTGAGCCATTCAGGTACACTGAGACATTTTGGCAGGAACTATTTAAGAAGTTGCAGTAAAAGAAACCAGAGTCGAGCCTTTACAAAACTTTAAAAAATGTAAAATTTGAGACATTCATTCAGCAGTTGCAATGTCAAAATGACTGGCTTAGCCAATAACCCTTCCTTTTACTCTATCGAAAGCAATTTGGCTGTCTGGTGGTCCAGACAGGGTGGTACCACGCCTCAGTTGTCAGCATTGTCACGCGCTCTGTGACTTTCCTCTGGACGCTTGTGTGTCCTACCCCAGACACAAGACATGCAGGTCAGGAGGACCTGGGAACGGTGTGAATGTGAGTATGAATGTGGTACTGTATGTCTATTATCCCTGTGATAGACTTGTGGCCAGTCCAAACAGCAAGAACAAGGATACATAATGATGGTGGTTATCATCTATTGTTGTCATAGATGGGGTTCAGGTGGAGCTTCACAGATGACTGAGCAGACAGCAGGTTGAGCTGCGGTTGAATAAGGACGCAGACTACAAAGCGTGTCCTGCTGTGGCCCTGAATACCAGAATGAACCTGCCCTTCCTCATCAGAAGAGATGGTTTAGATGCACCAAAACTAATGATACATTCAGGTGTATCTTGGAAATGATTTACTTTCAAAAAAACAACCAAATGAAGACACCACCGGTCAAATTTCATGAACCCACAGCTTACAGTAGGAGTTGTACACAGAGACCCAACAAGAGACAGACAGACTGGACATGAAGCCCGACAGGGAGAGTGTTAGACAGCGCTGCTAGTGTGTGAGCTGTACAAACTAACCTTTATCTTGTTTCACAAAAAGTACACTTTGACCTTTAACAGGGGAGCATTATTGACTTCTGCCTGAGTTTCAATCTCAGCCCTGACATCCCATGATCAATAGGTCTCATCACTGATCTGTGGTACCCAGAAAGAAGCAATCTGAAGCAAACAACACACCATAGTGCGTATGCAACGACTTGTTCAGGTGTGGTTGATTTCTGCCTCCTCTTTAAAAGCACCGCAACCTTGAGACGGAGCTAAAAAATAAATTAGACTGGGAGTGTAGGAAAGAGAAAGCGAGAGACAAAAAGCTTAAGACAGGGGGATCATTTCACTGAGATATGGATATTCAATATAAAGTGCTGAAAGGCTATTAAATCCAAGTGTCTTAACCAAGCTGTGTCAAGAAAGATGCGAGTCCTTAACACTGATATGTCTGAAAATAGCCGTATGTCATTTTATATTAGCACTCCTCAATGTCAATGAGGAAACCATTGATCCATGTCGTATTCCAGAGCTTTATTCACTTAAGATATAAATCCACCACACTTCCTGTACTTAAAACATCATTTTAGGCTACAATACATAAAAAAACACCCATAATGCATTTCATTATTATGTGGGCTTTTCAATCATCCTCAAAGGCATAAGATTCAACTTGTCCTTGTCTGCTTAACACCTGAAGCCATTAATCAACACTGATAGAGAGCATATGGCTGAACGGTGTCTATCCACAAAGAGAGAACTCAATTAACCTTTGACACAATGACCACACTGTCTCTGCATGTCATCACGCAGCTGTGGACAGCAGAAGAGCCATTCTCCACCATTAGATAAATAAATAAATACGGACCGAAAACTATTATTTTAACCCACCGAGGTCCATTATTTTTTGTTGTGTTTTTAATCCAGTAGGTGTTAAGTGCATTTGCATAACTTCCCTTACTTAGAAAAGGAATTATGTGGCCTCTCAGAATAATTACAGCAATAACAACATAAAAAAAGAACAGCTGCCAGCTGCAGTGTGTCCATTTAGCAGCAGTTATGGGATGTGTTGTGTTGTAGTCCATTATCAGGTTTAAGAGACCGTAACCTGGTTTTATGCATCATCTTTATTTTCGTCGTGCGTCTCTCTTGACGCTTGGCTTGTTAATGTGCTGCTGCCTCATTGGTGAGGAGATGGGATAAAGACTGGGCAGAGGCTGTAAGGATGCTAAGACATGATACGGTCTGGAGCTGGACCGGCTTCACCGTGCAAAGCACCAGATAAGACTGCTAATTCAACCTAAGGGCGGACGACCTCGTGACCTCACGGAAAGGCTTCATCCTTTGAGCGTACTCTTGTTTTCATGACACAGTGTTGGATTTTAATGGGCTACTTATTAATCAACAGGCTGAAATCCAATTTGAGTGCAGCAATTAGGGAGTTTTCAAAGAATGTCTATTCATTTGACTATGACTTTCTGTTTTTTTTAATGGATTATATAGAAATTATGAAAACTTTACACTTAATTGCATAGAGTTTGTGCCAAGCCAGTTCAAAATGAATCCACAGATTTACTGGTATCACTGTAACTGTTGGGAAAAATGCAGGAGGAAACTGAACTTAAGTGATCTGCAGTAATACAAATTGTATAGGCTCTGTTTTAATGTCTGATTTTATACTTTACTCAAGTTTAATATACTTTTGTTTAACTTTTTGTAATAATTTTAAAAAGCTATCTTACTTCCAGTTTTGAACTCATTAGTGTTAAAATGAGTTACTGGTATTTTCCTTAACACAGTTCATTGTTCAACTTTAGAGTAGGGTTGGGCGATATGCCTGAAAACTCTATTGCGATATAAGTGTTTTATTTCGGTCGATATCGATAATTATTGATATTTTTTATGACCTATTTAAAATAAGGACCGGGAGAAAACTACACTCAATTTAAACATTTTTATTTTAAATTTAACCTTCCTCTGATTATAATCCCCTCAGCTATCAAGGCAGAAAGGAAAGGAAATGTTAACACAACCATGGAAAACATCCATCCATCCATCCATTATCTTCCGCTTATCCGGGGCCGGGTTGCGGGGGGAGCAGTCTGAGCAGGGACGCCCAGACTTCCCTCTCCCCGGACACTTCCTCCAACTCTTCGGGGGGGATCCCGAGGCGTTCCCAGGCCAGCCGAGTGACGTAGTCACCCCAGCGTGTCCTGGGTCTTCCCCGGGGCCTCCCCCCGGTGGGACATGCCTGGAACACCTCCCTAGGGAGGCGTCCAGGGGGCATCCGATAGAGATGCCCGAGCCACCTCAGCTGACTCCTCTCGATGCGGAGGAGCAGCGACTCTACTCTGAGCTCCTCCCGGGTGACAGAGCTCCTCACCCTATCTCTAAGGGAGCGCTCCGCCACCCTGCGGAGGAAACTCATTTCAGCCGCTTGTATCCGGGACCTCGTTCTTTCGGTCATGACCCAAAGTTCATGACCATAGGTGAGGGTAGGAACGTAGATTGACCGGTAAATTGAGAGCTTCGCCTTTCGGCTCAGCTCCTTCTTCACCACGACAGACCGATACAGCGACCGCATTACTGCAGCCGCTGCACCGATCCGCCTGTCAATCTCACGTTCCATCCTTCCCTCACTCGTGAACAGGATCCCAAGATACTTAAACTCCTCCACTTGAGGCAGGAACTCTCCTCCAACCTGAAGGGAGCAAGCCACCTTTTTCCGGTCGAGAACCATGGCCTCGGACTTGGAGGTGCTAACTCTCATCCCAGCTGCTTCACACTCGGCTGCGAACCGCCCCAGCGCATGCTGAAGGTCCTGGCTCGAGGAAGCCAACAAGACAACATCATCCGCGAAAAGCAGAGACGAAATCTGCCGGCCCCCGAACCGAACCCCCTCCGGTCCCTGGCTGCGCCCAGAAATCCTGTCCATAAAAATGATGAACAGAACCGGTGACATAGGGCAGCCCTGCCGGAGTCCAACATGCACTGGGAACAGGTCCGACTTACTGCCGGCAATGCGGACCAAGCTCCTGCTCCGGTTGTACAGGGACTGTACAGCCCTCAACAGAGGGCCTCCAACCCCATACTCCTGGAGCACCTCCCACAGAATGACGCGAGGGACACGGTCGAATGCCTTCTCCAAGTCCACGAAGCACATGTGGACTGGTTGGGCAAACTCCCATGAACCCTCAAGCACCCTGTGGAGGGTATAGAGCTGGTCCAGTGTTCCACGGCCAGGACGAAAACCGCATTGTTCCTCTTGAATCCGGGGTTCGACTATCGGCCGGATTCTCCTCTCCAGTACCCTGGAATAGACTTTACCAGGGAGGCTGAGGAGTGTGATCCCCCGATAGTTGGAACACACCCTCCGGTCCCCCTTTTTAAAAAGAGGGACCACCACCCCAGTCTGCCAGTCCAGGGGCACTGTCCCCGTCTGCCACGCGATGCTGCAGAGGCGTGTCAACCAAGACAGTCCTACAACATCCAGAGACTTGAGGTACTCAGGGCGGATCTCATCCACCCCCGGCGCTTTGCCACCGAGGAGCTTGCGAACTGCCTCAGTGACTTCAGCCCCGGTGATGAATGAATCGACCTCCAAGTCCCCAGTCTCTGCTTCCTCTACGGAAGACATGACAGAGGGATTGAGGAGATCCTCGAAGTATTCCTTCCACCGCCCGACAATATCCCCAGTCGAGGTCAACAGCTCCCCACCTCCACTGTAAACAGTGTTGACAGAAAGCTGCTTCCCCCTCCTGAGGCGCCGAACGGTTTGCCAGAATTTCCTCGAGGCCAACCGGTAGTCCTCCTCCATGGCCTCCCCGAACTCCTCCCAGACCCGAGTTTTTGCTTCTACAACCGCCCGAGCTGCCGCACGCTTGGTCTGCCGGTACCCATCAGCTGCCTCAGGAGTCCTATGAGCCAACCAGGCCCGATAGGACTCCTTCTTCAGCTTGACGGCATCCCTTACTTCCGGTGTCCACCACCGGGTTCGGGGGTTGCCGCCACGACAGGCACCGCCGACTTTACGGCCACAGCTATGGACGGCTGCATCAACAATGGAAGTGGAGAACATGGTCCATTCGGACTCAATGTCTCCAACCTCCCTCGGGATCTGGTTGAAGCTCTCCCGGAGGTGGGAGTTGAAAACTTCCCTGACAGCGGGTTCCGCCAGACGTTCCCAACAGACCCTCACGGTACGTTTGGGTCTGCCAAGTCTGTCCCGCTTCTTCCCCTGCCAGCGAATCCAACTCACCACCAGGTGGTGATCAGTTGACAGCTCAGCCCCTCTCTTTACCCGAGTGTCCAAGACATACCGCCGAAGGTCAGATGATACGACTACAAAGTCGATCATTGACCTCCGGCCTAGGGTGTCCTGGTGCCACGTGCACTGATGGACACCCTTATGCTTGAACATGGTGTTCGTTATGGACAAACTGTGACTAGCACAGAAATCCAATAACAGAACACCACTCGGGTTCAGATCGGGGAGGCCGTTCCTCCCAATCACTCCCCTCCAGGTGTCACTGTCGCTGCCCACGTGAGCATTGAAGTCTCCCAGCAGAACAATGGAGTCCCCGGTTGGAGCACTTTCCAGTACCCCTCCCAGGGACTCCAAGAAGGCCGGGTACTCTACGCTACTGTTCGGCCCGTAGGCCGAAACAATAGTGAGAGACCTATCCCCAACCCGAAGGCGCAGGGAAGCGACCCTCTCGCTCAGCGGGGAGAACTCCAACACATGGCGGCTGAGCTGGGGGGCTATAAGCAAGCCCACACCAGCTCGCCGCCTCTCACCGCGGGCAACTCCAGAGTAGAAGAGAGTCCAGCCTCTCTCAAGGAGTTGGGTTCCCGAGCCCAGACTGTGCGTGGAGGTGAGCCCGACTATCTCTAGCCGGTACCGCTCAACCTCCCGCACTAGCTCAGGCTCTTTCCCCCACAGTGAGGTGACATTCCATGTCCCCATAGCCAGAGTCGTTGTCCAGGGTTTGGGTCGTCGGGGCCCCCGCCCACGACTGCTACCCATTCCACATAGCACCAGCCCCTTCTGATCCTTCCTGCGGGTGGTGGGCCTACGGGAAGGCGGGCCCACGTCGCTCCTTCGGGCTGTGCCCGGCCGGGTCCCGTGGGCAAAGACCCGGCCACCAGGCGCTCGCCTGCGAGCCCCAACCCCAGGCCTGGCTCCAGGGCGGGGCCCCGGTGACGCCAATCCGGGCGACGTACGCTTCCTTGCTTTAATTCCTTTCATAGGGGCTTCTTGAACTGCTCTTAGTCTGACCCGTCACCTAGAACCTGTTTGCCTTGGGAGACCCTACCAGGGGCATTAAGCCCCGGACAACATAGCCTCTAGGATCATTCGGGTACTCAAACTCCTCCACCACGATAAGGTGGCAGTTCAAGGAGGAGCCATGGAAAACACTCAAATAATAAATTTTTAAAAAGTGTAAAAATGTAAACAGAGAAACCTGAGAACTTTTTTTCTGCAGGTTTAGTGCAGAAAGTTCACAAGCTGATTCACCTTCTGCTGAATAAAATGTTTTCAGATATGTGCAGTGTTTGTAAACATAGCAGAAACTGAGGTGGACTTGACATCTGTAACATACAAACAAACAAACATGATAGACAGCACAGTAACACTGACTGAACTACAAAACCAGCCTAGACATATGAACAACTTTAGTCACTCTTCTTACTCTAAACATACATGAACTATTCAATTAGATTTTTTATTGCAAATGTGTTTAAAAAAAAAAAAAAAACACGTGTAAGAGATGTTTATAACCTGGCTTCTCCTCAGTGCTCAGTGAAGCATGTCTTTAGCTATATGATATGTTCATTTTGTTCACTTTGTTCATGCAACCAACCTCGCTTCGCAACTTCAGGTTTCTTCCGACGAAGAAAAAAAAATTATCGAATGTTTTATCGAACAGATTTTTTATTGATATTGATGACGTGTCTATCGCAAGACATATCGCTATCGTTTTATCGCCCAGCCCTACTTTAGAATAATCTGCCTCAGTATATATTTGCTATAACACTAAAGACAACTCAACTCAAGCAAACATGGCACACTTTGGCTCTGTGCATTGAGCTAAATGCTAACACAATAACAATGCTGATACACTGATGTTTAGCAAGCATAAGAACTACCATGATCGCCATCTTCATTCAGTACAACTGAGGTAAATGGGGATTATAATGCGTTCTGCTGACGTCTGGACAAACTGAAACCTTGGGTAGCCCTAGATCAAAAGTCAGAGGATTGCCATGAAGACACCATGAATATCTGCACCAAATCTTATGGTAATCCTTCCAATATCTGCTGAAAAGTTTCACTCGGACTCAAAAGTGCCAACGTCATGGTGGAGGGAAAGTCAGAGCATGTGGGGTCCCAAACCCCACATTGAGAAACTCTGCCCTGACTCTTCACTCAGACCGTTATTTCTCACCTAAAACTGCCTCACTCAATCAAAAGAAAAAAAAAAAAAAAGACATTAAACAGAATCATTTTCAAGGCTTACACACAATCACGCACACACACACTGACGTCTCCACCGAAGCAGCATTCAGCATTCTGATGAACACTCACTGGTCTCGGCTCTATCACTCTGGTTTCAATTTTACATAATAGAGGCCAGGTCGTTCATTAGCCTCCTTTAAACTGCTGATTGGAGGAAGAAAGGGACGAGTGAGAGAGTATGGGTCAGGATGGGAGAGAGGGACATCCAGCCCATCTCACGGTTGGAACTGATAGGCCACTAAAGCCTTTTTATGCCAGCGTGATTTAAAGGCGAGCCTTTCTTTCACTGCTGGTAGTTAAGAGGGAAATAAAGTCTGCTTAATCTTCTACTTAATCTCACACTCGCAACTTTCCACACGTTCAAACACACTCACACAAAACCATGCACTGCTTTGGATGACATCTTTATTGAATGTTTGATATGTATATGCCCATTCCTTTTTCATTACGCTGAGCGTGTTTGACTCTCAATCCTCTACATCTTTCTGCACATTCTTGTGTAACCCTCTTATATATGTTTTTTTTTTATCTTATCTTGTCTCTTCTTGTCTTTTTCTGCATACGTCTTCTTTCTCTGTGATCCGAGGAAAACTTACCAAATTTTTTGGAACAGTTTAAAGACTAATTCAGTGTTTTCTCCACTTCGTTCTACTGATGTAAGAATAATTATTTCTATTTGCAGTAAACAAACAGTAGACCAAACACACCATGCATTGTTATTTATAGGTGAAATCTATTTCACACCCTAGTGCATAAATATTGGGACATGACCATTTGGGCTATTAATTCTATTCTAACAGAATTGAACATTATAAGGAATATAGTTCCTGCATTAATAAATATTTCAGATTAACAATGCATCAAATGTGCAATGTGAACGGTGTCATTTGCAGTGTTGAACAGAGAGAAGAATCCCTCAGCACTGCAGAGCCTGAGCTTTCAGCATCTTTCAGCTTTTTCTTTTGTTATTATTGCCTGTGACTTGACTGCCTGGTTCGCTCTCACCGCTCTCAGCAGTGTCGTCTTCAGCAGCTGCACGCAGCTGTTTACTGCAAAATCCCTCTGAGAATACCCACCGTGCAGCACCAAACAGCAGACAGAGCTAAGACCAGCTGGTGAAGAGAGCTGAACACGAAGACGAACCGAACAAGATGACAGTATAACAGAAAAAGAAGTTGGTGGAGATCAAAACAAAGGTAGGAGAGTAAATACTGGACTTACATGAACATGTGGGCACAACACAACTGTTCCAGGTCTGCTGGGTGACTAAACAGCAGCTCTTTGCAAACATGTTTGTCATATCAACCTCCTCAGATGGTAATATGCATGTTGCATTTACAGCTTGTTGTGGTGCCCCCAAGTGGTCAAAAAGATCCCTCTCAGTGCAGCCAAATACACTTTTGTTTACTTTGTTTACTTCAT
This sequence comes from Chaetodon trifascialis, assembly GCF_039877785.1. Lineage (NCBI taxonomy): Eukaryota > Metazoa > Chordata > Actinopteri > Chaetodontiformes > Chaetodontidae > Chaetodon > Chaetodon trifascialis. The sequence goes on along the minus strand of NC_092059.1, from coordinate 24,327,544 downwards.
TTCGCTGTACCAGTGTCAGTGTTTTCATAGTGCAAGGTGCTGTGCCTTCTGTCAGTCATGAGACACTCACATGGAAAAATGTCTCCACGAGAAATAATCTCTTATAAACAAACTGTTTATAGTATCACTAGTGTTGTTTTTGGCGGCCTGTTTTAATTTTAGTCTTAGTCTAGTCTTTGTTTAGTTTTTATTAGCTTTAGTCACGTTCAAACTCTTTTTAGTCTGGTTAAGTTTCAGTTGACTAAAAGTCTGAGCATTTTAGTCTTATTTTAGTCAGAATTATCTGTGACTATTTTCGTCTAGTTTTAGTCGACGAACTTTTAGTAATGCAGTTCTTTTTAACCCAGTCAATATAGTATCTAGTAGTATAGACTAAACCAAAATTTTCTTTTAGCCAAACCCATTTCACGATTCAAACAAGGTTGTCTTATTGTTATATTGTTACCTTATAGACTCAAGAATACATCCATTCCAGACACGAAGACGCTCTGATTTGAATTTACAACATATTTATTTTACCAACCAAAGCTGACTGGCCGGCCATCGGTCCCGTTCTCTGTGTCAGCTGTCTATCGTTAATGCTAACCTACCGCAGCTGCATCTTCTAAATAATGTCGTGAGTGGGGATTGAGGAAATGACGTTGCCTGCGACTGCGCAGTGCGACCTGATGCAGCCCCTGAATGAGACACGGGAAACAGAAATACTGCAAAATAATAATAACAACGCGACTAAACGAGACGAAATAACGTTAGAACATTTCCTCTCGTCTTGTTTTAGTCGATGAAAATGAAGAGACATTTTAGCAGTTTTTATTTTATTTAGTCGTGTTTTTATTCGTCAACGATATTGCATTATATATTTGATTATGGTTATCGTCACAAGACCAGCATTTATGTTGCATCTCGTCTCGTTTTCGTCACGTGATAAAGGTTTGTTGATGACATTATTTAGTCATAATTTTCGTTGATGAAAGCAATACTAAGTATCACTGTTCAGAGCCACCGCAGCAGGTGAGTATGCTCCATAAACTGTGCACTTTAAACGAATGTAACGACCTTGTAAATGTTCTGAAATGTTATATGGAAGGTAGACAGTAATAAATGAGCTGTAACTGTAACACATTATGGTGTTCTCTATAGTGTCTCCATCAGACCCCCGCGCACACACGCACGCACACACACCCACACATATAGAGGCGCACGCACACATGCACCCGTTTCCAGCTTAATGGCCTCAAGGCCATAATTGCCCCAGAGAATTTTGGTATGTGTCACTTTCCATTTTGTCTTCCAAACAGTGTGTCTGTGTGTGTGCTGTGTGTGTGTGTGTGTGTGTGTGTGTGTGTGTGTGTGTGTGTGTGTGTGCTGTGTGTGTGTGTGTGTGTGTGTGTGTGTGTGTGTGCTGTGTGTGCTGTGTGTGTGTGTGTGTGTGTGTGTGTGTGTGTGTGTGCTGTGTGTGTGTGTGTGTGTGTGTGTGTGTGTGTGTGTGTGTGTGCTGTGTGTGTGTGCCTGTGCTCATGTGTCAGTCTCACTCTGCCTTTAATAGATAATGAGGCAGTGTGTGCTCCACTCAGCTAACCCCTGCACTTCACCATCCAGTCCTGCGAACTGGCAGCTAAAGTGGGAAACTGGGAGCACGTTTTCTAACTGTGTCACATCGCTGAACTCTGTTTTGACTTTCTCTGCTCAGCTCTGCAGCAACACATCCACCCTGAATGGGTTTCCAACTTCTGCAAACCTCAACAATGACATGCCTATGGTGCCCTTGAGTGTTTCTTTATTGGCGGCTGTCAGGATGTGACTCAGACGGTGACATGATTTCAGAGAGGAGAAGCTTTAAACACGACTCGACTATCAGACTGTGCAAACACTGGAAAAGAAACACTTAGCGGCTGCCCTTTTCCATCTTGCAATTATCCAGGAACAAAGTTTGATCAGTTGGTTATTGCAAGTCATGCAAATGCACAAATTCACTCACAGGATATCAAACCAAAGCAAACGCAGAAGTCAAGTCACAATGTTTTCCTTTTGTTTTCTAATATGAGCTCTAACCTTTGTTATATGAACAAAGAACTAACATTAGTGTGATGCACTAATTCGATACCTTTGATGAACACAGAGTAGCGTAGCTGCTTATCTTCAAAAAACTGGATATGCAGTCTTTTCATTTTGTAATCATTTAAAAAAAACTGTGTAAAAGTCCAATGATGTGCTTGAATATCATAAACCACACAAACTATTCAATATTTTAACCACGCTGTAGCTATAAGCACAGTCTGATCTGTTGGCCGCGGGGCAGAGGAGCAGGGCGCCAGAAAGTGTGTCACTCGAGGACACCTCATTGCTGTTAATGAGGGAGGGGTAACGCATTCTTTCATTTAGCACATTCATAATGAAGAAGCATGTCTGGATTTACTCTAAAGGGAGTCGGTTTGTTGGGGCACACCTGTCTTGGTTGACACCACCAATAAAGTTTAAACAGAGGGCTGGCAAGCAATGCTCAGAGGCATTGGTGTGTTCCTGCCGCTAATCTACAGTATAACTATCAAATCCCATAATGCTTCATGGGAAATGAATTAGGATCACTGGGTCAGGCCAGCTTTCTAACTTGATAGTTCAGAGCGAGCTCAAGCTTGATTCTTGATTCAGACTCTGCGTTTATGCTAAAAGGTAAAAGCTTTCAAACTGTCTTTCTTACTTTCTTCTTGGACTTGAAGACATTGCAGCGGAAGACATTACTCTGTCCATCTCTGGCGATGTAGCTGAAAATCTTCAGATCCTGGGAGTCATGAGACACATAGAATATCCTGAAAGACAGAAAAAACAGGTCAGAAATTAATAAAATAATAATAATAAAAAAAACCTCAGAATATGATGCAAAAATGGAATCAGAGCCTGGCAGCGTTTCTAAATGTATCTTAAGACATAAAATCGGCACTGAGCCCGTTTCTCTGGGGTTTCAATGGGACAAAAATAAACACTATTTTAGGCTTGTTTTAATCCAAAGGCAAGAGACCAAATTTATCTCTCAAGCTAAAGAAGGAGGGTAAAGAAAGTTGAGATTAGACAGTAAAGTTAAGTTTAACGATTAAGTACATTAAGTACAGACATCCTCATAGATTTATAAACATCTATTCTGGGGACTGAGACAGGAAGCTCAGCGACACACACTGAAAGTCAGGTAAACTTTAATTCAAAGTTTTAAAAAAATACTTTGTGACAAGAGTGATAGTTCCAGTGTGAAGAGGAGACAGAGGACGAAATACTATTACAACTAAAAATATCCTGTGTGAAAGAGGATGCACAGGGAAGTAAGTCTGAGACAATAATAGAGTTCTCCTTTTAGGGACAGACTGTGTGCAGCCAGCAGTGAAGACATATACAATATCCTGCAGAGCAGGTAAAGAGGAAATAATAAGTTTGGGACCAAAAGGGAGGAAAAAAAAGGAGATAGTATACAATAACCTGCAGGAGGGAGAACATTGTATGAGTTAAGCTCGACACTGAATCTAACTTTCAATGATGACAGAGCGCTGCCGGAGACATAAAGCACTGCAGCTGACAATACAGGGACGAGAGGGAAACCATGAAGCTGGAGACGGTCGTGTTCAGAGTCTACATGAGACAGATGCTTCAGCGCGACAGGCATGTGCTTCTCAACTAAAATACGCTCAAGAAAATTAGGACTTTCTTCAAACAGTTCTGGAGGGCAGCTCGAGTGTGTGCGTGTGTGTGTGTGCGTGTGTGTGTGTGTGTGTGTGTGTGTGTGTGAACTTTTCCAGCCACTGGCAATATTTTGTTCCACAACAGGAGGAGGTGAAATGTTGTTTTCCAAAGCATATTGCTTCCACATCAGACCCCAGGGTCCACCTTCACGTGAGAGTCCACTTTTTCAATACTTAAACAATACTTTCAGAACCTTGGATTTGCCTCAACATAAGCAGAAGAAGCTCTGATCTTGCTTCAAATACGACAGCGTTGACAAATGTGTCGCTGTAGACCTTCACGACATCCATAGCTCTGTAAACAGCCTCGTGTTTCTTTCCTGTTCCATGACCAGACAGGCTATCATCACATCTGACGGCCTCCAGCATCCTTCCAAATGCTGTTTCAGACAAGCTTTTTTTCCTGTCTGTCTTTAAAGGGTGCACAGCTATCTCGTGCATACTGTTCTGCTTTGCTAATGCAAATTTTCCACTTGTCCCACTGTGAGATTTAACATTCAAGATGAGCTGATGATCACAATGCTTAACACGTATTCCCTGCCCTGTATAATCAAGTTATAATTATGAAACTACACTCCACACAACATCACTGTGGGACTCTGCACAGAGTTAAAAAAAGGAGTGCAGGAGGCAGACAGCAAAAAGGCAGCTCTCAACTGAAAGGGTCTCTACAATCTTCATAGTAACAAACTTCAAACCTACATTTTCCTGACTAAAGGTTGGACCACCTTTTTGGCTTCTGTGTTATTGTAAAACAGGACTCGCAAGCTTTTACAGAACAAACGTTGCGCGCCGTGTGGGATTTCGGGGTAAAGCACTGCGATGTGTGGCTGGACTCAGAAGGTTAATGAGTGAACGCCACTGCGAAACCAGCTGTTGGTTAAACTTAAAATGTCAGATGGCTGAAGGAAGTACCACAAACCTCAGGCAGAGCAGCTTCATAATTGTTTAATTAGTGTCACAATTAAGCAGCCTGGTGGTTTATTTGGGGTAATTTATCACAGTGACACAACAGACAACCAGGCAAGAGCAAGAAATGGGGTGAGGATTATGCAAATGACCCTGCTGTCTCTGTTCAAATGTGCATCTGGGTTTCTGTCTGTACACACTGCTTTGGTGCGTGCGTGCATATTTGTGTTGTGTACTAGAAATCAGGGGTCTCATCTATACACTCTGACATTTCTGCGGTATTTGTTTGAGCCTTTTCTCTGGGAGCCAGATGAGCTGAGGTCTTGTGGTATGGATGGTATCTTTGTCGACTCTGCTTAGCCGACTGTCAAAATACCAGACACAGCTACCCACACTGACTCATACAACACGCACGCACGCACGCACGCACGCACGCACGCACGCACGCACGCACGCACGCACGCACGCACGCACGCAGTTTCTCATTCAGTGTTGCTGCTGCAAAAGTCTAAGATTAAATTGGGTTTTATTTCCCTGAGATGTTTTAAGACACAGTGGTGGTTTTCTCTTATTCCTAATTACTTGAAATGTTCACACCATGCATTATAAAATGCCAGCTATCAGAGTACTCGTACAAAGGACTTCAGCAGTGCAGAAACATTCAAACAATAGAGAATAAAAAAATCGGGAATGTAGACAAACCCCTCATACTGTATGCAGTGTTTCCCTCTGGTGAGGAGGACTGAAACAGTGGGATACAAAGAGGATCCATTCTACTTTCTGCTGCTTGTTTAAGGAAAACTTCATCATATTGGAATTTTTCATAGATCTGGCCACTGAATCTATCAACCATGATAGCACTGCAGCTCACTCACCACACACCATCACACAGGTCATAAACAAGCAACTCTATCCGTAGATTAGCTACCACCTTCTTTGGTGCTAAATCAGAAGGAGCACACCTGTAATGGTACAGAATCCCTCAAAACTACAGCAAGCACGGTAGGTCAAAGGTGAACCGGGAGGTCATCTGTAGACTGTGACTGATGTTCTGACTCGCCTGTTTGTGTCTGAATGTCTGACTGCTTATGTTTCCTCTCACACTGAACCTATTTTTATGTATGTATGTTGCTGTTTTCCATCTTTCCTTTACCCATTAATTGCTGTTTTTTTGTTGGGTTTGAAAGAAGGGTGTTTTACGGTGATAAAAGGACTGTTTCTGTGAATGGAGTCTGGTGGCTTTGGCGAGAGCGATATAGCAGCTGTTTCTGGTTTAACAAAAAGGATCTTACTCCGTATGGATCCGCTCCATAATGTTTTCATACACTTATTCTAACAATCTGAGCCTGTCAGTGGCAAAGACAAACACTTTCAGGGGACGTAGATTGATGGTGAGCAAAAGCAGCCTGTTTCATGACTGCTGGCTGCAGCACTCTCACTCAGTACTGAACCGATTTCAAAAATCGCTGCTCCCATTAGAGACTTAGTCATAAAAACAAGGGAAAACAGGGCCCATAATCCAATCATATTTGACCAGAATTTTTGCCCGGGACACTGAAATCTTCTGAGACATGTGAAACGGCACCTATTGGAAATTCTGCACACAACATCACTTTGACTGATTGGAAATGTACCTTAGGTCAAGCTGATGCGAGCTAAATATAGGACCTTATTTTCTGACTTTATTCTGGAATGTGTAGGTGTGCAGACCTTTTAAAAGACATGTTTATGTCAACATAAATATACCTGTAAAAGTACTCTGACTCTTGTTGTATTGGCTTGCCCTCTTATGGACCTAATGCACAAGCATAGATATTTGAATGGCTTAAACGTATGTGTGGGAATAACTGAACGTCATTTTTGGCAAATCTCTGTTATCAATCTGTTATCTACTGGAAGAAAACTGACCCTGTCCGGCTGCACTTAGCACAAACCTTTTAGCTGGCTCCCCTCTCGACTCTCGCCCTCCCCTCTCCTCCCCTCTTCCCTGAACCCTCAGTCACTGTGATAAAGATCAATGTCCCGAAAGACGACTTCTTTTGAAATCTAAAGCAGCGGAAAAGGTCCCGTGTTCTTCCAGTCGTCACGTACAGAAACTGAACATTATTCAAAAATTGGAGGCAATAATAAAAAAGAAACATTACATGCTGTCAGTGGAGCTCAGCCAAGAGTAAGTTAAAGTGAGCTTAGCTGACTGGCTTAGTTGACAAATCCCCGAGCAGCGCTGAGAAGACTGCTCAGATGCATCTCTATCAAGTGTCTCTAACAGGAAAGCTGCCAAACATCCAGGTGGAGCTGCCTCACATAGATCAAATCTCCGAGTAAGAGAGGCGGGCTCGACATGAGAGCTGTCAAAGATGGTTAACGGCGAAGGAAATCAGACTACAAACACTGACAATGGAAAAACTTCTTATCAGGTTTTAAAGAGGGCTGCTTTTCCTGTTTAAAGTTACAACAATCCACAACTTTTTCACATGAATGAACATCACTTTTCTGCTCTGTGTCGCCGAGGGGACTGACAAAGCCGAAATGTGACTCAGTAGTGGGACTCTAACAACAGAAATAATGCATTGGAACAAAAGAAATGAGAGTGTGAAGATTTTTCAGTTTTCAGTAAAGCTGAGACGATGTTTCATCTGAGGGCAGGAAGTAAGCAGGCAGCAGTGACACAGCAGGCGGGCTGATCCCAACACACACAGTCTGCATAAACAGCACAGCAGTCAACAGAGGCAAGACGGTGATGAATGATTCAAGGAGTCAAACATGAGGCAAAACATATCTTCACATTCTGTAACGCTGGTGATCAATATGAATCCATTCTAATTTCAGATCATCTAGATAATCAGAGACATTTGGAGGACAAATCTAAGAAATCAGATGAGAACGAAATTAAAATGATCATCTCTAGGAAACATCAGTGCCCTGGCATCAAAACACGTCCCTCCCTTGACTCATCATTGAACAGTCACACAGGCAGAAAGCCACTGAGGGAACGTTCCTCCACCAGAACTTCACTCAACAGGCCAGGATGCCATTTCTGATACCCGTGAAGGTCCCGCTGCCATCCCATGACTTACCCATGTTATCTCAAGGGAGACATCGGAGGCAAAACTGAATTCTGAACAGTGTGTTTGTTCTGCAGCTTGTGACAACTGGGTTTGCAGCTACTGTTTAAGACAGCAGGTCATGTCCTCTGTATTTTGGGGTGTTTATCCAGCCCTGCTGGAGACAGCCACCTCTGCAGTGAAGAGCTAACACACGCTGGATACTTTACAGGCTGATTACAGTGTTTATCTGACTCACTATTTAAATGTGACTATAATTAGGTCACAAAAAATAGAAAAAAGGACTAGAATTTGCTCATCGGGGTTGTATAGCTAGCTGCATGGAGAAAAAATTTAAATAAAAAATAAATGCTGGAGATATTCGTGGTGGAAAATATAGTGTACTGACAATGTAAATAAACAAGTTAACGGCAAGATATGAATAATTCAGACTGATTGTCTGAGACATGAACTCATGACCTCCCTATCTGTAAAGCCTTGGCTGCAACTATATGCCTTCTTAAATCAAGTTTAAAATGCTGAGTATTTTTTTTTTATCTGTAGTGGTTGTTTGTGCTTATTTCACACTGACAGCTGCGATACTAAAGTTTATCCTTCAGTGATTAAATATGTCTCATAACACATCTGTCACTACCCTAAAGTGACAAATTCTATGGATCTTTGCCAAAATGGCATGATGTCTGCCTCAAACATCACAGATCAGTCAAGCTCTAGTTCAGACACAATTAAGTTTTATTTGAAATTTTCATTTCATCTCGCAAGATCAATTTTAAGGTCGGGTTTCATCCCAGCTCTGTCAATAAGAGTCAGAGGAAAACATGGGCCCATAATGTGAGCAAAGTTATTTCTGGTTTTTATTTAAAAACACTTTCAATCAGATTCCTTTAAAGTAAAATGCGTGGTTAAATTGTAAAAAAGTGTCAGTGATAAGAATGGAAAAGCTGGCAGAGTTTAGTGAATGAGGCAGAGACAGCAAAAGGCTGTGACTGAAAGCCCAGAGAGCGAACAGAGAGACGGACACTCAAGGTAAATGAGAGGATGGAGAGAGAAAGCGAGCGTGCAAAGGATGGAGAGTGAATGGCCAGATGAAGAGACGGAGGGAGAAAAGAGCCATTCTGAGACTGTGCATGAATAAGGAGGTGAAAAGAAGGCGAGATTCATGACTCATCCGGAGAGGGAAAGTTCAGCGGTGCGTTCAGAGTGTGACCGAGAACGTGACCCGCTGCAGCATCGACACAATGTAAGCAGGAAAACTGTGTGTTTACAGGCCACGCAGGTCGCAGGCGCACAAACAAACATGTGTGACACACAGCTAGTGGCCCTGGCTTTCATTCACTTTGCACAAGCTGTTTAATGCCAGAGTAAGAAGACTCAATGACCGCGCACACACGCTCACTCACACACACCTCCACTCGTTAATAAGCCCTTCATGTTAACAGGCTGAGTTTATCACGCAGGTGGCTGTGATGTGATGTTTGAGTAATGAAGTGGGCTTGTTTTAGAAGGCCTTGGTCATTTTTCCTCTGATAAATGGCCGCCTGTGAAGCACAGCTGTTATAAATCAAAGGCTAAGAGGCAACGCGCCACACACACACAGCACCGACACTCGCACAGTTACAGAGAATCAATACAGTAACGCTTGTGTGCTAGATCAGGCTGTCGGCGTGTGTGTATGTGTGTGTGTGCCTATTTTAGCAAGAGCATCATGCTCAGGAATAAAAGCCAAATGCATATGTATTAATATCATCTGCCTGCATTTAGCATCCTGCTATTGGAAATCTATAGCGGCTCCAGTGTCATCTTCAGTCGCATGAAACATTCAGGATGTCACCCTGACAACACTGACTTGGGAGACCACTGTGTGGTATATATCCTGCTGACTGGTGAGGCAGAGTACAGGAAGTGTGCTTTTAATCTTAGCTTGACACGTGTGTGATCCTTCAAACCTTTCTAGCGAAAGCAGAAACGTCTTGAGCAGCCGTGAAATGTACCATTTTCAGCCCCTCTCTGCAAAACATCAGCAAGGGATCAAGGGAATTATGTTGTACACCACAAGTGAATGGTTAATAAGTTCCATAATCCCCGCAGATGTGGTCAAACGACGGGTTGCAGATTCTGCGTGAGTTAAAGACTTAATTGTGGCTCCTCCATCGGACTAAACAGAAGCTGAAAGCAAAGGTGGATTTGAAGTGTCAATTATATTTATGGTGTGTTTAAACCCGAATAGTTAATTAGACTGACCTCATCAGGCTAATTCAGGCCGTTTGTAAGAATGGCCACGTTTTAGTGACAGGTTTAGTGTCAATCAGCTGCATAATGTAGAGTTTGCAGCCCTTAAAACATCGAGCAGTAATGACCGCATTCTCTGTCCATTAGGCTAATTGGTCTGTGTTACATCACGTGAATGCAGGTCCAGGTCTGTCTCCGCTTTTCAACACCGGGAAGCAAATCACTGCTGCGTGAATGAGAGAGTAACCCGCTAGCCTCAGTTCACCGGCCGCTCACCTCGCTCTGCTTCAGCTTTATCTGCAGAGTAAACAGTCTGTGCTGCTCTCATCTCCCCCTCACCATCTCATTCAGTTTCTTCCCCTTCTGTTTGGCTCATGCATTGCCACAGACAGCTGGCAAAGCAAGCACTCTGTGATGGATGTCCGTTTCTGTCTTAGCTCAGGCACACACGAGAGTTTGCGCTGTTTCATTCACCTATTCAGTATGTGCTCGTCTGCGCCAGCTAAGGCTAAAAGCTTTATGCGTGCTGGTGAAAGTCCATCGTGATGTGTGACTCGTTGGGATTTTGCAGGTTTCAAACTGGTCCGCTGGTCTGTCTCAAGCTTATATGACAAAAAGAAACATCTAAAAACAAGCAACATGTGGCCTAAAAGCAGCATGTCTGGGATCATTTGTACAATGAGTTGCATAAGATGTCATGTTTGTTTTTGGCATCTTTTTTTTTTTTTTTTTTTTTAACACTAATCGTCACCGACTCTCCCTCCTGCCTGTCGTTCAGATTCAGCGTTTTTCACAATTTGAATGGCTTTTTGCATTTTGACAGCAATGATGGATGATGATTGGGTTTGAGGTGTTTCTTTGCTTTTGACAGTTCTGTTTGAAAACATCTTCATCAGCTGACACTCCTCAGCTCAATGTGTCCCGGCTTATAACCGCAGCGGATGACTTGACTATACTTACACTAGAAGAGGTTATACAAAGCCTTTAGGCCACGTCTAACTGAAAAAAAGCCCTTTTCTTTTCCCGTCATATTTTATTATGTGTTTCTGCAGCAGCCCCGACCTAAAATCATGTCCGGAACGGCATGATTTGGCAAAAGCGAGATAAACCAGACTTATTTACACAGCATACTGATCAGGCATCGTGGTGATTAGAAGTGACTATAAAAGGCAGGGTGAAAAGGTAGAGGTTCATTATCAGAAAAGCTGTTGTGCCAGCTCAGCCCCCGTGTGCCCACGGGAAGAAAAGCTCGGAAATTTTATAGCACAGATTTGGCAATTCTGAACGCATCACAACAAAGCAGTCTCAATCATTGAGCAGAGAGGCAATTTCCTACTGCGCTTGTTAAAGTCAAGGTGAGAAGTTAGCAGCTCTCTCCCATTTTTCCTCTTTGATGCATTATTTACAACAAAAGAAGGTGAGCACCCCAGTTTGTGTATGTGTATGAGCACACGACGGGGTCTTTTGTGAGAAACGGGGTCACTAAATCAATGACGATGGTGACGCTGTGCAAAAAAAAAACCTGAGCTGAGACAAACCGAAGAAAACTCCCACTTCCTCTCATATAAACACAAACCTCAAAACAAATCGAGGCAGGTAAAATATTTATGTGGTATTTTCTTATTCTGCCTCAGGGGTGTGGACCTCCAGGAAGGTTTGCTTTTGGTCACATGCACATGCTGGTGTGTACGAGAATGTGTGCAACAAAGTCTGCAGGATGGTGAGAAGAAAACGTTACAGGCGAGCTAAAACATGTTCTGGGATGCAGAAATCTGCGTTTGAAACATGTATACCTCAATGTGGAACGCATCGCACTCATTTTTATGTAACATAAGGCCTGGGATGGCTGAGGCACTGTAAACTCAACCTGCAGCCTGTTTGTATTAAATGCGGATCGGTCACGTCTGGCTGATACCCGATCCGCCGATACCGACTGACATTCCTAATGATGTTAAAGAAGAGAGCACAAAAAACCAAGCAAGCACACTCGCTCCCAAATCTCAAGCTACACAAAGCTAGACAAAAAAGCATGAATTTTAACACATTACTGCATCAGTGCATCATTTTCACGTCCCCTCACCTGTGACCCCTTCTGGGGCCTCGCAGCTGCCATAAAAACATTCAGTGATGCATGAATTAGGTGTCTCAGGCAATACTTCTGAGCAGGTTTTCAGATTACTGAAGCTGGAATTCAGCTCAACCGGCACATTTACATTGTTCATAATTTACAATAAATTTTGCTCAACATCCTGCTGTGACAGTGAAAACCCTTAAGGGAACGTCATTCCCTTTATCTGTAATGCTTCTCGCTCAATATTTATTTCCCTTGTTTAGTTTTATTCCATTTTAACTCCCGTCCTCCCCCGTGGAGGCCTGAGCCATTTGTTGTCCGTGTTGCAAAAACTACACATTCACTTTTAAAGTTGTTCATCTGATGCCTCGTTTTCGATTTCTATTTGAGAACATGAAGGGAGGGGAACTCTCTTGAGCTCATGCACGCACACATGCAGACAATCTGCGACGCTCAAATGATACGCTATCATCAACAGTGTCTTGCAAGGTCACTGAGCGGATCGATTGTGAGATGCTTAGTCTCTGGTCTGAGTCTCCAGAGGACCACAGAAAGAGGAAAAGTAAACCAGTGAGACATCATTTGAACCGCCGGTGATGAAAGTGAAAAGAAAAGTGCAGGAAAAGAGAGAGGAAAGTCACGCACGGCTCATACATATGAGATTACAGACGGAGGGAGAGGTGGAGAGGCGTAAGATCTGTTGACTCTCCTGCTGAGCCTGTTCTAATTTACACCACATAAAGCACGGACGAGATCACACGTGTTCTAATCAGCGTCAACAGCAAAATCCTGCATGTCTTCACATTCTCCAAATTCTGTTTTGGGCTATGCAGAATATAGTGCAACAAAGTACAAAGACAAAAAGCAACCCTGGGATATCTGTCACCTTCCTGGGACAATGACAGCGTGGCTGCGTCAGTCAAAGATGAGACAATGAAAGAGGGGATCTGACAGGGTGTTTCCACCACAATACATCCAACGCTCAACCACATCAAAAGAGAGCCCAGGAGTCGTTTTTTCATTAACTTTGCCCTCTCATCCTCCCTTCTTCACTTTTCTACCAAACAAATAAGACTTTAGCCCAACCACTCCTCCATGTCCTCTTCTTGCTTCTTCCACCCAAACTTCCTCACTCCTCCCACCCTCCCACTGTTTTTTTTAAATCTCCAACATGCATTACTGGGCTGCCAATATGGGCTTTTACCAATCAGGAAGCCCTTATCTTTGTTTAGAAAGAATAAAAACAGTGCTGGGTTGTGTGCAACCAAAAAAATAAATAAATAATGAGACGTTTAAAGGAAGATGGTGTGATACTATTGAAAGTGCCTGAACAGCTACAAATGAAACCATGCGGTGAGACTGTTTTGCCAAATGCTGTTTACAGCATCTGGAATAAACTGTCAATCTCAGCTCCTTCAGTCGACATGAGCGAGCCGCCAAGTGCTCAGAGTGAAGGAAATCTGAATGCGGACAATTCAAGGCCAACAGAGCAGACGCTCTGCTGAGGACGTGATACGACTGAGAGCTCCAGAGCAGATACTGATCGCTTTTGTCACTGACATTTAGGTTCTGATGCGTAACAAAAGGAGTAGATATCACACATTTTTTTCTATGAATTTGGTGACCGTTTAGTAGGACTTCTGCCTTGCTGTTGCGTTTCACACTCTGACCACACTCACCTTCCTTGAGGCACACTGGACCTAAAACCTGCCCTTTGCTGTGTGGGTGGTCAGACAGGCTGGATGGGCTGTGACGGTGTCTATGAGCAACTATTACTTTTAATACAAGTATAATACTCCCCATACAGTCCTTGTAATAGTTATGACACAATATACATCAATACAACTTGTGGCTGCAATAAATCCCAAAAGGGATGTGTTTCTGAAACTTTTCAACACTATTGATTTGAGAGGAATTCCATTTTAGTAGTTTTCCCCCCCGGAGCTTATAACCTTATCTGACAGTATTCAGCTTTAAGCTTGAGTTTGTGCCTTCCACTGAATGTGTTAAACTAATTAAAGGCAATCTAACGTTGCAGTGGTAATGCATTCTCTCATGTAATATGAATGAACTCCAGGATGTAGCATGTTTAACGTGTCAAGTCAGATCTGAAACGAAGTTAAACATCTATTCCACAGTGTCCATCTGTGAATGAATATGAATGAGAGCGAGTCGCTCAGGTTGTTAAGAAAACTAATCAGGCAGCTGAGTGGGAGGTATTTCCTTTACAGCCACAGTCAGGTCTTCAGGACGTCAAGCTGTGGCTGCACACACACCTTATGTAAGCATACAGTGCGCGTACACACGCACAACACAGCAAGAGCTCTCCCTACAAGCCACCGGGGAAATGCTCCTGCCGTGTTGTTCAGAGAGTATCGCGTAAAAATGCTCCTGCACATACACAGTGTTATGTGGACACGCACAAGCCCGAAGCCACAGCGAACATGAAATGAACATAAAACTCGAGCTATTTTTCAGTGAAAATTTGGGAAGAAATGAAAACACTGAGCCTGAAGAAGAAATGAAATACAGCTGCACCTACAAGACGGAGAATTATTGTGTAAAGATGACAAACAGAGAGAGGCGGAGTTCACTCAGTGCCACAACAAGCCCTCTCTTCAAAGACAAATCACCTTTTCCTGTACTGTACATGGAGCAGTGTTTCACCCTCTGTGTGCGTGCCTATGTGTGTGTGTGTGTGTCTATGCATGATCGCCAGCCACCACACCCAGATCTACCCAGGAGAATGCGGCCTGTCTGCTAATACACACACAAACCAAGGTCATGCTCACATACCAAAGCACGCACACACAGAGACAGACACAATGCCCAGAGGCAGCGGGAAGCCGTGAGTGGGCAAAGGGAAGGAAAACAAGGACTGAACCATCTTCATCTTCATTTACATTCAATTGAGGGAGGCGTCTATGAGCAGCTGCAGCGGGCTGGGTCAGCGTGGAGGAAAGAAACGCAGACACACAAACAGAAGCGCCTACATTCCCCACAAATGCAATGTGTTTAAGCGTTAGCAGCAGTAATAACACAGCACTGCACCCTCTGCGTCCTTTTAATCCATCTGAGGACTGAGATGATCAATAAATTGGATTGCTTCTTTGCATGTGGAAAGCTACAAACCATGAAAAACAAAGGAAAGTACGATTAAAATGCCTATTAAGTGGATTATAAGAGAGGTGATGAACAGACCTGCAACGCTTTTCCAGATCTGTTTGTTTTGTTTGGATTAGAGGGAACATTAAATCGAATAATCGTGACAGCTGTACAGCCGTTTTCTCCTGTTCCTGCCGTTTTCTCTGAGCTGCACAGCCACAGTTAACAGCTAAAGGTCATTTTAGACACAATTACAGGCCCATAGAACTAATGTGCTGACATTTGGCTGCCACTTTCCTCTTTCCAAACAACTAATCTACTGTTACCGCTCCATTTCAGGGTTATTCTTGTTAGGGAGGCTGTGAACAAAGCGTAATGTCTCCATCCTTCAGTTTTGGTATTTTCACCCCATCTAGAGGCTTCAGACTACTGTAAAACTCTGGGATGTTTTAATGATAAAGGGAATAAAACGCGACTAAACTCATTAATGAACGTAGCAAAACACACAGGACATGACTGTGAATCTGTATGCAGGACTGAGAAGGTGTCCCTTAAATTACATGAAGGTAGAAGTTGGAAATCAAATGACCTTCATTATCATGGAAATTAAAAGCAACAGGCTGTCAGTGACATCTGTTTCCTCACGACAGAAATGACGAACGCTGGCCCTGTCAGGTGTTTCAGTCAAATCAGGACTTGGAGGAATAACAGAGGACCTCAAACCAGCTTCAGAGGCAAAGCCTGATGCTGTGCAGATGTCTTAACTCAGAGATACGTCTTTTTCGACTTTCTTATGAACCACACTGGGTGGGAGGAGGACGCTGACAGAGACAGCCAATGATTAAGTCTGGCTCCTGTTGTTTTTCCTCTGTATCTGGACGGTGCCCAGCGCCGTAATAATGCAGAGCGCCACGGGGTCCCTCTGATCTGGGTGTGGGAAGACACTCAACTGGCTGTGCAGAACTTTCTTTTCCTGGACATCACAGCGACAATTAAGAGCCTCCAGCACAACTGTTTTCATGAACCCAGCCAGAGGATTCAGATTGCAAAGAAATTACAAACTAATGAAATTCTGGCTTCAGTTGGAACTGAATGCCAAATAATGACTCACAATAACACATCAGATGGGTGGGCGGTCTGTTATGTTTACAACAAATGACTCCTAGTGTCTATAAAGCACATCAGGGACATTTTCTTGACCAAAGGCTGTTTGGTTTCAGGTTATACGTGGTGTGAAGTATATCCACTATGCAGTGCCCTCAACGTAGTTCTCCCAATGAAACAAAAAACTCTCTGCTAACTATCCCACCAAGTTACTGCTCATTATAGACTAGCGTGTATTGTATAGGGGTGAGAACAGAAGCTTAAAGTGGCTAATGTTAGCAAACTTTAGTTCAGGTGTGGAGCTGACGTTGACTCAGTAGAGGCTTCTTTAATCACTGCTACTTTACTATTTACTGCTGCTGTTCAGATATCAGAAACAGCTCCATGGTCTCACCTTCAATAACTCATAATGATTCTAACATCCACCTTCAGCTCTTGTGTTTCATTACATCCTGCTTTAACAGCTAATGGAGAGAAATTAAACTATCAGAAGCAGCAGTTCCTTGATGCTGACTGACGGCCCTTTGATTTTTAGAAGACCTTGGTTATAACTTCAGATATGCACTGTGTACAGTACTCAACAATTACTGACATTTCTGTTCTCAATGCTATGAAAAAAGCTCCTAAAATATACTAAATCCATTTAGTAGTATTCCTTTTAGGGCTGAAACAACTCGTCATTAACACATTACTCACTCTTAAATGAGAATCTTTGGGGGTTTTTTTAGATGAAACAGGGAATCTGAGCACCTCATCATGAGCTCTGTGAACGTTCACCATTTCCTGACATTTTACAGATGAAACAACAAATGCTGAAAATAATTGGCAAATAAATCAATAATAAAAACAAAGTGTAGCTTGTGCTACTTGAACTGCTTTCCACAGTAGAAATGAAATGAGATGAGTTCACAGTGACTGTGGATTATCTAGACGCACCAGGAAATGCTGTTGAGTTTTGAGGGGCATGAATAAAATCCCCTTTACTTCCACTATAGTGGAGTCATGGCAGATGCTTCACAGGCAGATATCTCCAGTCCTGGACACATAAAAACAAAAGTGCATGACCGCTTCTTTTGTCATTTAAGTGAACTGACCCATTAAATGTTACCAGCTACATTTTCGGGGAGAGTTTCTATCCGAGGGAAATGCTTTTTTTTTTTCCATTTCTTTGTTCATCTATGACTTCTTCCCCTTTGGGGCAGTGAGCACACTATCAAATTTGAGTGGACAGTCCATTAGCTCAAAGCACAGAGGAATAGGGTGCCGCTGAGACAGAGATTGTATAGGACTGAATGAGGTTGTGAGAAACTTCTTGGGCTTTCATGTGTGTGTGTGTATGTGTTGGCTGTATGTGTGCACAATGAGGGTGCAGCGTGTAATCAGCGTGGCACAAGTAGACTGAAATATCAAAGCAAAATGTGTGGAGAATGTGTGTGTAGGCACATCAGAGCTTGTTTTCCATATCACATAATCTGGGTGTTTCTAGGACACACAAACATAAGATTGACTTTAATTGGGTGGGTGTGAACTTCTCACTGGAGGGGTTTGAAGTGAGAGTGAAGGGGCAGAGCCAAACACTTCTAATACAGACTGTTGGGCGGGAGTCAGCGAGGGCGGGCTGCTTCTCAGAGGATGACAGCAATTAACGCAGCTGAAGACCCGAGAAGCTATAACCCAAGACAGATACTGTAAGTACATACACGTACAGTGTGTCCAATACACACTCAGCCTCTCAAGTCATGTCAGACTGCTCGGTCATGTCACGTTAGCGAGAGACTGACAAACTGTGCACAGCATCCTCTGCTGGAGCATCATCTCAGACATCCAACACTACGGTTATATTCTCAATGATAGCACGTTTCAACAGGTAGTTGTTTTTTTTTTTATGTTTTTTGTTTTTGGTTAGGATCCACTAAAATGGAAAGTTTTTTGCTTTAACGTATCATTTTGAAGTAAATGTTGCTTGCACAATGTATTGGCTGTAGAATAATGGCACCATGAGCTTTTAAATTGGTTCCCTGTAAGCTCCACTTTCAACACTCCTGTTAAAACGAAGGCTCGATTTAGGGCACAGAGTTAAGACTGGCTGGATCGATCAGCGGGCAGAAAATATTTTATCACCGTCTGTAAAAATACAAAATAACACGATATCAACCGAGCTCACTTTTCTGCTTTCATGTCTCCATTATAGATTAAATGAATAAATGATGCCAAGCCCTGCTGGAGTAGTGTAGTACTCAAACTATGTGTGTGTGTACTGTGAAGGACAGTGTGCAACTGAAAGACAGAGACTCCTCCAACACATCACAATAATCAACACACCTGTGAACACTGATTTATCTGCAATAAGCTCATATCAGCTGAATTGCTAGTGTGGCTCAAACTCCAACCATCTGACTTTTAAGGAATACAGAATATCACTTAGTTTAAAGCAGTCTCACTTTTTAAAAATGTAAATAAAAATAAAATAATTGTTCCCATCATTCATGATTTATAGATAATTCTATCATTATATGAATTCATATATAATGAATAATCATAATATATATATGAAATCATGAGCGTCTCTGATATCCACAGCCCATGTGGTGGTCATGTCCAGGCTGTTTGACTGTTAATGGATTTTTTCTTTTCTTTTAGAGGAGAGAATACTGCTGCTTTTACTGCCCCGCCTCAAATTCAAAACTGACATTATTTTAAGTTTTCATCACTTGCCTGTATGCAAGGACCTGCTGTGATGTGATGGAAAATGGCATGATGGCATGACTATACTGGGGAGGAAGAGAAGCATTAAAGAGATTTTCAGAAGACTTAAAACTTTCACCAAGTCTGAAGTTTCAAATCAAATCACAAACAGCTCAGATCTGTCAGTTTGATCAGGCTGCAGAAATGTATTATCAAATGCAAAATGATGATATTACACATGTGTTTGCAGGAGGTTAAGCTGTATTCATCGTCTGCCACGATGATTACCAACACTAACATGTGCCATCTGTTCATCGGGTGGCTTATAAAATGCTATAGTTATAAAGAGACTCAGAATCCACCAGGGCTGGTTTATATGCTAACGTAACACACTGCGATTTACTGTACCTTTGAGCAAAAGTGAACTAAGTCAAGTTTAGAAATCCAACTGCATTATTGCCCGTTTCTCTTCCAGCACACATTAAAGGAATCCTAAAGACATCAGTCTAGAACGAGTTACTTCAGGCGAACCTTTTATGATCGCTGGCGAGGGAGATCTTAAGATACAGTGATCAAACTATTTCTAACCATAAGGAACAATAAATCAAACATTTGGCAAACCTGTGTGAGGTAGGGTCTGGACTGATTTCACGACGCAGATATCAAACAGAGGCAGATGTGCGCATTTGGTTTCCACATGTGGTCTTTTTCCTGGCATCAAAGCCAAAGTGTCCAGACTTTCACCTGGGGTCGTCTCAACATCCCCTTCTCCTACTTCCAAACAGACCATCGCTACGTAGCACATCATTTTCTGTGGATGAAGTAACTATCTCTTAAGGTCTGCATGTGTGCAGCTATTCTCCACCAATATTACTTTAAGTCGAACAGCTGGAGACCAGGAGGAGTACCTTCTCCAGAAAATAACTAAAATCCCAGGAAATCCA
This sequence comes from Chaetodon trifascialis, assembly GCF_039877785.1. Taxonomy (NCBI): domain Eukaryota; kingdom Metazoa; phylum Chordata; class Actinopteri; order Chaetodontiformes; family Chaetodontidae; genus Chaetodon; species Chaetodon trifascialis. The sequence goes on along the minus strand of NC_092059.1, from coordinate 24,307,707 downwards.
GCCTTCCTCTGCTCTCACTTGGGAAGAATGTTTTTGAGACATAACTAAAACAAATGAAACAGCTTGTGAATTTTAGAAATGATGTAGCACTGAGTTGTTTAGCACTCTGAACGTGGCTGTGGTGCTGTTTCACCCCTCCAGGATCCCTGCTCCCCGCCCTGCAGGTGAAGTGGGTGGCCTCGAGTAGTGGGTGTGGGTGTGGGTGTGGGTGTGTGCGTGTGCTTGAGAGACAAAGAAAGATTAAATATGTTTATTTTTCCAAAATGGGATGACTGCCTAGTAAGTATGTTTGTGTTTGCCGAGAACTTTGTGAGTGCAGCTAAAAAAAAAAAAGGGTGTTCAGGCTGCCAGTGTGATGTGTGTGGGTGTGTATATTTGCTTGATCCAGGGGATTCACATCACACTCCTGACTGAGCTGGTCTGCTGCTTTTGTCCCGAGGCTGCAGCTTTCTGGCAGGTGGAAACTGAAATGCGCACACACGTGCACACACACTGTCTGTTAAGACACAGGGCAGAGAGGTGCACACCTGTAAACGAGTGTCCTGTGCAGCTGGAATGTGCGTGGACAGTGTTTACAGTCCTGCAGCAGCCAACATTTGTTTGCAGACTGTGTTTATTGTTATTATGGACACGTGGGCATTGCATTCACTGGCTCGCACGCAGACATATGCCAAACCTGCACGCTCATAACACTGAAGTATTCATTTACTTCAATTCATAGAGATCAACCCTGTAAACAGTTGCTGGTTGTAAATGAATTCTCAGTTGCTGAGCTTCGCTGTCTTATTGCTAAACTAGCAATACAACAAATTCTTTTTATTTTGTTTTGACAGTGACATCCACAGGATTTTGACTTTATGGCTATGAGATGCCACAAACAAGGATTTCACAAGAAAAATGGGAGATTTGAAAGGCATGGCCCTCTGCGGTCATTATGTATGAGTATCACTGGACCGGTGGCATGGACGGCATTCCTCTGTGGATGCAGGAGGAGCGTGGGATACAATAGGAGGATCTGCTCTATGGGGCCACACGTCCACAGAGACCTTTTACAGAAAGGGGACATCATAGCTGGTTCAATCATTCTGTTTGTACTTTTACTGTAAAAAGTGTCTTTTCCACTCCATTTGAGCTGCAGTGTTAACCTCCCTTCTTCATCTGAAATGCAAATGACTTCTGAAGATGGGACATGATGAGACAAGTGGTCCAGAGATGGTACTTTTGGTTACCCTTTCTCTTAAAAATTGCGTTCTTATGCCAGTAATCTTCAACAGAAAATGCAATTTTAAGGAAACTTAATGTGGCCCTCAAGAGTTTTTCATCAACACACCGCAATGAACGCAATGCAAGCCAGTCGTAATGCAGTTTGTCACTTCTGCTTGTGGCAACTTAAGCATCATTTGTTTGGGAAGTTTGGGGACAGTCACTGTGCAGAAATGTTGGAGATAAAACCATTTAGCCGATGAAGGTTTTCAGGAGACCGGGTTGTTTTTGTTGGCCAACAGAGAAGAAGGCTAAACTCTGTCAACGTGCAACTTGCTTTCTTCCCTCAATAACACAGCCGGGTCCTGTTCAGCGAGGACATTTGGCTTTACAAAATGTCCACTGAAGGACATCGTAATTGGATGGCAATGCTGATCAATTAATTAGACACGTGTCCCCCATCAGTGGCTGCTCCATGGTTGGTCCCTGCAGTCCCTCATACTGACTCAGAGGCTGTGAAAGCAGCTCCACTGCTTCACACCTCTCGTCCAGTTTATATCCAAAACATTTCACATCACTGCAAAGACCATTTGACAATTTTAAAAATTCATTTTAAGGTTTCATGCTTTATGTATGTTTTATCTGACTGCACAAATGACTTCTTATTGTGCAACATTCATTCGGTGTAATGAAAGAAAAACAAATAGATGTGGAGGCTTGATTTAAAGATCCATTTCATATATTGGAGTATCTGATGACTCGTGACCATCCGGTTTTCCTCCAGACGTATGGATGAGTACTAAGAAACAGATGGTGTGTGCAGCCAAGGAGACATTTCCTCTGGTGTATAATTGAATCTCATCTCTGGTGTACATTCTGGCAGCATAGACCTTCTCTACAGCAGATTTGGTCTCTAATTGTTAGAGATCATACTCACTCCAATGGAAAACGTACAAAAGAGTTGAGCACATGGTGGGGTACTCCAGCATCTGGGGAAGCACATCACTCACTAAGTCTGAGTCAGGCTCCAGCTCTATGTCCTTTTACAGGACATTTCCAATGATGGGGACAGGAATGTTTCTTCTGTGGTTGTCTACTTGTAAAAAAGTAGGAGGCCCGTACAGCAGGCTGTGGTACAATTCAGAATTCTCCTTACTGCAACTTAGTGCAACCCAATTTTCACTTTTCACGTCCTCATCTGTCTTTTCAGCAGAAGTTCTCTCACAGGATGCTGAGAAACGGCTTTATTTTGACAATCAAATGCTCAACCGACAGTCATATTTGAATACTTTGTACAATTTGAGAGCTACTCCTTTAGCAGTGACCTGCTAAGTGCAAGGTACAGCTTAAAATAGTCCTGTATATGATGGCCCAACAGATTTTAATATTGAGAATTACTGTTGTTTAGGAGGACAGGCCTGTTTGATTTAGCAGTAAGCTGTAGAAGATTGCTGTAATTGTGCACCGTGAGCAGGCTCATGTCTACTCACAGGCTGCATGTGGCTGCAAATCACAAAATTTATGCGTACATTCAAACAAAGGCCTAATCAAGAGCACACATGATGCTCCTATTCAAGATGAAGAGCGACTGTGAGCATCACTGACAGCGACGGAGTGTGAGAGCTCAAACATTCAGCAGCGTTGCATCCTTCTCTGCCACGCAGCGTTAAAGGTGCTTTGAGACAGCAAACGCTTGGCACGGCGGCCACCGCCTGGTGACATCTGTGTTCTGACAGGCCGCCGCAGCAAGTTGAGAGAGTTGAACCGTCACAAACTCTGACAGCAGCAGGAAAGAGCCGTGAGAGTTCATGAGAGCAGCAGCCATCCCTCCTTCCCCTCATCTGACGCGGTGTTTACAGTGACAACAGTGGGGGTGGTGGCAGCAACCGCTTGCTGTCTGAAAGCACCTTAAGACTGAAAAGACAGGTTATGAGAATATGATATTCTTGTTGGTGGAAAACAGCCCTGGAAAAATTCCAAGACTGTTTTCAACCAGGCAGTCCAGACCCACAATAAATCTCAAGTTCACATCAAACTGATAAAAAAGAAAAGAATATGTGTTTGTGTGAGCATCTTATTTACTTATCATCATACTGAATGTTCACCTCCTCAAAAAAGCCTTTCAGGTTAAGCAGTCTGGGAAGGTACACGTACACTTTGGTTGAACTACTCACAACTCACATCCACACTAAGGCCACAACCCGTGAGTTGGGGTTACAAGTAGCTAAAACATCTGGGAATCACTGATTTAGAGGATGATCTTACACTAACATAGCACAGGCGGAGACTGTCTGAGGTATCACTTTTCATCACACTTTGCAAAAAGCTGACAATGATCACAGGACCTATGGAAACACCATAATCTACAACAGATTCGCTCTTCAGAAATGACATAATGTGAGTGAGGCAAACGCTCGTCAGCAGTGTAGGCACAAAGCAGACAACAGACCAACATAATGACAAAGACACTCAATTCGCACTGTAGCCACTAAACAACAGGGAAACCCACGACTAAAAAACAGAGAACTTCACTAAAACTTGTCATCAGCAGCTCTTCTCATTTTGGAGCGTTTGTCACTCAAGAGCAGAGCCGATACATGAGCAAACGAAGGGCCTGTTTAGAGCCCCTGTGGCAATCAGAGGCCCCTCACGAGTGTCTGAAGTGTTCCACAAGGGAGCTTTACAAAAAACGCAGTATTATGTGAACAGGCTGGCTGGGTAATACTGTTGGTTAACTCAATTCGCCCTGTTGATGTCAGAGCTGGTGTCCCGTTCTGTAGACCTTAACTGCATTTAGCTGCCAGCACAGCGGCTTAAAGTCCCGTGGATGGAATTTAGCAAAGAGAGAGTCCACCAGGCAACAAAAGATCAAACTGCAGTTACTGTTTTTGTACATTTTGACAAATTTAGCATCATTAAAAATGTCACAGTCAACAGTGCAAATGGTGAAATCAGTTGAAATGTTGAGCTCACAAATACCTGCTGCACAGAGCCTACATGTCACTACAGTCACGTGCCGGGTCAAGCCGAGACAATATATATTACACAAAGGAACAACTTCATGTTTTACTTTGCCAAATTACAAGACGGGACAAATGATGAAGAACTTGATGCAGCTTGACAGCATTTCACAAAGTCTGGGAAGTTTTCCCAAAATCAACAGCTCACAAAAGTCTTTAAAAAAGGGTTCGCCATCTGCTTCCTTTTCAGTGTGTTTATTACAGCCAATAACACAATCTTCAGTTTAAGGGAAGCCGTGGCACTTGTTAGCTGAACAATTGACAATTGGCATGTCAGACGGTCAGGTCAGTTTGAGCAGTTTCCCCCTCTGATCCCCCGCATGGCTCCTGTCAAAGATCTGTTCTTAACTGCAGTGAGCCTGTTTGAAAATGACTGCTGCAGTATTTTATACAACATGTCGAACAAGCAGATAACTGGAGTCTTGACTGAGACTGTGCTGTGATATGAACAAATGCTTTATGTTCAAAGCAGAACTGCGCAAAGTAACACTGCCTTTCTGCTTTCTTTAATGTTCTGAGGATGTGGCTCTCATTTGAATAAAGCTTTACTGTATCAGGTTCAATGTGAACACCTGGGACCAGTCAGCTGAACCACATGGGATCAGTGTTGTGCACTGTAGTCACGCAGAAGGTGCACTTAAAATGTGCAGTACGTGTTACTGCAGTGTCCAAGGTTGAAATACACTTTGAGTGTTTTCCAGTCGAATCTCATCTTTCATTTGGCTCAGTTTAATATCATTTCACTTTCCATTTGTTGTCTTATGTGAAGCGCTTTGCAACTCAGTTTTTGAAAAGTTCTCCACGATTTGTATGATCATTATTATCAGTAGTAGTGATGACAGTAGTGGTATTCAGATGGGAGGTGGAGACAGCTACATCTACAGCTACAGCTGCCTCCGCCTCGCCTTCTCTGACAGCAAGGTGACATTGTTTGAGCAGGTAGTGGTGACAGTATAAATGTTTTTACAGCTGTAGAGCAGCATGGGGCTGTACGTGACGTTGAAGAGCTGTTAAAGTCTTCTAGTTTGCTCGTCTTTGTCCATGTGGATTGTTTTATAGAATTGTATGGAAGTCATTCTGTGTGTGTGCACACATGTGGCTCTCTGAATGAATATGTATGAGTGAAGCTGTGTCTGTGCGCAGGCATGTTTCTGAGGAGCACTTTTTGCATATTCTCACACATATGCTAATGTTTTAACGAAGGCAATTTGTCGATTAAATGCTGCCACCCTCTAACAGCTAAATCATTTAATATAGTCAGCTGAAAACTATAGTAATTCTATGTTTTATTACTGTACTCCCATGATACTGTTTACTTTACCTCGTATCAACCCGTCTGCTTCTGTCTGACCACCTGAGGCTAGCTCTGCGTGCACACTGAAATCATGACGGGGTGGCTGGTGGATCATGACCAAGGCAGAAATTGCTATAAATGCAACAAACAAATTGCTGGAGGGTTAATTTCACTTTTAAGACTCTAGCGTGGCAGCTACCAACATTAGCATTAGCATAGCTAGCTCCAAAGTGCTACATTTTTTGCATGTCCACTTTAACAATGGCTCTGGTGTTTGGAGGTTTCTGGCCATAATGAGCAAAAGGGCGACTTCAATCACACAAATTGTTCGCTTTTTGAGGGGGTTCAATTGATAGTGACCATTAGAATAATTGGTTGTAATAATTATCTGCTTACAGTGATCAGAGATGTGATCACTATTCGTGGCTTTCCACTGTATCATGTTACTAATGTACACATTTAAATTATAGGCTCATGTACCATGTTTATAATGTACGGCATTAGTGTCACACATTTCAATGGCATTTAAAATACCATTTGGTTATTAACAAAGGTGAATAATCATTTCAAATGGCTCTTATATGTAATATTTTTGCAGACAATATTGAACCTTATAGATTAAATTGTGCTAAATTACAACTGCTTTATGACTGCTTTCTAACTTCTTGACAAGTCAACTCATCCAAGTTTAAACTTCCACTCAAACGTCATCCCTAGTTTTTACATGTAAAACTAAAACACAGGTTTAGATTAAGATATTGTCTCTCTGTAAATGGGCTTCATCAGATTTATGGTCACGTTTACAACTAAATGTATAAATGCAATTGAGTGCTATCTCTGCCGTGCCACCCCTGCCAGCGCTGATGCTGCATATGAGGTGGAGGAAAGGCTCCGTGGCAGCGAGCCAGCAGCTCCAGCTAGAAAGCAGCTGAAGAAAAGGAACGCACAGAAGAAATGCAAAGCGCTCGGCTAAATCCTCCCAGTGATTTACACACACGGCGTCCAGCCGCTGTGAATGGAGAAAAAAAAACAAAAAAAAAACACACGCAGGAGCATTTAAAACAGCTGAGGGTCTTTGATGTGCGTTTTGCTTCCTGCGTTTCAAAAGCAAATTGGACACATGTATCACTTGAGCTTATGGAGCGCATGAATTCAAAAGTATCACCAAAAGGAGACATTCTCACCGTGTTTCCTCACGTGGAGATTTCCAGCGGCCTTCGAATTTACACTTTAACAATATGAGCGTTAAACCTTTCCCACATTTACATTTACAGACCACTCCCACATCTCCTTTGTAACTAGACAGCACACTGCATGGGGTCACTTTTCAAATAGAATTCAGCTACGCCATGGCCAAGCTGAGAGATATGAACTGCCCACTCTCTGCATATTGATAACAAATTAACTTTGAGTGTATCATAACTTTGAGAGAAGCCAAGGACACAGATAACACAGACTGTCCCTCCTGTGCGTGTGAAGTGACCCGTGGGAAGCGCAGCATGTATTCATATAAGAATGTGGCCCATTATTAATTCAGTTTAATCAGTCAAGGCCACCAGAGGGTACAATGACTGATAATGGGACACGGTCAAGAGACTCCTACTCTCATCTGGTGTGATGAGGGTTTTGGGCCACGTTCACTGAATTTACACCAGTGTCTGGACGGGTTAAGAGCCGAGACTCTGGTCTGTGTTCCAAAATTTCTAAGGAGGAAATTTAAACTTTACATTTTTTTAACTTTATCTTAGAATGACACAACACTCCCATACCATAAAGACTGTATGTAGAAAGAGTTATGGGTATTTCTTTTTAGTACAGAAACCCCTCAGTGTGTTTCCCTGCACTGCTTCTGAGCTAAGCTGAGGCTGACAGGTTCTGCGTGTCCTGGCAGCCACATCTATCAAGAAACCTGAACTCAGGACTATGTCCATATGGACAGTTACATTTGTATGTTAATACAGTAAAGATATCAGTAAATGTATGTGGGTTGATGCATTAACTCAGAATCAGTTCTGAACATTCTATTTTATCCTCCCTGTGGAATACATGTTTTTTTTAATCTTATTTAATTATTTATTTATTTTTATATGTATATGAAAAAGGAAAAAATATGAGAAGACGTAAAGTTTGAACATGTGCATATTTGTTCTCAACAAAAAAAACCTAAGCATGACTAACAACATGTTTCCCTCTGCTGCGGCTCAGCGAGGAAACACTGTGACTGCGACCAATCCCTCTTTGAATGTGCTTAAGAGTATGTGAGTGTTGTATTAAGACAGACTTGAAAAAATCTGAGCCTGTTCTTTAAATACCATGCATGTTTGTTGTGATTACGCATATCTCAATGCGTTTCTAATTTGTTTCAAACGTGGTGGGCAAACAGCTCAAAACTGCTGAAAACTTCTTCACACACTATTGACAGTAGCTTAAAAGAAGCGAGTGCTTTGATTGTTGACATTCTTTTTTATTTTCTTGCACATATAATAAGGTGAGAGTTGTAACAAGGAATTACTAGAGACTACAATCAATAAGGAGTTCAGAACTAAATGCTAAAACACCCAAGGCCCAGCCTCCATTGACATCAGATGAATTGAAGTACTTCTATGTAAGAGTGAGGAGCAAGGCTCCTGTTTGGGCCATTATCTTGTAAGCTGAAGAGAAGAAGCTAAATGTCTTCGGGATGTGTCAGACTGAGCTCAGCAGATGACAGTGGCTGATCGATGAGGCTTACCCATCGTACTCTGCTGTACGTCCCCCACCTCCTGCTACCCAGCCTCCTCCTGTGGGAAACTGGGCCTGTAATATCAAAAACTGTGCGCAAGGCTCAGATGAGCGGGACGAGCTACACCAACTCCAACCAAATAAAATCTTTCAGACTTTCTGAGCTCAGAGATGCTTACACAAACAGCCGGGCAAAATCCATCTTTCTGACAGAATCATTTCCAAAGCCCGAAGCCCAACTGGGTTCCTGGATGCACTTCTGAGCCGTGCCCGCCTGGGAGTGAGTGTGAGGCTGTTTGTGTGTGTGTGTGTGTGTGTGTGTGGGGGGGGGGGGGGGAGGAAAGGATCAAATATGACTCATTCAACACAGACTATGATGTGTGTCTATAGTATATGAGTGTTTTCACTATTTGAGTTAAGAATCCTTGACTGGTCTGACCAAACAGACATCTTAAAATCTCATACAACTGAATGTGGACCGCATAAAAACTGAAAGCCTGCCAGCCTGGCTCTGTTCCAGGTTTAAAAAAAAAAAAAAAAAAAAAAAAAAGCTGAATATAGAGAAGTGCAACACTCAAATCGCAGGAGCTGCAACTTTTTGGTACGAGTCAGCCTCCTCCCATTTGTTGAGATACTTGCACAAACTTTTAGCCTTTTTGGAAGGTATTCCACCTCACATTCATTAATCTTCTTTTCCTTGTCCTTCTTCTATTGGCGGGTGCCATTTAAGTGAAAGACTTCTCATCAGTAGGTGTTCCAGCTAATGCTCGACATACTGTCACCTGCAGCACCGGAGGGAATGTAGCAAACACACCAAAAAGGCCCGGGGGCCCACCTCCCATCCACACTGCAGAAAATATTTCGACGGGAGGAAAGCAGGAGAGAGGAGTAAATATAGGAGAATCCGGGTTTACAGAGCTGCATTGTTCAGCTCTAATCAACAAACTCTGAAGGTCAAAAAATCAAAATGAATCAAAGAAAACCGCCATTCGTCAGAGTGAAAGACGGAGTTCAAGAGGTGCGGTTTGTGTCCTTTAACCTAAGTTTTATTAATATTATCGACATTATTCTTAAAATACTGTGCTGCAGTCTTAACTTCAAAATCTATTATTTATGTCCCGTTTTCATCAGTGACCTCAAGCTATTACAAAAAGATGTGTTTTAAGATGTGCTGACGAATCAGACACACCTAAACCAGAACAGACCCAGATCTTAACTGTTCAGCACTCTGAGGACTTCATGCCGCCAGCTGATGGCACGGTGATGACGCTCCCACCCCCTCCACCCAAACCTAACCAGCTCTACAGCCACAGAGGATAATGAAGGGTGGGGTCACAGCGCTTTGATGGAAACCATTTGGAGCAAATGAGGTGCCAGAATTCAAGCCGTCACCATGAAAGCACTGGGGCTGCTGTGAGATTGTTGAATCTGATAGAACTTTGTTGCAGATACTCTGCATGAGAAGAGTACAGGCTGATTAAAAGGTTCAAATAGCTGATGAGTGGAGGCGATATTAAATGACGACGGTCGAGCAGTGAACAGTGGAGATGATAACGTTCCAAAATATTGGATCATTATTGTGATGATTACCATAAGTTTCACATGTCAGGAGTGTTCTTGTGATTGCGGCACTCATTATAAAAATGATTGCTGAAGAGTGACTTTATTCCATCTTCTGTTAAATTGCCTGTCTTCAAAATGCAATATTAAAAAGAACTGAATGTACTGTCGAGCCGTGGTCAAAAACCCACTCTGCCTCCTCACGCTCCGCTGTCAAGGTTCTGTGTTCCATGTTATCAGTGGTGCTCTCCTCTCAGACATATCGTAATCATGCATCAACACTTGCTCATAATTCATTTATTTTTCAGAACCTTTGTGCTGTTCTGCTCTGCAGTCGGTGGAATTTATCAACAACAAGCTACAATATCCGTCGTTCTCCAAAATGTCAATGCCTGCAGTGACAGAGACAAAAGACTCTCATTTCCTGAGCCACCACAGAGGATTTAATCAAGTTTGGATTACAATTCGTGTGGAAAAGCTCCCAATGAGCCATGAGGACTTAAGTCTTTTCAATGTCAATTTAAAACAAAACAAAGCTGCATTTCAAGTTGGGCTAAAGAAATGAAACGTTACGGACAAAATAAACCTCATGGCGAGCTCACCTGTAAATGGGATCCTGCATCACCATCATCTTGCTCTCATCCCACGTCCACTCCTTCTTCTGTGAAAAGAAACAACACAAAATGTTAGCTTTTTGATGCTTTAAGATACGGACTGGAGGAAGGAAAAATGCCTTAAATGGACAGTGGAGCATTAACCCCAAAACACAGAACAAAGAAATGCCATCCTTTGTATCATAATGGAGAGTGAACTACATCAGACGGTGTATATTTGAGTGGATTTTCACTCTAACGTCTCCATCTTCAAGGCACTGATTTACACGTTTCCTTTTTCCTTTAGTCTGTCTGAGTCAAATCTACCTTCCACTTTAGTGCCACAATCAAAATGTCAACACACAAAAATTATTCATATTGATTTCCATCTCCACGGACCTTTGTTAACTCAATCATTCAATCGGTCTCATCTCCGGTCTTTCATTGGCTCTGATGTACTCGGAGATGTAAATAGATGGCTGACTGTCACACTTGACATTTCAGCTTTCTGTTCAGGGAGCCAAACAACAAAAGAAAGCAGGTGGAGGCAAAACATCCTTCTATTGACCGACCTTTCATCCCAGCCAGCCAATTAATTTGAAGCTGAGCTTTGATAACGGCTTTAATACTTTACCCCACAAGAAGGCGGTTACTCAAATCACTTTGATCACGTCTTGTCTGGCTTTTCTCTCAGACTTTACAGTCTTTCATGGCTGTCTGGTAAAGTCCAACCAGTGATATGTGACTTCTGAGTAGACGGTGTTAAATGAGATTAAATCTTGCCATGCAGACCTTTTCACACCCACCAATGCTCAACAGCCAATTAGATTTTTGAGCTACCATGTCCTCCTATTGACATGTAGACAGGTTAAACAATTTAGTAAGAGTCTCTGGCTCTTGCACATATTAAGTGTCTGAGCAGAGCAGTTTCAACACAAAATGACGGTTGACAGTTTCTAGTCTTATATTAAATATTAAATTCATTTCAGAGGACTGTGTCCAGCAGGGCAGCGCTGAACCTTGAAGACCAGTGAATGGTTCTGTCTGGATAAATGAACTGAAATGAAGAAGTGATCGCCGGTAAGGAGAAGGGACGGAGATACTAAATTAACTTCCCTTTGTTCCCAGCCGCTGGTTTTCCACCCGTCAGGCTCTGGGTGATTCTCGGCAGGGGAAGACGACTCCCGCCTGTCTCTGTGGATTACAGCTGTCAGCCTCACCACACCTGGAAACACAGAGCCACTTGTCTCCTGTCTCAGCACCCCTCTCTCCAGTTTCATGTTTATTCTTTACTCTCATCTTTTAACTCCCTCCTCTCATCGTGCCTTCTCTTTACTCTTCAGCATCTTCCCTCACGTTTTCAATGCCTCTCTGTTCTCACCTCCGTCTGCCCTCTTAATTAAGGCGAAGATAGATCCTCACCTTGTGCCACATACAGGATACAGGAAATGGATCTGGGATGGTTCTTTGAAGTGTGTGACTCAACATTTTGCATTTTAGCACCAAATACCCCCATGACACATTTCACTCTTCCACGTAAGGGTGTTACTGGCTTTCATATACCACTGTATCACAGACAGGACATCTTTACACCTGTGCAGGAGAGTAGTAAATGTGCAAGAACTGTTCCAAGTTCCAAGGCTCTCATAACTGTACAGATTTGTTAGATGTGTCCAAGTACTGACAGACAGACAGACTCAGCCTACTCTACACGTAGCAGGGTATTTTGGAAAAAGGATATTTTGGCCCCTCCCTTTTCATCGTGCACACAATGTCGTTTTCAAAAATGTCGTTTACATGAACCTGGATAAATCTGCCGTCGAGCACATCATAACTATGCCAAGCCTATGGCCGCGAGTGTAAACATAGGTCGCTCACATGACGTTAAGTATTCAGTCGCATTTTGTGATGTTTCGGAACCTAAAACGCAGTTTACCCCGGGTTTACACGCTGACAAATAACTGGTGTTTTCAGAAATCTCCACTTTGGCCGGAGTTTTAAAAGATGATGGTTTTCCGTGAAAAAAAAAACTCAGTTTGTGTGTAAACGAGAGGCCAAACTGCATGAAAACATATGCGCTTTCCCTAAGTGTAAACAGGGTCTCAATGATAAACAGAAACCAGATCAGCCTTTCTTCAGCCTCTTCCTCCCCCAGCCAGCCACCAGGAGTCACGACAATACTTTCGGGGCAAAAATAGCCTTTTTTGTTGACACTTTATACGATGTAGACATTTCACACATTGTGCTAGCACAGAAATTGTAATTAACTGAATTCATTTGATGGATCGCCCAGCCATACCAGCTTAATGTCTTCATTTCCTCCAAGACAGACTCATATAGCAGCACAGCACTCCATACCAGTGTTTCTCAATTCCGGTCCTCGGCCCCCCCGCCCTGCATGTTTTAGATGTTTCCTGCTCCAACACACCTGATTCAAATGAGCGGCTCGTTATCAGGCCACGGCAGAGCTTGATGACGAGCTGATCATTTGAATCAGGTGTGTTGGAGCAGGAAACATCTAAAACATGCAGGGCAGTGGGCTGAGAACCGCAATTGAGAAACACTGCTCTATACAGAGACAAAACTCAGCACAGAGAGACTTTCTCATTATCACAACATACTCTCACGTTATTGTCATGTAGAAAGAAAGCCAATCAAGGCCTATTTACGACACGGTAACCCATATTAAAACTGATATTGTCTTGATAGGTCTTGAGATATTGATTCTTCCATGTAAAAAAAGGTTACTCACTTTTTTCTTTTTCCTCAGGCTGACCTTCACGCCGTCCACAGACACCACGATGTTGACTTTTTTCTTCTTGATGTTCTTCACCTTGAACTCATACTGCAGAGAGAGGACAGACAGACAGACATGTATTAATATTTTGGGGGGATTAAGGTAGACAGTGACACCGTAGCAGCCTCTCAGATATTTGAAAATGGATCAGTCCGGTTTCTACATTTTGTTCATCATTTAAAACACAGTCACATGGGGGCCATCGAGTTTAGTTAAAGCCATGACATTTCTCTGAGTTAAAACGGGACGTTTACACCAATAGATAGCCTGGGAATATTTTCTCTCTGTTTCCATCACAAAGTGAGCTGTGACTGAATGAGAAATAGAAACTCACTGTAGCCTGAGATTGAAAATGTGAAAGCATGAAACAAAAATAGGAAAAGCATGAGTTTGAAAACTGGTTTCTGCTCGTTTCACTTTCATGTGATACCGTCTTAACACTGCTGTCGTCAGCTGCCATGCATGAAACCTTGGAGTCACCTAAATTTAAATCTTTTACAGATATGTTTCATTCAGCATTCCAGCGTCCACACAAAAACAACTCATTTTAATACATTTCTGACTGTTAAGATGCTTTTTCCACAAAACAATAGGACAAACTTGCACACATCAGATTTAATTTTGCCTTGCTTCAAACAAAGAACTTGTTTTCCTTAATAATTTACATAAATCATGAACAATATTCTGATTAATTACATCCGGACGGCCTTGGTTCATATGTCATATTGTCTTTGTTGGGAGCTGGTGTTCTCTTGGCAGATTCAGAATCATTTAGGAGAAAAACTGATTATGTGAGCTGTGTGATTTAAAATCCCATTTTCTTTTGGATTGTACATTTTTTTTTAATGAAATTTAACAGCGTCAATTTCCCACGACATGGCTTCACAGAACCGTGAAATACTCTGGTGTACAGATGATGGAAAATGGGAAAGGTTGTTTAATTTGATGTTTAAGTTTCTTTACTTTGTCTCAAAAGCCTCGAAAAGAAGGCAGGAAAGAATATGTAACTGGTATTTATGGTGATTTCTCCATGACTGTAAATATATAGCGCAGGCTTTTGTTACTGACTGACACATGTTGCTGGAGACATACACTGTGTAATACAATGCAGATAAAAAGTTGTTATATCTTGGAAAACTGTTCTACAGAAACAGCCTTTTGCATAAGCTGCACACTTGCCGAGCACAAAGATGCTATTAGAATCAGGAGAGGCACTCACCCAATGGCTCGACACTTGAGTGAATTTCACAGTGCTAATGCTTCCCTGTTGTGCACAGAGGGCACTGAGCACATCAGCCCTCTGATCGAGGAGAGAGCAGAATATGGAACTTAAACAAAGGAAGGTTTCGTGGATTCACAGACTGGACGTGTAGACGTATCCTGGCTCCTCTTTTCACAGTTTTTACAGTACTACATACATATGGCTGTCTGTTTTTTGCATGTTGTGCTCATGTAAATTGTGATGCGTCGTCTCACGTTGTTTCATTGCTTCATTATTCTCTGTTTGAGCTGTAATGTTTTTATCTGAGTCGCATGTTTGCTATAGATTAGGCCACACGTGTCCTGTCGAAGACGCAGTGGTCGAAACATGTTGCCATTTTATGTTTTGCCTTCTTTACAGACTAAGCCACTATCATAAAGGCTTTTTAACACTTCCCTCCTTGTTTGACACCTGATCTTGTATTTGGAGGGCCTTGATTGCCTTCTGGTTTTTGGAGACTTTGAAATTAACTTGAGCAAGGTACTTAACGCTGACAAAGGGCTTGAGTGAAGCTGCTTTGTGGCCAGCTGTAGAGACACTGTGAGAGCTGTGATCAGGTCCTGGTGTGACTGCAGGTTAAAGTCCACCGTGTGAATTACACAAAGAAACATGTCAGAACTGAATTCTTCATTTGAACTTGTTTCTCAAGTTGCCACCTAAGGATCATAATCATAATAGACCAGGCGTTCCCATCCACGACATTTCAGTGTTTCACACTAATGAATTGTCACAGAAAATGACAACTGAATGAGCACTGCATGGTCTGCAAACCTCTGTCACAGTCAATTTACACACCATGGATCAGACGGAGACGGTTTCCATCACCTCCACTGCCTCTAATGGAGCTTTGAGCACTGTCAAACAACAACCCTGCAGCAGGTGAATACAGTATGCATATCAAATGAAGCACAGGCATAAAAAGTGGACAAAGTGGCTTTTATGTTATTGCAGGAATCCTGTGTTCATATTCTAGTGCAAGGACATATTCAAGCACACATGCAGCCCTCGCCCACAATCCTCTGCATGCTGACGGCATTCAGAATTAGGAGGATGTAATTGAGTCGTACAGAACCACCTGTCATGGAAGCCTGGAGAGACATTAGCTCCGACTATCGTCTGTTTGTCTATTTGTGTCTGACAGCGCTCTGAGCTGGCTGCTTGCTGTGTCCTGCTGCGTGATACATTATTGTGTTTCTGAAAGTGGACGCTCATTAATGCCGCGCTAGCAAGCAATTTTATGCAACGATGTTATGAGCCCAAGTTATAAAGCCTTCAACCCTGACAAGCTGCAAGATTCACCCTGTTTGCTCAAATGAAATTCTGCTCTCTGGTACTGATGCTCAAGGGAAATCTGCTCGGTGCAAGGAAGTGAGAAATCGAAAATTAAGACAGCAAGTAAACGGCAACTGCAGTGAGACGCTTTTCTGTCCAAACACTGACGGGTTGACTTGCTTCACCAGCAAACGCCGGGTAAAGCAACATTTAGGTGACCCGTGCCACGGCAGGTTTTCTGTGGGATGAACTTCTTTCAGCTTTTGACAGTGACCTCGCGCTTTCACACTGTTGCTTTAAAGAAACTGTCGGATTGTGTTTCTCACTTGCTGTGTTTGCATTCAATCACCTCTGAATCAAATCAAAATGTAGATGCTTTTTTGGCACTTCATCTGTCATGTTTTGTCTGTCACTTTCTGTCAATCAAGCTGTCAATATTCCCGCCATGGTCGCTGTCAGCCGCTCTCTGTCCTTTGCTCTGCTCTCTGTACTGTCACTCAGGATTTACTTCATATTGACTTGGATTTTTGTAATTTAATTTCTAATTCAATTTTTATCCTCATTTCTTATTTTGGCTGCATTTCCCTTGTAAAAAAAAAAAAAAGACTTAAGACTCCAGTTCCCTTTTGTTTCAGAAGAGTATTAAAATATTAACAAAACAAATGCTGTTCTTCTGCTGTGGAGACTGAGGAAGTAACAATGAGAAGAAGACAAGGAACAGGATTCTTAAGCATCCTTTAGTGTGTACAGTAAACTCCAAGATGATAACTTTTGACATTTCCTGCTGTTCCTTCTTCATTTGTGAACTATAGTAGCAAAGGTTAAAGTTTGGGCAGTGCCACCAAGGTTAAATATCAGTACAAACAAACTCAGAATAACCTATTAATTAATTAAAAGACTACAGAAAGCAGAAGGTGATGTAATCAAAAGTCAACTCAAAAGAATCAGAAGCTGAAATGAAAAGTGGAATCAGAGGTTTAAGTCTAATTGAGACTCAGAACATGACATGGAGGTCGAAGCTGTGGTTGAATACGATCACCAGCGCTTCCTTTTAAAACTCTAAACTTAAATGAATGTACTGTAGAGAAGGTCGTTCTATCAGTCTATATTCAACATCTTCCACGATTCAGGTTTTCAGCATCCAACATCTGCATTGTTTGTGGTGCCCCTGAGGCACACCAAGGCGCACAGTAAAACACAAACTGCCTGCGTGTCGATGGAGCGACTGTATGAGTGTGAGTGTTTGCGGTATAATAGCGGATGACAGAACGCCGAACTCAGGGCCTCGTCAGCATCGCTCTGTGAAAAATCAAACTGGGGACGTTTTCCAAAGCTGGCCAGGAACCCAATCGGCTCCTCAACTGTGGGGTTACAAACAATGCTGACTGGAACACAACAGTGCTGGCTGTCAGTGTGTTTGCTTGTTGACTGACAGACAAAATGTGCTGTGATTGCCAAAGGTCCCATGAGGGGTCCACCATTCCCCATGTCCCTGCAGCTCCTGGCCAGCTTTGGAAAATCATGTATAAAAGTGTAAAAGCTGTGAGCCGATTTATCGATTAGTCGATCAACAGAGAATGAATGTAAGCTGTCTCACTCCCACTTCCTGTCCCTGGGGGGGGATGGGGTGGGTCTGGTCTTGTGGCAAGAGTAGCAGGCACGTTGCAAAGCAACAGACGGCGTTTGCAGCCCACTGAGGAAGTTTTTTCTTCTGCAATTTTTCTCTTGATTGCTGTGGATGCATGCCATGAGAAGACTTTGACATGATATATGATGATCATTTTAACACATGAAATAAACAGAGGGAATATTTGCAAGTTGCACTAGTGCTCCTAGCTAGAAAATGTAGTCACGCTGTTTCCAAAAATGTTCACAAAATGCTCCTAAATGTTTGCAGTCTGGAGCCTGTTTTGTATGAAATTACAGTTACACAGTGAGGACTCAATGTTCTCCTCAGACTGGTGTAATGTAATAACCATGATGGTTTACTTTACACAGTAGGTTTTTCAGTCTATCCACAGGTAAAATGATGTTTGTGCATGTGCGTGCGTGCATGTCTGTTTATACGCTTTCATTATTTTTATCTTTTTGTGATCATAGACAAATTACTTCTGAGGCACTGAGAAACCTTTTTGCCAATAAAGGCCTTTACAAACTTCAAGGTACCATGCCGAGTTCTTAACCAATGCTGGTGCTGTGCAATCAAGGTCCGCACGTTGAACACAGGCTTCAAAACATTTCCAAGAAACCTTTACAAATGTTGTAGGAGGTAGAAAATGCACTAAATAAGCATGTTAGGCTTTGAAGATACAACAAATCGGCCGGTTTCCCGACCTCTGAATCATCACAACACCTCTGATTGTTCAAGGATTCAAAAAGGTCTGGTGTTGCATTCATTGATGCCAATTTCCCAGAATACCCAGAATCAGACCTTTTTGGACAGAATTTTCCTACATAGCACAATTGTGACAAGCATGGGTGAGATCACACAGCAGAACAGGTTGCTGTAAATCCACTTTCAAAGAAAACAACTCCTCGAGTGGCACAACCAAGAATACGACGTTAGGCTGAATGGCTGAATGGGCGTAAGAAACCCACAATTTAAATATGATTGTGTGTCTTCACTCCACATGGCACCTTCATAAGCACAATGTCCAGGACAGAATGTGCTGGAAACAAGCATGACAGCCTGTTGATACCTTCAGCAAAGGACTGGAAACTCACAGGCACACTTCTTCAAGTAGATTTTCACACAGTAACAGAGAAGAAGATGAAGCACTTCAGCCACTACCCTGGAGTCTCAAAGAGCATGAATGTTTGTGTGTCAGAGTTTTATGGCCGGTTTTACGGGCCTGTTGTAATCTGCTGTAATGTTGACCACGCTGCGCATGCGAGATTTGAACGTTTGTAAGCCTGATGGATTGCATGATTGACCTCAACGGAAAAGACTATGGCAGCTATTTAACAGATTTCATGCGAGGTTTGACTGGCTAAGTGTATGCAGCATAATATGACAGAAAGCACTTAACTCTAATAAACCCATCTATTGCTGTTTCATACAGCCACGAGAGTCCACATCAACCACCAAACAGCTCCCACTCTTCCTGCTGCTTTCAGGTTCCATTTCAAGGTACAGCAGCAGTATGATTTATAATATCAGCGCTGCGTCCGTCTGCATAATATGAGTGATATAATCTGCATGCATGTAATTAAAACGCTTGTACCACAGCAACTGCTGCACTTGAGGAATCGCACAGGTATTCATTTTACACAACTTGCAATTTACTGGGTCTGACATTTCCCCAGATTTCTACCGTCTCTGCCAGAGGAGTCTCTGAATTTGAAATTTTCTAAATAGCTATAAATGTGTTATTTCAGTTGCAGCCTCAATAATGTCTGAGACAAGAGGAAACAATAGGGAGGGAGGGAGTTAATTATTAATGGTTTCAGAACAGTTAATCCTGTTGGGTCAGCTGGATTAGTCCAGTGTTTATTCAAGATCTCATAAATTTGTATTGCTTCTTTAATGTGATCTAGCTTTCACTGAAGTGTGCCTATGTCATGTGGGTCTTATGTCACACTGGACTGAGCTCCTGACATCAGAAAGTAGATCTTGAAGTGTGGATCAGCAGCTCCACTATCAGCACAGGAAGTGCTGCTTTGTCAAAAGTATGCACTGATTTTAGTCTTGTTACACACACAAATGTGTACCATCAAGCTGTTGTGATTGTCATTCCTGATGGAAAAACAAGTGTTAATAGCAGGTGGAGGTTCATTGTTACTGTGCAAACTCCTTACTGATATCAAATAGCCTCTGTGTGTGGAGAAACAACGGTAATATGCTGTGTTACAGTAAACAGGATTTGCTTACGTGCAGCAGTTTGGAGATATACTCCTTGGTATGCCAAGCAGTGACAGGACATCAGCATACATGTAAACAAACTGACATGAAATGAAAACTCAAGTCTAAGAATAGGCTCATCCATCATGCAAATAAGTCATTCGAACGTTTGTGGCCACTTTTCCTGATAAACGGTCCCTTACTTCCGAAAGGTCCTTTCCTCCTCTTTCCAGTATAATCCATCATTTTGGCAACAAAGACAGCAACACAGCAACACAATAGCGTCCTCACCCAGCGGCGCTATTTTCACTAACAGAAATATCAGCCGGGAGCCAGGAGAGTACAATAAAAGCCTGCATTTCTGTGGACGACCAAAATTCATTAAGGGAGGCTGAATGTGCCGTGATTGAAATAAAAGACTCAACTAAACATGCAGACACATGTGGACACACACACACAGAGCACATCACTGACGTCAGCTAACGGCAGTCAATATGAGGGTTCAATGATCTCAGCAGGGCAGCAGAGAGTGTTTGCTGAGGTAAAGGGCACCTGGTATTCTGTCAAACAAGCTATTCATTTAGCTCTGGGACAAAGGCCTTTCTGAGAAGATTATGGTGTGGTGTTGTCCAACTCCTTGTCCATATTTTATACTGGGAAAATGGTTTCTGCTGGAGTGGTGTCCAGCCCTGCCAAGTGTGCCAGGCCTCCTCTGTCTGCATGTACAGGCAAACACACTCGGCCAAGAAGCTCCACTTTCCCCACATGCCAAATTGTTCCAAACCAGTGGCTTTGAGCAGCGAGTTTCCTCCCTGACCAACCACGAGCACAGATCCATCTCAATGACATGTCTACTCTAGAGAGAGGGAAAGGGATAAAGAGGGCCGAAAAGCATAACAGAGAGAGGAAAAGGCGAGAGAAAAGGACACAAGGAGAAGCCAGAATTTGAAGTTTAATTAACAGCTCGGATCATTAAGCTCATAATTACGCAAACTGAAAGTGAAGGTCTCTTAAATGTGGAAACTGTCGTGTTGTCATGCACGTGGTTTTAACCTTCACAGACCACCTGAAGTTACGACTTGGGACTGTTTTTTTTTACTGCCTATCCATTGCAAGATGTTTTCTTTCCCCTTCTCTCTTCCACTCCAAATGCATGCTAAACCAGTCACCCAGGCAGTGGAGCATTCGCTGAGGTCACTGGTCTCCTGGTCGGCAGTTGTGTCATTTTTCAGCATCAGAAGGGCATCAGCAAAAGGATCTCTGAATGAGCCAACAATCTGTTACTGATATATGGCACATCCCATATAGTTCAGTGTCACTGAGGGGTTAACTGCACTGCTCTTGTAAAGCTAAATGTCTACTATTGTACATCCTGCAAATACCTGCAAGAGTTCAGGTCTCAACCAACTCAGACATCAAAGGCTGCCACTAACTACTGCTGGTGTAACTGTACAGGTCAATCTCTATGTCAGGTCTTTTCTATTTTCTAAAATATGGAAATAAAAATCTACACAACCCTTGTGTACATTTTCCTGAACAATGCTCTCATGGTCAGTGGCAGTGTTAGTGTGATGTTGTTATGAGAAGATGATCAGACACCAGAGACAGCAGCCCACCTCCTGTCTCCTTTTCCTATCAGCAGTCAGCGTGGGTTCTTTGAATCATGCAAACCATGCTCTGTAATGTTAGCCGAGCAGCTTTAGTTGCTTCACCTTGATCACACCTCAGCTACAGAAGTGGCAGATCAGAGAGAACATTTTTGTAACCCTTAAATGGTTTGCACACTTGTACTCCTTTGGTAATGGACTTGTTAATAGAAACTGAGAGTGGAGTATCACCAGGGTCGAAGCAAGGGTTCAGGAATTAGTCTTAGAAGGTCTACATTTTTTTTAGTTTTATGGAGCTGTATCTGTTAATGGCCGACTCTGTGCAGCTTTTCATCTCACAGGACTGAGAGGATGTAAAGTGACTCCTGCTCCCCTCTTTGCTCCTTCCTCTGTCTGTCTGTCCTGCTCCTCTCTGTGCTCCTTCCTCTGTCTGTCTGTCCTGCTCCTCTCTGTGCTCCGTCCTGTCTGTCCTGCTCCTCTCTGTGCTCCTTCCTCTGTCTGTCCTGCTCCTCTCTGTGCTCCTTCCTCTGTCTGTCCTGCTCCTCTCTGTGCTCCTTCCTGTCTGTCCTGCTCCTCTCTGTGCTCCTTCCTCTGTCTGTCCTGCTCCTCTCTGTGCTCCTTCCTGTCTGTCCTGCTCCTCTCTTTGCTCCTTCCTCTGTCTGTCTGTCCTGCTCCTCTCTGTGCTCCTTCCTCTGTCTGTCTGTCCTGCTCCTCTCTTTGCTCCTTCCTGTCTGTCCTGCTCCCCTCTGTGCTCCTTCCTCTGTCTGTCTGTCCTGCTCCTCTCTGTGCTCCTTCCTGTCTGTCCTGCTCCTCTCTGTGCTCCTTCCTCTGTCTGTCCTGCTCCTCTCTTTGCTCCTTCCTCTGTCTGTCTGTCCTGCTCCTCTCTGTGCTCCTTCCTGTCTGTCCTGCTCTTCTCTGTGCTCCTTCCTGTCTGTCCTGCTCCTCTCTGTGCTCCTTCCTGTCTGTCCTGCTCCTCTCTGTGCTCTGTCCTGTCTGTCCTGTTTCTCTCTGTGCTCCGTCCTGTCTGTCCTGCTCCTCTCTGTGCTCCTTCCTGTCTGTCCTGCTCCTCTCTGTGCTCCTTCCTGTCTGTCCTGCTCCTCTATGTGCTCCGTCCTGTCTGTCCTGCTCCTCTCTGTGCTCCGTCCTGTCTGTCCTGCTCCTCTCTGTGCTCCGTCCTGTCTGTCCTGCTCCTCTCTGTGCTCCGTCCTGTCTGTCCTGCTCCTCTCTGTGCTCCGTCCTGTCTGTCCTGCTCCCCTCTGTGCTCCTTCCTCTGTCTGTCTGTCCTGCTCCTCTCTGTGCTCCTTCCTGTCTGTCCTGCTCCTCTCTGTGCTCCTTCCTCTGTCTGTCCTGCTCCTCTCTTTGCTCCTTCCTCTGTCTGTCTGTCCTGCTCCTCTCTGTGCTCCTTCCTGTCTGTCCTGCTCTTCTCTGTGCTCCTTCCTGTCTGTCCTGCTCCCCTCTGTGCTCCTTCCTCTGTCTGTCTGTCCTGCTCCTCTCTGTGCTCCTTCCTGTCTGTCCTGCTCCTCTCTGTGCTCCTTCCTCTGTCTGTCCTGCTCCTCTCTGTGCTCCTTCCTCTGTCTGTCCTGCTCCTCTCTTTGCTCCTTCCTCTGTCTGTCTGTCCTGCTCCTCTCTGTGCTCCTTCCTGTCTGTCCTGCTCTTCTCTGTGCTCCTTCCTGTCTGTCCTGCTCCTCTCTGTGCTCCTTCCTGTCTGTCCTGCTCCTCTCTGTGCTCTGTCCTGTCTGTCCTGTTTCTCTCTGTGCTCCGTCCTGTCTGTCCTGCTCCTCTCTGTGCTCCTTCCTGTCTGTCCTGCTCCTCTCTGTGCTCCGTCCTGTCTGTCCTGCTCCTCTATGTGCTCCGTCCTGTCTGTCCTGCTCCTCTCTGTGCTCCGTCCTGTCTGTCCTGCTCCTCTCTGTGCTCCTTCCTGTCTGCCCTGCTCCTCTCTGTGCTCCGTCCTGTCTGTCCTGCTCCTCTCTGTGCTCCTTCCTGTCTGTCCTGCTCCTCTCTGTGCTCCGTCCTGTCTGTCCTGCTCCTCTCTGTGCTCCGTCCTGTCTGTCCTGCTCCTCTCTGTGCTCCTTCCTGTCTGTCCTGCTCCTCTCTGTGCTCCGTCCTGTCTGTCCTGCTCCTCTCTGTGCTCCGTCCTGTCTGTCCTGCTCCTCTCTGTGCTCCGTCCTGTCTGTCCTGCTCCTCTCTGTGCTCCGTCCTGTCTGTCCTGCTCCTCTCTGTGCTCCGTCCTGTCTGTCCTGCTCCTCTCTGTGCTCCTCTTCTCTGTTCTCCCTTTAGTCTCTCCTGCACAGACAGCTGTCTTATTGATAGCGGTCGGTTTCAAACGGTTTCCCATCATTCAGACGAGGAGAGACAGCGGGGGTAGAGGTGGGTGAGCCCTATCACATAACATTTAGCCAACTGCAGGACATGTGGGTGTTTTACTTCATTCTGTCTGTCTGACTGTCTGACCAGGTAAAGAAGGTTGTTCAGGCATGTTTCTTCAAACATGAGATCCCTCTTATCCTTTACACTGGCTTGTCCATACCTTTATTTTCTCCGGTCTAGATTTCTGTCATGCCCTCTGCACATGTATTACTGAGGCTTCTCTCTATCAGCGTCAGCTGGTTCAAAATGCTGCTGTCACCGGTTCAAGAAAACATCATATTACTCCAGTTCTGGCACACCTGCACTGGTTTCCTCTTCGTCATATCAAAGACCTACTAACTCCTCATGAGCGTGGGTGCCCTCTTTGATCAGCTGGTGGTTTTCTGGTGATTCTCAGAGTCCATCTGGTCTCTCTCTGAGCTCTGAAATGACTTCCGCTGAGATTAGACTAAATTTATCGCTGCTTTTAAATCTCTTCACATCTCTTCTTTCATTTAATGATATTTTAATCTTTCATTCTCATTTTTTTGTAAAGCACTTTGTAACATTGATAAGAGAAGTACTATGTAAATAAAGTTTACAATTAGAATTGATTAGTATTATTGTTGCCCTGCGATCGACTGGCAACCGGTCCAGGGTGTACCCCGCCTCTCGCCCATTGACAGCTGGGATAGGCTCCAGCCCCCCCACAGCCCCGAAAGGGATAGTCGGGTATAGAAAATGGATGGATGGATGGTATTATTGTTGCTATTATTGGCTGTATCTTCATGTCAAGGGTATTGTAAGTTTAGCTAACTAATATGATATGATAAACGCTGTTTATTGGCCCAGATTGGATGACCACACTAGTGTTTTAGTTGGTTGATATGCCCGTTCACTGGTGTGTATTTCAGGGAACTGAGACACCAGCAAAATAATCTCATGTATATGTGCGGTTTCTGTCGTTGCCATGGTTACAAAGTTGAAAAAAGCTCAATTATTATCAACTGAGACAGCAGCTACAAATAGCCGCGGGCATTCACGAGAATGGCACCTGCTGTCTCCTTGTCACTGCAGCCCACCTTAGCAGCATAGCTGCCGTCATGTTTACACTGAAACAATGGAGGCAGCAACCGCTTGCTTCACCTTAACAACTCAGTGTAATTGAATCAAATTCATTTAAAGGCAGCACATGTAGCATCATTCCAGGCTGCTAAATTGACATTCT
Source organism: Chaetodon trifascialis (assembly GCF_039877785.1). Taxonomy (NCBI): domain Eukaryota; kingdom Metazoa; phylum Chordata; class Actinopteri; order Chaetodontiformes; family Chaetodontidae; genus Chaetodon; species Chaetodon trifascialis. The sequence continues at coordinate 24,282,964 of NC_092059.1, read as the reverse complement.
AATCATCTGTGGTGCGTCTGATTCCTCAGTTGGGTAACGAGCTGTAGGGCTGTGCACTGAATGTCATTTCTTTACATCGAAGCTTTAACTGAGGGTTTCAAATGACGCTTTGAATGTCTGTTGTCATTTTATGATGTCATCGCCACAAAAAAATTAAATGAAACCCTCTAACTAAATACTACAATGAAATTACATGAGGTGTTTTTTTTTTTTTTTTTTTAAATCAATTTTCTTTAATGAATATGGCTCTGTTTCATGAACATTAATACACGGAAATACGCTTGCATGCAGGTATGTATTTAGAGGTCATGTACAGCTGCCTCTCTCTGTAGTCACCCACTCCGTAATCTTGTTCAACAGCGTGATCTGATTGGTTACACATCATGTAATAGCCTATCAACGCTGAGGGTAACTGTGCCACAGAGCGGCAAAGAGGAACATATACAGACTGGAGCTGCTCCAGTGAGCCAGCCGTGCTGAGCTTTTAGGGCAAGGCAGCCGATTTCAGTGAAACTGCAATAAACATCACAATCTTATGATCTATTGAACGATGATTTAGACTTTGAATATAAATGTTATGAATGTTTGTACAGTCGTTATGACATATGAGCTAACAACTATTCATATATGGCCATTTGGTTTTACACAGTCTGATATTATAATTATAGACTGAATCTAATATTTCATTTAATTTTCATAACCCTTTTATTCAACTGAAAGTTCAAGTGTCTGATAAGTGGCAGTTCTGTAAATCAGCTACAAGAACATTCAAGGCAGACAATTTTCCGTGATTTAAAAATGAGCTAGCAGCTAGCTGCTCCAGTGCGCAGCTTCTCATGATGCATAACTGCAGATCTGAGGGTCATGAAACACGAGAAATGGGGGAGCTCACGCAATTCCCCTTCAGAATAACAGGAGGAAACAATTCATTTTCACAATTTTACAAAGCAACAGCCAGTGTTGTATATCCACTCATGTGTGTGAGGAGCTTCTGCTACATCTCTTGATTGGACCACAGATCCCAAGTCAACACTCCAGAGACGGTCTTTCTGAGCTTCTCCCACCACCACATACTACTGCCAACCACAAAGCTTTCATCACTTTCTCTCTCCTAAACGTCAACCCCCTTCTTACTTTCAACCATTCATCTTCATCTTATTCTTTCACTGCTGGTCATTCTAGTGGATCTGTGCATGTTACCACTCTTTTTTAACTCACATTCCCACGACTATATTGATACAGAATTGGGTCCCTTGTGCACCGCTCTCCCTCGCTTTATCATATTCTTTTCTCTCTTTTCCACTCACTTACTCCTCAAGCTCTCTCCCCCTCTCATATATTTTGTTGCCACATCACCCCCTGCCTCCCCCGTCTCCCCTTTTCTCCACAGACCGGTGGCTGATTCAATCTCAAGCAATGTTGTTTATGAAAAGGCATTCCATTTTCCAAAACCATTTGTGTTTAAGATGCTACAGGGTCCATCGTGTTTCATCAATCTCAGCGACGCAGCAGTGTCTTTGAATCAAAGCCAAACTCTGCAACTGAATATGCTGGTATACACCAGAACATCACACACAAATACACACACAACAGTACCACTCAGCCCGGACATTTATTCTAACAGGAAAAGCGACATATCATAAAAGTGCTCAGGGAAACCAATTTAAAATCACATTATACCGATGGAAAAAGGATCTCCTTTGAGAAAATCCTTCCATGCAAGGAGTTAAGAAAAGACAAAATACTTAACACAGTGATCTATGATGCGACCATGCTAAAGTATATGCACACTGACACAACAAGCTCACCTCAGGTCCACTCAGTAGCTGCTCCTCTGGAGCTTCTGCCCAGCGGTAAGGACTTTTCTTCCATGTTGGCATACAAATTGAGCCTGAAAGTTCACTCACTATGGACATATACAAATCTATGACAACTGGGCAACTCCATCTGGTGAGCAAGATACTGCGATACAATCAAAAGCTCCACAACAGCCATTAAGTGGACCTTGAGGTGAGACTGCTTTGCCATTTCCAAGGTCAAGAATGAACTTCCAGTGTCAAAGAACATGTCAGAACTACTGTTTATCATTGGCCTGTTTATTCACAGTACATAAAAGGTACATTAACATACGTACATTAACATGAACATGGCACCTTGCACAAAGCCAAGTTCATAAGAAACTCTTTTCTCAGTTTGGTGTATTAGAACATGACCAGCCTTCAAAAAGCCCAGAAACTACTACTGCAGCCAGCTGCTTTGGAAGGAAGTGCAAGCAGGGCTTTTTGTTCAACGTCAGTGGCTGACCTCACTAATGCTTTTGTGCCAAATAGGAGAAAATGTCTGCAGCCAGGGTCCAAAATCTGATGGAAAGCCTTTGCAGAAGAGTGGAGTCTGATTAATGCCCATGGGTTTGGAACGAACTGTTCTATTATTGGGGTGTCCGCTCAGTGTATATCTTGTGAACCCAGCAGCAAAGTTCAGAAGAAGCAACAATCAAAAAACAAATGGCTTCATTCAATGCCTAGAGGACATGATGCAAATAACTGATTAAACATGAACAGGGAGCTGTTGCTGTATGCTCCTACAATCCAATTGAGTCAGTTATGAGTCTGACAGTGGTAGTTCACAGCAGCGAATTGTCAGTTGCTGTAGCCTGTCTGCAACAACACCTTTTAACTGAATTCACGAACACATCGTGTTGCACAAACAAACCCCATAAAGACTGGCAGTCATCCACAAATAAACAGCTTTCTCTTTGTCAAGTTGATATTTTGGTTTGGTACAACATGCATCACTAATACATAAAAAGCTGTTTGGGAATGCGTCCATTAAAGAAGGCATTTCAACATCTGGACTGCATCCTGTGTGAAAAATTCAGCGTCTGACGATGAATCAGACTCTCCCAGACTGTTTCCTACTGTGTCCTATAGGAAACAGGAGAAACCTATTTTTCTGTCGACTGTCACAGCTTTAATGCATAGTTAAAGACTTTCCCTTCTGACACTTTGTCACTGTCTCCCATCGCAGTTCCTAGATTCCAAGTTTTCTGCCTCCTGCCTGACTGATCTCTTTTTTCTCTCCATCTGTTCTCTCTGAGGTCATGCATCTATGCCCATGTTGGATGGATTCATACATAGAGATTGATAAGCTTCAAAGACACCAGATGCTTATCATGACATCTAAAGAATCAGAGATGATCTCTTTCTGTCTCACATGAGAGTGAGAGAGGTTGCTGTCAGCTCGATCAATGCCGTATGACTTACCGGCGAAAACATAAGATGATGATATATCACATTCTTTCAACAGTGATCTCCTTAGATACTCTGTCTTCTACCTTTGTTACAATGGGAGCCGTGCTGTTCGGCTGGGGTATTTTCTGTGTTACTGATCAATACACTGCTTGTTTGTGGGAGTTGACCTGAAGATGTAACATCTTTAATGAAAGTAAGCTGCTATGGTCCTTTAAGGCAATTTCGACCTTTCCATCAGTTAGTTGGAATCTAATCTAATCAGCTTCCACCTTTTCCCTACCAGTTTTACTCCACCTATAGCCGTGAGAGCAGGAGGAGATGAGTAACACAGGTTTTTTGGGGGGGGGGTTTTGCTGTTATTGAACCATGTCAGAGGAGAAATGCCTCTCTTTCCCAAAAGGATAGAGAGACAAACTCAATTTAGAGGCAGTCGGTGTATCGACAAATCACTTCCAGCACACTTTCATTTTCAGGGCCCTGCTGCATAAAAGCTGAAGCAGCTAATGGCCACCATTGGTTAGAGGGATTACAGCTTTCTTTTATTCAGAATATATTTTGATGATGAACAAATGAAAATGGAACCAATGATTATGTAAAAACCAGACCATTATTTTTATTGCACTGTGCTATAATCACAGCCAATTGACCCTTTGCTAACTGAATCCATGACCTCCTTAGTTACTACTGCTACATTTACCAAGCTTTCTATGTGTCACAGCATTCAGTTTGATAACACTGGCAGATATAGTCGTTTGAATTAGTAGTCACTTCTGAAACATGTTTTTGATTTCCTAAAGGGGCAGTGAACATGTGAGTTGGTTGAAAATTGCACCTCAGAATAACCCCTTTTGAAAGAAGAACCCTATAAAAGGGTCTTCAATATGTCGCGGATGAAATTCATGTCATGCTAAATGACTGAAGTTACAGCTACTGTGCCTACACAAGAAGTCACAATCCTCACCAGTTTATGTTTTTCCATAAGAGGACAAGGAAATAAGGAGCAGCATACTGCAGTGTATAGCTAGCGTTATAGCAGAGTACAGTGATAAAACCCTGTCAAATGCTCAGTGTGGAAAAACATAACTGGACAAGCAACACAGATGTATGCTTTATCTTTTGTTTTTCCAAACAACCTGTTCTAGTTTTTACAGCAGAAAATGCATTGAGGATAAGGACCGACTGATTTGTTTGCCAAAGGTAACACTATCTCGGGTAATGAGTTTGGCTGCCATCTGCTAGTGTGTAAAATTCCCCAAACCTAATAAAGAGCAGGACATAGCTTACACTAAACACTGATATATTAGCTTCTGGGACCAGCCTCTATGCAGTGGATGTTCCAGTCCTGAGAGGAGGTTTTCTACCATAACCTGTATCCCACAAAACAGAACAGTTAGCTCATGGTCTCTGGGCTCTAAAGTAAGGCTGGGTTAGCACTGTAGGCAGTACACTAATTAGCCAGGCATGCAAATATTAAATCAGTCACTCCACTTAATCCCTTCCTTGGACTTTTGCGCTTATGTGTTTGGTTTTGGAAGAGAGAAAGCACATCCTTTCAAACTAAGTAATGCTCTTACAAGAATCCCACGAACACCACTTCAGAATGTTGAGAAATCTAAAGCCTGACACATCTGCAATGCCTAATCACAGTTGCTAAAATGAATGGACAATCAATGTTTAGGTAAATCAAATCAGTTACATATCATAAGTCAGTATGAAAACTGAAACAGTGATGGCCTTAGATTTTCTCACCCTGACTAAATATTTCATGTCATATATCAATAAAACATTGGAACTGGGACAATATCTGTATTTGTAAATATGTAGAATATTAGAGCAAACTGCAAAGTCAAAAGGACTGCCACATTATATTGGAGACAGCTGTCAAGAGGAAAAGTGGAAGCCAAAGCTATTTTGCAACAAAATAAACTAACTTCTGTTACCAAACAGAATTTTTACCTCAGTACCACAGAGATTTTAACTGGAGGATGAGGTGGCACTTGAGTACCCACATCAGCATACCTGGCAACCTGTTGTGTAAGCACAGCAGGATGAGAAGCCTGAAGGGCCAGAAAGTAGGTTATGGAAATTTTCCTTCCTTCCTCCACTTGTTTGACTCATACAGTGTGATATCAATAGGGATGAAACACATTTCTTTCATTATATTCACTATTTCAGTCCATAAATATGTCAAGTCTGAAATCAACAGTGTCTCTTTGTAGTGCTCAGATGGACCCGTCCCAACAAAAACAAAGCTTTAACAGCAAATACATGAGAGGCCTGCAGTCTGATCGGGTCCAGGAATGACAGTGAACTCCTGCAACAACTTCAAAAAGTTCTGAAAAGAGAAATCCAGGAAAAGCTTTCAGTTATTACCTTATTGCAGCTGAAGTGGCAGCTTGTAATTTCAAATACCAAACCAAATGGGAGAGCTGTTTTAAAAGTGGCGTAATAACATGAATTAGGTCATTTTTGGTAAGATGAGTGGCAGCAGGGTAAACTCCCCACAAGCACTGAGCCAACTGTACGTGAACACAGGCTGCAATTAGGTCTGATGCTAGAGAATCAAACTGCCTCTTTATCTAAAGCAACCTTTCTTGTATAAAGATTTGAATCCAATGAGACAAACACTCATTCCCATGTCAGTCATACTCTAAAACCTCAGTGACACATGCCAAACGACACTGTGTGTGCATGTGTGTGTGTGTGTTCATAGACTACAGTAGCTTGAATGTCGGATGGCTGCTGCTCTCCATAGACACTGTTTTTTTGTTCATGTCTGCAGTATGGCAAGAAAGTTTGAGTCTTTTACCATCCCACTAATAAAAGCCTTTTATTCCAACACTGGGCCCATCAATTACTCAAACTCTGATGGACTCAAGGCACCGTCTGTGGTTTGAATAAATCAGAAAGGCTGACAAAGCCAAAAAAAAAATTATCTTGGAGAGAGCAATAGGAGATAGAAATAGCAAAGACAGAAAAGGAAGCAGACTGAGACTAAAAAAGACTACACTTTCTTTTATTATTTGCTGTATTTCTACCAAAGTTTTAACCTCTAAAGTACATTGTAACACTGTACTACAATTTTTGGGGGTATAGGCAGTGATAAATAAAAGATGGGTGTGGGACTGTTATCCCCAACTCCAGGGATCACTGGTATTTCACTTTAACTGATCCAAAACTACTAACATTTGCCATGTTTAAAGGCTGGTTATGTTCTAGCAACTAAAGTATTTTATTTACCACTTTTCTAAGCAGTATAGCACTGATGCTGCTCAAATGAAAATGCTGTCATATGTGACTCATGATATAAAGCCTCTAGAAATGCACGATTCAACGTTTCCTATTATCTAGTGTTATAAAAGCAAATAAAAAATAACGCTGAATCACAACACTCGAAGCTCAATGCTTTAAAATCACAATACGTATTGAACTGGCATCCAAGTATTATCAAATCGGGTCATCAGCGTATGGTCCCAGCTGGGGGTGGGTGGGTAGACCGGTTCTGTAAGCGTCATCAGTGTCACGCTCTGCAACAACTACTTTCTCACACAGCCAGAGCTATTCTGGTGTCTCTCCAGCAAGGACAGTCTCCATGAAAAAAATGTTTTAGAGGCTGGCAGAGTCCATCTAGAATTGGGTTGTTGGTTCAGAAAGTCATGGCATCCTGTATGGACAATGTTGGAGAGACCAGCTGCCAGCCCCCACATCCCCTGCTGCTGACATTCCTCCATATCACCACTGCACCACACATTGGATTGGAAACCTCAACAAAAGGCCAGCCAAGAGCTGGACCATTTTCACAACTCCAGAACACAAGAGAACAATGCCCAAAGCTAACAACACAACGCTCGTGGAATCTTTGTGTTACCAAGGCTCCCGGTGCGGTTTCAATCTCACCTCAGCAAGAAACACACATGTAGAGACACACAACCACAAACGGGGGGCGAAAAAGCACCACCAGACAACCAATTACAGAGAGGAACCTCTGCTGTTGACAAGGTGGTCTTGGCTGGAATTAAATTACAGCGTGGGCCGAGCAGTTACTGGCTGTCATGATAAAGCCCTACAGAAGACACAGTAAAGGATTATCAGCTCTTACAGCTTTAATTGGCAGTTTAATGAAGTCGCCCACAGTGTATCAGACAGGCACTAAAGGCGGACATCCTGTTTGTACACATCTAACACACCTCAGGGTGAAATATTAGTTCGACAGGGGACTGCAAAGGGTATCATCAGCAGAGTTCACATCCTCTAAATCACTCAAAGTGGATCATATAAAATGTGTCATGTACCTTCTCTGCTATATTATTAACAATGGTAAGATGTGTTTTACAAGAGCAATTAGCATTGGATTAGAGGACTGCCATCGCTTTTGAGGAACAGTCTGCTTCCATTTCTGCTGACAAAAAGCTAAATATACACGACAATATCAAGTATTACACTGGGAGTATTAGTTGGGGATTAGAAGCAGTGCCACCTGCCAACAAGGGAGGCTTGAAGAGTACCCAGAGGCAGATCATGGCAGCTTAATGAGAAGATTATGCAGTGTAATAGTCCATCCAGCCTTAGGTAAATAAAGCTTTCAAACCTGAAAGGGGATTTCAACACATGACTATATAATCACAATTCTTTATTAAAAACATACAGTGCCTTCAGGCAGTGGAAGACCTTCTCTGCATTGTGTGGAGCTGCAGCCTGGATTCAATTAATTTTAAGTAAATGAAAATGAGGATGAAGTATGTTTTAAAACATAGCTCATCTCCTCTGTCAATATTTTCATGTAGGGTGTTTTTAGTTTCCAGCTCCAATTTGGACATGTCTACATCCGCTTAGCACATCTGGATTTGGGGATTTTCACACAGTCCTGCTTGCGGATTTGCTCGGGCTTGTCTATGAACTAACATCTTCTAGCCATTCTGCACACTTTCAGGGGGATTGGAGTCAGTCGCACGCTTACACTTTCCTGGTGGACAACATTTTGAAGCAATTCCAATGATGATATATGGTGAGGGTGATCATCATCCTGTTTGGACAGACTAAATTATTGTTCCAATTTTAATGTGCAATATGTAAGAATTGGCCACCTGTTGAATTTATGCTCCAAACAAAACAAATCAACCGCTAACTCTGAGGATGATGTAGACATGGCAAGTCCAGGCAAGAACAGGAGAGCTGTGAGGCAGGAGAGGAGCAAGAGAGAGGCTGGGCATCACCTCCGGAGGCCTCAGCAGGGGTTACCTGGGTCAGCCACGGGGGCCAGGTGTCAAACCAGATGAGAAAACCACCTCATCCATGTTGGAATGTTTTCTTAAAGTGTTGTTATTCATTGCTCCTTAAGTTACTTTCTGGGGAAGAAAAAAATAAAAAAAATCCATCTCCAAGCACTTTTAGTATTTTAGTAATTTGTTTAAAAGGGGTACAAATCCCAATTTTGGATGATCTCTAACTGGTTTAAATGCACTTATTTTAAGTCACTTTGGACCAAAGCATCTGCAAAATGAATATAATAGAACATAATATAATGTAAAAGTTCTGGTGTAGGCCTCCTCAGGAATGTGTCTGTGAGGCTGGCTTTATCCATTATTTCTGCAATCCCCTCTCAAGTCAGTGCTGCTGAAATGAAAGCATACATGATGCTTCCATCAGTGGGGTCAGCATTTGGCCCAGATTATACTTTCTGCATGCGCATGGCCTAGAGGGTCCGCATCACATACCGTCATCCTCTCGTCCGCAACAGCCCGCTCCAAACATGCAGACAAACGTGAGCACGTCTGTGTCCACCATCTGCGTCTGCATTCATTTTGGAGTGCATGTGGCCCTTTTAGAATGATGACAATCTGTGCCCACATTTGTTCAGTCTGACAGACAGAGTTTTGTCACTTTGGAAGAGGAGTTTTCGTATTTTCCATCCATCCAAAATGTAACATGCTTGACGTGTAACTTTTGCATGTAAAGCTCATCCCCTTGCATTGCTGCTTCCACCTTAAAAGATAGAACCCACAGAGTCCTACATTTTTCCTCTGTGGTGCTTTGGACTGAAGAGCCAGCCAATCCTTGCCCATACAGAAAGAAATTGGTTTGATGTTTAGGAAAATGAAAATCTATTTAAATTCTGCATGTACGGTCAGGGTGAGGGAGATAGATTTAGTCAACAGCTTAATGCAAAACGCTTTACAGTTTTTGTGAAGTTAAAACATGAACAGGAGCACATAATCAGAAATGTGCTGCCTTGTTAGCTTCTTGCTTGCAACACACCACAGCAGGAAATGGTACAGCAGGCAGCTAATCAGAATTTAATGACAATATATCAGTAACAGTCAGTGCCAAATTGGTTTACAAATTTCACATCTTACAAGTGACTAATCAGAATATTCTCGAGGATATTCAGCAAAATAATGCGTGCAACAAAGAAAGCTGTGTTTGTATCACTCTTCGCTTGTTAGGCCGAGCTGAGGAAACGAGACAGGAATGGAAAATGGAGCAGAAACATTTATTGTTTGTCCTGGCAAAGACCAGTTGCTCATTATCGACCATTACGGTTGTTTCGATGTGACACTGGCTATTATTTACCTCAAGACGGCGAGTCTGAAAATGTGAACATGCCTGTTATCTAACTGGCTATCACTGTCCCTCACCACTAGTGTGTCTTACAGCTTTGCGGTATCATCTGCCATGATTTGCCAGCAATGCTGCAGAGTGCTGGGTAGAATAAGACACCGGCGGTTTCAGGGTACAGAGTTTCATTCCCATGGGGCCATTTTTTTACCAGAAATGTTATTCAATCGGGCTAATGTACAGTAAGGCACTTTGGATAAGAGCCTTCACCAAGTGGTTATACGTCCAGAATTAGAGACCAAACTATGAATACGTCTCCACTTCCAGACGTTCCCCTCACTCTTTGCACCACTCTTTTCTTGTGGGAAAAGACTCTTTCTTCCACATCGTCCACAGCTAACAAAGACGGCGACAGCTGCCCACGGGGGTTGGTTCCGCTTCATCTATAAAGGCTCCTGTTAAAAGGCGTACAGTAATGTGGGCATCAGACTGATGACCGCAGCATTCTTGCTCCCTGCAGAGTCAAGGAAATGGTCTTTTTATTGTCTTGGACTGCCACTGCTGCCACAAGCTCACTTATCAGACAGACACACTCACCCCTGCAGCAAAAAACACCAACTCTGGTACATGTACACACAATCATGGACGCTTGCAGACATGTACATACAAGGAGAGACACTGACACGCAGGCAAGCAAACACGAATGCACACGACTCTGAAGAACAAGGATTTTCATAGTTTACAGGAAAGACAAAACACACACACACACACACACACACACACACACACACACACACACACACACACACACACACACACACACACACACACACACGCATAAAAAGGGAGGATGCTCCAGGATACAGTTTTCCCAGCAGTTGTTCCTCTTCCATTGAGATTATTCCTCCAAAAAGCCAAACAAAGCCTGAAATAACCTGACGAGGGAGGAACCTCACAGAGAGCCAGGGGGGAGATGTCACACACAAAACACACAGCGCGCACACACACTGTACAAACTCAGTTTCTCTGCACTGTTGCTGATCTTCTAGACACTAGAGGCAAAGGAGCTCCGTCCTGCTCTGCTATCTTATCTCATGGTATTCCTGTTATAAGAAGCACCAACAGCCTGTACTTGCCTTCATCTACACCGCAAGTAAGGAGCATCTGTGTGAATCCCAGAGCTGCTGGTGAGCTATGGCCAGAGGCTCCATGCTCGATAGTCTTATCAGCTGCACCGCTGGTTTCACAGCGGGGGAACAGGGGGGATCGAGCTCCAGAGCAGAGGGGCATTCTTCAACTCTAAACACATCAAACATGAAATAAAATCCAGATTAGGATTATCATTTTCACTGCCGATTCATCTATTGATTGTTTTTCAGAATTTCTCAGAGCCCTGAGACCATGAAAGTGCTTGTTTTGTCCCACCAAAAGTGTGCAAGATATTCAGTTTACAATGATATAAACCAGATAAAAGCAGCAAATCCAAGCATTTGAGAAGATTTTCTGTCCATCCACTAATCAGTTACTCGACTAAATGTATCAGCACTCAAACTTTACTAAATTAAGTTTAAAGTGGTGTTTTTGGAGATAATTATTTTGAATTAAAGCTGCACTAAGAGCTATTTTATAGCAATAATGGATCAAAGGACCACGTTTAATGTGAAAGGAAGTTGACTGTAGCCACTTAAATTTGCTGTTATTTTCTTACTTTTCTTAAGATGGAAAAACCTCTCAAATGTTTAGCCAGCAATGCAGCAATGCTTTCCAACCTGACCTACAGTCACACATGATTCACTTCCATGCCCATTTCATTCTGGGAAGCTGCTTTTACTGTAATATAAAAGCTTTATAAAAAGGTCTGTAAAAATAAGGGGAACCTTTTCAATTATGTAAAATCAAGCTCAATTCGTGCCTCACCTCTTTGCCATTTAATTATTTTGTACTTTCTTACTTTTTATTGGATTATTTAACCAATTTCTGTCTCCAGAGCAATTTCTGGGAGCGCTTCATTTACTGTACATTCCACTACAGCACCTATTTCAATATTCTGATCAGTAAAGCAATCAGGGGACTTCTCCAGCTCATCTCCTACACACCATTTCCCTGCACGCCATGCAAGTGCTCCTCTTTGTTCTTCCGCTCCCTCACTTGGTCGCCAAAATTGGATTTCCCTTACAGCACTTGCTGGTGAATTCAAATGGATTTTTGGGTGCAGGGTCGGGGGGGATCCTTTGTCTAAACAAAATTACGAGGCTGCTGGAAGCGGAGAGCGAGAGAAAGAAGGTTAGCTGGTTTGCACAAGACTGAATATGAAAAGTCCAGCACGGCAGCGAGATTCCTGAATGGGTCGGAGGTGTGACGCTGATAGGAAAGCAGAGAGGCATTCTGCGGCCTCAGTCAGATGATGTGGGTTTGGTAATTGACAGAAACAGATAGAGCGGTGAAACTTGAATTCAGAAGTGTGCTTTCGTGTCTGCAAAGCAAAAAGCTTTGAGCTTTTCTGGAGAATGACAACAGAAAATCTCAAGTCGTACAGGCCAAAGGATGAAAGCCAGCTATCTCTCCTCTTGTCAGCCTTGCTTCTTCTCCACAGACAGGTAATATTAGATATGGAATGAATGGAGAATACTGCGTTAGCGACAGTGATCCAGCTCTGGATAAAGCTTCCACAGCCGGATTCAGACAACATAGAAAAAATGAAAGTCAAATCCAGTATTGACGAAGCAAAGACGCTCATCTTGGCATGTCACATGTACAACAACAACAAAAAAAAAGATACTCAATCTTATACATCAAATATTCCATTGAAGTATTTCCACTGGCAAAGGACATTGTAGATGTCCCCATTGATGTTTTGCTTGTTAAAAGGCCACGATTAAGGGAGCTATGTCAAAGCCTTTTTTGTGCAAATTAAAAATGACTGCTGGAGCATTATTCAATAGAGTAATCTCATTTTCAGATATTCCTAAGGGTTTGAGAGTTTAAAAGGGGTATCCCCTTTTCATCACAGGGACTGAAATTAATTCCCTCACTTCAGTTGACACCAACGACGAGACAGAGAGAAAGATCAGAGGTGTTAGGTCAGCCTGCAGCGGAACAGCTGGCTTGTGGGTGCGGAGGTTCCAGGTATCCCGTTTATCCAATCAAGCGGTTAACTGCCCAGCAAACAGCACCTTAATTTGCATGAAATTAAATTAACTTTGGTGCCATCCCTTTCCCTACACTGCAAGCTTAGTTACAGCAAAGTATCAGAAAACGTATAACATCCATAAGGTTAGCAGGGCCACTAAGGCAGAGGGCAGTTTGTGCTCATGTCCAGGAGAGGGACATTCAAAAGATAAGAATAAAAAGAAAAGAAGCACCTCCCTGTAGACAATGAGCAGATGCAAATGCTGCCACAGTCTTAAAGACACCATTCAAAAAAAGTTGAGACGCTGTAGAAAACTTGAATCAATCAGAATTTGATCGTTTACTAATTGTTTCTGACACATACACTTCGCTAAACCCCTCCTCCGAACAGCAACTGTCGGAACACAGCTTAGTAACTACCGAGGCACTAAAAAGAGTGTGGGTGATGAGTTTGGAGGGTGACATCTTTTTTGAAGTCTGAAAAACTTGAATCACAAGAGCAAACATGTTGAAAGCACTAACCTTTGTCTTTATTAGCTTTCTACATTATCCAGCGGGCTTACAGGTGACATTAGAAAAAGTCCTGTTCAGGACAGACACGTCCACTGTTTGTGGTGATGTCAACCTGTGAGCCAGGACGCAGCTACATCAATGAGTTGGGTCAACAGTTGCGGTGGTTTTGAGTATCATAGAGGCATCCACTGTAGATTTCATAGGTGCAAAAAAGAGTCCTCCCTCAGAAACTGTGGTCACCTTCAATGCTTGTTGGCTTCAGTAGATTTGTTTGGGGGGGGGGGGTGTTGGTTTTAAACAGCTGTCGGTTGTAGCAGAGGCATTTTGGAGCTAAACAAACAGTAAAAAAAAGACTTTTTGCATGTTTGTGTTCGGCCCTGTTAAACCATGCCACCCCCTCATCCTTTCTACATGCTGATATGAGCGGGCAGCTATCAGACTCACCCCCCTGCAGCACTCCCTCCCTGTCAGCAAACGCTCTGACACACTGCCAAAGTTAGCCTGGGCCTCGCTCGCACTCTTGACACACACGCTCTCATTCAAGCATTCACTCAAGCAGGTAGAGCCACACTCAGACAGCTCTCTTGAACTTACATGGAGTAGAAAACCGGGCAGGCTGGCGGGCTTATACACTGATACAGGCTTTGCTTTGCAAGGCGAAGTTACTGTAATTGGAGAGCCTTTCAAAGCCCCAGCTTCTGCAGGAAGAATGGTATCAAAGCTGACAGCATTTGCTGGATTTATATTTGCTGAGCTCACGGGCCGATGCTTTGCTCTCAGCTACGCAACTACCAACGCTGGCCTCAGAGCTGCACCGAACACTGTAATCTTTTCTTCTTTACTTCCAGCATCACTTGAAGTTAGTCAGAGTAAATAGCTATACTCAGTTTGGCAAAGAAACAAACACGTCCAGGTAAAACAGCTGAAATGCCCAGTGGACGAAGTGCATGTGTTTGATATATACATATTATGGTATATGAAAAAAGTTCCGATTCAGTGTGATCATCCTTATATGTTAGTATTTTTATTGTGATGTCTCGTTTTCAGTGCTAAAAATGCTTTCAGACATTAATGGACTTTTAAAAGAAAACTTCTCACTTTTAGCTGAGCATAAATTAGGTTGACAGATTAGTGCATTTATGTAAAAAGCTGGACACTCAGGCTTGCCAGCTGATTTAATGGAACACAGGCGGTAAGTTCTCATTAAGCAAGATTTAAAGCAACGTGAAACCACGCTAGTCACTCTGCCTTAACCTGGGCAATTTGAAAAAAAAAATTAGAGCAATATTAATTCACACCCTGACAAACAAACACTGCTGCCTCATTACTGACTTCAACTCGTTATCTAAACCAGTGCTTTGGAAACTTTGGGGTTGAGCCTTACCAGGGGCCAGGGCCAAACCTCTGGTGGGTCACCACATGACAGGACTGCTAATATGACTTAATGAGCCTGGGTCTCAGGACATGGCCAACGTTCTCAACAGACTCAGAGCTGAACACTTTCAGAAATTCACTACATGCACAAAAAAGGCATGCAAGAGATTCTTCTTTTTTTTTTCTTTTGTGCTGTTACACAAGCTTGAACAGGGGCAAGCTTTCCCTCTCCAGCCTTCAAAGGTCAATATGGTGACTGTGGATACTGAAAAATATGATTTATAACAGCAATGACAAATCAGTGGCAATAGCACTGGCTCATGAAATGCCTTAATTCCAATGAAGCGAAGTCATTTGCACAGCTGGAGTCTCAGCCTTGGCTGCAGCATAATCAGGTAATGCAATCGAATACATGAAAGAGCATATTCCTGCTACTTTGTACTTAATGAGTGAGGCAGTTCTCCTATTGACCTCACAACTGCTGTGACAGGGGACAAAATGACCGTTGCCATGCTAACTCTCTTGAGCTCTTAAATTCTGTCTCAGAGTAAATGCAATGTTTTGGGGTCTGCTAAGTCCTAAGACAGGATAATCGATGCAAAAGTGGATTTCTTGCGTTGAATTTCATCCTCTCACCAGTCCCTGCAGAACACCTGTTTACAGAGGCCTCAGAAACTGAGGTGGCAATGACACTCACTTAAGCTTCTAAAACATCACCAGTGATCCAGCAGGACATTACTGTATTTCATTCCTGTGACCTTTAAGTGCAGCCCAAATCCAAACATTTTGCAGAGTGGGTGTATTTTTCTGTATACTGGATGTGCTTATCATTTGGTCCCATCTCCAACTCAACTGTTCTCCCTCACCTCTCCAATCCTCCTACAGGTCCAGCTGTTACCCTTAAGACAGTTAGCACTGTAACTATGGTAACGCATACCACCATACTAGACTTGTGCTGTCACCGCCCTCATTATCATCACTGCCACCATTGTTGATGTTGAGATTGTGGGACCCGGCCTGATTTGCATAATGTGAAGTTGATGCTGCGTTGATGCTGAGCATCGACAAGCCGGTGGGTTTCATGCCTGACTGAAAAATCATCAACAGATGTGAAGCTCGGTAACTGAAAACAATGGAAACACGGTCACTGGAGAAGGTGAGAATGTGCTTGTGCTTCTTCATGTGAGTGTGTCTTGTTTGCTCCCAGGAGTTTTTCCTCCTGACTACCAGCATTGACAGATATACTTTTTTCCTCTCTCTGGGAGGTGTGAGCGCCTGCCTGCGTGTTTGCCCTGGGTGACCTACAGAAGTTTTCCCTCTCCACTTCCAGCTTCACGCTTCACTGTCTCCCAGGGCGCTGTTATTGGCAGCCAGGGCCAAAGGGAATAGCTGAGCTTGTAAGGCACAATGTACACCAAGTGCTATGCTTCCAATCTTAAAGCTAAGATTGGAGAGGTGAGGCCACATGGCCCCAGGTGCATGTGTTTTCCATTTATCTTTCATCCAATCAGGTACCCTCAATGTGATACTGTAAGAAGTGGCCTAAGCATGCCAGTGAAAGGGGGGGGGCTAAATGTATGTTCACTAATTGTAGCGAGGAAACAATTCAGACCAAAACAGTCTTCACAAATCTCCCCTTGGAGCCAATGATTTATCACACGTGACACCTTGTACATGACTGGGATTACATGAGGAAATGCTTTGCATGCTGGTCTATATACAGCACACAGCAGATGTGAGCATGGCTAAATCTGATCCTACACATACTGTAAATATAGCTTCATATTCCACAGCTTGCATAATGAAGCAAACTCCAAAGCAATGCAGCCAGCTTCCATCTGTGCCTGTTTACAGCGGTGACAACTGGCACAATTTTAGATTTCGTGTCATTTTATACGATTCAGAGTGTCTTCATGGAGGCATGCTCTGTTCCCCATGTGGGAGGATCAGTGTTGTCTTACTTTGCTCTGATTGGTCCAGCTTGAAAGTAGACTGACTCTTGACCATGCTGATCATAATGAGTGATGATTGTGTCTAGATGTTGCTTGTTCTTCTTTGTGAAGGTGAGAGTTATTAGCACAGTGAGCAGATTGTTTTGTCTGCTTCCATCACTGTCTCAGGTCAGCATACTTCTATTTGGATCACTCCTAATCTGAAGATACGTGGTTTTGATAAGATGATATCTTTGTGGTAAGAACGTGTTTTCTCCATTTTGATTTTTTTTTTTTTGCACTTAGCCTCCTCTCTTGGAGTACATCTGTGAGCCACTGCCGATATGAGGTCATCCAACACCCTGCAGGTGTTCCTGTGTATTATTGGTTCTGTTGGGCAAGGAAAGCAGGGCTGAAAACTCAGTAGCATACACAACACTGTGCTGCCGCTGAGTTTCCCACAGGTATCAGACAGCCAAGCAAACTGTTTGGTGCAACAAAAACTTGGTAGCTGTAGTCTATCACTTAAAATCATGTCCCTAGCTGCACAGAGTCCATACATCCAACACCAATTCCCACATTTCTTCAGGAACAACCGCCATATGTTTACAGGGATGCCACACCTCTTCATAGATGTTACAGCAGGAGGTCTGTCCACCATTAAAAGCATCATAACGCGCTGAATTTTCAACCTGTTTTCAAGTTTCAGGTTTGGTTTAGCTGTTTCCCTCCTCCACCACACCTGATTCAAATGATCAGCTCGTCATCAAGCTCTGCAGTGGCCTGATAACGAGCCGCTCATTTGAATCAGGTGTGTTGGAGGAGGAAACATCTAAAACATGCAGGGCAGGGGGGCCGAGGACCGGAATTGAGAAACACTGCAGTAATATGTCTGCAATATTTAAAATGAACTTTCAAAGCGTATTCTTTTCATCCAAACACTTCACCATGATCTCATTTTGTTTATAATTTTAAATATAAAGACACACTACAGTTAAAAGATTAAGTACATGTTTCACAATTCTGTTTTAATTAGATTTTTTTAGTGCAATATTCACATATTGTACTTTCCATTTCGAGTCATGGAAAGTCTGACATTTTTTGCTATTTAAATGGGTCAGAACCTGCTGCAATATGGAGATGCATGTGACAAGCCATCTGCTGTATGTGTCAATGAGCGAGTGGAGCAAGATGACATGAGGAAATGAAGCAGTATTTTCAAGTCATCAACACCTCAGACAAGCCTGCGAGGAGGAAACCAAGAACTCAGCTTAATGTCAGCCCACAGACCTTCGCTGTGTCCAGTGACTTGAATCTTTGGATTGTAGTTTTCAGTTGTACAACACTGCCCGTGTTTGCTGGTGTTAATCATTAATTTTTGATTGCTGTAGCTGGTCAGGTGTAGTGCGTTTAAGCAGCAGAGTAACACACTGAATTACCAATGTGAAGTCAGCAGCTATGAGTTCAGAAGAGGAAATATATACATTTAAGTATGAGCACAAATGTCATTTTATGTTAAGCATGTGAAGGAAAGTTGCTCATTTGTTAAGATAATATCATGGTGGCGATGCTAATTTCTGTTTAAACATGTCAATGGTAATTCCTATTATGTGTTAGCATCAAGCTAACAGTACAAAGCATCGATTCAGGAAAGAAAGAAAAAAAGACACATGATGCTTTGGTACATTGCCATGGCTTTGTACTGCAGAAGTATGTATACAGTAAGCTTTTCTCTTTAGCTCAGCTGTGTGGAAAAAGGACACAGCACTTACATGAGATACTAGATATCTTGTTTTTGAAGAGAAGCTCCTCAAATGTTGTTTCAGAGGCCATTTCAAGGGGTCACTTTCCTGAGGACCTTTGATACTGACCACTCCCATCCCTCACTTTCCACTTTCTGTCTCTTCTTTTTTTCCTTGGCATTTAACCTCATTTACTCAACACTAAACCTTCCTGCGCCGTGTCTCTGCAACTTCCCAGGTCATTTCCCTCATGCATACGCACTGTCCTATACATTTTAAGTATCTATGAGAAAAACTTTGCAACAACCTGACCTCTAATTAACACCCATGGGGAAAGCCTTACTCACTCACCTTACTTTTCCCATTAGTTCACTGCAGTTATTCCAATCATTAGCCACCTATCGTATGCACAGTGCCTCCCTGTCATCCCAGAGGTGCTTCTAAATCAAACTAGCTCTCAGTTCCTGCAGTGTGGGTGATGTATGAACTCAGTTAATACCCCAACCTGGGAAGAACATTATGGCCACCCTGTTATAAAGAGCACATTATTTCTGATATGACTGCCTGGCGTGCCCTGATGAGGCTTGTTCTGATGGATGGTTTCAGGCCTGCTGAAAGTTTTGGCAATGAGACAGGGGGCGGGGAATTGCATTAGCTGTGGACAACTTTGTCATTACAGTTCAAAGTATAGTTCAAAACAAATGAGCTCTAAGCGGTGTGACAGAGAGGGACTCATGAATGGGCGTTAATAAGAGTCCAAGTGGTTTTCAATTCTTCCCCTGCATGAAGACAGATCCTGCTGGCCAAGTCTGACTCTGTCAATCCATCTGACAGTGCAGTTACCATTTCACAATGTCGGATCACAACCCGAAAGCCAACACACTTTCTGGAACCGTATGCTGACATTCAGCGGTGATGTCCGAAGTGACCTGCAGGATCAGGATCATGGCTGACGCAGGCATTTTGTTCATGGATTATATCAGCTGTAAAAAGCCTGATCCAGCCTGCACACTTCAACTATTAACTACATTACACTCCTTTACAGCTCTGGAGTCATCTTCTTCTAATGGTGTGTTCAGACATAAAGCACGCTGATTTTTCCCCTTACATCGCTTGTGCAACTCAGACCACTGTGCGAGCAGTCGAGGGGAGCTTCATTTCCATATTCCCAGGTGTTTTTTAATGTGTCCACAGAAAGAAAAGAGAACCACTTAGAACCACAAAGTCATGCGCTACTCCCAAGTTCATCATTACGAGCGGACTACCATCTGTACTTGTAACACATATCATATAAAATACTTTTAGTTAATCATATCAGCGTGCAGAAGTTTGACTGAGGAAAGATAAAACCACAAACACAGGAAGTGCGTTTTCCATTATAGTTAAATACGACGTTGGCTGCTTGCCCAACAACAGGTCAACATCCACGTGGTGCACCTACAGTCCTGCAGCATGTAATAATGAGCACAGCTGCATACATACGCTCAAACAGAGGGTTGTTTATCCAAGTTGTATGACAGCTTGATAACATTTCCAAACAAGTTCCACCTCAAGTACAAACAGATAAAATGCTCACTTTTATTTACTCAGGCTCGCTTTGGCAAGCTCGAACGGCCTCTTTGCCTCAAAACACGATTTCATACACTCTGTTACTAACACTCAGACCTGGGAGCTGCTCATGTAGTCCGTCCTCTCCTGCAGGCCACTGAGCAGTCAGAGCAGGTGAGGGAAATGTTTCAGTCAAGTAAACAACCAGAACTTCCTGTGAAAAAGAAGAGTAGCTCCTCTCACTTTCCCCACACAGATTTCTGTTTCCCAAGGGCGTGAACCAGGAACATATCGGTATCAAAACACTTGACCAGGCTGTAGGCTCCTGATTATCACTGTTCACATGAGGCTCAACTTACTTTCAGTTTCCTTTGCAGTTGGCCAGAGTTAATCGGCACAGTTAACATTTTATTCTCATAAAATAAGCAATCCAAATAGATCCATATCTTACATCAAAACACCGTCATTCTTTAAGCATCAGTGGTGATATCTACTTTAATGATCATGATCAGGAGCTGTATCAAGTACTCGCTGAAGAGGGAGAGTGCAAATGATGTGCCTCTCCTGCCAACGATTGATCCAATTTTCTCATTTCTCATGCCTCAACTATACGTGTAGCATCCTGACACACAAAATGATGACAGAGACAAAGGGTTGCGAGAAACGAAGGCAAGAGAGAGTAAAGGAAATGGAATATCTGACTATTGTCATGGAGTGAAATGGAAGTTTAGAGTCAGACCGGAGTGACGTGGAGCGATATAGCTGCCAACTAATTATTATATCTTACAAAGCACTTACAAGCCACTTAGCTGAGTTGACCCTTTTCAATCCGTCTCCAAAATGAAAAAGCCTTCATCCAGCAGCAGAAGTTATACTCACAGCCTTGAGCCTCAGACAAGCAGCCTATGTCATTGTCATCAGTACAAAGGAGGTTTGAAGGACCCATCTTAATAAAGTGTTCAAGCGTTCAAGAGGCCGCTAGCATCCTGCAGTTGATCAGCTCCACATGAAACTTGCCTGGGGAGCAAGACAACCCGAGCGGGATGCATGGTTTCATTTCTCTTATTGGATGTTGTTCAGCCTCATGTTGAGATAACATGGAGCTGAAATGAGTGAGGTCAGGCTCTGCCAGACGTAAGAAATCGAATCAGAAAAACAGCTAGATTAGAGACTGGGACATTAAAAAACAAAGGAAACATGAAAATAAGATCTCTGATGCACTGTGCTCGAGCGTAGTGTACTTAAAACCTACAAATATGACAATGTCATTGCGTGCATCATTTAGGGAGCTACGGACAGAAGGTTTTAATAATGACACTGAAGTATAAGTTTGTACCCGCTTTCCATTCTTTAAACCGATTATGGCTTTCAGGCATACAGCAAATTTGATAAGGATATTAAGATGCCCCGTGCCCAGAATGATAAGGTGTGTTCGTTCTGCAGACTTTCCACATTTGCAAAGAAACCCTGCCCGTGTAAAATGTTTTTTCTGTCTCGTAAAGTGGAAAACAAGTCCTCCGCTGGCAGAATTGAATTGTGTGTGTGGGTATGACAGCAGAACTTGCTAGGCCAGTGATAAAAGAAGAAGAAAGCACAAACTTCCTTTCCTGGCTAGAGTTAATCAGTATTACTTCCCTCATTAGTTTGGAAAGAGGAACACAACATTGAGAATTATTTTTCACAAAACATTTTTCTACCTTCATCAACACATGATAGAAACGTGGCCCTGTGACCTGGATAACCACTTCAACGTGTCATCTGAAAATACGTAGGCTTTACAAATCTTTGCTACTGTACTGGTCCCTGACTACCTCAGCTGTGCTCAGACATCTCGCTCATCTACAGGCAACGCATGCGGTTTCAGCTGTAAATGTAGTTGCATATTCAATTCAGTTAGTTACATATTTTATGCTTTTAATTACATCAACCTTTCGTTCTCACAGCTCATTGGTATGAGTGTGGCTTAAAACTGTTGCTGTTGTGGCAGGGCTCATTCCTAAAAGCCAATAAAAAGAATCAAATGAACTGATTCCACTTGCCTATTTATGTGCAGAAATGTTACGGCAAATCAAACTTGCACGGGTATCAGAGCTGATCATTTGCAGGTCAGGAGTGTTCAGAGCGATACTTCTTCCCGTGTCTGTCCTGTACAGATACTAACTTCATAATCTATTCATTACAAGGCTTGGAATAGTTTCCATCTTGATGAAACACTCTGAAGTCTATTATGATAAGAACAATTGAAGTCTGCGGTGTGCATGACAATCACACCCATGACGCTACCTCATGCATGCATGACGGGGTAATTACACAGCACTATTTAACACTTTAGTTTTATGCATTGTGAATCATAACATTAAAAAATGTTAAAGATTGTGATTCATAATCGATTCCCTGTGTTATGATATATATATTTTATAATATGGATAAACCCCTATCACTGTGAAACCCCCAGCGCGTGCTTAGCATGTTAAATGCATTAATCAGTACCAAGTTTAATTACAGGCTTGTTCAAATCAGCACATCAGTCGAGCAGTACTTTAGTCCAATTCACACAGATCTACAGCAGCATTAACAGCATTGTTATCTGCTATAGCCCTTTACCAAAGGCTGTGATTATAAATGCTGATAGAGGCCGCAGGTTTTTCAGTAGCAGCTTCTCAGATTGTTCAGCAGCCACGTAACTCCATATTTTCATTACGACGATTCAAAGTCTAACAACAGGAGGCATTTTTACACTTCTAGGGGTTTGTTCAAATAGAAAAACAAAAGAGAAAACTGAGTCAGAGCTAGCTCTATGTCAAAATAAATACTGTATGACATCACGTCATCCCGCTCATAACTCATGCAGTGGGCACCTTGAACCTGCAGCTCTGAATGTGCTGCTGCCTCCTCTTGTGTCGCGCTCGACTTCATCAATCATTTCAAAGCAACGCTGTGTGATGTAAAGCTTGAATTTATTCTGTGTTGATTATCAGCAAAGCGCAGCACTGAAAGGCTGGAGAGACAACAAAATAAACAGACTAAAAATGAAGAAAATTAAGAAAAACGGTAGCTGACATTTAACCAGCTGCACTGCACGACCCTGAATGAAAACTCCAGTTGATCCCAATTTATATTTTCAGTCTTTGGTTGTCATTAACATGCAAAACGATGCAGGTGAGCTGTGGTGAATAATTATGCGAATAAACCAAGATATCACAGCTCACTGCATTGGGCAATTTATCATCTTTTGGGGGTGGTGAAGGGGAAACCAGTGGACCACATCCCATCCCCAAAGAAGCCCGTGGCTAAAGAAGAAATATAGCATGCTAGGCCTTCACCATGGGCACAATCATCCTATGTCATCATGCATTAGCTAAAACTATAATACACTACTGTTCACATAGAGAGAGCAGGGACAAACCATTAGCCAACCATGCCCGAGCAAAAGGACAGGATGCCTGGAGGAGGGCTTTGCATTGGACTAAAAACTGCTACAGTAGTTTAGAGGGTGTGTCAGAATCACTCCATTGTTTCTAGAGACTGACTCAGAGCCTTTTCCTGTGAAGCATGAGGAGGTTATGTTGCAGACTGAACAAACTCTGCGAGGTTTAAAGTGTTGGAGATGTGGATGAGAAATCAGGCTGATTACAGAGAAAGGGAATGCACGGCTACTTTTGTCATGTGGCAGTTGCATATTCAGAAATTGCGCTCCGAATTTTAGTCACAGGAACTCTTTGCACCTGGTTGTTCGGTGCCATCAGCCATTGACTGAACAGCCCCCCACCCTCAATGTTTTTCAGGAAGATTCAGGGAATATAAATGCCATTGTTATGGTCTCAAATGAGAACAGTACATGCAGCATGTTCTAAACAGCAGCCTCTTTTCTCCATCGAAAATTCTGCCACAGGTGCCGGCACACTTCAAAGCTCTGATACTGGGGCTTATGAATATTTTAGTAACAGGTTACAATGTTAAGCTCTGAGGAGGTGCTATCAAACTTCAAAAATGTACAAGCACGAGGAGCCCTTAATGAATATACTGCAGCCAAATTAACAGTGACAATGTGGTGTAAGTCAAGCAATTAAATGTGACTAATAGAACTAAAAACACCAACTGTGAGATGATTCAAGAAACTTTACCCTCTTATTTTGGTGTCATGCTTTATGCTAAATTGCACATTTCAGAGCCCCTTTCTGCTAATAAAACAAAAAGCACATTCTAAAAGGGATGTTTGTTAGAACTGGAAAATAGAGGACGATAAGATATTTGAAGCACTTTGTGTTATTTATGTTCCATTACATGACCTATGAACATCACTGCAAGGTGCACAGCTGCTGATGGATTTCAGGCTGCCCGGTCACGGCTAGGATTTGTTATGGTTGTTAATGTTGTCATTTATGATCTCATAATGTGCACAGATCAATCACGGATCCATCCATCTGTCCATTCATTCATCTTGTGCTGAAATTATTAGTTGGCTGTAAACCTGTCTGAACAATGATAACTCAGAAGTCCACATCAGCAGTCACAGCTGGATGCTTACAGCGGGAGGAGATTAATGAAAGACATAACAAGGACAAATGTCAGATGAGGAAGATGGGCTGAAATGGAGACATTTGTCCCCGTACGCTAATGTATGCTATTCAGTGAGTTAACTCCTTCCATCTTACATACAACATTTTGGAGAGTGGCGTGTAAGTCAGTCCAGCTACTGAAGTGAAGGATAAGAAAGGTCTTCATAAAAACGCCTGCAGTTATTCCACCAGCCATTTTCTACTATTGACAGTGTGCATCAGGGCTGTTAATATTGGTTAAAGACGACGATGCTCGATTATTCCGTCCTCTATTTTTTATTTACGTTGAATAAGATGGGAAGCCAAGACAACGAGAGATCCTACAACTTGCATGGGTGAATTCATTTCAGCATTTAAACATTTCTTTTAAAAGACTGACATACCTAAACATTACAAAATAAAGAAAAATAAAGCGTCTCCCTCAAAGATCAAATGAATGATTTGGAATTGTGTTATTCGATGGCCAAATGTTTCGACAGGTTAGGTAGACAAACGTTCATCGTGGTGGTGCCTACTGACCTAAATCCAAAGTATTTCCAAACAGCCCTTTAAAGTACTCAGAGTGCAAATCACTTTGTCTGTGGCCGGGCTGGGCTGTGAACTCTCTGCCATCAATACCACACGGTTCCTGCTGAATCATTTGCTTGTTTCAGCTTGACCTACAATTCATTTTCAATCATTGAAAAGGACACTGTGTGAATTCGGTCTGCCTGCAGTGCAGCCGCCCACGTCCACAAGAGAACTTTTCTTTGAGTTTTGTTATTTTCCACGATCAATTATTAATTTTCACAATCAAATGTCTGTTTTTTTCCCACAATTTGATTATACAATAAAGTTTCAAATATTCATAGACAGTCCAAGTGTACACACAGTGTCACTTACATAAACAGTCAAACACACATCCAAACATCTTTGGACTGTGGAAGGAAACCAGTACATCTGCAGGAGGGTGAAAATAAAGCACAGACAGAAGATTCAAAGCCAGGACAATCTTGTAAATTCTTACAAAAACTGTTTTAAAACAAAATACTACTTCCATATTTTATGATGAAGAACATAAACCTCTAAAACCTCTAAATCTGGTTTATTAGTATCATGAATGATTTGCCAAGTTATTAATGGTTTCTAACACAAAATATTCAGATTAAAAAAGGAAAGCTCTGATTAGAATTTCCAAATGAGGCCGTTTTTCATGTCATCCATGTTTTGCTGATGTTGTACATACAGTACCTGAGGAAAAAGTGCTGTCAGCATGAAACAGAACCCGAAGTCATGGTTGGCCCTCCCAAGCATCTTGAGTAATGTTTTATTAAAAATGGACGTAAACAATGCAAATATGTCACTAACCCTGCAGTGCCAGCTGTTTGTGAACAATACCTCATCAGCTGCTAATTTCCGCTTTGGAAATGAACATTAGTGCATCCAAGCAAAATCAGTCTGAAGGCTTTCACTCTGCGTCTACTGGATTAAACTGATTCTGAGATCCGCAGATATCAGTCAGTCAGCACTTTTCACATCTCTCAGCCCTGAAAATGGACCAACAAACTAAAAGTCAGCTCTCGTGGTAAATGGAATGCATTTAGATATCTTACTGAAAGTGTTTTACAGTTCAAGCCAGCATTCACCCATTCACACACACATTCATACACTGGGGTCTTGTCCAAGGACACCACCACCACCAGGGGCCAGAGACTGAACCACCAACCCTCTGACGAGTTCTCCTGAGCTGCAGCCACTCCTGACATTTCACCAATTACTCTGCAGACTGGCTAATCAGTCCCCCATACGATTGGCTTGTTTAGCATTAAACAATTAGTTTCCCACGTCAATTACGACTCCAACGTCAAGACACTTTATCTACAAGACAATTAGGCTGTTTCAAATCGTGCCGAGCTCTTAAAGGAAGTCACAAGATGAACATGATTGGGTAGTACTGCAACATCTATTCAACTCTGACCCTGTGATGAACAACATTAAAGTTAACTGTCATAAAGCTGGACGCTGGTTTTAGTTAAGTGTGCATTACTCCTCACACACAGGTGGAAATAATTCAATGCGCTATTTGCAATAAAATAAGCCAGGAGGAATTTCATTTCACAATTGCTTCGTTCATTGATGAGTAGCACTTTCAGCTCAGTGAGGGTGATCCCGAGCAATCAGCACGCTGTAAAAAAACACTTAAACAAAATGTGGTGGACCGGTGTCCACCAGCCTCCCTGCTTTCCATCAGCCAGTCAAGAGTTCACACAGATCTGTGGCATCTGGGGTCAAGCAGGGCGGCCATTTTGTCTGGCTGATCTGAAATGTGCAGTGGCCGGAAGGTAATCCCTCATTGGGACAAATTATCCTGAGTCTCTGGTGAGATGGCAAATTAGACCTGCTCTAAGGAGCGCTGCGGATCAGACTGTAGCTGCTAACAGCATACCAGCAGCTCATTTCTATGACGGCTCTGCACCATGGGAAGTTAACAGTGATGTTTCAGAAGAATTTAAGTACAAAAAACATCCGCTGACGAAGCCTGAAGTACAACCCTGAGTCCAAAAACCTTGGGAGGCTATGTGAAACATAAAACAGAATATTCCTTTTTGACAATTGAACTCAACTCAATTGAAAACAGCACAAAGACAATTTACTTAATCTTTGACCTCATCGGCTTCATTGATTTTTGTAAACATCTGCTTATTCTTATTCTGTTCAGCCACAGGCCATGAAGTCACATCACTTGTTTTGACGGTTGTCCGTGTTGTTTGAATGAAACTGAACACTATGAAACATCAATTATTTTGTCTCTGTGTGGGAGATTTATGCAAGAAACCTGCCAAAAACACACAGCACTCCACATGAGACAGTCGGCTACAGAAGAGTTGACTGGCTGGCATCAGTACAGCCACTGATCAATGAGCGGCTGAAACTGAAAAGTTGGTGCTGAGCAAAAACGCATTAGAATCTGTGACAAGCAACCCATACAGTCAGCAGCCTGTCTACTGCCCTGACCGAACATTAGTGATAGCAGACGTGCTTTGGCTGAAACCAAATCTCACAGAGAAGCCACAGAAGCTGTTGGTTTCATGGTAGCTAGCAACAAGTGTCAACAAGTGTCGTAGGGTTAGACTACCTCAGAGGTGATTCCCTCAATAAGTCATGTTTTGGATCTAAACACCATGAAGTAAGAGCCCAGAGGGGCCAGTAACTGGCCAATCAACTTCCCCCGTTCAGAAGTAAAGTAAAAAAAGTCACCTTCAACCCCATCCAAGACACGAATGTTCAGAGAGACGACAGTGTTAGCGGTCCTGCGTGTGGCTCTGCTGTCTCTGTCAGTGTCTGAGCCATGTTTGGTATCAGAGCTCTTTATCCACTTCCTCCTCTGCTTCCCTTCTTTATTGCTTTGTTCCTGTCTTAAATTAGAATGAGTGATTTCAGCATTGCAAAAAAAAACAAAACAAAACAAAAAAACAAGCTTTGCGACGTATTTAATCCTCCATTTCTAGCCTCCGGCAGATTATGGGCACTTGTTAAGGGAATGAAGTGTCCTTGAGAAAGACCCTGAATCCCAAATCGATATACATAGCAGAGGGAAAACAAATGCTTCTGCTAAATGAATGTTACATTGTGTGAAAATACCAAAGCTCTGCATTTTAAAAAGTTTAACTTGTCTCGTGCTTGTAGTCTCTTTAGGAAACTGTTTAAATGAGGCTCTCATGAATTCGATTTATAAGAAAAGTGAATGTTTGCCCCCAAACTTTGAAGCCTAAGGATAACGAAATCCATATTAGTCAGTGTCCACAGAGAGTGAAAGCCAGGGTTTTGGCGACCGGCCTGACCTTTCAGCTGGAACTACTGTCAAATATTCCTCAATGGGGGTGCATTCACTCAAACTCTTTCCCATGATCTTCACTTTAAACCTGGACGAGCATGGACAAACAACACATTGAGCTGTTCAGTGTGGAGGACTTATTGGTCTGTTCCATCAAAGATTGTGAGGCTTGTAATGGACATTACAGTCTTTTGTGGCCACCACTTTCAATTTTAGGCCTTGTTGCAATAAAATCTTGCAGAGTGCAGCTTCAGAGCCTGAACACATGAATTTACCCTGCTGAGTGCATCATTTCTGGCAGTGGCGACAGGCAGCTCACTGGTCCACTGACCAGACTGTGCTTCACTGAGGCCAGAGGTATTGTTGTCCCATTTCCCCTCCATAAAATCTGCTTCCTGAAACCAGCATATGTTCCGGTACACACACGGACACACAGACAAACAAGCGCACACACCCCAACTACTTAAAGCTCCCACAGAATTCAACAGAAAAGGGAGGGTGAGTGGAAATGTTGACATTCCACACATCCTAAGCATTATAAGATGAGTCCACCTGAGCCACCACCCCCCCACACACACGCACGCACGCACACACACACACACACACACACACACACATTCCCACAGCATGCTGTTGAGTTCACAGTATGTCCTGCTGTGTGCTGGTATTTGCTCGGCATCCCATGCGAGTACGACTTTTCAACATCTTGTTTTATTCATGCTGCATAAATACCACATAACATAAGTCTATTGATCTCTGCTGACTTATGGTAATGCTCTGACATGTTGTTAGGCTGGCTTACTTTCAGCATGTTTTGTTTTGCATCAGTTAATATTGGACTTGTCTCGGGGTAAAGGCGACACCAAAGTGTGTGCCAAAACAGAGCAATGCATGGTTTGTTTTGTTCAATGTTGACTGAGAGAGAGTTTGACTCTAAAGTGGGATCCTTCAGTGAGGTAATATGAATTTAAAAGGAGTGGGTACAATACACACAGACCTTGTTAACCTCTCCACGGCTTAGTTCTCCATTAGCGTGGCAGACAAAGATGCTTTTAAGCTGTAAAAAGGTGCAACAGGTTTAGACTGTAATCTTAATTTTCAAGGAGTGACTGACTAATTGCAGCGCATTTTCTTGTCTCGTGATGATGTGATACAACTTTGAGAACATGAACACGAGCACGCCTGGGAACTGCTCTGTACATCCAGCATGTGGCTGGTGGCCACTGGGAGCTGCCCAGTATAACCTGTATTTTATCGGTGGCAACTGAGCAGCTTCAGTGGAGCAAAAGCTTGCAAAACTGTGTGTGTTTCCCATATAGACTATATCAACTGAGTTATATAAGGAAATGCTTGGGAACATGAAATTCAGGTACAAAGACAATCAATCCATGATGCAGAAATCACAACAAGATTTCAGGGAAAAAACTAAGTCTGACATGGCATTCCTGAAAACCGGTCTTGAAGAATCAACCCATGACGTCTATTCAAATCCTCAACAGCAAAAGAAAATATTGCTCAGCTTCCATCCTCATTCGTTCACATGTTCGTCTTCCATCACTGCTTTCCCTCTCCTGCTGTACACAGATTTTCCTCCCTCCCCCTCTTCTTTAGGCATATTCTCCTCCATGGATTTTCTCTCCCTCGGTAGCAGGCGTGAAGTCATGATCTGCCCTCAAACCGGCTCCATTTGGCATAACCAGCTAATGAGATAAAAAAGAAAAAAAAACCCACTGAATCAAGCCGCCTTGATCAGGGAAAGCAAATCAGACACACAAACACAGCAGTGAAACATCTGTTAAATGATTGATCGTGTGTGTTCCTCGTGTGCATGGGCGCTGAGATGCCTGCTCTCTGATGCTGCCTTATCAACACAGCAGCTGGCCTCTGATGGCTCAGAATCCACAGCACAACTTCATTCATTAGACTCACTTTTGGAAACTTTGCTGAGGTTAACCGAGTGCAGTCGGGGTCTGAAGCTGCCCCTGAAGTTATTCTGATTCCATGACAGAATGCAGGGGCAGAGAGAAACCCTGATGAAATTTCATCGCGCTCCTTTGCAAGGGCAATTTGTGTGACAAGTCCGGGTTGGAAGAGCCACAGCAGACCCAGAGAATGATCTCCACTGACGGAGTTTGTCTTTCGATAAACTTGTGGGAGCTGGATCGCTGCATGTGTGTTTGAAACTTTCATAACTTACTGCACGTCCAAGAGTCGATCGGCAACTCGTATGTTATGAGAGCGCTGTTATTTGAATGCTTCAGGCACTATTTCCTGCATCTGTTATGTTTGTTTGTTTTGAGCCTAATTAGAATAACTGGATAATCGTTACTAGCCTTTCTGTGTGCACTCCAGTGGAGTTGGAGTCCTGTATATGGAGGAAAAGCTGTACTTTCAAATTAAATATCTTAAAAACCTGCTGCCAGTGAAAAGCACTGTGCAGGATGTGTTTTGTTATTATCGATCTGGTTGACTCACGGAACGCCCAACCGGAGCTTGTTAAGAGGAAATAAATCTGACTGCCTGAACTCTGTAAGCACAGCTGAAGGCGATCTACTACACAAGAGAATTTTAATCACCTATTACAAATGAATGAGAGCTGTGAAAAATTACCTGAATAATCTCTTACAGCTAAAGTTCAACGGAGGTGGTAAGAATGAGACTGTCTTATTCTATGGATCTTATGTTGAAGAGGTCAGTGCTACCCGATGATTTCTACTCACCGCTGAAATCTGCGACGCCATCACACACCCTGTGTTTTCTCTCCAGATGATCATGCAGAAACATCGTGCCACTGAGCTCGAAAAGAGAACCATTTCGTGCGTGAATGTGAGATAAGAAATGCTGGAGGCCGGCCGACACAGACTGCAATTTTAAAAACCTGACCAGCACGAACTTAACAAAATCGACCCATTCAGAGTGAAACAATGTTCAGCAAACTGTGCAGCCATGAAAAGTAATGCTGGTGAAAATAATCATTTCTGTAACACTAAATTTACTGCAGGGCTCCCCACATGAAGGTGCAGAGGACTAGAGCTGAATGTGATGGAATAAAATTTTTTAATTTACTGAATATGCAATCTATTCCAGCAGCCTACCAGTCATAGATTTTGCCACTCAGACAGTGAAAGAGACTGATTTTGGAGCCCCGACCAGTTCTTTCTGCAAGAACACTTAAACAGAGCAACAGGTAATGTGTTTCGATCTGAGTCAGATAACAGGATCTCCTCAGCTGTCCATCTGAGCCGAACTGCACAAATGTAGAATTTTATCAAAAGAAAAGCATGCATTTACCAACAACCTTCAAAGAACCATTCAAATGCTTGTTTGAACCCATATGCTACAGGGAGGAGGTCAAAATTTGACAGTCAAAAAGAAGAGACACCATCGTGTCAACATACGTTGGAGGAACACGGTGCAGCTCAAAAAGATGTCACTGCCGTAGAGCTGCCAGCATGAAGTGACAGACACGATTCTTGCATCTTCACTCAGAGCTGAGTGCATGACAGCACCGTGTCGTTCTCTGCAGCTGCTGCCCTCATCTCTAAACAACACACTGAAGATGCTGATAATGTAAACCTGGCACGAGTTCCTGGTTGCTGCCCAGCACATACCCATCAATGCTCCATCAATCATCATGACATTTGACATCGCGTTGACATTTACAACACCACAGCCAAACAAAGTTATGGGACAAGAGGCAGCAGAGGCAACCTGAATGGACAGAAAGCTGGCTGAACCACCATGGACTTCCAGGATACTGTAAACTGCATGATCGATCTCTGCACCTTCACAGGAAAGCAGACAGAAGTGTTGAAATGAGGACAGTGGTGGAACTGCAGGTTTCTCTAGTGAGTGTTTGCAGATATCCACAGTGAGAAACTTGGCTCACCTCAGAACTCTGCAGCAGCCTGACCAGTACAGCTACGACCACAGAAATGCCCAAAAGGTACTGAACACAGCAATGTTAATGCATCACTTACAAACTGCAGTTTCTCTGCTAAACAGACATACAGCAAAGAGTGAGGGTCAGCAAGATTAAAATAATATTCAAGACCAATTTTGCATGCTATCATATTGGACAATAACAGTACATACTTAAGATCCCTTAACACTTGTTCAGGCCCTGAAGAGAACCTAAAGAAAGAGGAGAGAGTGTACAAACTGTGAGGGAGGAGGAAGTGTATGAGGGTGATGGATGATGATGACAGTGATGAATGGCCTCCATGCTTTACCCCCCCACCAAGACTGAACTAGAATCAATTAAGCTGCGTGCTCTCCTCTGAGCTGTGAATGAGACAATCAGCAAGATTATACATCATATTCTGCCTGCCCCCCCTCTGACAGCGTGCACGGCAGGGAAAATGACAGGCACGTCAGCCGAGGTGAAAAACCACAGCGAAGAGCAGACAGTGAGACCGCAGCGCCGCACAGATAAGTGAGTGGGACGATATTTCGGGCTGATACAAAGATTGATATCAACCCATGCAGTCACTGTCGTCCATCATTACACTGGAGATAGGGCTGCAAGCAGGCCGACTCACAAGACTCACATTTTAATGCCAGGGTCCGCCTCCCCGCGCGCTAATGTTCCACCAAAAACAAGATCCCCCTGACACTATTTTGCAAGGGTAAAGAAATACAAACAAGGCCTTTTCCCTCACACCAGAATGATAATGTCTCCAGCCGGACCTTTCTCCAGCCCTGGCACAGCACAGTGTGGAGGGAGGCCTGGCTACGCTCGACTAGGCTGCAAGGGAAGCTTATCCCTTAGCTTTTCATTCTTTTTCTGGGGGGATTGATCGGTTAATAGTTAAATTTATCAAATGTCAGCAAACAGTAAAAAATGGCTGAGCAATCTTTCCCGGAACCCAAAGCGAGGTCTTTGGGTGACTTGTTTTTGTATGACCGACAGTCCAAAATCCAAGGAATATAGGCACTTGAGGCAGCAAAGGTTTCATAAACAACTTAAATTATTACTTGCTTGATCAGTCGGCAACAAATCTGTTAAACAAGGAATTGTTTGAGCACTAAATGGATAATATACTGTTTGTTTACCTACAGTAATGACTACAGAACTGATTAGTAAGACCTAGCACAAATGAGAATAACTTAAAGATCCTGAGAGACTCTGAGTAATTTCCTCGTTAAGGATGCCAAATGCTAAAACGACTGACAAAAATAATGTTTTGTAAAGGAAATTTCAAAATACCACAGCAGCCGTCTGCATAACCTCTAAGCGCTGGCATATATCATCAGAAACCCAATTTGATTACAACTTCAATGAGAAATCAAAATGTTTTGCAATATTACACAGATATAGATGTTTTCAGAGCATATAATCATTTTGTTTTTTACAAAAGTGGCTTTTTGCTGGTATTGGTCCTGATTACTGTTCTGCCAATTAAATGTCTGAAAGATAGAGGGAAGGACAGAGGGATGAAATTGGCAAGAACATGTCATTTTGCCCATTTTCACCATCACTGGCACACTGCTGATTGGCTGTTTGCTTTTGCTACAGTTCCATCACTGATCTGTAACTTGCAGACACATACCATCCTGGCTTTTGGGGGGTTTTCTGGGGTATGCATCCTATCACCTTGCTAGCCGCTCTGGTCAGGCTTCCCCACAGAAAGGGAGACAGAAACAAGCATTAGAGCTGGAGAGGAAGTAGATTACAAGTAACACAAAAGAGAGAAAGAAATAACAATGGAGCGAAGAATGTTTGTGAGTTGGGGGGTTTCTGAGGAGGATTTCATCCACAGTGTCTGTGGGTAAAAGAGGGTTGACAGCAGCAGCCTGCAGCCTTAATGAAAGTGTCTGTGCAGTGGAAAGGGTTTCATTAAAACCATATTGGAGGGCAACATCGTTTCATCCTTCCAGCCCCCACAAACACACAGTCATACACACACTGTGGAGAGCTAACAATCTCTGTAACCTCCCTATCATCCCATTTCCTTGACTCTCTTTCATCTGTGCCGATCTAAAAGGTGCGGGAATCATTTGAAGCAATGCTAGGCGGATGTGCTCTGATACTGTCCTCGGCTTGTCCAATTTTTTGTGCATAAAAAAATATGACAGACCATGTGGCAGCAGTTACAGCCGGAGGAGACCTTCACAGGCACCAGCGAGTAAAGAATACAAGACAGCTGTATAGCATTTAATACTGCTATTGTGCAGTGGATGTACGGGAGATGATGGTTTCAACACTGTTATTAACTTTGCTGTCAAACACAGTCATTTCCTAAACTTCCCAAGCAAAGAGACGTCTGGCTCAGAAGCGCATGTGACATTTTAAAAGGATTAATGGAAGAGGAGATCATTACTTGGCAGACTTGAATTTGACTAGAGGAAACGCAAAAGGAGGCAAGGAGGTTAGCCAGAGCACTGAGATTTAAGGGAGGACAGAGGAGGACAAGGACTGGGGGTGCCAAAATACAACCAAAGGTAGGAGAGATGTCTGAATAGGCTGCTGGCAGCATTAACATACAACAAAGGGAAGCAGATAAGGACAGGAGGGCCGGCTGCAGGATTGAGACGCAGCCGCAGAGAGGAGATAGGAGGAGGGATGGTTGCTGTGGTGAGATAACACCGTGGCCCAGAGCTGATAGATGAGGGCAGCTCCAAGGTCACTTGGGAGCGGCACATGGCTGCATAGCATTACCACTGAGCACTGAGCCGCTGAGCGTGTGCTTTCATGTGTCCACGTGTGAGGACGAACGGGTGCGATTCTCTATGTGTTGTGTGCAAATTATGCTTTTTGTACATATTCAAACATTCACATTCCAACATAACAAATCAGCATAGAGGCCTCGAGTCAGGCAGGGATGCCTTTATAGGGAACAGTTATCTATAATAAGTTGCCAAGAGCAACGCCACAACAACAAACAGAGCTGGAAGACAGTTCCAAAGAGGCCAAAGCCTAAGATTCAGCTTCTGGAAAATCTACGAGATAATGAGGTACATATTCATCTGCTGAACTCAAAATGGAATCATTTGGCATCACAATATCTAAAGTGGAGTAGTTTTGGGCTCATTTTCAGATCTTTCTGAACTTGCTCTCGGCCTGCTAACTTGCTCTATTTAATGTGTGCTTTCATTAATGCGTGAAAGGGGAAATAACAAGTGCATTATCAATCCTTTGACAGAAATATCTTCATACTTGCAGAGATTTAACTGAATAAAACAACATATTCAGACTCTCTTAACAGCACAGAAAGCAACTCTTAAGCAATTCTAATCTTAACATGTCATAAAAAAATGACTAGATGACTTGTCTTATTTAGATAAACAAGCAATGCAAAAATGTCACCTTAGGGTGTAGTTGTTGAAGTAAGTTCATTAATTTATACTCAAATTACTGCTTAAAAATGTAAATTAGCTAACTAATTAGTGCACCTCAAATTAATACGAAAATGAGCACATGATCTGTGTGCATAGTAGGGAAGAGGCACTCTTGCTAGAGTCGAGCAATGAAAACCATGCTAAGTATGTCGGCAGTATGCAGAGAAGACAAGCTCTCCAACAATGAAGGAAACTCTGGGGAGGGAGGAGAGGAGGAGAGGAGGAGAGGAGAGGAGGTGGCAGTGGAGTATAATGAAGAGAAAGAGAGGGATAAAGATGAAGAGATGGGGGGGACTAAAGGAGAATGAAGAGGAGAGGGACAAGAACGAGAAGCCAGAAGAATGCAAAGGGGAGGTGTAAAGGGGGAAGGGGAGCTCACAGTGATGAGGATGAAGAAAAAGAGGGAAAAAAGGAGGAGGGCAGGAAGGGATTAGGGTGAAAAGAGGAGGTAGAGGAGATACAGGAAAGGGAGCAGAGGAGAAGAGCAAAAGCTAAAAGCTGAGGATGAAGCAGCAGGAGAGGAAGAGAGGTCTCAGAAGAGAAATCTAGAGCGGTAAGCGAGAAAAGACGAGGAGAAAGCATGAGAGGACTCAAAAGAGGAGGAGGTAGAGCAGAAAAAGCAGCCAGAGGGAAAACTTTGTCCCTGAGCATCTCTGGATGTCTTGATTCTCCACCTGCTCCTGAAGGCATTCATAAATAGTCCACTTTCAACTGTAAATTGGATGCTGTGCAGATAATAAAGAGGCCAATGAAAGCGGGGGAAGCGGGCCTTGGAGGGAAGGGGAGCACTGAGATTGAAAAGCTGGTGCAATTGTGTGTGTGTGTGCGTGCGCACATGGTCTGTCAGTGAGCGGTTTGTAAATCGCTAAGCGCTGTTTCGGGAGTTGCCAAAACCTCACTGTAACCTCTGTCTGACTCCTTGGTTTGTTTCAGCATCGTCTTTTTAGACTGGCTCCACTCGAGTACCAGATCGGGGGACAATGCGCCGCAGACGAGCCACAGTCTGCAGCTCTTAATTTCCAACACAGTCAATACAGGCATATACAAGAAAGGGCTGGCGTCTCGAAACACAGAAAACGAAGGGGACGAGGTGACAGACGAGAGTGATACCCGCGAGCACACACACAGTGGACAAGCACACAGTTATCCAGACAGCAGGTTAACACCAGCCAGCAGGTGTCTGCATCCTCTCACCTCAGGCTCCTCTGGTCTGCCAGACACATACACTGATTCACACCAACTCTTCACACGCTGTGATTACTGACAGCACAGTTGCAGGACAAACTCAGTGCCCACAGAGGCTGAACTGGCACGGGTGATTCTTTTTATTATCAATGTCTTCATTCATCGGTTTTTTGTTTAGTAAAAAAGTCCCAGTGTGTCTTAAAAATGCCTGATTTGTCCAACCCACAGTCTAAAACCTGAAGACATTCATTTTACAGAGAAAAGCAGCAAATCCTAATATTTGGCAAACTGGAACGAGGAAGTATTTGGTATTTTTGTTGACTATTCACAGACTTACACAGCTTGCACAACATGTAAAGAAAATAGCGCTGAAGGTCAACAGCTCACTATGAAAAAAATGTCTCATGGTGGATGGACTGAGACCTGATCCCTTTATTAGAAGGTGACGTTCGTTTTGTGGCTCCCCCATTGGTCACACACACAACGTTACACAGTAATGTGTGAAACTCTCAGTATGACACTGACTCAATATGACACGCAGGAAAAGGGAATGAAGCTGTTAAAGGCGGGCTGGGGCAGGTCTCAGGAACATTCAGAACAGTCAGAAATAAACCCACATCATATCATCACCATACACCATGACAGTGTATCTAATGTTAAAGAAGTAAAACAAAATTACAAAGGGGCAGAAACCTCCTCCTTTGCTCTTCTCTAATATGCCATTTAAACTGTAAATACAAGGTGCTATGAATGTGTTAGAAGTCTCACACTAAGGAGAAGTCGCTCTCACTCACTGGTTGCCGGCTGCAGTTTGACAGACGACCGGCGCTGCATCATCTGCATACGGTCAACTACGCTGTCCCCCCTCACACTTTGCACCAAAAATACAACCTAGACAAGAAAGTTGCAGTCCGAAAGTATTTCAACTGAGCTACTTGCCTTTGTGAGAGGGCACAAAGGATTACATTGAGCAATATTAAACCTTCAGCCACGCTCATATCACTGGTGTCAAAGCAGGTATTTTACTTGTGACACCTGATGGATACCGCAGTGATGTTCTCCTGAAGCTGACCTTTCCTCTACCAGGCGCAAAGGCATCTTTTCCACCGCACCTTCCCATGTTGACGCTGCAGGGCAACCATGTCAAAGTTGCAACCGACTCAACATAAACTCCAAATCTCCTCCATCACCACACTCTCACCGCCGGGCTCGGGGCACAACCCAGAATCATTGCCCGATTTATTGCTGACATGCTTGCAGTGCCTGCGCGGGGAGGGGAAAAAGACCCCGAATGAAACGCTGGGAGTGAATCCTGCAGCATCCGTGTGCTATTACATCTCATTATCTTGTCAGAGAAAGAAGATGAGCAAGTGAAGCAGCAGGCTATGAACGGCGGCATCGGCCTGTGTGAGGAATACAAGCAAAAATGAAAATATGGAGGGATGGATCAAGGGAGGTAAGGGTGTAATTGGAGTGCAGTTAATACTGCTGACAACTCAGTTTGAGGCTGTTTGCCTAGTTTGTCACCGCCAGCGTGCAGGATAAGAAGGGTGGAGTGTGTGTTCTCCTCGAACAGCAGGATATCTTCATCGTGCACATTCAAACAGTCAAACTCACTGACTCAGGACTAATTCCCCGACTGAAGCAGCAAATATACTCTATATCTACACAGAGAGACAAGATCCTCTCTTAATGTTGTTGTAAAAGGTAAAAATCTCCTAAAACTTCTGAGATACGCTGTCATTTATTGGTTGCATATCCTCACAGGGGTGAAACAAATTTAGATAAAAAGGGACACGTCAATGTCTTTTTCTCATTTTTTAAGTGATCTCCTATCTGCAGCGACTTCATCGGCGGCACAATCCCTCCCCCTACGAGCCGGAGCAAACCTGGTTCTCGGATATGTATCTCTGGGTTATTTAATGTTCTGGGATTAAAATGTTAATAAAAATTCTGCAGGATGAGATATATTTCGGCGGCACAGCAGACGTTAATTATGAGAAGGGATGGATCAAATTAAGTCTGTGTCTCCATTAGTTACAGCGGGGGCTGACAAAGTCCCCCCCCCCCGTTTCTGAGAAAAGAACCTGTGAGTCAGGCAATGTTTCACTCGGCCTCTGATGAAGGGCAGGACAATGTGAAGGGTTTTACAGATCGTTTGAGGAAAAGGACAGCACGGGGGATGGAAAGGGGGGCCAGCACCATCGAACTGCTGAGAGTGGGTTGAAATAAAAAGGCGATGGACAGGAGAGATAAAGGGAAGCTGAAGGAGGAAAACACTGAAAAA
This sequence comes from Chaetodon trifascialis, assembly GCF_039877785.1. Taxonomy (NCBI): domain Eukaryota; kingdom Metazoa; phylum Chordata; class Actinopteri; order Chaetodontiformes; family Chaetodontidae; genus Chaetodon; species Chaetodon trifascialis. The sequence continues at coordinate 24,243,735 of NC_092059.1, read as the reverse complement.
CATGAAGAGAAATGGACCAGCCGGGAGGGAGATTTATTGATGCTAGAGTCACACTCCTGAGCTTCACTGGGGGAAGCAGGCCAGCAGGTGTGTCTGTATGTGTGTGTAAAGTAATATGGTGTGTAAATGCAAGCACTGACAAGGGAACAGGTTGTTGAGACAGAACACACAAGTTCCTGAAACTTTTCTTCTGTCACATTTGAATTAAGTGTGTTTTTCAATGATTTAACTAGCTTATAAGATCACGACCATGCAGCACTTATTCAAAAAGAAAATGGCCTGAACCTCAGTGAAACATGAGGGCAGAGGATATTAATGACTGAGTGCAATATTTGCAGCAGCACTCGTAAATGAATGCAGGGGAAACGCTGTAGTGACGCGCAGCTGATTGGTACAGTAGGTGGCTGGTTTCCAGCTTGAATCATGCTCTATCTTTGAATAGTAAGTAGCTCACTAACCCGTTTAATATCCAGTCAACAACAACGGTAGTTTAGCTTTAGCCACTCTTTAAACCCGCTCGTCTCATGAGGGATTTACCTCCTGAGCACTTCCCTGACAGCAAGTTAGCACAGGAGAAAGTGTGTTCAGATAAATGTGACACTGAGCGAGTGCTGAGTAACACATTAACATGATCTACACAAACACCCCTCATGCTCAACTGATCCACCAATCCACTCACCTCCAGTGCAGAAAATCAGGAGCTGAGGAGTAGCAGGAGTAAAGGGAGGGTAACGAACCATGCATGGGTCATTATTAGCTCACTTTTTGACCTTTCAACTTTGACCTGAGGTAAGAAAAAGGCCTCTGAACATCATCTCTGAGCTAAAGGCAGAGAGGAGAAGAACACAAAGAGACACTTTGAAACGCTCTTCAAATATATTCATGTGTAAAAAAAGCTCAGGAGGAGAGGAGGAAAAACAGTGACCAGATTTTAAAAAATCTACAGCCACATGTTGTTGGTTCCAAGACTTTTATTATTACTTTAAACGTATCCAGTGAGACCAGATCCACAAGGTTTGGGTAATGATTCAAGTGGAGGCAGCAGCATACTAGACCACAAACAGCCTTCTAAACAAGAATAGAGGAATAGAAACAAGGATATTCCTCAGTGAGACTCACTCCTCCATCACCATTTCCTGAATTCATGCTTTAAAATGCTTTTATCCAAGCCTGTAAAATGTCGTGATAGCCGATGCTCCTGCTCTCTAGTTTCTGCTGCGAGGTGCATTGCAAGACTGTCCGCCTCACTTTTAATGTCTCTGCTGGTGACATTTGTGAATGAGGCAACTACCGAGTCAGAGCAGAGGGCAGTAAATGCATCACACCTGGCATCAAACGAGACAACGATAAAAGCCCCCTCAGGAGACACACAGTTTGGCTCTTTCAACAGCACTGTAAACAACAGGCCTGGAAAACAAGAGCTTAGCACGGCCTTCTTTTCAAGCTTTGTTTATCCTCTAAATGCTTCCATTTTTGAACAGGATTCATCAAGTCTGTTTTCCAATGAAGATATCCTACATTGCTTAAATAACACAAACACACACCGGTGATCTGACCTTGTCCCCACTGCTTTCCATTGTGTTTCTCCATCAACAGCGCTGTGCTTACTGTTTCTGTCACCGTCCTCGCTGAGGGGCCAGCAGGCTCTCAGGTGGTTTGTTGAGGTTGTTGTTATGTTGTCGAGGGTTTGGCTACAAAGCAAAGGATTGATCGCAACTTCTCTTGAATTTTAATAAGCTGCGTGAGTTTGCAGTGGTTTGTTTGATTTTCCGTGCTGTTTGTTGTTTTTGGTGAAGGTGAACCTCGGCCTGTGTATTCAGCCTTGCAGAGTTTCCTACAACATATTACATTAGAGGCACATTGGCTCATCTAAAATGAGGAGAGGCGCTCCTAACGTTAGAAAAAATATAATAGTAAGCTTCAGGGAAAACAAGCAGATGCTCTAAATCACACAGTCAAAGCCACAGATTCAATGATTGGTCAATTTTTAATTCAACTTTGAGTATCTTTGGGTGTTTGACGGTTGACAGCACGTAACAAGACGTGTGAAGACGCCATGTTGGCATCTGGGAAATTATGATGGACGTTTTGTACTACTTTATGATGTTTAATAAACCAAAAAAAAAAAAAAAAAAATACATCAGCTTAATGAGCATACTAATCCACGAAGTAAATAATCACTAGCCCTAATTATTAAAAATAATGTAATAATAACAAACTTTATTTGCATGCCACTGTTCATTCAGGAATTACAGTTCAAAGTGCTTTTCAAGGCAGAAATCACACGCACCAGGTGAGTGCTTTACGTCTGCTCACCAGCTTCCTGAGCAAAAACCTGCCTTGCTGTTGCTGTTTGTTACAAAAAAAAAATGGATGTGTAAAATATTCACACCTTTATGAGAGCAAAAAACACTTCTGAACCAGTCGAACAATGTCTGTAATGACCTGTTATCAGGTTCACTTCTCAGTGAAAAATGACACACAGAACCAGTCGGGTCAAATATTTAAACAATGATGGAAAAATCCAAAGGCTGCCTTTAGCCATCGCATTAGTGGGTTAAATCACTTCATAGCTTAGATATTGTAAAATGTCACAGCAGCTGAGAGTCTGAAGTTTCTTCAGAAAGACTGGAGCACATGCAGTCAAACCCCTGGAGCAGTGGGAGTGCTTGCTGTGGGATTTCCTCCCGGTGAAGTAAGAGCTTACGGGATCAGGAAATCCCAAATTCAGAGTCTTCCCGACTTCTGATGACTCCCCTGAGAGGAATGTTCCCCGACTTCTAAACTCTGGCGCTCATGATTCAAGTCTCCAGTGCAGATTCACCTTCGAAACAAAACGAAAACAACCATGACAAGTCTGAGGCAAGGAGGCAAAACCAAACGACAGTCGCCTACAGCAATCTCCCATGATGCACTTGATTATACTCAGGTCCGTTAAGGCTACGTCTCATCAATATAAAAATATTGAAATGAGGATCAGAGGTGATAACAGATGATGGTTATTATTAGAACCTTTAGAACCCTGTCCATCAAAACGATGGACAATGAGAAAGTCAAATGCAACCTCTGCACAGAACCACTACTGGATGGGGTCAATGAGGAGGATTTAACTCAGGGAATGAATAACCTTTGCAATTCAGAATGAAGGACGCCTTCATTCAAAGTACCATTCACCTGGAGAGGAAATGGCAGAGCGACATTCAGCAAGAGCAAAACGTGATACCAAGTGTGCAACTGAAAAACCCTCCAACAGTTTAGTGAGCGTTACACTCCTCTACCTGAAGACACCTCAACTCATGGTTTATAATGCGATTAGGGGAGGCAGGAGGGGTGTGTGTGTGTGTGTGTGTGTGTGTGTGTGTGTGTGTGTGTGTGTGAGGCAGACATCAGATACAGACTGAAGCATGAATAACTTTCCTCTGACCCAACATGACGGTGTTATGTCTGCAGCGTTATTCCTCAGAGAGTGATTCAGTCTGTTACTCAGATGTGTTTAACAGACAGAGCTGCTCCGTCTGCACGCTGTCGCGGCGGCGAGCGAGGACCATGTGTCTGGAGAGCGGCGGCCAACTTCGCCAAACTTTTAATAAACTTGGTCTGGCTGAGCTCCCGTTTGTTTTTCAGCCAGTTGACTCGTAGCTACGGGTATATTTCACAATAAATGTCGGTTCTCCAAAGACACCTTTTCTGCTGGAACAGCAGTGGATGACACCACTTTCCACTGAGCTTTACAGCACGCTAGTCTGCAGCTACTTTCTACATGCCATTTAAAACTTGATTTCCATTATCAAACCAAAAAAATACCCATCGCCCAGAGTTCTCATTTCTGTCCTTGATGTGGTTGCCTCGGAGTATTCAACGGCGGCATAGATAGCTGATAAAAGACAGTTTGGAGGTCTTTCTTTATGCAAGACATCTCTGTTGAGACGCACGTGTATTGATCTAGGTTGATTAATTGTACAGGCATTGAGCTTTTTCACATCAATCAAACTGAGGCAAGCTAAAGGGTCAGTTCACCCCAAAATCAAAACCATTCCTTCCTCTTACCTGTGGTGCTATTTGCTGCGAGCTAATGTCACATCGCGCCATGTCACAAGCACAAGCCTCTCGTCTGTGAGTAGATGCACAGTGATACGGCTGGTGGGTGTAGTTTGGTGGGAAATAAAATAGTTCCTACATGAAACTGCTCACATCGAGGTCTGTGGATTATCTGGAGTAACTGGCCGTGACTTCTGTACAGAGACATTGCCGCTGTGCAACACGAGGCGACTGCCGTCTGGTTCCATTATGTTCCAGAGATGGCAGACATCTCTACAGCTGGTATCCTCACAAAGCAGATATGCGAGCCAAAGGACAAAATAAACAAAAACATAGATGTTTACATACTAATGATCGTCACTTAAAAGCTACCACTGTCATTATCATCTTTCTACCTAATTTGTTCTCATCTTTAATTCTATATTTTCTCATTTTTGAGAATTTATTATAAATAAGAATGCCATTATAAACTCCTGATAAAGTCATAACAGGAGAGGGATATATGAGCTGTTATGTAAATAAAGCCACGACTACATTATGAGTGTAAACACTGCATGTGTGTACTTTACTGTGACAGTCAGCAGAGCATAATGTCTAAGTTAAAGGCACCAACAACCATGTAATCATACCTGATCGCAGCCATTACAGCTTGTTTGTGTTCATTTTCAGATGGATGAATTCAGTTGCTGATATTCAATTATTTGAAATTTCAAAACTTGCAAAAATTGAGAGTTGAATTGTCGTTATGATGAAACAGGCCTGTGTCACTGTCTCATCACACATACTGCTGAAACAACTACTCGTCAACTATTCCTCCTATGAACTGTTTAACCACTCCACTCATTTAGCAGTGAAAATACCAAACATCTGCTTTTACAGCTGTTAAAAAGTGTCAGGATTCTTCTTTTTGCCTTTTTCCTTTTTTAATGTCCCTTTAAATAAATGACCTTTGTAAAGTCAGTTGGAAAACGGCCATGCTTATAACAGTCTCACATGGACTGGAGTTATCTAGTCATTATTTTTGACATTTCACAGACGTGCTGTATCATTCCGGATTTAAAAGATTCTGTCATGATAAAGTACCCCAATTTATCAGGTATTTATGTGATTCATTGGATCAGTTATTGTATCTATCAACTGTTTCATCATCTGAATTTCCAGATAATTTACAGTTTCAATATCTGAAACTATCCATCAAATAATCAGTTTGTATCTCATGAGAGGATTTTATTCACGCTGCTCAAACCTAGAGTCGACTGTTCACATGTATATGATCCTGACACTTCCTCTGATAGCAGAAGTGTTCACACGTGTTCACACTTGTGTGATTCTGTTCATGTGATTATGCTGCACTCATGTATCATTAAAAGGCTAATACACAGCCTCCAGCTCTGCACTCCAGACTTACCTACAGTGTACAATTCATGAAAAGCATTAAGACAGTATGAGGACACTTAAGTGTACATTGAGACCCAAATGAATGAACTTCCACTGTGTTCTTTCACCCCGGTGAACATGCGAAGGCCGCGGTCCACACTGTTCAGCCAGGCAGCTGAAGGGATGGACAAAGTATGTCTATTTCTCTTTTTTTCCCCACTCCAGCACCACCACTGTGCTCTTCTACCTCTCCCCAGACACATCTAATCTTCTCATCCCATGCTGCTCAATCTTCCTACGGTCAGTTAACCCAGCAAAGACAGATTAAAGAGAAATTAATCCCCTTAATTAACTGTAAGGGTCTCCTCTCTGTTAACCAGATAAGCTGCTACCAGATTTTGCCAGATGATGATATTAATAAATGTAATTTATAAGGGTCTTTATATTGCTCATGTTCATCTCAGTGTGGGCTTCATCTGACAGCAGGACAGCTGATAAGATGCTTTTATTGCTGCATTGGTGTTCTCCCATTCAAAGCTCACTCACTCCATTTCAGACGGTTTACACCATTTATCTGCAATTGTTTCACAGCCAAAACATGGAGAACAAATGAACCAGTGCTGACATGATTATTCAATCAATTGATGAGTTTGTCAAAAGAAAAGAACCGTGTTAGTCAATTCATCTTTTAAGTCATTAATCAAGCAGAGATGCCAAACAGCGCTCATTTGAGCTTCAGCACTTCTTCTAAAAAAGTGATTTGCATTTTGCACAACTCTGACTTTTACTGACTAAATTATTAATTGCTTCATCAAATAATTGCTGAAGAAAAAACTAACAGGGCTAATCAATAATGAAAATAACCACGAGCTGCAGCCTTAAGACAGAAAAAGGAACAATTCAGATGGACCTGATGAACCAGCAAACAAAACTTTTTACGCAACACATTTTTCTACTGGCAGGGGAGTTGCACCGAGTGAAGCTTCCATCTGCGATGAACTATGTTTCCCATTTATTTCTCAGAAGAGTAATTAATCATTCAAGAATAACATGCACAACACAAAGTGTGTGTGCGTGTGTGAGAGCGTGCGCAGAAGAGACTGTCAAAGTGCACCAGATCCTGCAGCACTGCATGTATTGCTCCACTGTAGGTGGCTATTTCCTGCTTTGCCATGTCATTAGTTTGTTATCAGCTACTGGCTTACAGGTGACTCACACACACAATGAACAATGACACCATACATCAACCAGGTTGCCGGGCAACCAGCATAGCTCTGACTGACTGAAGAAAGAGAGGCTGCTGGGAATTTCTGAAAAGAGCAGACACCGCGGGGAGCATTATTTTACCAAACGTTCTTTCCAAAACTCCGCAAGGCATCAAAAGTTACATGAAAGTGCCAACGAGAAACCAGACGAGTCTGTCCTTGCTTCATTGTCCCTGAAGTGTTTTTAAAATAGCGTGCAAAGATCGTGCCTGATGCAGCTCAAAGCAGTGTCAGTGTCTTTCTGAAGAAGTTAAAATCAAGTTTGTGTTGCTGCGCTAAACTTCTGCCAAGACTGAACTGAACATTTTTCCTGAGTCCAAACGTTTACACCCACTTCTTGAAGCGACTGACTGAGTGTGCTGAGGTGTGGGAAGGCTTTCCATTGGTCTGGGAATCTGTCTCTTGGGAAAAAAGGTGTGTGGATGGAAAAACGGTCAGGTTTGTCTGCGTGTAATGCGGGCTACAGATGCACCTGTATATTCCCGCTCATTCAACAGGTGGAGTAGCCTCTGATCTGTGCCTTTGCGATGCTTTGTCAACAAAAACTCTTCCCCAGCACTTTCTGTAACAGCTTCACGGCAAAAACATCGAGAAGTTTACAGAGCGAAAACAATTCATTCTCTCACTAAAGTCTCTTTCTGTCACTTTAGTACTGTATAAATAAAGACCATGACACAGACATCTATCTTGAATAGGACCAAACGTTGTGGGAACTTCAGGAAAATGTAATCATTTGTATGAATCATGGCAACACAGTAATAAAATAAAAGTGGAATCCATGAGTCAGATTCTGGATCAGGATTTGTTTTAAAAACTACATGAAATTCGACCTAATAGTCAGAACTTTGTGTGAGCACGAAATAACCAACGTGAAAACCATCTGATGTAAAACAGCTATACTCCTCCTGTCAAATGGCTGTTTATTTACCAAAACAAGCTTGTTCCCTCATTATGGTTTCATTTTCTCTCATTTCTCTTCAGTCAGCATTCAGGTTAGGTTGCTTTGGCTTACTTGTGGCCCAAGTAAAACAAACGCTTTCAGAGTCGCTCCAGCGATCCCATGCTTTCCAGTGTGACCTCCCTTCCAAGTGAGATACCTGTGGTTTCCCTCCATTGTGATGTCCAACCAGTGTCAAACCATTTTCACACTGAAGGAGCCGAGCCAAAGCCTGTTTGCCTGCCAACAACAACAGCTGCCATGGCAGCACACTGGGAGGTCCACATTATAGGAGCGGGTCACTTCACTGACAAGAGCAATAAGAACAGTCTGCACCTTATGCTCAGCTGTTTGTAAGCACATGCATATGAGAGGAGAGTGGGTGTCCCGTCGCAAAGACCTTCATCACATAACAACATGCAGATAAGGACTGCACTCAGACAGCTGCTGGTGTTGCTGACCCACAGTCAGTTTAATGGAAAATGGCAGTTATGTGAAAAAAGATGTCAAGTAAAGCCCTATTTTACTCTAAAAGGTTTGCTTTTAAATTCCTTTAAAATCATTAGGTAATAAAATACAACTAAGTGTGTGCTTGCCCGTGCATGTGTGAGCTCGTGTGTGTGGTTTTGAAAGAATCATTGATTAATCCCAGCACACCTACCAGTTCATCACCATAATCCTCAAATACCTCTCCATACCAGTGGCACAACCTATATTAGGTTGCTGAGCCAACTGGCAGAGGCACTGATTAAGATTAAGTCTGCTTTCTGGAGCTGAAAAAGCTGTAAATCTTAGGTTTACACAGCAAAGGGGGGGGGGGATCACACTCCAGTGCACTGCTTCAAAGGAAACTTCAAAACAGTGATGGAGCACATGGGAGAGCAAACCTCAGCCAGCCAAGTCCTCCACAGCACAAAGTCTACAAATCTAAACTCCAAGGTGCATTCATACAGCTTACACAATGAGTCTAAATGATAACACTGTAGTTAGTGTGTCTAATTATCTGTTACACACGAGACGTTGTGCCTCATTATGGTAATTTGTCATTATCTGGGGCTTCAATGGGAAAGCACACCAAGTAGTCCAACCATTCTTCAAACCATCAAGACGTGCATTTAGAATAAAATAACAGATATTTCGCAATTCAATTGGATCATTTTCTCTACCAGGGCTAGTGGCCAAACTTCCCCAAAGCAAAACCACATTTTCACAATGATGGTTTTCTCTTCAATTCGGCATCAGAAATACAAACCACACCACAAGCACTTCAGTAATGTTTCACTTCACATAACTCGGTCGACTTACATCCCCGCGGTCTTCCATCAAAATGAGCCGTCAGCCCCACCAGGAGAGACAGTACACCCAGTCAAAAAGTTGAAGCTTTCCTGGTAGAAATTGCTGTTTGGTCAAGCATGCATATGCCGAACATCACAGTGGACCACAGTTCATCCTAAAACACCTCACGTCGTATTCTACCGGATATGCTCATTGGCTTCTAAGCGAGAACGTGAAAACCTGCGAGAATTCAAACGGAGTTCTGTCCGCGTTCCACTCACCCGAATCCTCCTCATCGCAGCCACTATCTCCACTCGGCTGCTCGGCCGCGTCACATCCAGACTGCCGATGTACTGTCAGGAAGACAGAAGACAACACATTCATGAAACAGTAGCTGGTGCTCATTTGATTTTTTATTTGTTGAATCAGTTCAAGTGTCCAATTCAACTTCATCCTCTCAACTAGCTGACAACTTGCGTTTCTAGCTAGCCAAACTTCTCAGGATTAGGTTTCAGTCCCAAACAAGTCGCATGCCGTCATTTCACTTTATCTTGACCAGGGTCGAGTAAAAAGCCTTTACAGGGAAGTACAGTGTAAATGCCCGCTTGGACACCTTGGCTGACGAAGACAACAGTGGAAAACGTAACCTGGACGTTAACAGCCACCTATGCCCACTTCCCAGCTGCTGGTTAATTTACCTTTGCCTCGAAGTTGATCCCATGCTGGAAGGCTTCCTCGTTGTGCAACGGGATCCTCAAATCATGTCCATCATCAACGAGGTTATACTTTGTTTTTGCGGGCATTTTCAAAGTATTTCCTACTCCACGGTGTCAGAGAAACCACGGGAATATCAACGGGAAAAGAAGCGGGTCGGTTTAAAAGTGGCGAGTAATCCAAGAAAAACAATCCCAAATCCGGTTAGTACATGTTCTCCATCGCAGCGAACCGTCCCGACATTGCAACGCTGTTTCACCACCTTCAACAGCGGCCAAGTGGCGGCAACTACTTGGGCGACCTGCTGCCCCGCTAACATTCACCGGAACAGCTTTAACGACACGCGCAGGCCACCAGAAACAGCGACACGCGGAGCCAGATGCGTTTTCCCGACTTTTCCAGTGGTGAGTGTGGAAGTTAGCTGGGTCCTGCCTCCTGCCCTGGACTCTCCCCCCGCATGGAGGGAGGGTGTGATTGGAGGAGTTCGGGGATCCCGCCTGCTGTCATTGGAGCAGAGGCAGTGTAGCTCCGTGGAGGAGGGGCTTACAGTCCGGTACCTGCCTTCTCTCTCCACACACACACACACACACACACACACACACACACACACACACACACACACACACACACACACTACTCATGGAACTAACCTGAATGTAACTCAAGCAAACTAAGGAGGGTGTCGGCTCCGGTGTTTTCATATTTCTGTTCCGTAAACGTTGGCTTCGTTATCAACAGAGGCGATGCATTAACCTGCAAAGTTTTTTTTTAACCATGATATGCACAAAAACCTTTTGGCATATACAAGAGGAATGGCTTCATCTGACTGAAGAAAACACAGTAGGCTAGGCCTATATCAAATGGTAATTGACACCTTGAGAATGAAAGTCTGATCCAATGTGATGAGAATAAGAAAATGCTGGTTGTACAGATGAGGCCGATGTGACGGCCGAAACACAAACCTCTGCCTTGAATAAAATAAATAGGGCAAGACTACCAACTAGTGGCCATGTGGAGATATAAAAGTTGAAAATCTAAGAAAAAGTAGTATGATTTTTGTCTTTGTTTCTCTTTCTGTGGCACATACCGTACATATAAAATGAACCCTGAATTCAATAAAAAGTTTGTACAGTTTTCCTATGAATGACTTGTTATTCATAAGTAGACAAAATGTGCTACACAGGCAGCATCTAACCCTTTGAAATATTATCTAATCATTTTTTGATCCCATTATCTATTTAAACCCTTTAATATAAACTTCAAATTCCTTAAAATTTGAAGTTAATCACCCATGTTTCTCTTTTTCATCATTACATCAGTACACAGCCTTGACATTGGACATGCCGCTTTAATAATTAAACACATAAGGACAGAAATCTAAAATCTAAAGCTTCACTTCGATCTTGTAAAAATTAAATGGCTTTTTTAAAACCTTAATCCAAATATAAAAAGTTGAAGTGGCTTTCAGGCAAAAATCAAGGACTTCTATTCATTACTGTACTGTAAGGCAAAATAACAAAAAGATCCCATAGGTTAACAGGTTCAAATCACAACATATTTAAGAATTTAAGATGCTGGGTAATGCTATGAAAAGCAGCTGTAGTCTAAAATATCAATAATATTAACAGTCTAAACACAATCTGGTAAAAACAATGCAGTTGATGTTGCCAAATTAGGACATGTATAATGATAATATGCCGGTGTCGTTGTTGTTGTCCCCATGCCTTCGGTGCTTGCTGCCCCCTATCTCGAGGAAAGGGGCCTTTCTGTGTGGAGTTTGCATGTTCTCCCCGTGTTCACCTGGGGGATCCTCCGTAAAATGAAACCCCCCTCTAAAAAACATGCATGAAGATCACCACCTGACCAATGGTCACGAAAAAGAAACCGGGTCCCCGGGCGCCGGTCGGCTGGCAGCCCACCACTCCTGGTCTGCCGCAGAGGAACGACTACCAGGACGACAAAAGCGGAGGAAGAATTTCATCAATGCATGGCGTGTGTGTAGCATGTTCTATGTTGTGTGTGACAAATAAAGGGATGTCTTTCTGTCTTTCTGCAAAGATCCTTCACACTGAGCCTCTTCCACTCATTCTCTTGTAGCATCTGGAGTGATATGTGGTCAGTAGACGCACAGCAGAGCTGTGTTCATGTTTAATGCAGGTGTCATGTTGTATAATGCACAGACCATCTGTGTCATCCTGGGAGTAAACATGCAGCACTCCCCTAAAGGTGGGAGAGGCAGGGAGAGAAAGGGAAGTGGGGCAGAAGTAATTCACATTCTCACCACCTCTTTGGAAATATGTAAAGTGCCGCTGCTAATGGTGTCCTGAGGGCTCATACAGTAACAGGATGATGTCGCATACTCGACTCACTCTGGATGTTAAGGGTTCAAAAATGGCATCTGCTGCCACATTTTGTCACATACCATTCGGCCCTCCCTCTCAATTTGTGTCCTGTCTCACCGTAAATGGTCAAATTAAAATGTGGTCATCATTCATCGAAATGAAACGCTTTTAATTTCAAGCTTGAAATACCCAGGCCTGAAGTTTTCAAGCACATATTGACCCTGAGGCCCACACAGCACTCACACTATTGCATCATTTTATTCCTCTTGCATTATTATTATGAAGGATATCTCCATAAAAACTGCTGTGCAACACCATTTTTCTTTAAAAGTCCCCAAGGTCACGGCCACCTTGTTCTCGTGACAGCAAAACAGTGAGATTGCAGACAAGAACAGCTGCTGTCTCTGCGCGAGGAATAATAGCTGAATACAACTCGTTCCCCTCTGAGGGACCCCATGTGGCTCTTAAGGCTCTTTAAAAGGATAGAGAGCAACCTAATCCCTGCCAGGACTTCAAATACATGTTGATCTGTTGATTAGGGCATTGGCTTTTAAAGCATATGCTCCCAACATGAATTAGGTTTTGGAGATCAGTGCACAATAACAGCATGGTTCCACTTAAAAGCCAAAAGGCATCATGTAAGAGTTTCACAGCCACATAGCAAAAAAAGGTCTGCATTACTGTAGGCTCCTTCTGCAGAGGGTGAGTTATAGTACAAAATGTGGTAGACCGCTGCCTGCTAGTATGTCATGAAGTCAAGGAAGGCCTTTATTTCTACACAATAGCAGTAATCCTACTTGAGACAGCAGGTGTTACATGTGGCCGATGAGTCAGGTGTAATAATGTGTTTGCCCTCAGGATATGGTAAAACTGTAATTGTTTGAGGCAAACCGAGTTAGGCCTAACAATGGTAATCTGTCGAGAGTGTACGCCGCCTCTTGCTCAGTGCATGCTGGGATAGACTGAATGGAACATGTGGTTTAGAAAATGAACAGGTTGTTGCAGTTTTAAAGCTGCCTTTTCAATGAGCATAATCCCAAAATTCGTAACATCGTCCACAAACCCTCATATTTGGTGTGGCAGGCTCACAAAACGCTATCATTTAAAGTAAAACATTTGTTGCGATTATAGCATTATTTTTTTTTCTTTTTTCTTTTTTTTTTTGCAGAAAAACATCTGCAGTTCTATGTGTTATTTTCACCCCATTCATCCAGCGCAGTTATACTGTATGCACTTACACAACATGGTTCCACTGTGATCCATTGAGGTAACAGGGAAGATGCTGAGGTCAGAAAATTTCAAATCCAATAGGGGTTTTAAAAAATTCATAGTGCTCCTGAAAATGGCAACATGCGAGATGCACCACATTTGTAATAATCCAAAGAATTGTATTCTCCCGTAACCACACAAAATTTAGGGGTGCTATCACAAAGAAATAAAGGAGTGTATTTTTGAATAGTTAAAGGTACCCGGTGGAGCTTCTTACCAGTGATACTGGCACAAAGCAATGCTTTCTTGAGTTTGTTTCTCATGCACACCCACAAGGATGCACACTCATGACAAATGAGCAGCAAGGTTACACATTCACTGTGTATCTTCTTGCAGTGTGAAAGTGCCACATTATCCCAATTAATGATAGTTTGAGAAGGTAGTATGTCAAGGATGTGTGAGCACAGACATGAAAGAAGACTGTTAAGCAAAGTAAACATACATGTTAATGATGCAAGCATTAACAGGATAGCCTTGAGGATACACACAATTGGGTAGGTGGGAAACACTTAATGTAAACATAAAAGTGTTTGTTTAAAAGAAAATTTCCCAAGAGGCATTTACATTGTGATAAAAAAATAACACAGGAAAGAGGAAGTAACATTCTCAGTTTGTTTCAGGTGGCTGAGACCTGAGCTCTGCGGGGATCACCACATACTTTAGATATTTTGTTTATTTATTTAGTTCTTTCCAGGACAACTGTCTTCACAGTGGGTCCAGCTTGGTTCATATGAGTCTATACGAAATTGCTCTAAGCTAGCATAGAATGTGAAAGGCTGTTTTCACACCCTTGCTCATTCACTCTAATGGACACTCAATAGTTATCATCTTGCGTTGACAGTTGTAGAATTGCACAACTGCAATTTTCACATGTATAAAATGTAGTGCATTGCATTGTGGGATATTTTAGGGGAACCATATAAGTGGATAAATTTACAGAATTCAGACACTCAAAAATAAGATGGCAGGTGGTGAATGTAGTGCAACATATTGTAGCTAAGGGGTGTTTTTGGATGTTTTCACATTAATCTGGCCATAGCTTAAAAGCCTGTCCTCAGTCCACACTGAGCTGCTATTTTTCACATCCAAAAACTGAACTTTTAAAATACGCTCTCTTGAGTGGGTTTATCTGAACACACCAGCCTCGTGATTCAGCATGAAACGAGGCTTTGGTTTTCTTTTGGTGCCAGCTCCATTCAGCGTTAGGTCAGTGTGTCAGCAGGAGCCCTGCAGCTTGGACACTCTCTCTCTCTGACATGTTTCTCAACAAACACACGCCGCCTGCACACACACATGCACACATCAGTGCCGACATACACACACACACAGAGTCCTACACATCTTGAGGGCTTCTTAAACTGAATTAATAATGGCGATTTTCACAGAATGTGGAGCACACAACAAGAAGAGAGGATCTTCTGCTCCGAGGAGAGTTTCAGTGAAGAACACAGACAAAAGGGAAGCAGTGGGACACATGATGACAACAATCATTTCTAAATGCGCCTGAAGCTGTGTTGCAATCTGGAATATTAATGGAACAGAGAAATTGCAGCTCACACTTGAGGGTAGATTACTACAGATATAATCTGTAATCTGCCTCTGATACACAGACAAAGACAACAAAATCCATTATCTGTGCACATACAAGGCTCTGACAACCCAGCATTAGTTAATTAATGTGCTTGGTCTGCTGCAGTTAAATGTCTGTGTTTGTTGAGGCATCAAAAGGAAAGCTGCATATGCATTCAAACTAGAAAATGTTCAGCGTAGTATTAATTCAAATACTTTCATTTGGTAATGTAATTAATACAGTGTTGAGATGTTTAATGAGTCTTTAGCTGGCTGAGATGTTTGGAAAAGAGGATCTCATATAGATGTTTGGTTAGATTAGGCTTACTCCAGACAGTGTATTAATAACCTTTTAGAAATCACTCATCTTATTGCAGTGTATATTTACACTGTTTTAATTCCTTGTTTGATATTAATTATTTGAAAGAGTTTGGAACACTTTTAGTCTGACTCATATATGGTCTACAGAACAGTTTAAAAGTTTATTATCCATCAGAATCCATCGTTATTGGTTGAGCCAAAATTGTTAAGATTAAGAGCCTACGTCATGCTAATGATAACTTGGTAGAAGATGCTCTCAGTAACATTGCTAATATCCTGATTTTTAGCATGTAGCATTTATTATGATCATAATTAGTTTAGCATGCTGACATTTGCTAACTCGCACCAAACACAAAGACATGTTAGACATGTTAAAAACTGCAACCAGATGAGAATGCTTTCGAAAAACTGGCAATCAACTGTTATTCTACACAATTTCATGGCAATGTAGACATTTGACTTAAAACCACACAATATGATGAGTTAGGAGTCTCTAAGGTCAATAGAATTTATCTTTGGGCACCATGAATAAACAATGTCCATCCCATGATTGTTGGTGTTATGGCTGAGAACCCAAGCATGACATACAGAGAAATGAGGAGACTGGAGTTATTATTATTATTCAAGAGAATAATTTACTGCAGGGGCAAAAGGGATGAGATACATGTAAGAGAGGAGTTGGGCAGGAGGGATGACTGGAAATGTGGAGGGTTGGTGGCTGGTTGTGTCAAGCAGGAGGAAAGCTGCGACTGAATTGAGCAGAGAGTCCAGACAGGGAGTAGCTGAACTGGGTGGGGGTCATGGCTGACGAGATAAAGGCTGATCACAGGGACCAGAGCAGAGCAGATGGAACTGCATGCAGAGGAGAAACAGGAAAAGGCACGAGGAAACAGGCAATGAACTACTGCCAATGAGGAGGCAGGAAACACAGATGACTGAACAGATACTAGGATCTGGCAGGGTGGATGTGGTAGGGCTGAGTCTTTGAAGGAGTCTTGATTACAGGATAGGACGTAGCTGCAGAGGCTCTGCCCACCACTCTCCACTCAGGCAATCACACACCACACCACACCACACCACACCACACCACACCACACCACACCACACCACACCACACCACAGGGAGAGACAGGGAGGGAGAGGGAGACTGCAGACTAGGCAGAGGTGGAGGGCGTGACAGTCTCTGTCAGGCACCACCTGGTGCACATCTGGGGCAGTCTGGGTGCTTGTAATGGAAATCATAGATGAGAGACAAGTTCAGGATTTGGCCGTGCTGATTCGAATTGCATCTCTCTGGGTGTTACCAACCGATGACAAAGTCCAAGGCGTTATGGAACTAAGAATGACTGGGGATTGGTGGAGGACGAGGAAAGCTGAGCGAGGCTTACTAAAGACTTGTAAAGGTAGAAAAATGATTGACTGTTTGTTGACATTCATGGAGGGCTCCCAGAACCATTTTTTGAGCATCCCAGTCATAGTGTCTTGGCCAGGCTTGGAATTACTCAGAGGATGACTATTTGGAGTGGCCTACAGGGAATAGATAGTTGCCTGTTTAAGCAAATGTCTCCTTATGGAGCACAGAGTCAGTTGTCTACCAAAATGACAAGCAGGATAAACTGGTCCAGACCCAAAGGTTCCACAGGGAAACTAATTCAGTCTTAATGTTGTTATTATGGGATTCACAGAAAACACCTTGGAGAGCCTTGTAGTTCCACTGACTCTCTCCAACAAGAGTCTGGAGCTCAATGGCAAGATCGGCAATGCTGCAGGACCTCTAACGGAGAGAGAGGACAAGTCTTGCTGCATCCTTACTATTGACAGGGTTGTCAAAAACTTTCCACATCTGAGAGAAGGCAGTATAGGAGAAGCATATCTTTGGGGCTGCTGCTCAAAAATCAGGGAACATTGTACCAGGAAGGCATGACAGAAAGCCAGATCACCATCATAGTGGTCCAGTGTGGATGAGAAGTGAGGGGCAGGGCTTGGAGCTGTGCTGGAGGAGCCTGAGAAGGTAACTGGTCTCAAATACCATTAATGTTTGCAGAAAGGTCTTTAAGGCAACCCATGATGTTGTTAAGAACCTGGTCATACTGTCCAATAAGGCTGTCTTGTTGGGTCAGGACTTGTTGGAGTCCCTCTGTGTCCACTGGGTTGGTTAGTGCCTTTGAGGACACGAGAGTTTAAATAAAGAGAATAATTAATTGCTGGGGCAAAAGGGATGGTGGCAGGAGGAAAGCTGGGACTGTGTTGGACATTGGATAGAGAGTACAGAGAGTGAGCAGCAGAGCCAGGTGGGGGTCCAGGGCTGACAAGAACAGGGGCTGGAGACAGGGAGTAGAGCAGAGCAGACAGAACTGCAGAGAGAGCAGAAACAGAATTGGGCACAGGACTGAGAATATAAACAACTAGAGTAGGGTGGAAACACAGACCGAAGAGAAGATATATATTTTAACACATACAAAAAAGTTGTCAAACAGAATTTTGTCCAACAGAGGTTGCCGTCAATTTTTTTCTTGAGACCTCATGATGGTCCTACCCCCAAGTCTGATAACCACTGAAACAGACTGCTAACCATCAGGAATTCAATTCAATATTCCTTTATTCGTCCCTTGAGGGGAAATTCCAAATTTCACAGCAGCATCAATAAGTGAATAGAATATTCAAAAAGACAACAAGTGCATGCAATTAACACAGTATATACAAAGTGGTGTAATAGAAAGAGAAAGAGAAACAACATCATCCTAAGAAAATGTACCGAAAATATTGCACAGGTTGTTGCCCAGGTGCACAGATTGTCTCACATGTTCATGTTCAGTTCAGTTATTGCACAGATTGTAATACAAATTATTGTACTCCCTACTTGGAGCAGTTTCTGTTGTAAAGTCTGACAGATGCAGGAAGGAATGACCTGCGATACCGCTCCTTCAAGTAAAATCTCCAAACTTCTTCCATCAAAATGCGCTTGTCATGACTCATTGTTGCAGATTAACGCTGCCGGGTTGTGAAGTGAAAACCAGGTGTACGGGTGACACCATGTGGACACATTATGTAATGCAGAATACTTCAACTGACCATAGAAATCTATTTATCTAATTTTGTAAAGGAAATTCACATAAGAAAGAAAAAATAATTGCATAATTCAATCTCATACATGTAGTTTGTAGTTTGAATGTCTTCCACAATTAAGATTAGTGAAACTGTCTGACAAAAGCATGTGGGAAACTGCACAATATTGATCAGGCTGCGCTTCCATACGATTTGAATTAATTCACATCATAATCTATCCTCTTTCTAGACTGGTTTGTCTTACTATTTTTACAATATCAATATTGCATATTATACATTCATTTCACTCCATCCAGAAAACATAATGCGAGTTGCACTAATGTATATTTTCACACAACTGCTTATCTCTTTAACTGCTTTATCGTGATTTAATTAAAACATTTAAAAGAAACAAAAAAAACGTTTGCACATTAGGAATAGATGAAAGTAGCTACATCCCTATTGCACTGCCTTTAATTAATTACATTCAGAGATCAATGTCAAGAGTTCTACACTTACTATTTGAGCTACTGCTACTTAATGAGTGAGTTTTCTTTTCCTAGGATCGCTCTGTGTTGTGCAACAGTAAAAATGTGTCACTTTGTTGCTTGGCAGCCAGAGGACTCTTAGAAATGAGTTAATGAATTTGTATTCAGCCAACTTCCCTTGGAGACTGAGGTCCAATAGGTTTGTTCTTCTCGACTGTCTCACATTCTGTCACTCTACCAAGCACATTGAGTGCTTCAGCCTTAACAAGTCTATGAAACTGTCACCACAAATCACAGCAATGCTTTTCTGCTGTGGGCCTCTTGACTCCGCCTGGTGCCTAACACGCTGCGTAAACCTATCAAGGGCAGGAGGTGGGATTCATTTTCCGTCCGATATAATGGCCAAGAGGAAAAGTCTCGATGAGATATGTCTGCACACACACACAAATTGAAAACTGTGCATTTGGATGGGAACACTGAAACTTGTTTCTGTTCTTTTTTTTTGTTGTGTGTTCAGTGGGAGTATGACAGACAAGCAAAAATTGCTATTCCTTTTCCTGTGGCCCTTAACTCCTTTGACTCATTTGTTTGTCTTTTAAAATATATATATTTACAATGTTAATATTGACCCTTCTGTGTCAATTTGTCCATTTTCTATGTCAATACTGTGTTGACAGCTGTTGCCATTTTTCCTTTATCTGCATTACCACAGTAAAGTTGGGATTATGACAGTTTTTCAGAATAATTTCTTGTCTGTGTTGAGTTGCTTTGAAAACCGTTGATGTTGTCATGACTCACTCATTGAATGATCATCATCTGCAGATGTCAGGTCTCAGCCTAGGCTTGACTTAGACTGCTGTGCAGGCCTCAGTGGTGGGAAAAGTATTCAAATCAGTTACTTCCAGTTAAACAAATGATTTGAATACCTTTTCACTTAAAAACAGTATTTAAGTGCTACATTTAGGATTTTGGTATAATGAATTACATTGACAATTACATTAATATATTCTTATAAATTGTTACATTTCTGTTGATTATAAGCATTCTGTATACTGTTTTCAACTTTACAGTATTTCTCTTATTTAATGCCCCCCCCCACACTTTTTATATTGTCTTTATTTTCATACTTATTTTCCTGTATTTTTTCTATTATTAAGTGGATTTTATTCTCCTCACCTCATTTTACATACATTTTCTATCCCTGTTTTTATGTTTATTTATTCTTGAGTCTTTTTATGTGAAGCACTTGGTGGAGCACTTTTATTATTATTATTATTATTATTATTATTATTATTATTATTATTATTATAGACTTCAATGTTGGAACATGTGCTGCTAAAAGTAAATACTTCTGTATATATTGCTGGATACTTTGTCTCATACACGTATCTGTTTGCTGTAGCTCATAAATGCACTAAATGTGACGCAGTTCAACCTTCAATCTTTCAGATACGTTGTTCATATTCATATCATATTGTATGGCAAACGTCTGTGCTTATTACATGATTTTACGACATTACAGAAGCCGCAATGGAGAAAGAAAATACTGCCGTGACCCGGATTCGAACCGGGGTTGCTGCGGCCACAACGCAGAGTACTAACCACTATACGATCACGGCGAGCTAGGCCCGGGGCGACAGATCGCTGAAGACCACCTGTCACGGAGACATATGTCCCGCGAGAGCATGACAGTGCTGCCTGTTATTTTATGTTGAGTTAGAATTTGGGAGTGATAAACCTTATCATCTCATCTCACTGTGCGGGTCTTAGTTAGTCTTAGCTTTCTGTATGTTTGTAAGATAATCAGTCTTTTGGTGACTCTTTTCAGTTCAGATTTCGATCTGAGCTCCCCTTCCCCCCCCACTCCTCCTCAATGGTCATGATTTTGCATATAGCAGAAGTCTGTGAGTGAGTGAAAGACGCTGAAAGGGCGCGCCCTCTGAAAAGCTTCACTAACTTAACTTCAAATGAATTCCATTCAAATCAAGTGATTTCTCAATTTTCCAGACATCCTTTGAGGGACTCCACCTCAGCAAACGCTGCAGCAGCTGATCAACACACACAACAGCTTTGGTTTAGTGAAGTCAGAAAGCTTAAGCATTTAATGAAATATTAAATTAAATATTACAATACATAACAAATGATTTAAACATTTTTAGACAAGAGAACAAGGTGAAAATGTATTTTTATTTAATTTTATATCAGTGATGGTGAAACTACTGAAAATGTTTTGTATTTCTGAGAAATACACCAGCAATAATAATTAATAAACATGTGAGTGTGACACTGTGGGACCTACGTATAAAAAGCCAATATTAATAGATTTTGTCACTCCTATTATTCTCTGTCTGCCTTTGTTTGGGAAAATAATGATGCTCTAAAGTTTGGACCTACAGTATGGATCCCATAATGCTTTGGGAGATGTAAACAGGAAGTATAATGTTGATTAAAAGTATTAAAAGTATGCTGAATAAAATATTAGAAATGACTTTTTGCTGTGTAGCCATGGTATCACTGGATTGCTTTCATATTCAAGAAAACTTGGTCCCATCACAGTTTACAAATCATGTACTGCTCATTTAATGGAAGTAACTGTTAATGATAAATTAAATAACCATTAATATGTAATTTGAGGTGGAAAAAGTTGAACTTTTACAGGGTCCCTGCAGATCCCTGTTCAGATATTTTTTCAGAACCTGCCAGATAATTTCCATGTTATACCGGAAAATAATGCAACTTCCTGTTATGTAAATGCTTTAACCAAACAATCAATGTAATCTGATTATTTACAGGGATTATTGTCGGTATAATTTATGGTCCTCATACATTTTACTTGTAGATTATGATATTCTGCGTCAACATGCAGGAAAACTGTAGCTGTGTAACTGATCAAAGATCAACTGTCCCGGTCTAGCCAATCAGAGATTGGGTTCTTCTAAACCTAGAACGTGTCTGCGCGGGCTGGGACAGGAGATGGCTGCAGGCGAAGATCTGACAGGAGCGGGCTGATCTACCACAGTCCCAAGTGACCCCCGTGGCTTGGAGACAGTGAGGTCTGAGCTGAGTGTGACTGAGTGTGTGTGCTCATGGGGGTGCAGGTGTGTGTGGTTGTCGTGCTGATGCCCAGTGTGACCGCTGTCTGCTTCTGCATGGGCTTGCTCCTCCACGGTGGCAGCCTACAGGGGAAAAGAAAGACACCGTGTGGTTAACTGTTTCAGATTCTGCTGATAATGAGAGTGGTGAGACTGAGCCATACAACATTCTCTCTTTAGAGCCTAAAAAGTTCTTTGGAGATACAGATTTGGGTAATATTTGCCTGCCTGTTTTTCACAATAAGTAGCAATTTTCATTTCACACACAGTCCTTTATCCTGATGCATTTTAGGCATCAGGATATCAGAGAGTAGTGGGATTAGTTTGTTGTTCATGCAGATTAGATGTAGTCCTGTTGTGTGGTGGATGCATCACTGCAGTTGAAGTAGATACCTGAGGCTCATAGATCTCACACTTCACCTCCACAGCCTTCTGATCAGAGCCGTCTGTCTCTCCAAAGGGAAGGCTGACTTCAAACTGGGAGTCCCCGGCTGAGTGTGAGCCAAAACAGAAACCTCTATGCTGAGAGAAAAGATATCAAGAAGGTGTCTGTGAAGATTCTCGTTCATCCAGGTCATGGTGCTCTAAGTGCTTTAAGAAGGTAAGCCCAGAACAGGCACAGCAATGGGGTGGAGTTTGGGTGGGTGGTGTGCACAATCAACAACCGCCACAGCGATGACCAGACACATAAGAAGAAGTTTAAAAATGTTAATAAATTAGCTATTGGGGCCTGAAGATATTTTGGAAATTTACACAAGAGTGGAAACACAAACTGATTATAATGTACATTTTGTCATTACAGCATACAGCTTTTTAAAAACAAGCATCTAACGGCCCAACTGCATCTCAGAGCAATTTCACATACAACAATCAGCTATTCGGTGACTCTTTTCTTGGTACTTGTTCAACTTTAGACCATAGAGAGCCCTGTTTGAAGAACTTGTGCGGGCTAAATACAGTAAATCATGTATTAAAATATACATATCTGTGTGTGTGTGTGTGTGAGTGACTCACAGCAAACTGACAGCCCATAGGTGAGCAGCTGCTTAGTTCTCTGGCGTCTGTTTTCTTTGAACACACCGTCTCCACGATGGTGAACTCCACAAAGTAGGATGGACCAAAAACCCACTGACAAGGCACACAAAGACATAATGCATACACACATACATATACCTGTGTAAGTATGCTACACTACGCGCTAAAATAAAATAAAATAAAATAAAATAGAATAGGTTGCAAAGGTTTTGATGTCAAAATTTCTAAGCTTATACTTTCTCACAAAATGCTACACATATCACCTCAAAACCCATCCTGCGCCTTTCAAAGTAAAAAGAAACACATTTTAAGTGGCCAAGCACAGAACAATGAACATGTAGCCTCAGGTGGACTCAAAGGTAGAAGGATGAAAGTGGTAATGGCCAAAGAAGAAGAGACACACACCGTCTGCAGGAAACACAGTCTTAACTTTTGAAAGCATTACCTCTAATCTCTCTACACAGAATGTGATCACTTGATTGTTCCTTTGTTTTCTTAACCTGTGATTTGGCTCTTGTAATGTTCTCCAGGGTAAAGTAGTTGGCCAGGCGGCTCTCTTCATTGAACCTCTGCAGGGAGAGTTTGACTGTCTCCTTGACGATGGGGTCATTCAAGTTATCAGCCGTGGGACAGTCTGGACACACGCTCACCACTGCTGTGGCAGGAACTGAACACAAGCATTATCAGGGTCAAAGGTCAGCGGAATGCAGCTGAGGCACAGTGTTTGTTGAGGATTTAACTCAAGCTCTGTGTACAGTGACGGACACGACTCCCCCAGCCTCCATCCTGCAGTATGAACCCTTTCAGCTATCTTCAGCATCCCTCTCTTCCCTCTGACAGCTTCCTTTATCCAGGTGTGTTCTCCTTCACTTAGACAAATTGTGGAAAAAAATGTTTAAAAAATAAAACTGACACACTCTTGTCAGTCACATTGCTTTGATTTCTAACTGCAACTCCGCATAATCACTCATGTGTGACGTTTTCATTTTTGTTGAAGGGTATTTCAGGACAGAGCATGTTCAGAATTCAATGTATGTCAGCATCTTTCATCTTCATACCTCACTGCCATTTGCAAAATTAAAGTGATGAAGTGACAACAAAAAAGACTTGCAACACTTTGTATCATTGAAAAACTGTAAATGTGTTTTTGTGCTATCAGATGAACAGAAAAAGGCAGACGAGTCAAAATGACTCCATCAATCTACCTTCACGGATTGCACAGGAGTAGCTTTGAAGTTTGACTTGAGAGTCGATGTAGGCAGATACCTCACACTCCCCATACACCTGAAGGACACAAACACACACATGCAGGTAATAGACAAGAGCACATATGACCAAAGTGACAATCAGGTACACAAACAAACCCACCTCATTTCCTTGGCTGGAAAGTGATTTCACACTGAATGGAACTTTGACTTGATTGAAAGTAGTAAGTCACAGATGGGCAGAGGTTAAGTCTGCTGTGGCCCACAGAAAAGGAACTAAATGACATTGTTTTGACCAGGAAGAGTGAAGACACACCACCCTGTGGCACTTACTGGAACTTCACCAATATCTCTGACTTCACATTGTTTCCATGGTTTCCTGCTGGTGATGTGGCATTTGGTCTCCATGACATCAATGGTCAGATTGTAGAAAGAGCCACCATTCTCCTAGACACACACAAACGCACGCACACACGCACGCACGCACGCACGCACGCACGCACGCACGCACGCACGCACGCACGCACGCACGCAGATATATACATATCAATACTGGTCAATAACATCCTAATGGAAATTCTGTTTTTATTCAATTGTGTGATGGATCAAATGACATGACAAATAAACGATCAATTAGGCCATTTGATTGTGTTACCTGCACACACCCATGCACACCAAACACACATGCATGCACACACTCTCTCTCTTACACACACACAGTTAGTTTTGCTCTTATAATTATTATTTCTGTTTCCACCATCTTTCAAGGAGAACACTTGAAAGTTAATGTACATCCATGCAAGCATGTGTGTGCACATGTGTGTGTGATGTTGCCCTCACCTTGTTGGGAGTGCGAGAGAGGTCATACAGTCTGTTGAGGCTCAGGATATATCCGTTAGTCCGGTCCTGGTTGATCTGCTCCAGGGCCTCTTCCGCCACCCTCACTGCCTCAGGGCTGCTGCAGCCTGAAGCATCTGGCCTGGCTCTGCCCTCCTGCTGCAGCAAAGCCAGACACAGGACCAGCAGGTACACACTCATCCTCACACACATACAGAGCGGATGAAATGAAAACCCTAATTTTATCCAATTACTAAAGGCTACTGTGGTAGATTCTCTAATATTTAGACTAACACAGGCCCTGGCCTGTAAATCTTCCTTTGCAAAATCCAGATTTTACAAACAGGGTTAGACAGATATGTGAGGCTATGCTGGACTTTCCCCTCTGATGAGCAAACAGCTGCTATCTGCTGCTCTGCAGGCCAATGGCTGGCTCAGACTGATTGAGGGGTCATAGTGCACTGGGCAGCAGTGTTACACTATAAGAAAAGAAAAGCTCACTGAATACAGTAAACCTAGTTATATTTCTTTTATGTGACACTATAATTGCTGAAAATACTCCAACAAATTCCTACAATATGTTTTGGTTGTCAGGTAGATCATGGGCATTATTTCACCAGAAGCCACGGTGTGGTAATGTGACATGACATCACATCACAGAGGTATATTACAAAGTCTATTATTTGCATGTGATGAGCAGGAGAGTTGTGAAACTGCCTTTCATTGTTTCTATTCTGGTGCATATTTCAGCACCTGTTATGTGAATACACACGCTGAGACCAGATGAAGGTGAACTCACAGGGATGGCTGAGAGAGAACACAGAACTAGGGCTGGTAAAATTCAACAGAAGGTTTATTAACCAAAAGTGTCCACAAAAACAGGCAAACGAAAAGCGAGAGCACAAAAACACTCTGCAAAGTCCATCTAAAGGTGTCCTCCAAAACGGGAAAAACTAAGGGCGAGAGCAAACAAACACTCTGCACAGAGCAACTAAAGGTGTCCACAAAAACAGGAAAGAACTAAAGGCGAGAGCACAAAAACACTCTGCAAGCAACTCCAACTCCTCTCACGACCGAGGCTGGGCTGGGCTGAGGGCTAATCCACAGGGCAAAGGCTCCTGGAAGAGGGCAGACAAAAACATGGGCCAGAATGGACCGGACAGACACAGAGCATCAGTCGACTGGCAGAGTAAGAACAAAATACCACGGAAGTAAGCAGACGATCTGACGAGTACTGGAGGGAAAAGCCTGGGTTATATGCAGCTGCTGATTAGTTGGTGATGAGCTGATGATCTGCAGGTGTGAGAGGAAGCAGGCAGGTGGAGCTTGACTGACAGGTGCAGCCTTACTGCATGGTCCTGGACAGACAGGGGGAGACAAACAGACAAAACACACTGGGGAAAACAGGGGAAAATGAAACAAAAGGGAGAGACACACTGCCAGGTCCTAACAGCACCATGGTCAGAGAGTATAGATCTAAGTATAAATCTGAGTATATTACATATTAAATCACATCTGATCACTCACTTCTAATGTAATGTCAAACACTTCATCAAATA
Organism: Chaetodon trifascialis; assembly: GCF_039877785.1. Lineage (NCBI taxonomy): Eukaryota > Metazoa > Chordata > Actinopteri > Chaetodontiformes > Chaetodontidae > Chaetodon > Chaetodon trifascialis. The sequence goes on along the minus strand of NC_092059.1, from coordinate 24,217,367 downwards.
GCATCATACTGCTCTAGGCGACCAGGATGCCAGTGGTGGCAGCCCACCACTCCTGGTAGGCGACCAGGATGGGTTAAAGGTGGAGGACAAATTTCACCAAATTGCATGGCGTATGTATGTAATGTGTGACAAATAAAGGGGACTGTCCCTCCGATTCTTCAATGTTGTAACTTTGCAAGCGGCTACTCCACCAACATCCATTGGCATGTTAATCATCTTCCAAATACTTAGATTTTTGCCATAAATAGGGTAAAATACATGACCGCCTTTTGGCGCTAGTGCAGTTAGCTGCTTACTTTTGTCAGACTTAACTGCTCACACTGAACACATATTCGACCACTTAACTGCACTACCAACAAATAGACCCAGCTAATGAGCTAGCATTGATGGAGCTTTATAGCTTTTACATGGATGAAAAGGCTAAACCAGTATGTATTTAGGGTACTATTTAATCTTTTTTTCCCTGTGGCACAACACTGTAGGACAGATGGTATTCTTTCATTCACTCAGTCGAGTTTCCAAGAACGTTTTGATGCTTCTTTTTAGCTACGACTCTTGGTGTCCACTGGAGTATTTCTTTAAAAGTTACTCCATTAACACCTGCGTCTTCTTCATGGAAAAAAGTAATAATGATAAGTAGACCTTATCATACCCCCCCCCGAAAAACAAACAAACAAACAAACAAACAAACAAACAGTCTGACCACATATTAGTATACAAGGTACATTATTGTACCTAATATTTGAAGTTTTTTCCCTGTTGGCTAAGATACAATCCTTACCTGGATTTTTTTTTTTTTTTTTTTTTTTTTCCAGCTAACCAAAATTGCAGTTTTTAGTTCTGTGTGGGTTGTGTGTAAGGGCTACAGAACACAGATAAGAGCTGATTGTTGCTGATTATAAAGCTGATGTGACCAATAAATGTCCACAGAGTAAGTGCACATGCAGTATGTGTGAAGGCCACTAAAAGTTAGCTTATGTTTGTGGATTTCATGACCTACACTAAACAGGTTGTAACCAGTCAACACAAAATCTGCAGCCTATCACAAACTCCATAAAATCTTCATACAATGGTTTGCACGAATCTTCCAGAAATGTAATGAATTTTCACTCCTTGGTGGTGCTACAGCAACATGATGCATGAAGGCTTTTTTCTAGTTCTTCCTGTTCTTGTAGAGTTTGTGCTTCAACTCTGAATCCATATTTTCTCTTGTTCACATAGAAATGCCAGATGTCACCTAATGCTCTGAATCTGTTATCTGAAAAATATGAACTGTTAGCTGTTTTAAATGCATTATTTACGTTAAGCACTGTAGGTACACATATATGTGGATATTATCTGGGAAAAGCCTATTAAATCAATTATCTTAATGCATTTTGTTTTGGTGTTGGTGTTAATTTTGGATAATGTCTTTATAGAGAAGAAATCTCCTGTTTGTGGTGTAATCACAAAAATAATTTCATGGTGTTTCGTTAGCTGACAATAACAAAACTGAGATGAGTGACTAGATGGAAGAGTTGGTCATGTTGGTTGAGGACAAGCGCATTCAATCAACACAACACGGTTGGTTTCGCAAAGTACGAAAAACACTGGTGAGTATTTGGTGGTATCATTTATTATTTTGTGCAGCTAACACAGCTAACACAGTCAACATACAAACATAGAAAACTTTGACGTTTGGTGGCTTATTTTTATAGTGACTCAGTAAGGAGATCTGTATTATTGATCAAGATCAGGTGACTGGTCCATGTGAATGTGGGCAGCCTTTACAATTTTGCTGTCTCTGAGGATTATATAAAGGAAATGACCAGTTAAGAGGTTCTATTATTTTTGAGCATTTTCCTAAAAAACAGTGAAATGTTGTTACTGTGAAGGTGTTTCTTTCTATGCACTCAGCCTTCATTAGTGGCTGAAAAGAGACAGGAAAGGTTACATGTTATATGTAATGCTTATAGCAACCACTGTTTTTCCCAAGAATAACTCAGGCAAGCAGTCAAGGTGTGTTACTTCTCTGTCAATGAGCAAATCTGTGATGTGCTTTCTTTTTCTTCCCTATGCTTCAGTCTGTGTGCGAGTATTTTTAAATCTGTCGACGCTCAAGTGAGTTCCATGTGCCACTTTATGCAGCTGGCTTGAACATGGGGTCCTCAGCGAAGAGTTTCTCCACCAGGGTCGGTCCTGCCACTGCGGCGGGGCACTGGGCTGAGACTGTGGTGGGGAAGGCCTGGATGGTGGGTTCCATCTCTCCGGGAATCTGGGGGTCAGGCTTGAGGGGCAGGGTGACTCCCGCCTCGGGGCCACCGGCGGGGACATCAGGGAAGGAAGGCAAGGTCATGGGCTGATCCATGGCCAGCAACATCCTCACCATTCCCTTTATGTGATTATGGGGTGTGGTTTCATGGTCGTGGTCATGGTGATGGTGGTGGTGCTCGTGATCGTGCAGGTGAGCATGCTTGTGGTCGTGGTCCAGAGCGAGCTCGTGGTCGTGCTCGTGGGTGTGCACGCCGTCGGCATGCTTGTAGTTGTGGTGGTGGTTGGGCGAGTCACCGGTGTGGTTGTGCGCCTTAGCGTGATGAGCGTGAACGTGATCGTGGTCATGGCCGTGGTCATGTGTGTGGTGGTGGTCACTGTTGTCTGGGCTTTTGTTGTGATGAGCGTGGCTCTTGGTGTGGTCGTGAGCGTGGTCGTGTGTGTGTGTCTGGTCAGCAGCGTGTGCGTGGTCGTGGTCGTGGCTGTGTGTGTTTTTGTCATTGTGGCTGTGGTGAGTCTCTTCGGCCTGCAGGTGCAGTTTCTTCTCTCTGTCTGCAGCCTGAAGAACACACAACCATAAAATTAATAATGTGTGGAACATAATAATTTGGATAAAGTGGTAGAATTTAAAATGTGTGTAACCTCTACAACATCCACCCTGACAACATGTCCTCATTAGAGTGTCAGGTCGGATTTGGTCACGTTGGTTAGACTAGTGTACTTGACATGGTGCTTTCAAGCTCTTTCCGTGAAAATATAGGCAGGGAAAATATTCAGGAAAATTGATGGTATGGAGGCATTTCACTTTAGTAATCAATGCAGATAATAATGAAGCAGCAAGGCTCTGATGAGATATGACAGCAGGACGATTGAAAACTCAGCCTTGCAGGGACATGTGGACGATGCAGGCTGAACAACTGCATGACAGGATAAGACACGCTCAGTTCTTCAGCTTACATTAAGGGCTCAAGTTGCGTTTGGACATAAAAAACAAAACGCCTGTTGTGTTCGGCTCAGGCTTGGTTACTACTGTTTTGGACTCGGGTCAGATTTGTGCAGAAAAATGTGATGCGAGCCACACTCTAAAACTCCTAAAACTAAACGACTGAATAGTTTGATTGCCAATGACAAAACAAGATATATGACCATGGGACGGTACCAGCAGGTATACTGGACGTTCGTGCGCGCGTTCTTAAAAATAAACACATGGTTAACGTTGTGGCATGTCGCAGTTTGGTTGGTTTTAGACACCAAAACTTCTTGGTAAGGTTTAGGGAGAGATTGTGGTTTGAGTTGGTTGACCTGAGTGAAGTTTTGTGTCTAAGTTCAGCTATGTTATGTACGTGATGTTAGTCAAGTACATTACGTAATTTACTTTAAAATAAGGCAATCCTCAATTAATACAGTGGGGGAATCTGCAGTGCTACAGCAACAAAGCGGACAAAGGTGACTGCCGAACAACCAAAATAAGACCTATGCTGCAATAAATCTGAATGATCCTTTCGATCAATCATTTCATTTCAAATCATTTCAAAGCAACAGGGTCAAATAATAAATGTTCAAAATCTGTGGCCATGCAAGGCCTGCCTGCAACTGTCAGCTATGAGAAAACGCACTGAATTAATTGTTGCTTGAACTGAGTTCTTAAAATCTGAAATCTTATACATTTAAAGCAATTTGTGTATTCTATGCTTTTCCCTTTCACCACAGAAACACATTCAAAAAAGAGTAAATCAATGTGACAGTGTGCTTCATCATGGCGCAGTGAGTCTCACCTCAGGCTCGTAGATCTCACACTCTACGCTGGTCTGAGCTTCACCAGAGGGATCGTAGAAGAGGGATGCCTTACAGAAGCCCTTATGCTGGAGAGACAAGAACAAAATGAAACAAGAGAGTGAGGTAATGGTTATGCCTGTGGCTTTATGAGAGTTTCATATTTAAACAAACTGAATTTCAAAGTACTCCTTTGCTATGATAAACTTGTTTACTGATATTAACTAAAGGTCTAATAGAGCTACGAGCTGAAAGATGAGGTCCCTCCGGAGGTCTTTGGTTAATGATTCCCTGGATTATTACACATGAAACTGGAAATCCAGAATGAAAACTGGTTTTTGATTTCATTATTTCTCTCAAAAAGTTCTCTCAAAGCAAACACAGTCACACCTGAGAAACAGCCTGGAGATGTAGCAGATGCCACGAATGCATGATAATTAAGATACATAATTTGTTTCTTTTCAACATGCAAAATAAATCCTGGACGTAAAAAAAACAACAAACAAACAAACAATCGAAACCAAAATTTTCAAAAATGCTGTGAAATAATTTGTCATGACTCACAGCAAACTCGCACTCCATGATGGGGCACTTATCAGCTGTCACTGCTTCTGTGCCCGTGGGACAGGTGGTCTCCTGGATGGTGTACTCTACATTGTAGTACATTGACATGGCCATCTGGATACATGCATGCATGCAAGCACACACACACACACACACACACACACACACACACACACACACACACACACACACACACGCAGAAAGACAGTAAACTTTTAGAAAGGAATATGCATAATATGAGATCTTTGGCCTGGAGTTGGTCAAGTACTCAGTCAGTGAGCTGCAGAGTTTCTGACAGGTGGAAGAGCAGGAGGTGGGAGCAGAAACCACTGAAGGCACATTAGCTGGGAGGTCAAAGGGGTCAGTCATGAGGCTTGAGAAGGAAGCAAGAGTTTAGCAACATTTTTACAAAAATATTAGTTTTCATTACATTGTGAAAATGTTGATTAACCACACGTGGAGACCAGAGTTTCTCTGGTTGATCAGATGGTTCTGGTGCGAACTCCATTCAGTATCAAAAAATGACATAAATCCAAGGTGACCAACTGGGACAATTGTTTTTAGATACCTAACCATACCATTGTGGGGTGAATTATCTCTCTCATGTAGTACAGCTTCACATTCTAGAATGATGCCGCTGAGAAAGTGCGGACCTCTTGCATTTCATTCGCTCATCTACTCCTTCAAAAGGTTTTTCAATGTTTGTAGGTGAGAGCCAGTATTACATGTAGCTGTATTATAGCATTTATCCACCATTCATTTACTCCCAGAGGAGTTAGCTATTTCTCCGGGGTAAAGGAAAGCCACTGAGGTATTATCCTCAGGAGAATCCATCCCTCAATGCTGCAAACATTAAGTGGAATTTTGTCATCTTATTCCCTGCATTGTATCGGGAAGATGAATTACTTCACGTAACATTTTAATGTTTTGGACGTGTGGAAAACTTACCCCAGTGGTAGCGCGGTTGACTTTGAGCAGAGCGAAACGATTGGCTAACCCGCTCTTCTTGTTGTACTCATCCATTGTGAGAGACACAGTCTTCTGAATCTTGTCGTTGTCCACGGAGATGAGGAAGGGACAGTCAGGACACACCTCATTCACCCGAGCTGCAGGAACTGAGCAGAGAGAACAGTGGTTTTGAATGTGCACATATCACAAGACTGTTTTGCACTGCACAAAACCATTATTTTTTTTTTACCTGGTCTGACAATACAGTCGTATTTGTAGAGACGCACCACTCTTTGCACCTTATTGATGAATATGGCAGCTTTGCACTGTCCATATACCTGCAAAGACCAATACAATTGTACAATACAATACAATTACCAATACATTTGTACTGTATAATTGTCAACCAACATGTCTTATGATGCCAAACTTCTTTGCTTTCTTCTACCAACTCGGGTAGCTCATGTATTTTGAAGTATCTTTTCTGCAGAAATTGTCTTTACATCCTGACAGCAATCAGTAAATCAAATGCTCTGACAAAAAAGGCAGTAGGCAGGTGCAATGCTAAAGCTACAGTTTGCTATTTGCATAAGAAAGTGCAGCCAAAATTTCTCAACACTAACATGCCAGCTTGGGAGCTGTGAGCACTCCAACATTATCAACCCTAGCTTTAAAAACTACACCCTCTGGAAGAACAAGTAGCTACAATGCTTGTTGCATTAGTACAGTGACACTTATTCATTTAAGTTTGACATGCAATTAATTGAAACGCAATTGAATTGAAAAGCAAGTAATGTAAGTAATAGTAAGTAATGGTAAGAAAACAAAAGACAAAATAAGCTTTGTGAAAAACTACTGCAAACGTTTACACTGTGTGCAGGAATGTGGGCTTTCGTGGCTTTTGGTGCCTCTCTATGAGAATGTGTGCATACGAGAGCGTGTGTTTTCTAACCGGTGTGTCGTCGGTTTCACGAGCCTGACAGATCTTGTCTTCTTTCCTGTTGAGAACACTGCAGTTGGTCTCAACAACATCCAGAGTGAGGTAGAAAATGATGCCGTTCTCTCCCTGTGACAGACACACAAACACACAGAGTGTACACACATCAATGACAGTCACTAACATCCTAATGGAGATGATGTTTTCCCGTGGTGGATCAAATGACATGATAAATGGAAGGTAAATGAGGTCCTAAAAACTTCTCTATCAGGCTCTGACATTTGCATGACAGCTGCCACCTAATCCCTAGTATTGCCTGATCTTTCACACAGTCAAAACAGATCTGTCGTCTGCTACTATAGGTGACACGTCATTAAAAACACGCTTGGTTTAAATGTTTGATGTCGGACTGATAATTCTACTCAGAATGAATTTATAATGATTTTTGAAATTAGCACATATTTAGGGATGGCCTGCTAGATAAACTCAGGCAGACTGAATCCTAATATAGACTTTTCTTCTTAATCATGACTGTTAGTCACTTTCCTCTCATCATCTTGTATGAATTGTTTTTTATGTATTGTCGATTCTTTTCTTTCTTTGTTTTTGTGATTTTCAGGGTTACATAATCCTTCCTAAAGCCACAAAAACACAAATTTTTATTCCTTGTTGATGTAAGTTTTCTCTGGGTAATTTCATCTTGATTGCAACAGGTGATTTCACACCTTCACTTAGAGAAGAGGAATGTCTGCAGTCGCTCAGCACATGCTTGCAGAAAAATCTTTTAGAAGTTACGCAATTTGTTTGCTTGTCAGCTTAAAATTACACACACAAAATACATATAAACACACACATAAAATTACATCAGAAAGGATTTCAACATGTCCTCTTTGACCCACTTATCTAAATCCTTCACCTGAAAATCATGTTTGTTCTATCACTTAAATGTCTATTTGGTTCAACTTTAACCTACAATGTTTCACACTCGACATTTTAGATGCACACAAATGATCTTTTTCTGTCGAATAATTGCTAAATATGTGTCTTAAAATTGGGATTTCTTTAATGAAATCCATTGTAAAGCTGCTTCTGATGGTGTTGCTGCATCTCCAGATCTCAAGTGGTTTGATAGATATGGATTGTCGCCCAAACTGGGACAATAAGTAGCCTGATAATCAGACTGAATTTCCCGTTCTGCTAACACCTTTAATTCTTCATTTTGATTCAATAGGTGAACAATATGGGGATGTGGGCAACGCTAGAGAAATTGCTGCAATAATAATATTAACTGAGTTATGTTGAGAATCTGGGTGGCGCTCATTGGCGTGACTCACATGTTTCATCGTGTGGACGTTGGAAAGGCGGTGCATGCTGAAGATGTAGCCCTCCGTCCGGTCCTTGTTGATCTTGGTGAGAGCTTGTCGTGCAGCGCCCAACGCGGACGGGTCTTCACACGACCCCTGCTCCACGCCAGCCGGCTCCACCGGTGCACTGTGGATGTGCACACACCCCAACGCCAACAGCAGCAACGACAGCGCACTGTGTTTCATGGTGAAGACCTGGGATGACTCTCTCTGTCTCTGTCAAACACACACAGTCACACACACCAAGGCTGGTAGGGCAGATGCCATGAGAGGGATAGAGTGATGTCTTATATCCTGTTAAGCCCCCCCCCCCCCCCCCCCACTCACTCCCACACACACAAATCACTGCCCATCCTATCATCTCAGTTAAACATAACCATTGACCCTCACCCCCTCTCAAAACATACAGGCATATCTCGGAATACTGCATCAGTTGATCTATCTGCCAACCAATCAGCTACTGTACTGACTCGCACAGTGGAGCTTATCAGTCAGTAGATAATCAGGCCTGCAGTCACACTCTTCTGTGGGATCAATAGGAAGTGGGCTGGAAGTCACTTGATCCACTCCTGGCTCTGAATTTAGGCTCAATTCTCATACAACAGCCTTAATCTAAAAGTTAAGGAATGATGTGGAATAATCAAACAGAATTCCATTCAGATGGCTCATGCTACAAATACCTGACCAAAGCAGTATCAGGTCACCACTGTCATCATTAAAAAAAACACAAGCAGCCCAAGCTGAAGAGTCACACACCTTCTGGTCTGCACATGGTCACTCACTAGCTACCCCTGTCCAGTGTAGTAATTACAGTCTTGCTACAGCATCAAAGGACACAAAATATAGCACAGGCTAAGAGAAAGTCACCAGTGTTTACACACATTATGACAGTCACAGTAGCATACTTTTGACACTTTAAGTGGATTTTTCTGATAAAATGTCTGTACTATGTTAATGTTTTGGTACTTCAGTAAAGCACTGAGCACTTATTAGTACGCCACCACACATACCATTCAGCTTTGAATGATTTATTTACTGAATATCATATGGCAAATGTCTTTGCTCATCCAGCTGCCTGTGGTGGTGTGATGTTGTTGCACTGCATGTATGCATGTCGGAGAGGTGGGTGAGTGTGAAAACCCACAGTGGCACCGTGCTTTCAATTGCTTAACATTAACCACACTTCATTCATGCTTTAGTAGTCATGCACAGTATCAACAGTTTGTTTTGCCAGTGAGTTGTTTACAGTGTCACTCTCATTCCATACCGGTCTTTAGACTGTTTACAGGAGGCTGTGGAAATAAAATGGGGTAGACATAAACAGAAGGCAAGAACGGACACATGTTCACCACATTCCTGAACTTTGATCAAAAGTCACTTCTAAAGCTTTTGGACTCGAGAGATCAACAGCGGCACTGAGGTGACTGCAGTGATAGTGAGACGTGCGACCTTTGTCATTACAAAATAAACAACCCGTGGACTTATCAGGCTAAAAATTGATCTTCTTGTGCACCTACTGTGTTGAAACTTCTCTCAGGTACACTTGCGTAAGACAGACAACCGTTGGGACACGACTGCTCATACACGCCAGGCTGAATGAAGTGCTCGAAACTTATGGCAAAGCACAGATTCATCAGGACTGATAGAGATTGTGATGGAGATTATGTGTCTCTGAGAGTGAATGCATGCAGAGGTGATGCAGAGGTTGTGAACGTGATGTTTGTCCACCGTGAACTGGTTTATAGAAGAACATCACAAACGAAGTGAAATGCATCGTCGTGTTACCTAATGGTCATATCAAAACTAAATCAAGTAATTCTCATCCCTGTGTGCCGTCACTTGTGCCTGTAATGCATCAAAACATGTCAACACGATGTTTATGTGAGGTTACAACATGCAGTTCCGTGTCAGAGAAAAACAAATATGACACAGTTTGAACTCAAGCTGCCAGCAGAAATACTACTCACAATATTTGAGCTCACCATATGAAAGGAAATGCTGCGTATCAAATATGCTCCTTTTAAAATTCAAATTCAAATGTGTATGACTTTTTCACTTGAAATTTGTAATCTGTTTCAACTGAATGAAGCCACCATGCTGGGTTAGCATGTATATCTCATCATTAAGTCAGAATCTCTACTTGTTTACTTTCCTAGATCAGTTTCTGCACACCTCTCATGGTGGCAACTGTTGTGACTTTTGTTTGCATGAATGATGCTCATTGCACTGGTGAGTAGTATTACATTATGATGTGTTTTCTTTGGTTGTGAGACTCTGATCTGTCAGAGTGTGGAGGGACATGGGTGCAGTAGTCACTGACAGAAAGCATCACTGGAACTAATAAAAACTGTGAGAAACTTCAGGTGGGAGAGGAGCGAAGTGTCTGAATCGGATCCAACAGCCTCATTTTTTTCTTATTTAAAGGCAGGACTAGTTTACACACACACACACACACACACACACACACACACACACACACACACACACACACACACACACACACACACACACACACACACACACACACACACACACACACACACACACACACACACACACTCTATGGGTCAAAGGTGAAAATGTTAAAGTAGTGCCTCACTCTGCACAGGTTAGTATGTATGAGGAGTTAGCATAAGTATTTCAATGAAAAGTAATCAATCAATTAATAATAATTAACAATTGATTCAGTTAAGTACATTCATTTACATATTGTACTTGGGAACAATTCTATATTTCTATGCCACATTGCAGAGAGAAATGTATTTTTTCCTGTACAACATTAATTTGACAGATCAGGATTTTAAAGCCTCACCAGACACCACCAATCAGAAAGATAAATATCTTTTTAACATGTTCAAACTGAAAGAACTTTATATATCAAAAATATATGTGCATGAGTATGTAAAGAAGAATGAATGAACATAATGGAGCAGCTAGGGTCATTCCCTCTGACAGTGACCTAAATCAAATTTGAGAGATAGTTGGGAGGGCAGGAGTGTGTGTGTGTGTGTGTGTGTGTGTGTGTGTGTGTGTGTGTGTGTGTGTGTGTGTGTGTGTGTGTGTTTGTTTGCATGAACTTTAGTGGGTGAAGAGGGTATATGACACATTATTTGATGTCACCTCTGTTCACATCCACCAATGACTGTTTCCTGAGGTTCCACACAGAACGGGAAATCAGAGCGTGCTTTATCAAATACAGAAACACTGACTCAAACACAAGCCCTCACATGCAAACTATCTAACTGACATCACCGGAGTATGTTTGCATGGGCTTAGAGACTGCTGTTTATCACAGACACTGTGCCGTTAACTCAGGCTATGTTGGCCTCTGCTGCACAGATGTTTACTGTTAACATGCCATCAGCACAACATGCTAAACATTCTTACATGTGCATGCTAACATTAGGATGTTGAAATTCCACTCGTGAGGTGAGACCGATGAGCTCAGCCTAATGAGGCAGTACCACGGCTTTCCTCCTCAGTCCAAGCTTTATCTTTTTTGTCCCCGAAGCACTAAGCTGCTATTTGCTCATTTTTCATCCACCAACAGTTTTCGTTCTCACATACCAGAGCAGAGGGGCATTCGGGATGAGCAACCGCTCCTCGCATGTGAAATCTTCCAAAGACACGGACTGACCAAATACAAATACAGGTTTTAAAAGGGCAAAGAGCACTGTGGCACTCAGAGGTATAACTGCAACCGTTCAGTTCCTCTGACTCTGTCAATTCTCAGGGATTTACTTTGAGTGGACACTGTCTCATGTCAGACACAAGGTGGTGCTACAGCATAGTGCAACATCAGACCAATTGACACGTGGCTTAAGTTACACACAAAGGTACTTGTTTACAAGTCTGAGGTAATGCTTCAGTGGAAGTTGAGGAGGCCCTATTCGTTTACAAAAGGCCAAAAGATTATCATTATGTTCAGAGTAAGAGGTTAGACAACATTTAGATATATGAAACACTACAGCAATGTCAACAAAGATTTCAGAAAAAAACACAGTATACACACATTTACATACAAAAACCCAATCAATCATTGCCAAATATGATGCTGCATCTGCATCAATGAGTGCATGTAAGGTCATCACCACGGGCATTCAGAGCCTCCACAGCACAACAGAGACAGATCTCTGATGTCACCGATCAGCTGATTTATCAACACTGCTTCATATTAGAGGGCTGTGACCAGCGCAGGAGGACAAAACGAGTTAACAGGGAGACGATGAACAACTGTGCCTGAGGGCCGTGACCGAGGAACAGTTTATCTCATCCGACTGTCAGGTCTCGCTGTGGAGGAGTCTGTAAAAACAGCACAGTGTTTCCTCAGACCTGAAGAGGAGCACTTCATCACCTCTCCTCTACTGCCCGCGTTGGTTTTACACAATAAATGTGCTAGAAAAGTTTTTTTGACTTTGACCAAAAATGTAAATGATGACATAAATGATAATGGGAATGGCAATGGTCTATAGGGAACCAATCTAAAGGCTGATGATGTCATTACTCTAGAGCCATTATGTTGAGCAATCAACACTTACTTCATATTGATAGAGAAAAAACTTGTCTGTCAGTTTGGTAAACAGAGCTGTACATTAGATTACCGTGGATGTTGTTTTCCATCTCTGTGCTGACCCTCTGGGATCAAGTTCACTGTGCCGGTGGGCTCGTCCTCCCTCAAGGAGATACAGCACAGTTCACTGAATGTTGTATACAGTGTCAAAAAGCATGCCTGACACACACACACACACACACACACACACACACACACACACACACACACACACACACACGCAAATGTCCTATGGGTGTTACGTAAGATGTTCTTTTTTGATTGTTTTGGTGAAGGATTAGAGTGCTAATGTGAATTGTCCGATCAGTACTGCCACACACATGTCTTCTATTAGCCTGCGGAGACATTTCTGATTGGAGTGTGGTCAGACATACTTGAATGTGTTCAAAGGTTGACCAAATAAAGCTCTGTACCAAAACATAGGTGCTGGTATTTAAGAGTTTCCATGTTTGGAATTTGTGCTTCTAAATTTCAAATGATGAGTTTTTACTTCGTTAGACTGCTGCGTTTATGCAATGGTTGACCCTGACTGACCATAACAAATGCTCAACTCTTGAAGAACCATGAAAACCTGTCTTTTGGCTTATTGTTTGTTTTGACTGTAGAGATCTGGTTCTGGCCTTGCGATTGACTGGCGACCGGTCCAGGGTGTTCCCCTGCCTCTCGCCTGTTGACAGCTGGGATAGGCTCCGGCCCCCCCGCAACCCCGAAAGGGATAGGCGGTATAGCAAATGGATGGATGGATGGAAGATCTAGTTCTGAGTTTTCTGCCACCTAGTGGACAAATACTGAATAGTTTAACTTGTTAAGAGTCATTTCTGGCAATAGCCATACCTTATAGTTGAAACATAAAAGGTCATGATATAAGTGCATTTTATTCATTTTACTTGTTTATATTCAGTGAAGTACATTTTAAATGTGATGCTTTCACTTGTTGCAGAGGTGTTGGTTTGGTTCTTTGAATCAAGAACCGATTTGAGTAGTTCTTCAACACTGAAAGTTTCAACCCATAACAAGCAGAGCAGCTGCAGGTTTCTGCCATGTGATTCTGTTTTGAATTACCTTTGAAGAATGTAACTGCTACACAGACGCTCTGATTTTAATGAGCCTTGAAGGGAAAGAACAAGTACAAGTACATGTTCTTACTGATGGGCCAGAGAGAGCCTAAATAATTCATGGGTCATGACAAAATTTACTTGCATAACTGAGCTGTTGTTCCTTGGATTAGGTGTGTGTGTGTGTGTGTGTGTGTGTGTGTGTGTGTGTGTTGATCTAAATCCTAAAGCTACTACTGAGTAAACATAGAACAGAGTGAGAGTTTAATGTTATTATGAGTGTCTTCTGGCTGATTTGCGTAAGTTAGATAACCTGTTTTGTTGTGTTTTTTTTTTAACCATTTTAACACCTCAAAGTACAGATTCAAATGAAGTCTCCACTGTTGTCTCAAATGCTCCTGGCCTTGCACTTAAGTGTGTGGTTAAAGAACAATTTGGCCCACATAGAATGGGAGTGAACAGGAGGCAAATCGTATACTAATTGCGTATATAATAAGAATTGCGTATACATAAGAACTCGAGTCTAAACTGGAGTCTAATCGTGGACTACCTCATTCATTCAGCTGCATTCATAACTGCACTGAACCTCACACTTTACTCTTCACTGTGTACGTTACTGTTTTTACGGTTTAGTTCTACCATTTTGGACTTTTTACTGCCTACTGTTTGCTGCTACCAGTTAGCACACTTACTGTTTGATGTTTACTTTTACCAATTTGCACATGCTACTGTTTACGGTTTACACCTACCAGTTTGCACATAACACCACTTTGCACTACGTGTATAGTCATTGCAATTATGTATATAGTCATTTGCATTTATTTACTATTTACTTATCTTTGATTCTTTAAATTGCTCTTTGTTTGATATTGTTGCTTTTGATATATCTTGGCATTCTCATGGATGGCAAAGTAAGAATTTCATTGTACTAGGAAACTTGTTTTTTGCTGTGCATATGACAATGAAACACTGTGACTTTGACTTTGACTTATATGTATGACTGTGCCCTCGCACCCAAAACTACACACCTCATGACTGGCTAATGGAGAACTTGGTGTGATCAATTTAATGGCACTGACTGAACATATAACACACATACATAAATACACTCTCTGACACATGCACATATACATGCATACACATGTAAACACAGAGGAAATTTCTACATTAGAAAATATACTTTACAGCTTGACTAACAGACATTGCTTATTAAAGAGAAATGCAAATTCAGGATCATAGACAAAAAAGGTAGTTTACCAAATACACCAAAAAATAGCTAAAGGTGAAGTTTACTAGGTTATCTTGTTATTGTGCAGCTCATGTTGCAGACAACAAGTTTGTTTTCCAAGATTTGTGAGGCCCAAAGTACACGAAGTAAACACATGCATCAGTGGGTTTGGAGCTAAATAAAAAGCAGACTTAGGTCATCATGCAATCAACGTCTCCAGTGCACCGTCAGTTGTATACTTTGTTTAGGAACCCTGGTTATGTTTACCACTGATGTATTGCACTAGAAAGCAGGAATATAAGGTCTGACAAGCTCTCCACTGACATTAAAAACATGCTGGGGGCGTAATAAACCTTATGCACTCTGCCATTATCGCAATAAGCAGAGGTTCCCTTTTTGCTTCCTTGTCATATGAGCGCCCTGACGTTTGAAACTACACAGACCATCTTTCAGTTCAACAGTTGTGGCCTGTGGCTATGACAGGGTCGACTGTTGGTCGCATTATGGCTACTGAAAACTTACAGGCCGCCTGCAGACTTAAAGCCTTTAAGTTTGTCTCTAGACGGCTGTGGTCAGTCTCTCTCTGATTGTAAAAGTCAGTGTTTATATGACATAACCAGGGATGTAATGATATTTATAGAAAGATGGCGTGCGTCTGCTTTTAATGCATGATACAGGAGTGACTGGTTTATGAACCATTAAACTGGAACTGTTAGGTCAAGGTCCAGCTGACTGCTGATTATCATCAGCAGAGCTCGATTTGTGTAATATAATAAATGCAGTATTGATACAATCATGACTTCATCATTATGGCAGGTTTCAAATCACAAAGACAAATTATTCATGTGTGATACAAAAAGAGTTGTTGCTCTGAGAGCCCTTTTTTAGTTTTAAACTGGCCTCCTTGAGTGGTAATTTTGTCATTTCAAAAACAGATGAAGAGACTTGTGGTACATACATTATTCAGAGACAACAAATATGAGAGGCATTAAACCCAAAGGAGCCAATTCTGTGCTCAAGTGACGCTTTGGTCAACACAGAAAAACAGATTTGTGCTTCACAAAGGCAAAGATGTTGAAATTCCTAATTTAATTTGATGGCAAACCAGGCTAAGTTAACTCCAAACAAACTTACACACATACACAGCACCAAGCACATAAACAAAGACGCAAACACGAACTCAAGCATGCACATGAACTCAGCGACCCATCCATCATCCCGCTGTCCCCTCGATAGATCAAAGCTGTGAATGCCGCCACTCAACAGCAGCAGTTCTGATAGGTATCTTAACCTGCATGCTGTTCCACACGTAGCCTTATCACAGCTCATTATGGCCCAGCATGACCGACTTACTGATGAGGCTTATAAATAGTCACAGCAGTAACCCCTCTTCCTCTGCACCAGCACCATGAGTTCTGAGCTACGGGTCATTTAGCTGAAGCGGGAAAAGTCTGTCTTTGTTTGGGTTCGATATGCTAATTGTCACGGCTCAGGGTGCATGATGAAAGCTGTCTTTACAGTAATCCCTCAGCTGCTATTTATTATTGGAGCTACAAGTGTTTAAAGTGGCATTCCAGACAAGCCTTCTCAAAGTTACCAGCTGTGACATTTTCATAAAACAACTGCTCCAGTCCTGTCTTGATACCATGTAGAGAGTTTGGAGTGAAGAAATCTGCAAGGTCTGATCACTTGCAGCAGTTGCACAACAAAGATATTTTATGAAAACACCCACATTTGCCGCTAGCAAACAAGAAGGGATGGATCAAAGAAAGCACAGAACAATAAACTGTAGTTTGCATGTAATGCTAGACAGTACAATTTACAATTCCAACATTAGCGGTTGATGCGGCGTCTACTCTTTATATCTCTATGGTCTGGTCCTACAGGACCGGTCCATCCCTCAGGTCGAGTCCACCTAGTGGCCTGAATTTGCAGCGTGTGTCTCTTGCAGTTGTTTTGGGGTTGTGTGTGTTTTGATATTTGCAGAATTTTTCTTTCAAATTTGTTTTGTGTTTTTGCTTCTGCTTCGTTTCTGTGATTGCAGCTTTTTTCTCTCGCAGCGTTTTTCTTTGCATTTGTTTTATGTGTTTGTGTGTTTTTGGCTTTGCATCATTCCTGTGTTTGCAGCGTTTTGCCGTTTGCGGTGCGTTTGCCCTTGTCGGCCACCGTACAGATGTACCTATTAACTAATAAGTCAATGTAGTCGCTGCAGGTGGAGAGAGAGATTTTTAGCAACTTACTTTACAATGAGCCATAACATTTCATCTGTGTGTGACAACAGAGGTCCTCAGCGCCTGCAGCCCAACAGGCAGGTAGAAGATGTGGAATGGGAAGATGCATTGACCATGGTGTCATGGTCGAGGTGTCATCCTGAGGCAGAAACAGGGTGACAAAGTGCATCCTGCTCTGATGCACCTACCTGGTAAATCAGAAACGCAAGGACAATTGAGATGAATGGACCATACCATCACCATATAAACTGCAAGTCAGATTAAGGTCAAGTCCTCTCTATACACTGTTCATATGGAGCATCACATCCCAATTTCAATTATTTCAGAAACTAATCAACCGTGGTATTGCAGACCCATGCGTGGTCTCTGTTACTCCAGCCTTTGTTTTTGTTTTCTTTTTGCCTTCTTCAAGAGCTGATTGTAAATGCACAGCACAGTATGCAAGCCAAGTCAACATGGAATAATGATGTGTAGACTGCAAGCTGATCTCCTTTAATTTCCACATCCTGCCTTACAGATTTACCCATCATGCTGAGTGTCTCTCATGACAAAAGCTGTTAACCATGAGATATGCAATTATCCGTTGCTAACCATCCTCTTCCTATCTCATGGGGGTGAAATCGATGGATTATGAAGGGCTATACTCTTCCTCCTCTGAGGAGCTGCGAGATCAGTGGGGATGAGGAGAGGCGTGAGCAGTATAATTTATTGAGACAAAGGCTGCATCCGGACTAATACCTTAACACCTTGCAGTGACACCAATCCAGCATTCAAGAACCCCCAAAACTCAGAGAGAGAAAGAGAGAGAGAGAGAGAGAGAGAGAGAGAGAGAGAGAGTTTGGTAGTGTATGATCAGTCGTTTTGCATGTGTTATTTACCTTTAGCTTGACTTTGTTTCTGTGAGCATTTAGCGGCGCAGCTAGATACAACGGTACCATAAACTGGTTCAGTAATAATCCATCAAAGAGAAAAGACAGTACTTGTGTCTGTAGGCTGCAAGCATCATTGGCTCATGTGAACTCAGATTTTGTGTTGTGCTATTGACAATGTTTTTTAAAAATCATATGTTGTCCTGTCCTGACAATCTGCTTTGGCACGTATATGGTCATGTGATGTGTTTTCAGGTGCGTTAGTGTGGACGGAGATCATATCTGTAACGATGCTCGTCCAGATGGAGATTGTCTTTGTTTTGAAACGCTGTTTTCAAATGAAAACATATTATTGTGGAACCAAAGCCACTTTACTGAGGCCATTCCCTGTCACTTTATGTCTCCTCTTGACCTTTGGAGCCATCATTGAAATTGTAAATGTGATGCAAGCCATGCCCACATGCATTAGACCCCCTGCTTTTTAAACACGGATGATTGCCTTCCTACTAGCCTGCTGCCTAAAATAACTAGCAGTGCGGCTAATCTCATTTAGCTGTCTTGTTATGGTCAAAACTCACAGCAAGGTTGTAATGTTTTGCTTTGGAAACACAAGATGCTGAGCCTCCAGCGCAAAGGTGGAAAAGGCAGATTTCTACTGTAATCTATGCTATGTAAACACCTCCAACACTGGAGGCTAATTCCCATGACCTGCAGACAAGGGCTTTCTGAGGTAACGCAGGATCAAATAAAGAGTTATTATCTGAATATTGGTTTGGAAAAATAGGGGAATGTTGTTTCAGTGAGCTTCTCACCTCACAACTAATTTGCATTAGTTAAATATATTTCAGCCCAGAGTTTGTTTTTTAGCCACGCAAGTAGTGTGCACCAGGACATTTTCATTTATTCTAATCCTGTCCTCCTCTAAGAACAGCAAACAGTATGTTGCTTATTCTGTCCAGTAATTTAATATTGGGGCGTGTAATGAACATGGCAGCCTTTATGGATTGAGTCTGAGAACAGAAGTAGTTTGAGGTAATCGAATTATTCAGGAAACCTTTTGTACACCCAAGACGTAAATACTGTACATTGAGCACATGATATCATAAGCACTCAGAAGAGTGAGAATATACTTTTACAGTGAGTAAAACATACTGCTGTACTTTCTGTCTCCTTTGAGTCTTGATACCTTTAATTTTTGCTCTTTCATTTCCGAAATTTAGATGACTGTCATGCCTCTGCCAAGTCTGACTGCTTTTCTGTGTGTTTGCCGCTGTCCTTCAACAGGTCTTACCTAACGGCTGGATATATGTGTCTGGCTGATGAGATGCTGCTGGGACTGAAAAGGTCCGTTGAGAGATGGTGCTGGCTTCTCAGGTGTGATGTGTGTGCACCTGGAACACACAAAGCCATCATCACTTTGCTACTGTGTAAACTTGGCTTAAGCGTTAATCATGTCCTCCGGTCTGGATGAGCGCCGGTGGGCAACGGCACATTGTAAGCCAAAATTCATAATCAACCCCTTGTTGACAGAAATCAAATAAACCTGTTGAACTGTTAAAGTCCAACTTTTCACCTGCTTCAGCATACATATCTGCTCTGTAAATCACCTGGCCTGTGTTCTCCTTTGAGAAAAATCAGAAACCAAAACGATGACATGTATATTTTTAAATTTTGCTTTCATGATGGTACCTTTAGTTTTACATAAATTTGATGGAGTACAGTTGAGAGATACAGCCAATTAAATCTTGCATGAAGCAGTAAAGTTGCATTCTGTCACAGCTGGAGTAGACGGTCACACTGAGCCACACAGCAGCCACAGACTGTGAACAACCCTCATCAGCGTTCCTGCTTTAAAGTCTTATCTAGCTTACAAACATGAACACACATCTTGTTCTGCACCTCTGATTAGTGAACAGGTCACCAAACAAACGTTCGCCGGGTAAATGTGCACTGCTGACCTCAGTTTGCAGGACAGATAATTAGTTGCTCAGCTTCAGCACACAGCATGCAAATACATGTGTAAATGTAACAGCACGCTGTCTGCTCATGACTTGTAGCTACAGCCAAGTTTCTTTACCTTATCTCTGGCTCTGGCTAACACCAGCACTCTGGCAGCCTGCCAGCTGCTGTCAAACAGACACATGACAGCCTTCAGCCAGCTGAGATGAAAAGCAGCATTTCTGATGTTTCTAACAACTTTTGTCCCTTTTAATAAAAAAAGAGCTATTAACAATATATTTTAATTTCAACACACTGATATTATTTTTAACAACCTAGAGTGATGACTAAATGTGATTTCAGTCTTCTGCCCTGCTGGTCGAGGCTAGACTTCTGTCATCCATCCTCATTGTGATTTTTTTCCTTCAGTTATATCTCTCTCTTTTAAATGCACCTACCTATACTTCCCCTTAATTTACTTAATTTTCTGTTCATCCATTTGCCCCATAGACCGACTGTTCAAAATACACACACATGCATCCACATACACTCGCATACACCAACATCAAACCAACAAAACATCATAACCCTGTTCTAATGATGTTAATGTCCTTAATCTTATTAATGCTCTTACTGTTCCCGTCTTCCTCGTGTTGTTTTGTCTGTGTTTTGTCTTTTGTCCCAATCAAATAAAGATACTACTAATAATTAATTAATAAAAAGGACGTTTATTGATGATCACAGAAAAAAACGAAATTATCTAATAATCAGAGTGATTTGATAGAAACTACTGATTAGCAATGGATGAATATAGAAGGCCTAAAAGTGATGGCTGACTCCATACACTGATGGAGACCACATGACGCGGTTGAAAGCTTTGGAAAAGGTAAGTGCCCCTTGAATTGGATTTATCTTCTGTCAAAACATTTTCTAACAGTGATGATGTAGTAGACAGAGTTGATGTTTTCCTAATGTACTGTTTTCTTGCCCTAACTAATTTATTTGAATTGCCCAATCTTAAACATATCTGAACCATTTCAGTTTCCACAGATGCATATAGAACAGCCCAGTAAATTAAAAAAAGCAAAAAAACAGGTGTCAAGAAGATGTTTTTCTTTTTGCTAATTCATAACATTTTCCTATGAGTGTTTGTAGGAAATGAGGATGCTCTGTATTCTGTTTCATATGCAGTTACTTCTAGATGAAGTGCCTTGCAAACTGTGTGAAAACTTTAGACAGTAGATTATAGCGAGCCAGCACATTTATCATTCCTAAGCCCATTCATCAAATGGACTGTCAGATTTAAAAATCTTGTTTTGTTTGCTTATGCGTTTTCAATATGAATTAAATGTTAAATAGATAAGCTAAACTCTAGCTTAAAGTCACCTCATTGTTTTGAATTGCAAAGCATTTGAGCTGGATCCTCTCAGAGAAATTGAACTGTGCAGATTCCTTTGATCTGCTCATTCATCTCAACCTGAGAGGACAAACTGATTCAACATCTGTAACCTTACTCCTGGGTGATAAATAAATGAAGATCAAGCTAGAGACAAGCAGATGTAAGTTCAAAGTCCAGAGGATAAATGCATGCAGGAAAATAAGCACCTTCCTCTTTTATACATGACCTCATATTGAAAATCTGCAGCACTGAACACGTTCTCCTTTTATCTGATGCCGAAAAGCAGCATGGATTATTCTCTCCAAGTGATTTAAGAGCAGCTGAAGCAGAAATGTACCTTTCTGATTTGTAGCCAACACATGTAGGCAATTAAAGCATGGAGGGCTTCCAGAGGTTCCCTTTAAAGGATGCATGAGTTCAAACAGTGTGGCCAGTTTTTACAAATCGGCTACAATTGGAGAGGAGGTCACAAGTGCTGTTTGTGCACTTGGTAAATGGGCTTCTAAATGATAAATGTGCTGCTCCCTATAATCCACTGACAAGTGTTTTTACAGTTTGCAATGCACTTTCATCTAACAAGTGAACAGCATGAAAATAGAATAAAATGAAAAAGAACAAAGAGCACCCTCATTTCCAACAAATTACAGTCATAGGAAAATGTTACGCATTAGCAAAACAAAACAAATCAAAAACCATTATCATGGAAACATGGTGCGTCTTTAGATGACATCTGTCGTGTTAGTGTGTCTCTTATCTGCAGTGTTCATAGCCAACAGTTTAACAGGACCACGGCTGTGCATAAAGCCACACACACACACACACACACACACACACACACACACACACACACACACACACACACACACACAATAAAGTAACATTAAAGAATAAAATCGTCATGAAAATGTGATAATAAGCATAGTGGTTATTAAGTATTTATTTTGGCAAATCAGGTGGTGGCTGGTGGCAAATTTGTCACTATCCACAAACACGTGTTTACATATCCACAAAAATACAGAGTGATTTGTAAACACTCATAATTTACTCTGTAAACACATATTTCAATTTCGCATAAAAATGATGAAATCAGAATAAAAAAAATGAATGATGAAGTTTTTTATCTTCAACGAGTGGAACAGCACTCCTGCAAAAGCTTCCCATCCGGCCCGCTGAATATCAGTGTATTCTTATGTTTTATTCCATTAACTGTGTTTGGTAACTCAGCCTTTACTATAGTTCAGGTTTTCATGTTGCTGCCTTGGAACCACACACAACAATGTGTTACTGCAATAGCAGTCATGTGATTGGGCTGTGATTGAGTCCAGGAACCATGATGCAAGGTTTTAGTGATGCTTCATACTATTATTAGCAACAACAACAACAACAACAACATTTTTTTTTTATATATAGCACAATTCATGTATACAATAAAATGCTACACAAAGTGCTCATCTGAAAAGCAAATCGTCTAAAGAGATAGATTTAGAATGCCAAAGACCTTCAGGGAGGCTGTTCCAGAGTTTTGGGCCATAATTAACAAAAGCTGACTCTCCGGGCTTCTGAGTTCTGGCCTCAGGAACGATCAAGTGGTTTGACTCAGAGGATCTCAGTGACCTAACAAGGTCATATGTCTTAACCATGTCAGACAAATAGGACGGGGAAAAGCCATTCGGTGATTCAGAAACCAATAAAAGAATTTTGAAATGACGTCTGTGACAGACAGGTAATCAATGTAAAGGTTTAAAGATAGGAGTGGGAGTGGGCTGTGTTCTGTATGCGCAGTAACTGACCAATAGCTTTCTCAGACACACCAGACAGAAGAGCGTTACAGTAATCCAGCCTGCTGAAGAAAAGGGCATGTATTCATTTTTCCATGTCTGCCCGCAAGAGAAATGATCTGATCCTTGCAATATTCCTGAAGTGATAGAAGGACACTTTAGTCATATTTCTAATATGATGCTCCAAAATTGAGGTCTGAGTCAATAATAATGCCAAGGTTTTTGACCTGTTCCTTGGAGTTTAGTGTGAGTTACAGTAGGTGTTCAGTTTCTCTCTCAGCTTTTGCTCCAGTAACAAGGATCTCAGTTTTGTCTTGATTTAGCTGTGGGAAGTTCTGAGTCATCCACAAGCTGATGTCTGAGATACATGTAATTAAGTTGATGATAGAACTGTAGTCATTTGAGCTTACAGAGATGTATAGCTGGGTATCATCTGCATAATTATGGAAATTGATGTTACGATTTCTAATAATGTTACCAAGTGCTAACATATAGAGACAGAAAAGAACTGGACCTAATTAGAGCCCTGAGGGACACCACATGTCAGGTCTACTTTATTAAAGGAGGGATCATTCATGGTCCATTGAACTGTTAGATAAGACCGGATCCATTTAAGAACTGTATCAGAGAGACCAACCCAGTGTCGAATGCAGTACTGACATCAAATGGGGCCAGCTCAGACAAGCTTTTTCTCATCACTGTTCGTCCTGAGGTCATTCACAACTTTGACTAGAGCTGTTTCTGTACAGCGCTGGGTCCTAAAACCAGTCTGGGATTTTTCAAACACATTATTGTCACTCTGAGATGGTTAAAAGCCAATTTTTAAAAAGTAGTGGAAATGGTATCAAGGGCGCAGGAAGAGGATTTCAACTCAGACAGCTTTCTTGATCATTTCCAAGTCCGCTGCAGTAAAGCAGTACATGGTGCATTTGGATTTTTGAGTAATACTGTGTGGTTCATTGTCCATCCTTTTCTGAGTAATGTTCGTTCTGATGGCCGTGATCTTATCTCTAAAATAAGCATATTGCATCCCCTTTGTTACTTAAACACTACGAATTTTCCCACTGTGGGATTAATAAAGGATCATTTTATCTCATCTAATCTTTTCTTAATGAGGCTCCAAAGTGCTTCACAGAAAAAAAAAAACAAAAACAAAAAAAACAAAGCAGCACGGATAAGAACCAACAAAACAGGTAAAGAAGAACCAAGTAAAAACAACACAGAGATTATAAAACATCATTGCACATAAATAAAGTTAGAAAATGTTAAACTGGCAATAAGCAAGCTTTTTGCTTTAACGAATCATTATGAAGTAATTTTGATCGCACAATATAATGAATACAGAATAATGACACCAGCTGCGTCTAGACTGCTTCTAGAATGGTTCCTGTACACACTTCATGCTTCTGTCTACTCTCATTTCCAAGATGGTGTTGATTGTTTCTTCATGGAAATTTGGGAACAAATGTGGTGTATTGCTAAGACTGCAAGATTGGACAACACTCTTACCTGAGCCTTGAAACAGAGATCTGCATCAAACATTACTCCAAGATTTCAGGCTGCCTGCTTAAAGTTTTTATTCTGTGAACCAAGCTTACTGTGACGCATGCTGGTGGAATGTGTGACTATGAACAACAATGAACTTTCAATGGGTCCCTGTGGACAGTCTTATGAAAGACTATAGGCCTAATATGTGTATATCTGCAGGTGAAAATCACTGAATTAGGTGACGATGGAGCACCTGGTGAAAGGGTTTTCCCCCCGTGCTCCGACCTTACTGTGACTCGAATATGTGTTGGAGTTGAGAATTTTTGTAAAGATACATTCCTGGAAATTTGGTGGAATCTAACTCAGCGTGTAAAACAGGGTCAAAAAACTGATGTCCATCAGACATCCAGAGCAGACGTAGCCTATACTGTAGCTCTCATGAGGATGTCTTATAGATGTCCAAACATTCTGTTGTTATTGTGTCTTTTATACAGCTAAAACAGATGTTGACAAACTTTCAGCTTAGCTCTTCTGAAGATGCTCTCTGTCTGTCCAACAGACAGACATTTTATGGATTTTCCAAAAAATGTCACTGGTTTTTATTGACACCTGTACAACGTTCAGAAAAGACGTCCTAGGACATCTACATTATTTGAAACAACATATTTTTCAAGCAGACCATTTAGGGAATGCTTGTGGCAATTGTTAGCTAATTAGACTAATTATTATTGTTGACCGCAGGCTCAGTCAGTATTGAACAGCCGTGAGCATGCAAAGCTGAAACTGAAGGGATACGTAGAGCATCATAGTTTGACCAAGGTGCTGTTTTTGTTAAGTTTTTGACAGTATTGAGAATGTCTTGATGTGTGTGATGTTTATAGACACGATAAATGCCATGCAAAATGAGTGAGCTACTCACAGCTGCAAATGTCAGATAAATTGAAGATGATTGAAACATTTTTGTATACCACAGTAGCTGACTGTTAGTCTGTATTGCATCTGTGGTGAGACAGCTCCACAAGCCTGTGGTAGAAAAACAAATATAAGTACATTTCTTGAGAAAAAAAAAAAATCTTTGCTTCCTGGGGTATGACAGCGTCATTCACTCTGTTTAAGTTCCTGTGTATTAGAATACATCTTACAATGTCTTACAGGTTACTGTAAAACAGAAACACAAAGATTCTTTGTAAACTGCAAATACACAATTAACACATAGTATATAACATGGAGTTGAAACTGGGACACACTGGGCTGTACTGTAAACTCTGACTGCTGTAAAAACAAATTCCAACACTTTCCCCTCAGATACCTCCTTGAATGCACTGATAATAACTAATAACTGATGCTCTTAGTTTTGTTTTTTTCCACAGAGGGATGACCTCAGTAATTCCTTACACGTTTGTGACGCCTCGGTCAGTGGAAAACACCTTGTGTTTTGGTTACATACGATTCCATCTGCTGTAAATGTACTCCAAATTTTTCCTCCTCTCTCCCTCCCTGTCTTTTTTTTTTTTTTTTTTTTTTCACTCTCTCACCCTGTGTGGTGTGATTGGTCAGTTTTCTGGTCAGCTTTCTGTCATTGTGCACTCTGGAGCTATAAAGCCACTGCCGGGGGTGGAGACACCCGCAGCCTGCTGTTTAATACTGGAGAACACTGCTATAAAAACTCACACACTGTTGCTTCTCTGTCGTCATTTACAAGAACAGTACTGACTTTGGATTTTTAACATTGCACCATGTGCAAAGGACTTGCAACGCTGCCTGCAACATGCTTGAAAAGGTAAGACAGGTGGATGAAATAACAATGATGCTTGCTAAAATGTAGCTTTTATCTGAATCTGTGCAAAAGCTCATTTTTATGAGCTTTCTCTTTTTATTAATGAAGAGAAACATTTGAGTTGACAACCCAGCAAATGACTTAAAACAGCAGTTAAATATAGAAATAGGAATCATTTGCTCGTTTACAGAAAGCAGTCTTTGTAAAATCAAGTTTTTGTGTGGACATTATTCCTGCAAGCACACTGAAATCTCAGAAAATGCATTTCAGTCACCGTCCTCTCTTCTGCCTCTCCACAGTGCCAAAGACATCAAGCACAAAATAAGCTTCTTGCTGCAGAAGCCTGAACCTCAAACAACAGATCAGAAGCAGATGAAAGAGAAGACGACCGATGCTGCTGCAAAAAGGTCAGAGCAACTCATCTCTGCTCGTTCAGTTTGTGGATGTTTAACAAACATTTCTTTGTGTTTAGCCTTCACTTCCGGGAGCTCAAAAAGACATCTGAACCCCTTTCACAAAGACTGTGATTGAATAACCTCACTCTCCATTCATGTTTCTTGAGAGGAGTTCTGTACATGTTGCATTAAAAGGAAGTCTTTAATTGCATTTTCATCTGCACAGAGAAATATGATGGAGATGGTTGTGTCAGCAACCACTAGGAGGATAAATTTCTCTAGTTAGAAAATGATCCATGTTGCCTTGTGCTAAACGTGTTTCATGTATTCAGTAGTTATCTTTAGTGACTGTAGGTGGGGACTTTATACTCTCTGATACTACTGCTGCTGCCTGTAACACCCACAGTTCTCCTATGGGGGATTAATAAAGTGTTATCTTATCTTAATATTTTAAGGTTGAGGACACGTTTGATTGATCTAGTGATTCTTTATCCACCTTGATTAAGTCCAAGGTACTGATGTGGAAAGTAGAGCTTGTATTGACGCACTTCATTGAAGAGCATTTAATTTCATGGGATCTCCTTCATGTGTGTTATTGTACTGCAGGTGTTGGTTTCTGTTACAATGGAGAACATTTCCAAAGCCTTTATGGTTTACTTCGATATATCATCACTACTTCAGTTACAGTATGAATTTTGAAATTCAGTTATGTTTGTTGAAGAATGTCTTGCTTTGGGCTTCTTCTGGTCTCAGTGACCTGGCTGTGCTCCCTCAGGAGGCCTGTTTGCAACCCTCAGCCTGACCTTTCTTTTGCTGTGACGTGTGACCCATCGAAAGACAATTAGAGATAACCAATATTCATTCATTTTCCTGCTCATTTGGTCAATGGCAATACCCCATTCCATTCCCAACACAAAGACATGTTGTAGCATCTGTGACATGCATTATTCAGGTGATGTATATGAATACAGATTACTCTTTTCTAACTGGATGTGGTCATTCATTATTTTCATTAATGCTAATGTTGTCCCTGAGGTGATGAAATCTATGGGAAGGCATTATTGCATTGTGGGTTTTGCTGTGTAAAGTCTGGTATAGTTATTTGCTGCCATTATTGATCAGTTACCATTATTATTGACCAGTTTAGAACAAGAGCAAAGCCTCCCAACAGTGCTGTGCTTTTATGCTTTTTACCTCTTCAATGGAGGAAAGTACTGCTACAACTATTACTTCATTAAACCACATGTAGAAATGGTTTTAACCCAACATTTCCAAATGGGATACATATTGCTTGGAATAAAAATGATAAAACTCAAGATGAAACCTGATCAAATACATCCTGAACACAGATAAAGCGTAATTTACCACAAAGTTTACATAAAAATAGTTGAATACTTATTGCAGCTTTTCTATAAAACTCAACCTCAATTAAAAAGCAGCCTTTATCTGTGTTGCAGGGTGCCGACTGCAGCTGAGGTGGAGAAATGGAAGGAGTCTTTCAGCCACGTGATGAGCAGTGAAAGTAAGTGTTGCATTATTGTTTCACACCTAAAAAAGTTCAACCTGAACTGTAACAAGGCTGATGAGCATGTGCTCAAATCCAAAAGAGACCCAAAGGACTTTGATTGGTACTCATAATAGTGACGAACAGTCGGACGGATGCTTGA
Source organism: Chaetodon trifascialis (assembly GCF_039877785.1). Classification (NCBI taxonomy): domain Eukaryota; kingdom Metazoa; phylum Chordata; class Actinopteri; order Chaetodontiformes; family Chaetodontidae; genus Chaetodon; species Chaetodon trifascialis. The sequence goes on along the minus strand of NC_092059.1, from coordinate 24,189,136 downwards.
CTCATTACTCATTAGTTCCCCAGCAGAGGCTCTCTCAGGATTTAAGTCAAAAAAAAAAAAAGCCTCAAAATAACATTACCATTCTCATGTGACATGATGGTGTTGTAATCATGGAAATATTATCAGACAAGGCTCTGACCTTCACATTACTCTCTGATGGTTTCCAGTAAGGTTTTGGCCATCTCGAAACTGATGCTTAACCTCTTTCTTCACTCTTCATAAAATTTTAAATAAAATACCTGGAGTTCAGAAGATGGCTCGAGCAGAGCTAATGAAGTAGCATCACCCTGCTCCATTCCTCTGACATGTTAATGCTGTCTTCATGATGTTGAAGGAAAGTTGCTGTTCTCATGCTCTGGTCCTCTGCTACGTGTCTCCAGGCACTACGCAATGAGCCCCCAGGGCACGCTGACCAGTGCAGAGTGTATATATGTCTTTTTGTGTGTATGTGTGTGTGTGTGTGTATAAGCCCTCTGAGATTTACTCTGTGTGAGTGTACGGAAACCAAAGGGGAGCAATGGCCTTGAGGGAACTAACTGAGATCTGACCTGCTCAGTTCCATGACCTCATCAGCTGACCTCCAACATTGTCATGTCTTCCCTCTTCCCTTCTGACTTCAGCTGTCAGCTCTCATTGGCCTGATTTTTTATTTATCTTAGAGTGGCCTCACTGTTTCCTCCATCTGTCTTCTTAGTCATGTAGGATTTTGGAGCAGTAGCAGTTTAACAAAGATGTGATTTCTGCAAAGGCCAAGATCTGTCTGTCCTGTGCTTTCCCATAAGCCTTAGGAGAAAACAATTGTGTTGTGTATCTAAAAAAAACCCCAAAACAAAACAGAATGTAATTATTGCTCCTTGGCTTGATTTATTTTATGGCAATTTGTATAATATAATTACGCTGCTTTCATGCTCCCCGGCTTTGTTCAGTGAGTGCTTATTTTCTCTTTGGAAGATGAACATTTGAAATGAATTTTCATCCATTGCTCACTCTTTTAACAAGTTTCTATTGCCAGAAATTCTGAAAAGATTTAGGTCCATCTGCAAGGGCAGAAGAGCTCTCCATTCCAGTTTTGTGCTGTAGAGCAGTCCAGCTAATCTGGCCCACGGACACTCAGCCTAAAATGCAGCTTCATACACCAATTGTTTTTATGTTGTTTTGTCTGTAATGTCTCTGAATGGTGTAATAATGATTAATTCCCTTTTCTACTGCATTCAAACCCATATATGGCTTCCAAAGTGGTTTCCAGCATTTTGACAGGTGTTTCTACCTAAAATAGGACCAGTGTAACTGATTCTGTCTGCCAGATTTGGCATACAACACTGTATTGTATTATTCTTTAAAAGGATTGTCAATATATTACAGTATCGATACACCTTACCAGTACAGCATGAATCAGCTTTACCAACGTGTGTTATCACAAACCTCTACTCTCGTGGGTCTGTGTGGTGCATTAAAAAGAACCATATTTTTTCTGCCTGTGTTAGTGGGCCGTGCAGTCTTCACCAGCTTCCTGAAGTCAGAGTTCAGCGAGGAGAACATGGACTTCTGGGTCGCCTGTGAAGACTACAAGAAGACTGCACCTTCAAAGCTGGCGACCAGAGCCAAGCAGATCTACCAGCAATACATTGAAGCCGATGCTCCTAATGAGGTACGGCCTTTTTATCTGAAACTCAGGATCACTCTGGTGATATCAAATGTCAAACCATTAGTGAGCTTGAGCAGAATGAGTGTTAAAAGCGGAAAATTTGAAAGACAAAACAAGCCAGAAAGGATTCTAAAAAAGGCAATGAAAGAGGCCGAAAAAGTCAAAAATGTCAACATCATTTTGAGGCCTGAAACATAACATATGCAGAACTGTAAATCTTATTAATGCGACTGCACGCTCTCCTCCACTGAAGTGAATAATTGAAGCTCATTGTGACTGCAAAGCTATGAATAATGCACATGCATTGCTCCGCTGTTCTAATGACCATTCAGTCACCTTCCTGGCTTAAACTCAATGGTTTTATCATTACGAAGCTGGATGCTGAGCACGGATGAAGGAATTTTCTTGCTCTACTCAATTCAGTCCTCTGGGTTTATCCTCAAAGAAAATGAAACAAACAGAGAGTATAAATTTGGGTGTATTTTGTTACACTTTTCACCAGAGCCAGTCCTTATGACAGTGTTTCTCATATTTTTACCTTTATTGTTTCTTGTATTTTATTTGGTTCCTTAACAGGTGTTTTTAGCTCTCAGAGGAGCTGGATAATATTTTGCTTTTCTGAGTAACTTTCCCCTTCCAACAGTCTTTTTCCATATGTGTCAAATTACAAGTTCAAATGTATTTTTATTTTAGTACCTTCACCCTTTCTTTCCTCTCACTCTGTCATTTAAGGTAAACTTAGACGCAGTGACCAAAGAGGAAATAAGGCAGAACGTCAACAATGCCTGCCCGTCATGTTTCAATGAAGCTCAGAAGGTGATCTACACTTTGATGGAGAAAGACTCCTATAGGCGCTTCCTCAACTCTAAACTGATCCAGAGTCTGTGCCAGACAGAGATCACAGCTGCTCAGGAGCAGAAGGAGAAGAAAAACTGGGACTGTGCCAAGAACAGGGAGGTGTTAACTGGTGGCGCCTAAGTAGCAAAAAACAGCAGGAAAGACAAGAAGAACGTGCCAAAGACTAACGATGTATGAGAAGGTAGAAAGTGGTAAAGATCGGTTTGTTTTAGTGTCAAGTGTTTGTAGAAAAAAAGCAGTGGTTTAGAAGGTGACTTAAAGGTTAATGTGGCATGTGGTCAAGACTTTATTTCTTTTTTTTAAGACTTGTCCTTTAAGAGCTGTAAGTGGCCGCTCTGTATCCAGTTGTGCGTATGCCAGAAAAAGACTTCAATATTTCCCATTTCTGCTTTCACTAGCAGCTGTCAGGTGTTTTCCCAAATCGCAACGCTTGATAGTAACTGTTAAAATATCTCATAGTGTATTTCAACATGCATGTATACAGAGAATGTTTAAATGTTTGCATTATGAAGCTCAGCTTTGGTTTCTGGTTTCACCACAAAACATAACCTGCTCTTCAAGTCATGGTCAGGTTATATTGCTACTCACAACAGAAAACAATCGACAGCTACCTCCATCAAACAGACACACCTTCAAACAGACCTGGGAATCCTGAAACAATCCAGTCAGTGGAACAGTGGATTTTTATTTATTTGAGTAATAACAAAGCATGCAAGTTAGATCTTTCAAGAAATGTATCAACTTCAGAACACAGACAACAACATCACACGTTTAGTGATGTTCAGCGAAAAGCAGACTATCAGTATTGAAATCATCAGTGTTTAATTATGAGGTGAACATTAACCCAGCATAGGTGACGTCACATTGGAACTTCACTGATTGAACCATCAGTTATTCATTTTCTGTGCAGCGAGTGTTGGCTGTCAACAGACAGTTCCGCCATATTGACTTGAGCACATACAGTGTAATGCGACTTACCCTGTCACGTGTCCACACAGCACATGCATAATATTGTTGTCTATCTTCTCATCACATCCAGTAAGTAAGCAGCTGTATACCGTATCTCAAAGTTTCACCATGGTAACAGCTGGCTGCGCTGTATAAACGAGATCTCTGTACTGTGCAAGTGTTGGCTTTGTCTAGTTCCAGTGGGAATTTCAAGCATGCTTTATATTGGAGTGTTGATTTTCTGTTGCATGCTATATAATTACCAAACAGGAGGAGAGAAGCTCAAATTGTGACTCCTGTAAGTCAAACTATGTGCAGATGTTTATTAATGTGGTCTGTGCAGGGTACTAAACAGTGTGTTCACTTTCAATGAATGTATTTTTGTGGCCTTGCATACTAAAATGTTTTATCAACACGTATACTGTGATGGATAGAAAACTAAATACTGTATGTAGATATATATCAAATGATGTTATTGTCCTATTTGTCATATCTATGACTATTCACAAATAAATGAATAATCAGTGCTTTCGTGTTGTTTGTCTTGTTTCAGTCTGAAGCTTTTCAAGAGTGTGTCAGTCTACAGCCTGTGTAGCAGCTCAGCTCCACCTGATGCTACGTTAGCTTAGCTTTTTCTTTAATAAATGTCAGCATGCTGACCTGCATGTTTTCACGGTTTGTCCCAGCTGTTTTGCTGCTGCTTCTTGTTGACCTCAGTAGATTGTGGATGGATTTAGACCATAATATATTTTCCATTTCTTCATTCAGTATCAGCTGTCAGGAGTTTTTCCAAAGGTTTATAGTAACTGTTTAGATATTTAATACTGAATTTCAACATGCATGTATACAGAGAATGTTTAAATGTTTGCATTGTGCTTCACTGGTTTCACAGCAAAACATAACCTGCTCTTCAAGTCATGGTCAGGTTATATTGCTACTCACAACAGAAAACAATTGACAGCTACCTCCATCAAACAGACACACCTTCAAACAATCCTGCTGCCAGTGGAGCAGTGGATTTTTTTGTTATTATTTTTTTCAGTAATAACAAAGCATACATGTTAAATCTTTAAGGAGATATATCAGCTTCTCTATAATAATGACCCAACTGAACTGTAGCTGATGAGAACACAGACAACAAAATCATACGTTTAGTGATATTCAGTGAAAAGCCTTATAAAAGTAAAGATAACGATCACATGAGCGTTTAATTATTCTACATTATTTTATTCTGTCTAGCAGCTTTATGAGGCTCCACTTGATAATAATGTTACACCATCCTGTCTGTTTCTTTAGTTGTGGATTGCAGATGAATTTAGGCTAAAAATCTGTTTCTTCTATGACCCGGTAACATCAGATAGCATTACTGACAGAATGTTACTGGATGCGAGACTGACATTGAAATTTTGGCCTGATGATAGGGATATATTTAAAAAAACACTACATTGAAATATCTTGTATGGGGACCAGAACTGTACCAAATTTCATGGCAACCCCCATAATAGCTGTAAGGACATCTCACTGAAATGCAAAAATGTCAACCTCATGGTGCTGCAAGAGGGCATGAAAACAGACCACCAAAGGATTCATCCTCTGGTGACCTTCAATATCTAACAAAATTTCATGGCAGCCCGTTCAACCGATTAATTTTGGACCAAAGTGGCCAACTAATAACTGAGCGATGCTGCCAGCTCTAGACCCATGACCCTTTGATCACAGATTGCAAGCCAATTTCATTTAAATTCAACACAAATCCAGTGAGCAGGCTCGAACACATCATCTGGGAAGGGCACTGAAAAACAAGACAAAAAAAATAAATAAATAAAACAGAAACAAAATAAGACAAAAACTTAAAAGAAAGGAGACAGAACAGAAGAGTTAGTTCAGAAGTGAAAGAAATATATTTATTATTATTCATTTATCCTTGAAGAGGATTTTTCATGTTCTCAGCTCACACTGTCCCTTTGTAATCACACAGCAATCACTAGCAGACATCAGGCAGCCTCCGCTATCTCCGGCAATGATATCCGCAGAATCTAACATTGTTATCCAATAATCACTCGACGTCAGGACAAAAGAAAGAAAACAGAAAGCCACAGCCAGTGGATAGAGAGCTATTCATGATTGGTTGGATAGTGGGACCAACACTGTTGAAAACCTCTTTGAGAAATCTGTCAGGCAGGAGGGGTTCAATTTGGCCATTGTGTCCTTCAGAGTGCACAATGACAAGGCCTCAGAGTAAATGTGCAGGCAGAGGGGTTACAGTTTGGAGAAGAGCGGCCAGAGTTTGCATTTATTTACATTGTGAAGAAGGATAAAAATTACTTGACGGTTCGTTAGCTGATTGGTAGATATTAGCTCTTATTTGATATTATATCACCAGGCGGTGGCATTTACATTCGGCTTACGTGCATTTTCTCTTCATTTCTCTGGTGGTGTTATTTAGCCAAAGAGAGTTAACTTTTTGCAGTTGCAGTGGAGTCAAGTACAGCTTTATATTTATTGCTGAGGTTGTTCAGGGATTCTTCTGTAGACATATTTGATTTGTGCTTATTGCTACAGTATATGTAGACTTAGTAGTGAAGGTCTTATGAAATCTGTCAGCAGAGTTTGTATTAAGGACACAAGAAGAAACAAGAAGTGCAGGAGCAAGAAGGTGAAGGATGGACTTAAAAATGATAGCTTTGTGGTTTGTGTCATAATGACAGTTAAATTATGACATTTGAATGTTAGTTTTAAACTTTCAAAAGCTATTTCTGAAACAGCTCACCTTCAGAACATAACATTCAAATCCTATTTTTAGCCATCAAGAGTTGTTGTTTTGGCCTTCTCTGTGTCTAAGACCAGTTCACCTTGTGGACTTGTGGACGGTCACGCTGTTTACTGCAGCTGCATTCACACTCACAGCCTAACTCCATGCCTATTTAAGGGCAACACGTTTGGGACCATGACGCACTATACAGTTAATAAGTTTGCTTAAATTTAATCTTCCGCAAATCTAACTTGAACAGACAGGGAGAAGGCAAACATGCCTAAATATTTACTTTCTGTTAAGTCTGCCTGCCTGCTTTGCTGCCTAGTAAGGCACAAAAATAGAATAAAAGATGACTAAACAGTTTTTTTTTTAGAGGCAAAATCTGTAAAAGTGCTTGGGTAAATAATCCGGCAGCATCCTTACAGGGGCCCTTTAAAGTGGATTAGTACTCCAGGGGTTTTTCCATGCAGGCCTAAAATGGGCTGGTGTTTGAAAACATCCTAACCATGCTAAGCTGATGCTGCTATTCAAGCTATGTTGCTGATTGATTTATCCTTTGAGAAGATGATTGCAGTGACACGTGTGCCATTTTTAGCTAAATTAGTCCTGAGGAAGAGCCATGCATACAGAAAAAGGAATAAACACACACACCCGCTCATGCCTGCACAAGCCGACAATCTCCTTTCTCTCTGATATACTGCCGTATGTACGTTGGCCTCAGTATGCTTGGATTTTACTGCTAAAACACAGGAGTCTACAAGAAAGTGATAAATCCATTGGGGCCAGTGTGAATTCTTATCTGTCATCTAAAATTAACGTGAGTGTAGGAGTAGTTAGAGGGACTCTGTGAGAGGGCCAGCAGATAGAATTTGGAGCAAATCATTCACATTTTGGACCAGAGCTACAAATGGCTGATATTTTTATAGTGCTGTTCAATACCACTACTTCATCATAATGATGAAAATGCTCAAGATGAGATGGACTAATGTTTAATCCAAGGAATTCTCAGTAAGGTTTAGAACATAAACAGAATTAAATAATTCTCCATTTAAACCAAGAATAATTCAATTATTAGTGTAGCAGCTTATTAAGACAGGATTACGTATTTTTAGTTGCCAGACACATAGTCACCTGCTCAATTGTCAGCATAAAGTGTTGAGTGTAACACATTATAAAAGTGACATGTTGCAGTAATATTACTTTCTCCCAGTAATGAAGTCATATAACATGTTACTAGTAACCAAGATTTCAGTAATAGTATTACAATTAGCATATCATTTACCACATTTCCTTCAGCTATTTGACTTTCAGCAGTCACAAGTGGCACCAACACTTCAACAATTCAAAATAGAGGAGACAATACAGAAATGTAACACCCACCTCGCAAAAAACATAAATCAGCACTAAAATGACAATTGCTGACACAAACCACCATGTTCTGAACGGACACATGACAAACATTAATGTTACAAAGTAACATTTACATCTTGGATTGGTTCCTCTCTCAGGTCCTCATGTACAGTGTATAACACCATCAAGACCTGAACTCTGCTCTCAAAGGGTAGTATTTTCATCAGTGCTGGTGGAGCAGGGGGGCTATTATAGGGCCTCTCTCTTAGCCAGTGTGACTGATAGGAGGAGTGCTGTTTTAATGTCTTTGTGGACTCTAGTGAAAGGCTTGTACCTGGAAACCAGTGCTTTCAGTTCTCCAGGCTCGGAGCACAGTACCTCCCTACAGAGCTTGGCCTAGAATCAAGTGTTTACCTAACTGACTATGAAAAAGCTCTGTTCACAGGCACTTACACTCAGAACTACAGGAAGAAACAGACATTGTTAAAAACAAGAACAACAAAGCTGAACAAACATAGGTCAAAGTAAGAATAGAACTTAATAGCCATACATAAAAAGCAACAATCAAATCTGCAGATTATTAACAAATACAAAGTAATGAAATAAATATACATTTAATTTACTCTTAATTAAATTCCACAGTGAATCATGAAATTATTTCTTTTTATTTTGCTTCACTTTCATTGACATGAGAAATCAATTGTATCTTAATGTAGCCATCACATACTTCAAGTGCAATTTTACATTGAGCCTCAAAACACCTGCTCTAACAGCTTTTTTTTTTTTTTTTTAACAAATTTAAAATAGGCTTGTCAATGCAACACTTCAGCCCACAACGGCTCTGTCCATCTGTCCCTGAATTAAATATCCAGCCCACATGTTGTTGAGCTGATGATTACGTGTTAACTTTCTGGTTGTAGCTGAAATTGAACTAAATGAGTGAGTGGCAGAGGATCATCAAAGTGATTAGAATTCATCCTGAGGGGAACATGAATGTGTGTAGCTAAATTCATCGCAATCCATCTGGCAGTTAGGACATTAAAGACAGTGAGACTCTAAAAAGTGTAAATATCAACCGCATGGTGGTGCAAGAGTGAAATTCTAGGGATTGTCAGGGTCACATCGGTCATATCTGTACCAGATTTCATGCCAATCCATCCAGTAATTTGAGATATTTCAGTCTCGACCAAAGTGGTAGACTGGCCAACAGACAGAACAACATTGCCATTCCGAGAGCCATGATGCTTGGCTAACACATATCGACACTGATTCAGATAATCTGTTTGTATTGCCTTGCATCAGGGTAACCATCTTGGAATAATACTTTTATAGCCTTCCTGTGACCACATATATTGAATGAAGCTGCAATATCATCTAAGATTAACACAAAACTGAAAATTCAGGATGTAACATTTAACAATGAACATTAATCAGCAGTAAGGAAGTAACATGCATGAGCATTTCAGTTTTTTTCACCAGTTCCTGTGCGTACAGAGGGATTTCCCACCATTGACCACACACCACTGACCACACAGGACACTACAGGACCTTATATGTGAAGTTTGGAAAAAAAGAAACATATCTACAGCTTCTCATATAGGGGATGTGATACACATGGCTTGTGTTTGTGTGCTCTCTGGGCCTGCAGCTGTAATACTAGCCAGCGTCTGCTCAGGCCAGGCTCTCAGGCCTGATCAGAGCCCCCTTCAGCGTTAACCTGCTTATTGCTGGACGTACCCTCCTGCCTTCCTAACGCCAAGCAGCTGTGAGGCCTGCTAATTAAAACCTGACAGGATGATCTGGTGCTCTAATGTGATCATGCATGCAAGGAAGCACGTACACGCTGACACATGCACGCGCAAATCCACTTATCTCCACCGCACGAACATGCGCATACACTCAGTACATACATCCCTAGGGCTGAAGTCTGGATCTCTGGCTTATTGTAGTGAGAAGTTTGAATAATAAACACTGCAGGGTCAATGTGATTCATCTCACTGTGGTGTCTGGTTTCTCTTTTTGTTGTGCTGTATTTATGTTTGTGCTGGTGCTAACATCCGTGCGAGGCTTAAAAAGCAGGTTTGTGTCAGCCTTGTGACATGTTTTTCACACTTGGTTGCAATGATACCTTCAATAAGCATTTATGGGACACTAGATTTGATTTCAGAATAAAAGTGTGTACCTGTAGATGAAATCTGACTTGCTGTCTTCTCTGTGTTGCTCTTAAACTACTGATGCTCCACCTGACTCTGTATAATGTGACAATGCCATTTCTCTGGCTGTTATCAATGACTATTCAAATACTAAGAAATTTTATACATAATGATTTCTTAATGTAAAAAGTTAACTTCCAGTGAAGATGAGCAAACAGCAGAACATCAGACATCTGCATCAGAAACATCAGTAAAACTGCATGACAAGACATCTGCACCACAGGGTATCAAATGCTATTAATTTTATGTCAAAGCAGTTTATAAACCATTTTTCAGAACTGAACTGATTAGATTAACAGTTAGATTAATAAATATCAAAAATTGCATGACACAAGCTATCAAAAATATCAATTTGATTAGAAAATTATATTAACATCACGAATAAATGACAGTAATATAAAGTTTGACACTTTAGAAAGTCTTTTTAAATTGTATAATGTTTGCTGGTTTAGTCATACACTGACTTTCCAAGTTAATTGTTAATTGCAGCAAAGAGCAGTGGGGCCAAGGCAATCCATGAAACTCAAATGACATAGTCTGTGCTACCTCTGCAAATGCTATTTGTTCAAATAATAATTGGAGGTTCAGTTGAAATGACCAGTGCCTTCTCCATAATGCAGAAAAGGGTAAACAGCTTTCAATTTTACACATCATTTTCAACATGTGATCACAAGATTATGTATTTCTGGATGCAGGTAACAAAGTCAGCTCATACGTACCTCAAGCTGTTTGAGGGAGTGTTATATATACAGGAGGCTTGATCAGAAGATGAGGTGCAGCTGAACCAGCAGCAGCATCAGCAGGACGATTAGCTGATAAGGAGCAGGTGTAAAGGCCACAGAGACAGACTGAGGGCAGCTGGTGAGCAGGAGAGAGGTGACTCAACCTGGAAAATGCATGAAAGATGTTCCCTCTCATGACAGAGAGTCACTCTGCAGTCAGAATCACAGCTATAGAAATGGACAAGTGTAAAAATACACAGGTAAAACTGTGTGATGCATTTATTATGTGTTGTTTCCTGCGTTGTGCTATAAAGTAGATAATACAGGTTTAAATGCTCTACCATGATAATATATGTTAAGAGGTTCCTTTCAGTGTTATTGAGATCGTGATAGATGGTCATAGATCAACATCAGTGCACACTCACTGTTGAAGGGCACTTCCACTCCATCTTTTCTGGGTTTGGTTAAGATGGCTAGATGGCTGCATAGATTCAACAGGTTGAGGATGTCAGGTGGTCTTCCTCATGTAGGATTTAGTGGCATCTAGTGATAAGGTTGCAGATTGCAACCAATTCAATACCCCTTCCCTAACCCTCCCCTTCCAAGTGTGGTGGCTGTGGAAAATGCAGAAGACACTCTGCTCACATTTCAGGACTATGATGCTTAGTGCTTGATCAATAATATCTGAGGAACATTTGAGTGGTGCATGGTTCTGTGAACTTGGGCCCAATGCTCCTCGACAACCACAAGAGCTGCCACTGCAGTCCCCTCAGGACGCCCTCTCCATATTTTGCGCTTGGTTTCTTTCCATTTAAGCTCATCAACATCCATTCACTACCACTGACCTCACTGATTTCCATATCTCATTTCTTTAATAAAAACATATGCTTTGGATCTCTCCCATTATTTGCCATGATCTATGTATAAGGAGAGTTAAAGAAGTGCTGGAGTGGACTGCTGTATTTGCCAGCCTCTTCAGTGATAACTTATGGCAATATACAGTGGACTGTGCATCTGACTGTGCACAGCTCTCACTGCACTGTAGGAAACTCAGCTTGTTGTAATCGTGTAAAGTGGTCTTCTGGCCACTAGCACTCCTTCTCTGCTGTTGTGCTGCTTGGTTTGTTGTAACCTGAGTTTCAGCCCCCTCACCTTCTGTCTCCCTCCCCACAGATACATCTTAATGACCCCACATTTGATAATGCAGCTGTGAACACTTTCTGCTCTTAACATTAAATGAACAGCTGTATTTTGCTTTAATTTCTACTGTAATTATTAATCTTCCCTCACTAATACAATCTTAATTGAGTTTGCTTCTGTTTATTTGGAATGCAGATTCTTAAAAAAAAATCCTACCCATGACATGTACTAGGCCTGCTGACCTGAATACGACCAAAACCAGCTGCACATCGAGCTGGTGTTGTTGAAGCTGCCAGATTCTGCGACTGGGTCAGAGGGGAGCTGCTTAAGCCGCCCCTCTCTGAGTCGCCGCTTTTCTTGCAAATTTATTGCAAGCTTTTGCACCTCATTGTTGTCTTTTAACGTTGTGCAGTGCTTCTCAGAGGACTAGGTGTAACTGCACTGATGCACGTTTCCTCACGCCAAGCTGTCCTCCCTCCACCATATCGAGGAGACTCGAGGAGTGTGAGTTGTGTCAAAGACAAAATAATTTTCCATTTTTAAGAAGGCACCAAGTTAAAATCCATTTTCATTGGCAGTCACCTAGCAACATTATTCTCACAACTTAAAACAGGGTGCCAAACAAAATATGCACTCGTGTCAGAAAAACACCATCGCTGGAGGGCAGATTGATTCCGATGTGGAAAGAATTGGCAGCTCTGGAAGCAGTGACGCTCCCTTCACTCTAAAGCAAACAGTTCATGTGTTGTCAGTTCTGCTGACAGCTCATACCGCTCAGACCTTGACCACGAAACCCTGTGGGAGTAGCTTTTTTGTCAGCGGTGGATCTCGCTGCTAGCCACGGATATCACCGGGGAAATGGCAGAATGTTCTTTTATTTTCTCACAAATGAAAACAGAGCTTTCTTTTTCACAAATGTGTATAAAAAGCCCAGAAGTCATGAGAACTCTTCGCCACACAGCGACTTGAGGAAGCGTTTTCGTCTGTAAGGAGAAAGCGAGCAATCAGCTCTGTGCGCTCACCGATCCTGCAGCACCCACGCCCTCACCCTTTTAATGATGCTTGAGTAAACATAAACAGCGCTGTAAAGTTTTATGGTATTGATCCATCCACAGACTATTCTAGCCTCTGGAGTGCAAATCTGAATAGATGGCAACATGTCTGTATAACTTTCTGCGTAGATGTCTCTCCCATAGGTTGAAAATTGATTCCCAAAAAAAAGATGACCGTATTGAACTTACAGTGTGGTTTCTTATCCAGAGTCCGATCACTGTTTTTGCTCCAAGAGGCAGATTTGAAAATGTCTGCAGGTCTGCTTGTGCTTAGAGGGCCAATCATTACTCCTGGCAAAGCAAAAGAAAAATAATCTTTCTATGAAAATGTTATCATGAAACGCTTTCCTGGGTGATGTTCTTCATCTTCTGTCACATTTGGAGGAAAATGTGGTCAAGTAAGAAAGGTCAAGTATCAGTAGTAGTGTTACCTATTTTTTTGTTTTTATCTGCTAAAGCTCCATTTCTTCAGTTAACGGTTTCAAGAACAGATATGGGTTAGCATAAAAAACATGAACGAACCTGTGCTGGGAAACATTTAAAGATGAAACATTTAAAACTGACGTCACGCATGACGTCAGTTTTAGAGCTCTGACTTGTCATGTACGCTCACACATGATCAGAAGCCTCCGGAAATGTGACCGTATGCTGTACATGTAAAAGCAGTGAGTTAAACTCAACAAAGCATTTGTCAGAAATGTCACTCATCTCCTTTGGGGACCAGAGGCATGTGACCTTTTCCATCTATTTCTAGGAACTGCGGTGGTAATGGATGCATCCACGCAAGCTGCTGTTAGTGTTTGAGTTGGCAGCCAGCTCCTCAGCTGCATCTGCTTCCACTCACGTGTTTTAGTGGCAATCTCTTTACATGCTGCCTCTGTTTAAAACCACTCATGTACTCCGAGGAGGAATTATGTCAAGAGGGAGCAGATTTACCAAACACGTCTTCTGTAGTCTTAAAGCTATTTTCCCTCTGATTTTTACCCAATCCTGTTCGACTGTGTCTGTTTGATGTCAGTAAAGATAAGGCACCATGTGTCACAGAGGGAGTGTAAAGTCAAGGACTGGGAAATTCAAATTGGGAACAACTTTGGGGAGAAAATCACAAAGAGGTTGTCCATTTATTTTTTACTTTGAACAACACTAAGCATCTACAGCCATGCTAGCAGATCTGTGAGGCTGTACTTAGATACAGCATTGATTTGAGCTAAATGCTAATCAGCATGCTAACATGCTCATACAGTAATAGTAGGTTGACTGTAGAAATATCAACAATATGTTCATCAACTTAGTTTAGCATGCTAACACCACATTTGAACCACCACCAGATGACAATATGGAATAATAGAATAATAATAATAATGATAATGCCACATTAATAAAATTGTAACCTAAAAATGTAAAGGTTTTCTGTGGATTTTTAGACTTCTAGTGGCACTATGGAGCTATATTTCTATGAGTGGGTCCATGTTTGTCCACACACACACACACACACACACACACACACACACACACACACACACACACACACACACACACACACACACACACACACACACACACTCAGGTGATGCGATACACAGTCCTAACGATGATGTCACACATTGATCTACAGGTAGTGGTAACACACGAAGATAAATGCTCCATCAAAGGCAGGGAGGATGAAGACTACTAACACGTCAACGAGCCTGTAAACAATGCAGGATTGTAAAATATACTTAAATAAACAACTTACGTTAACAGCGTTTTATGATTGAAGACATGCAGTCGCCACCTTTCTGACAGCTCAATGGTACACGCAATGAGTGACACTGAAAACAAACAGAACTTTTGTTTGTTTAAAAGAAATCTCCACAGGGCCTCTTTAACATGTCATTATTAAGATGACAAATTTGGAGGATTTTGTGCCATTTGCATTGGCATTTCTTTTTGGAGTACGCTCTAGTTTTATGAATAGTTATCTAATGAAGAAAAACAAAGTGACAATTGGAAGTCAGGTGCTTCTTTGTTTATAGCAGTGAAAAGACTGGGAAGAGTCCTTGCCAGCTCTCCATTCAAAGAATCATGGGTTCCATTGTCGTACGTAAGAACAACTTAGACACAATTGCTTGGAAATAATCGATATTTACATGTAAAATAAATACATCTTCAGGAATTGTATGCATATATATTTTTATGTGGTCGACTCCAAAACGTACATGCAAGGCTACATCAAATAATGCATACTTAGCACTGTTAAAGCCCTTATTGATTTTTCTGTGACACAAGTGTTGACTTATAAGCACTTCAGTTTATGACACCAGACTGGCCAATCTGTGCCATAATAAACACTTGTCAGTGTCACTTGTCAATAAAATGTAAATAAGTCACTTCGATTTTTAGATTTGTGGGTTGTTCCAATGCCCTTAAGTTACACATTCAATAATTCAGTGAAGAAGTCAAAATATATGTCATTCCTGATCAATAGCATTTGAAGTTTTTCAGATGACTGTGGAATAATTGGATTTTAGGGAACAATAAGGACTTAAAAAGTGCTGAAAAACTAGATAACAATATATCTTGTGTTGGTTAAGACATATATGCTTTTGTTTAATATAAAAAAGCATTAAAGAGTAAATATAATCACACTTTCTGATAACTGCATTCAACTAAAAGTGTATATTTTAGACACTTCAACATTGCACACTGACACCAAATCCACCATCACATCCGTCTATGTCTCAGCTTAGTGTTTTGTTACAGTGCGTGGTAGTGAATGATAACCTGTGGCAGAAAGTGTGGAGTGTTAACCTGGAGTATGTAAAGAAAGTGAAAAGTATAGATAATGTTAGATTTACCAGCTGTGACTATTTTGATTGTACGTGTGAGATTGCAATGCCGATATTTCCTTCAATTTCCGTCAGTGACTTTAAACTTAAAGTTTGATTTTAGACTTTAAATATGATGTGATCTGTGACTTTTAATTAAAAAGACAATAACAAAATGACGCTAAAAAAATCAGTGTTGGCATTCTCTAGTGCTGCAACCATGCAAGTTCAGTCTCCCATGTTCTTCACTGGTGTGTTAGTGTCTTCTTGGTGACTCAGCATGCATACATACAACTTTGGTATTATCACATGGGAAACAGACCTTTCTCTGTTAAAATCACGGCTATGTTCGCTTCTTTTTCTGACATTCCCTCCTACTTGATTTTCCCATCTTAGCAACTTGCAGTTTAGTGGTAGCCAAGGAGCTCGACCACTGAGCCAACCAGCCAGCACTGTTCTCAAGGATGGCTCTCACAGGACGCAGTGCAACCAAAAGGGTTTGGTGAACATCCAAACTTACTGTCTATGTGAGTGTGAGAGAGTGGAGGAGACAAAAAGACTGTTATGCAATAATGATTAGTCATGCATTGATAATGGAGGAGGGTCCACTCTGTAACAGATATTTTATTAAAATGTCAAAATATTGGATCCTTGCTGGAAATGATTCAATGAATCCATTGATTTAAATCTGTCAGTCTATTTAGAGTTTTCCCAGTGGTTTTCTCTCATAAACAGAAAAAGTTTTTGGTTATATCAATTCCAGTGTCTCTCAGTGAGACTTTTATGTCTGCGGTAAGGGAATGAGGGCCGAAACTAGGCTCTAACATTTCTGTACATTTAAGGTCAGTGTATTTGGGGTCAAGCTATAAGGTTGGCAAAACTACAGAACACTTTACATTTATTTCATATTTTAATTTGTTTCATTTTGATTGCATCATAACATGACCCTTAGAAAATGTTTGCCTTCTATTGAAAAGAATCCATCACCTACATCAGCTTCACATTAAGGCATGGCCAACTAGGCGGTAGCAAAGGGTGTTGACGACATGACACAGGTCAAAAGGTGAGTAAAGTTTATTATGAATATAGATTTTTGAAAATATTAGAATGAAGATCCCCTCAGAGGTGCTAGTGTATTACTGGCCGAGGGCACCAATATGGCGAGAAACGTCCCTCCATTAAAACTGATCTACTTGGGATCATTTGTAGATTTTTTAGATCAGATATTGTTTGTTGATAGTGAGGACAATACGGAGTGGGCCAAAGTAAGACTATAAAGTCCTTGGAGTTTGCTACAGAATACAAGGGAGTCAGTGGGGTCAAGCTGACACCTTGACTTTGAGGCACACGTGTAAGTCAGATAATGTTTTCAAGGGATCATTCCATGAGAACGCTTTGCATGCGTCCAAAAGCTGATGAACTGACTTCACGGCCTTGTTGAAAAGACTGAGCGGTATGTTCATCTTAGAAACACGTTTGCGTTTGTTTGGACAACCTGGTATCACGCCAAGAAGTGTAATGCAGTACAGTGTCACATTTTACTGTCAAGGCATGAAAAGGACACATTCTCATTCTGTGGTCAAGCAGCAGTAATGAATATGCAACAACAACGTTAGACTTTCAAAATAATGCTTACTGAGAATCATGTCAGGCAATGCTTGCAGTTTTGTCAGTTTTAGGCACTGAAACTACTTGGTTAAGTTTAGGTAAAGGAAAAGATCATGGTTTGACTTGACCCTGGTCTCCTGTGTGAGGGTCGTGTGTGTTCCACCACTGACCTCCACCCTGAGGTGGACTATGTTTGTCTATACTATCTTTGTCCTTTGTACTGCACCTTCATACACGCATGTACTTTTCGCACCTATGCGAGGCAAAACATGACACTGACACACTCTCCTCAAGTGGAACGGTGGGTCTACTGCACACTTTGGCGTGAGACTGGGTTGGTTTTGATGTGGACATGTGTGTACATTTATGTGCGTGTATATATGTGTTCCTTTACTTCTACATTTGTGTGAATTAGGCCATTTTTGACAAGTGAGGTCATTCTGGGAAGACCATCACTTCTCTTGGATAAGGAATGATTGCTGTCAATGGAAGGTCTTCATTAATATAGAAGTTCAGGAATTTGTGTGTGTGTGTGTGTGTGTGTGTGTGTGTGTGTGTGTTGGGTGGGGAGGTAAGGCTTTTTCAAAAGGCAGTCTTTCCCTTCAGTTACATTTAAAGTATAATTTGGAAATCTAATTTTCTCACCCTTCATGTTTTGGATTTTTTGTAAAATAAAAGTCTTCGGTTCTCGAGCTGTCTTACACAATGGTAGTTTATTTAGAAATATTTAATTAAAAAAGTAGTTTCCTATTATTTTCATGTTAACTAACTGCTGTTTGAAACCTCCCCGCCCCCCCACCCCAGCTCCTCAATCTCCCGCTCAGGCTTAGTTGACCAGGAGCTCCTGGTACTGCTCAGCCCGGAGGAAACGACCAAAGGAGTCTTTCTCCATCAAGGCAAAGATCCTCTTCTGGGCCAGGTCAAAGGTCGCAGGGGAGAGATCCACCAGGTTCCTCAGGGTCACATCCTTGGTGAAGTGGTCAATGTTCACCTGTGGTGGGAGTATGACAGAACAGATGATGGAAAAACAAGTGTTAATAAATATGAAAAATGATGTTATAGGTGTACGCAGAAACGTGATGCCTACAGGAGAGGACCCAGGAAGACAGAGGAAGAGGAGGATGGTGATGCCACATCATCACGATGCCATTTAAGGGAAGATGCTATTCTGCTATTTACTCATCCACCACTTATTTTAACCAGCCAGTTGTTCTGTTTATTCCAACCGAAATATAAACATAAACTACATCAAGTCCTGCGTGCGAGAGGATTATTCCAGAGAAAAGGCGAACCAGGGACCTGATGTTTACAACCGCTTGAAGCCACTCAGACACTGATTGTGATTGCTGAGCAGTAATAAATTTTGGCCTATAAAGAGGATAAATAATTACTTAAATGGAAGAGCAGTATTTTGGGGCATGTATGACAGTGTTCATGTAATTCAGTACTTGAAATCTAGTGAAAGATGTTATTTCCTGAACTCCAGATGGAATTACTTCAGTACACGTGCTCAGGATGTGTGTGTTCATTACCTGTGTGCGCTCTCGTGCTGTTCACTGCCGTGCAGAGTCTCGGTACATTCTCTAGCTGTGACTTCATCTGTTTATACTCAAGCCTGCCTGTATTTCTTCTTTACAATAGTGGTCCCAGTCTTTTTTGGTTTGGGACCACTTCCAAAACAAAACAAAACAAAACAAAAAATGAACAATGCCGACTCGGGGCCCATTGTCAGTGTCTCAGATGTTGATGAGTTGCTTGCAGCTAAACGTCTCATATGGTTTAATTGGAATAACCATTTGAGGCCCATCATTTTTTCTCTCCAACTAATCATCTCATGACCTCTCAGACTTATCTTCTGACCCTCAGATGGGGCTGACCCCAGGATACACATTCATTCACTGATTAGATAAAACCTGTCAATCATACAAAGGTATGCAAATTAGCACCTTTGTCTGCAACTATTTGTTGTCTTTTGTTTTAAACACACTGTCAGCTGTTCAGGAGTGAAACATTATGTAAAATTCTGTTTATATTACTCATCTTTCACTGTTCACAAAATCTCTGCTTTCATGCATTGCCAACATGCTGAAGGCGTCCTCCAAGAAATGTGGCTTCAGCATCAGAACTGTGGACATTTAGAAAGCTCTGCCTCTGCATACATTAAACTACTTTGTAACTGGGGTTAATTGTGGCAGTGCAGAACTTTGGTTTTAAAAATGAGTGGTCTGAATATGTCTACGCACTATATTATCTTTTAAGTCAGTGTGCCAGCTAATGGATGAACCAGACATTCATTTCACATAAATGGAGAACTCATGAGTGAAATGTTCGTACCATCACGTAAAGCCCACTACATGTGATTTACTTGATAATTCTATTCTATTCCATGTGGAGTTGAGCTCATACAAAGTGGGGAGTCACAGGAGTCCCTGACCTCTCTGGGTCCCTCAGATTGGATGAAGTCTTCATAAATCTTCTTGGCCTTGGCAGCCATCTTCACAGGGTTCTTGGTCTTCTTGAAATCCTCGCAGGACATCCAGAACTCGATATTCTCGTCACTGAACTCAGACTGCAGGAAGCTACGGAAAGCAGCCAGACCATCTGATGGAGAGAGGAGGGGTGGGGAGAGAGAGAGAGAGAGAGAGAGAGAGAGAGAGCAACAAATGCTTATTGAAGCCTCTTTTCATGCATGCATTTTAGTCAATGCACTGAGAACTGAGCCTATGAGTCATTTTTCCATTAAAGTCACAATGACAGTCAAACTAAAACTCAAACATTCCTGTAGCACTTCAATTTCACACATAAGCCTCAGTTGCACAAAGTTAAATATACACAATATATGTGGATCCTTTTCTTCCCTGTAATAAATTTGCCATTTTATTTTATGGTATAGTCCATAAATCCAGAAAGATCGGTCCACAAAAATGTGTTTTCGTTCATTTTTTCCGCCCATGGTGGGAGATAAAAAGGAAAATGACCCTCAGAAAACCACAGTAATTATCAGACCATCTGCCTCCCTCCCTAGATTAACAGCTTTCATCCACACCGGCTGCAATGGTTGTTTAGCAAAATGCTTTTACATCGAGCACAAGAGCAAAAAGGAATTAAATGTGATTCACAACCTGATGTTTTGTTATATTTATCTCTGCCTGGACACTGCTGGAGTGTTTAAAACAGGCACCACAACTGTATCCTCTATGCAATAAATCAGGAAATTGTTATGAAACTTTATTAGAGGATCAGCTTGTCAGAAGACCTCAATGACAAAACAAGTTGTAAAATCCATCAGTGATGGAGCGCACTCTTCTTCCTTAGCATCATTATTTTCCATGTCACACCTGTTTTCCAGAAGTGACGCTGGTGCCTGTCGCATAGCAGATGCCAAATATCACATGAGCATTGTGGCTCTTTCCATTACAGTCCTGTCATGTTTGAATAAAGTCATTATGGAACATTTATAGAACGCCTTGGTCCCAAAAGCCATTATTGTAACAGATAGATTTTCAAAAGTGAGGTAATGGAAAACGAAAGGAAAGCACAATTAACATTATAGGGATGACGTATTCTCCAAAGGTTTGGGATTTTTATTAAAGAAAGTGTCATGAGATAAAATCATTTGTATTGTCTATTTTGTTGCATTTTTTGGTAGTTCTCCCAAAACTTTCTACATAGACAGAGATCAGAAAAAGGTGACTATCTCATGCAACATAAAAGGGAGCGAACACGTCCACAGGCCTTAAAACTAAAGTAATTATAGATATAAAAATACATGGAGTCAAAATAATTAAACTTCAACGTAGAAAAACCGACAGCGACCTTTTTTCAAACAGTCAAAAGGTGCAAGCATATTTTTAATTTGTACAAATATGAAATCACAAAATAAAGATCCAAAGTAAGGCTGGATAAAGCAAGTACTGGTTTAAATGAAAAGCATTGTAATTTAACGAGGCCTGAAAAAGCTCCCATTGTCTGAGCCGGCATGTGCTGTACATGATAAGCAGTCTGTTGTGGCCTCGGCCTTTTATCTGCAATCTAGACGCTGAGCTTGGTTCAAAATAGCACTGTGTCTCAATCAAGCTGCAGCTTTTTTTCTTTTTTTGGAAGGACCTTTAGTACAAGGACACACAAAGAGAAGCACACACGTACAGGCAATGATGACAAGCTCTTTGTTTTTCAGAGCTGCAGCAATAAGCAGAAAATGGAGCCTCGTGTTTGTTTGTTTTTCATGAATTTATGATTTTTTTTAATCATTTCGGGTACATCTCTTTTCTTGTACAATTAACTTAGTTTCAGTAAGTTTTAATTAACTTTGCTGACACTCATAAGTAGAAAAAACTGTGTAATCTTTCAACACTGAAACACTCCAATAATTGAAAATGAAATTAATTTTTCGACAAGTGCAATCTTGTTATGTGAGTAATAGTGCATTATTTATTTCTTGTTGCATAATGCATGATGTATTCTGCAATTTTTAACTCGGTGAAGGAGGGGGGTAGTCTTACATCTGAGAGGTGATAATTCACTGAGAATCCCATGGGATTTAACAGCGGAGAAGCCATAAAGAATAATGTTAATGTAAAATCTCATGTAAATAATCATGGCACAGCAGTTTGCAGCAACCATACAATAAATCAATGCTGGTGCAATGATTTAGACTTCTTCCTGGAGATGTTTCCATAACACTCGTAACCTCCATGGACACACAGATGCATACACACATTCATGCAGGCATGCAAACAGAGGAGAAACATTTATCTTCCTGCCTCTCGACTGTGCTGAAAGAGCTACTTAGAGGGGTCTTTTGCCACCTACGGAGCCCTGCAGGGGAAGTGTTTCTCGGTTCACATCAGCTGGTCACTAACATCTGTACGTGGATCTGTCCTCATGCACAGACGCAACTTAAGTGACTTATTAGCAGGAGAGTTTGCACGTACTGCTAAATACCATTAGCCATTAGAGTTAATCATCAGTCTTGCTGGCTCTCAGGCTTTTTGTGCACTTTGTCAAGTAAACAGTGGAGCCAGAGGTTGGTTTCTGGTATGTATGGTGGTTCCAAATGTGTTATCCTCCCTGTGAGCAATGTTTACATTTTTCTCAGTCTACACCTACAGCATAATATAATCTTACCTCCTACAAATTATGATTATGTAACAGTTTTTCACAAGCACTTGGAGAAAGGTGATCTTCATATATACCATATATCAGATTAAGACAGATGCAAAATTCATATTGCAGTTATCTACAATGGTCTTAATCCAAATGGAGTATTGACTGAAAAAACAGAGAAATGCAACTGAAGTGTTGCTAAACTGTGATACCTACACCAAACCCACTCAAGGAGATATGTTTGTATGTTGTGAGGGGTTCTTTGCCATGCAATCAGTTTTCAAGACGATGAAACCCCGATCAAAAGTGAACTGAATGCTTAGTTAACCTGGTAATGTCAAAGTGCAACATAATGAAGAGCACAGCTCTGAACAGAATGAAATAATGGAGTTCCCAGTGTTTAGCTGTGAGGAGGAGAGACACTGCAGAGTTTAAGTAACAGGATGAATGTGTGAAATGTGTTCCAGCGACAGATTTTAAAAAGGATTTTTCTTGTTGTGGGGAGAATGAGGGACATCCTTCAGCTGTGTGCAAACCGTTATTATTATTATTACATTATTATTGTTACATAATTAAAAGATGAAAAGATGGACATTTCAGCAAACTGCATGCGAACACATTTAAAGCCATGTTATTGCTTTTTTAAAACTGAGGGGTGGATTAAAACGGTTTTTCGGAGTACTGTGATGTATTTGCTGAGGAATATACAATGTAAGATTAAAAATGATAATATCTTAAGAAAGTTCTATAATATTGTTTTATAGACACAAGGTGTTAGAATTCATGTCGCTCTATGGACAAAACACATTTAATCTGAAGCACTACAACTCTACAACAACTAACTCACAGTTCATTAAGTCTATGACAGAGATTCTAATAAAATAATTACCCTGTACTGATCATTATGTTTTGAGAGCAAAAAATCTGATCACAAGTCATATGGGAAGAAAATGTTGTTACCCCATAAGGTATATCACTAAGTGTTTGGCCGAAGACTTGTTTTTTTTTGGGTCAGACTAGGCAGGTAAGTTATCATTTAAGTTAGGGTAAGCATCCAGGGAACGAATGTAAGTTAATGCTATGCCACGGACAGTAACTAACACAAATATGTGTTGTGTGTGAGAGAGAGAGTGAGAAAAAGAGAGAATAAGAGTGGGTCGACCTACAGCTGTTGTTCAGGACTCTGTCCAGACCCTCACGCCACTGAGCAGCCTCCTCGGGAGCAGGCCTGCACACAAAATTAGTCAGGAAGCTTCAGCAAAACTGAGTTAAATATCCCAACAAATGCAAGCAAACAGACTTTTACTCCACCTTTCGTTATAGTGTGCTTAAGTGTCATGTTGCGTGGATTGTGCATTTAGGCTGGCGAGTTTAATCTGTTTAATCTGTTGCAGAGTTTGTAGCTAATTAAGTAAGACAGCTGCTCTTTTCAACTGCACTGAAAATACACTCAAATTTTAAATAATGATGATTTAAGTATTTGTGATTTGACAACAAGAAGCCTCCGCGAAACCCCTTTCATATTGTCAGACACTGACATATGCTCTCCAAAAATGCTAAACAATCTTTTTCATTTCAACCATGAGCAAGTCTTTCTCATTAGATGACAGATTACCGTCAGTAATCATTATATCCTCTATATAAACTCTGCAGAGTAGTATGTCACTGTTGCTGAAAAGCTTCAAACAAGCTATAAAAAATCCAATAGACATTTGATGTATTCTAGTCTGAAAAAAACAGACTGCTTTCTTTGATCTCAGTTCCTGCAACAACATTAAGTCTGGAAAACATCCACTGAGAATAGACAGGATCTGATGTCTGTGTTGGACCAATCATGGGGAGCATATAGACGCTGAGCTGAAACTCTGAACAATAACAGGAGTTATGCCTCTGCAAGTCGCTCCTCTCATGTTTAGGAGAAAGTTCCTAAAGCAGCAAGTATGAAAATGACTTGTGCAGGCATTTTTAATATGAACTCAGGCAAAAGTTAAATGAGGACTGGACTGGCTTTGCATGGCTACATTTCCATCTTAACAGTGTGGAATGAATCTGCAGATTGAAAAACAAACAAACAAACAAACTTCATGGATAATTATTGCACAAAGTCATCATTCTAAGAGAAAATTTAAGATGTGAAGGCTAGTCCAAATGATCAATATTAATTGCAGTGGCAGGAGAGTTAAAAAGAGTGATGTACACTCTCAATATTGAACCATAATGACTCTAAAGGGAGCACATTGCAAGAATACTGCGAAGCAAAGTCAAGCCTCAGCTAAAGCCTCATGACTTCTCTTAAACTACACCGTGGATTGTTTTGGAAGTGAACCGACTCAAGGGCTTTCTTTAAGTTTCCATTAAATGTCAAACTTTGACGAGGCAAACTCCATTATGCTGAAAGGAAAATAGAAAGCAGGACAAAACCGCTTTTCCTGCCTTTACAAGATTGCTATCTAAGCGTATGATATAACAAGAATAAATAAAGGAACAGTGAAGTTCAACAACTTCCTCTTAATTAGTCTCTCGCCCAGTCTTTTCAGGGTAATGCCTCATAAAATTGAAGTATCTAAAGCTTTATACCATCTAACAGTTCAACTGAGCCCAGTCAGAGTCTGGAGAGCATTTATGCCCTTTGATCTCCACATCTTGTGCCTGCTCAGGGCTCTGCTCTGCCGCTTTCCCATCATTTATCTGCTTAACACAAACATTCTCCACCTCCAAAGACATTCATCTCCCTGAGACGACACAGAGACTCACTTCTGAAGCTTCTCTGGCTTCTTCTCGGTCTTCTCGGGGTAGGGGATGATGAGGTCGATGGCATTTTCTGGCTTCTGCAGTAAAACTCCCAATTTCGACTTGATCTCCTTAGCCCTGGGTGACAGAAAGCAGTAGAGGAAGACAGCCTGTGTGACAAAGCCTTTGTTTGAACTTTATATGTATTTATACATGACACTAAGGCAACATTTATAAATATGTCAGATGGCTGATTAATTATGTTTAAAACTCAATTTGCTACAGAAAAGGCAATAGAAAGCTCATAAAACAAAACCAGTGCCAAATATTATAATGACATTTACTGCTTTCACTCTGAATTACAGCATTATTATTAGGCTGCAGTAGTTAGACTTTATCTTAAAATTCCCATATTCAGTCCAACATTTACAATTTATTAGGTTATAAAGTGGAAAATAAAAAATTACACTGACTGTTTGTATTTGAATCGAGAGCAGCATCACATCTTAACACCAACATTAACCAAATGATGAAAATGTCTTATTCAATGCAACAATGTTTGGTTGGTGTAGACTTTGCCTCGAGTTATTACATAAACCAAAAGGACACTTAAGTTATCCTAAAAACTGGAAGAAGACAGATGAAACTGTTGTTCGGGTCAAAAGGTCTGTTCAAAAAGGATTTCCAGGAAACATTTTAGAAGGTAAAAAGTTCACATGATGAACTTTTAGGTCTTTCAGATGGAAACTCCTGGTCCGAGAGTAATGGCAACATATGGATTTACAGTTTATGATCTGTTAATCTTTTGACTGACACAGTATAATCAGTGCCACTCTTAAGAGATCTGAAGTGTGGTGAAGCTTTTTTTTTTGGATCTAAATCACATAGAGAAACACACTTTAAAGACATGGAAGGAAAAAGATGATGCAGGTCTCACCTTTCAAGGCAGGTTTGGGGTAAAGCAGCTAATCCTTTACACATTTTCCAGCGCTTTCAGTTGCAGTACTTCAAGAGTGAATTCAGTCTTCCTGTTAGCCCACTGTGAGTCTCAGAGTCCCGTTTGCTTTCTGACTCTGGCTTTCAGCACATGGGGAGTTTTATACAGATGTCCTTTGGGCTTTGGGCCAACAGCTAAGCCAATCAGACTGGAATGTGTTCTGCATGGGCATCGTGGCTGAGGAAGGGCGGGTTTTCAGATGTTAATGGCTGATCGCTTTCCAGCACCAGTGTGCAGGATGCAAATTAGGATCATATTCACTTATTTCATTTAAGTGCACTTTCTAAATATGACTGAGTACATTAAACCTAGTTTTGTCTAAACACAAGCAGCTCAACAAGAAGACTAAATTAAACAGTCTTAGACTTAAATTTAAGTCAGCAACAAAGCAATAAGATCATAAATGTGACCTCACATTTGTTCCAGGCTTTAGATATGTGACAGTTTTTGATATTCACTGCTAGGTTTTGGCCAGTACCAAAAAAAGTGATGAGGTTCATGCCTGTGTAGTTACTTGGTTATGGAGGGTTGAATCAAGTCCAACTGGACATGGTTGCAGATGCTTGAAAACATTTCCCCTCTCATCCAAGAGGTTTCTTCAGTTCTAACTGACTGGTCGTGAGTCTCAGGTATTCAACCCCTGTGGGGTCCTGAACAAGGCCGTTGATGCCACCTTGTTTGTCGGTGCTCCTGGCAGTTGTAAAGCCAGTCGCTCGAATTGTTGATGTCACCTGAGATCATACCTGTCTTGAGTATCTGAGAAACGCAGGAGGATTTTCAACAAAGAATGAGTTCCAATTCAATTCAATTCAATTTTATTTGTATAGCGCCAAATCACAACAGAAGTTGTCTCAGGACACTTTCCATATGGAGCTGGTACAGACCAAGCTCTTTTACCTACAGAGTTGGTTCTCTTTGTTGTTTGTCCAGTGTTCTTCAAACCCAGCAACATACTAAGACAGAAAGTATTACATTGGAAAGACCACACAAGTGAGGAACTTGTGTGCCAACACTAATGGTTGGCTCAGCACAGGAGGACCGATTCATCAGGTCATCCATCCATTATCTATACCGCCTATCCCTTTCGGGGTTGCGGGGGGCTGGAGCCTATCCCAGCTACAATGGGCGAGAGGCGGGGTACACCCTGAACCAGTCGCCAGCCGATTGCAGGGCCACATGTGAGGACAAACACACTCACATTCACACCTACGGACAATTTAGAGTCATCAGTTAACCTAATGAGCATGTTTTTTGTGGGAGGAAGCCGGAGTACCCGGAGTACCCGGAGAGAACCCACGCATGCATGGGAAGAACATGCAAACTTCACACAGAAAGGCCCCACCTGACCCGGGGATCGAACCGGCAACCTTCTTGCTGTGAGGCACGCGCACTACCTGCTGCGCCACCGTGCAGCCCTTCATCAGGTCAAGAATCAGGAATTTACCTAACCTGAAAGATGAGGGACACTATTTGGAGGACAACAATTTACATATTTCGGACAAGGAGGACGGATGGTTTGATAGAGGAGTGAAGGAGGTCATGTACGAAAAAAGAGAAAAACCATCCCGAAGTCTAAAATACCACTTATCCCCCACCTACAATGCTGTCCTTTCATTCATTGTCAGATAATTTATTACTTATTCACTGTTGGCTTCATGGGACAACTCAAACAACTGTAGTTTGCACTTTGCCTCAGGTGACTTTATTGCAGGTCTTTTGACAGCAGGAATGTTGGAAACTGAAGAGTGGAACTGTTCAAACTGTGAGACAGCAACCAAAACTGCTTTTCTGGGGAATTTGTCGACCTTTCTTAGAGATTCTGAAATGAGAGAGATGACAGGAAAGGAAGGGGAGAAAGATGAGTAGCACAGCTCTTCAGCCATACTTCAACCAGGGACATTGTGGTTCATGGTCAGCACCTTGACCTCCTAAGACATGGGGTCCCCCAATTCAGCCATTCGTCTGACCTCTAAGAGGTTTTGCAGCACCGTCATGCTACATCCACCTTCAAGACAGCACAATTATTATCTGGTTGAGTAAAATGTAAACACAGGTTGTTTTAAGAGTTGAACATACAACTGCTGCTGCTGTTGAGAACAGTGTCTCATTGAGAATTTTAGAAGATATGATAAGTTGTTTGAATGTGAGCAAATCTGAAGCAAATCTACACTAACAAATCTAACCTTGATGTTTTTACTATATTATGTTTGGAAGAAGTGGAGGAATACAATCTGGCATGCACTCTTTATTGCAGTCAAATAAATCCATCTATTTGTCTAGAAAGTGGCTTTTCAGGATGACAGCTGTCATTATTAAGCCTTATATTAAATGATTTGTTGAAGATCCAAAGAATCACATTCTGATGATGTCAATAACGTCACATGCCCTCAAGCTTGTCAAATCTGTCTTTTAATTTAGAAAATATTTAGTTTAGATATTTCAGATATTTAGATATTTTCAAATATTTAGTCTTAACAGTAATGAACCTTTAACCGTTAAACACACATATCTTATGTGTGTTTAACTCTGTAAGAAATTCAATGGAACATTCATTCATTTAGTCATTCATTCAACCTTTATTTATACTCAAGAGGTCATTGATCATCAATCGTCATTTACAATGACATCAAATCAAATAGAAAAGCAAAGGAAAAACAACAATGATGAGATATACTAACAAAGAAAACTATAATCTGTAATTAGCTGATATAGAACCCTAAATCTTTGCAATTAAGATAGGAAATTTGCTGAATTAAAATAATTAAAACGTGAACTTAGGTACAAGTTGGAAGATGCATTGATTTTAAGGAGGGGCTGCACGGAGAGGACAAGCACATGGTGTGATATAACTATTATAAAGAAAGCTGCTTAGAAACTTGAAGTTTAGAAAATAACAGAAATAACTTGCTCACTGAGCTGGATGATTGGCCATTTAGGCAGAGAGCTCACTTTGAAACATGCATTCACAATGTGAATTCCATTATTACAAAAACTGCTTCATTAGTGTGGAGGCAGGTTTAGTTTTACTCAAGCCTTGGGCTTAATGTTTTGCTGACTCATGTTATGTGGCACTTAGTAAAGTAAAAAAAAAGCAAAGCATTATTTCTAATTTTTCATTAGGACTGCTCAGTTTTTATGTTCAGCCCACTGCTTGAAGTGACACTGGTTGGATAACAGTCATTAACAGTCATAACAAAGAAAAAGTGAGATATGGTTATTTTTCCCAGTTTCCATGGTGATCAAAAGTCTGATCAGTAGCAGAAGTTATTGGAAAGTAATTCTGAGGTATTTAATGTTAAAATCCATCTGGTATGAGCTCTTACATCCATTTTATTAAGCTCAAGCCCATTAATCTTTTGTGTATGTATTGCATGAATCTGTCTGGGCCAACTCACTTAATACTTTTTTGCACACAAGTCACAAGAGTCTGGTATATGACCAGAGACGGGTCATTTGGCAGAATTACAAACCTGAAGCCTAAACTGCCACTGCACATAGGCAACTGAGTTCATTCGCTGTGCACTGACCTGCTGCAGGGAGGTGAAAGGTTCAAAGTTAGCAGCTACAATTAAATGAATATTGTCATAGAAAGCAAGTGCAACAACCTGTTTTCCCGACAGGAGTCCAGACTTTACATTTGATACGTTGATTTTGACTTTGTGATGTTGATTGTCATTGTGTGTTTGTTTGAATAATCTAAAGAGAGCAAGTCAAACATGCTTTGTGACACAAGCTCCTGGTGTCATACAGTGCAAAGTTTTAAAAAAGTTTACAAAAGCAATGTCTTTATTACATTTCCTATCAGTTCCTACAGTAAGATGTTTTTATGATACAAATAAAAACAAAAAGTTAAGCAACAGATTTAAAGGATTGGGCATCCTTCATTCATATATCACTAATTTGCAACAGCAAAAAGATTTTGATAGATTTTGATCTGCAATGTTGTCCAAATTATGATTGTTATTAACAAAACGAGGAAGTGATTTTAGTGAATGTATTGTCCAAGGAGACAGATGCTTAAAGTATCTGTAGGATGTATTTCATTTTTTTTCTTACGACATCCGCCCGCTCACAATACAATTTATGCTAGTAGCGACTAAAACATGATTAAACTTCTTTATAGTTCTGTTTAGGCACTTGGTTAAGGTTAGAGAAAGATCGTGGTCTTGATTAAAGACTGAAACACTCAACAGTGATCTAATCCAGTTTGCCATTTTGCATTGTAAGATGTGGACAGCCAACGTAACTCTTCCTGTCAGGACATTTGATTTCAACAAGGCCACACTGAGGACTCTCTGATGGGCCGAAGACAACCCCATCTGCAGATGAGCCAAGCCAGTAGCTGATCCTGTTGATCTGGCTTGTCTGAATGGCATCTGCTTCGTTTTTAAGTCCCCTTTTCTTTGCTGCTGTCTGATTGATCTCTGAGAAAGTCCTGTCAGCCAGTCAGTTCACAGAGCTCTGTTCAGCATGACGCAGTTATTTCCCCAAAGTGTGAGGAGGTAAGTCAAAGTCTCCTTAGTCGATGCCAATCCACCCCCTAGTTGCACCCTTTCTTTGTGAGCCAGATGACCTCAAAAGACTTGCAGTTCAGCTCCTGATGACCACCATGGTCAAACATGTATACAGATGGTCGAAGTCTGTAGCCACATGGTGGTAGATTAGGGCAGATTCTGGACAGAAGGAGGAGTATGAATATAAAGTGACTGAGGCCGTGGCTGAAATGAGGGCTCAGAATGAGGAACAAATCAAGATCTACAAAGGCCTGGTTTTACACCCTGTGAAAAATATAGAAATGATGAAAACAGTGTGTACTGTACAGTGTGTGTACTTTCGAATCACAATTACATTATTCTTAAACTTGCCAGTTCTTGGTTAGTGACACTGCTGCCTGCCCTCTATACAGCTGTTTACTGCGGGAACAGCTGGGATTTTGAGCTGGGAGTAATGTGCTGACTGGAGCAGGAGAACAACACAGCTGGGTGCACAACAGCGATCCAGCAGATACTGAAAAAAATACAAAGCTGGCTTGGTGAAACTGCACATACCGTCTGTCATCTGTCTTTCAATCCAGCCAAACTCTTTGAAGAAAAACAGTAAGTTTACAGACATCAAGCTGGGCTACAGACTAATTGACTACACCATGGGCTACTCACCATCATAATTTTGGATGTAACTTGACATGTACAACTTGAAACCTTTCACCCATTTGCTGGTGGTGCAGGTGGAAGTGCATCGTTGACTTTCATCTGTGGTAAATCTCACAGGCATGCTGAAAAATATGCCATTATTGATGGTATATGCTATGGCAACAAGCTGGTGGGAAGTCAGTGGACTACTATGCACTAAGAAACGAACATCCTAACTGAAGGCCTGCCTTGATCATAGGACTGACCGATAGCATTTTTATTTTCAGAGCATGGTAACTTGTAAGTTTAAATGCAATAGACTGTGAGTGTTGTTTCCCGTACTGCATTTCAATGCTGCCCACTTTAGAGCTGGTGAAGGGTTTGAAAATGAAATGTCAAATGCTGCTTTCATTTTCATTTTCACAGTGTCACCAAAAGAGCAATGTTCACATGCAAATGCAAATGCAATAGACTGGTGCACTTTTCCATTATTGCAAATGTAATGCTGGTGTGGAATTACATTTTCATTTGCAAGTTTACTTTATCATATCAATATCGCACCCCATGGGCTTCCATAATTATCCATTTAACACGGTGTTACCATATAACTTTTTAATACAGAACTTACAGAGAGACGAGCGGACTTTCTGTCACTTGGGTAATTGATTTACACACAGTGTGCAAAACGAGTACAGAACATTGAAAGTAAACAGTGAGATGAACATCCAGATACTGTATATGAGGCAGAACTGCCCTGGAAAATTCTGATTTCACACAGTTTAACATGACTAACAAATAAATAAACAGTCCTTTTCCACAGAACATTCAGACCACTGAAAAAGGAGACATGAGCTCCTCAAATAAGCCTGAGGCATACTTTGGGCCATCATTGGCAGCTGGTAGCTGTCAAAAGGGATCCATTTGTTGATACAGCAATGTATTCAGAAAACACAGGTTTGGGCACCATATTATTAACGCCCTTGTTGCAGCCAGACAATAGGGGCTTGTCAGTTACATCAGTGCAGCACTTACTGAAATGAACTCAAATTGGCTGTATTGGTGTCAGTGTTTTTGTTCCAGAACCAATAACCAAACCTGACACAGCGGTGTTTGCTCTCTTTGGCGTGTTTTTTTTTTTTTTATTTATTTCAACCACAAAGCTTGAATTATAAACTTGAAAAAAAAAAAAAAAAAAAAGGAATGAAAAAGAAGAATAACTCTCGCAATTATTAAATTATGGAAGCAAACTGGATGATCTGGAAGAATCTATTTACCCTATATAAAAACTTACTAGTCCAATGTCCCTGTTTTACAATACTGTATTTTTATTCTTCCATGGTGGTACAGCTTCAGTATTGCCTGCACGGGTTCGTTGCTTTCATTACAGAATTTCCTGGAAGCCAAAGGTCAGGAAGGGACAGTCCTTGGATGTGTTCTCAGCTCAACAGCACAGGCTCTCCCACTGTTCAAATAAACTGGCACCAGTTGGCATCCAGATGCTTTGTTTATCACGCTGACAGAAGCTCTACACTCAATTTAAAGACGTAATTGTCATCTGAAAGCTCAGGCACCATCATAAAAGACTGTTTTTCAAACGTTATGGTCACCAAATGGCACAATAAAGGTATGAAAAGGTAGTTGATTGCAATTAACCTGACAAATAGGTGATAGGCAGTGAGTCTCAATCATGCAGTATTTTTAGAAGCTGCACTGAGCTTATTTGCTAGTTTTTGAGCTCTTGCTTTCACAGCCACTGAACCCGAACACTGTAATTATGGGACTTGATGACAGTTTATATACAAAAGCTTTTCTCGATTAACACAAAGGCTCACAAAAACTGCTTTCATATTGAAAGCCATAACAGATGTTGTGCAGCTGGAGTTGACTGAATAGAAGTATTTGGAACTCTGGTTGTTAGATCTCATCATGAAGGTTATTGTATTGTACTAGTTCACTGGCATGACTTACTAAAGACAACAATTAGCTGTTTGAACTCAGAGGAGTGGGCACTCATCACTCAATTTTCACATTATTTGCATCACAACGATTATGTAGACATTATGCTGTCATTATATTTTATCACCTGATCATGATATTTGCCATAATTGCTGTATTCCATGGAAGTAAATAAGGGTTCATAGTTGCCAGATGTTTTTTTTTTTTTTTTTTGGGCCAAACAGGAAGACTGGACAGCCAGTGCCAAACCCAAAACTAATCGCTGAATGTCGTTATGGCGTCTTGGCTCAGATTATTGAGATTGCAGACAGTTCTACCGACATTTGACAATGTGTGTGTGTGTGTGTGTGTGTGTGTGTGTGTGTGTGCGTGTGCGCGCGCATGTGTTTGTGAATTGGAGGAAAAAGAGTCTCATGGTGATGTCAGCAGGTCAGCAGCAGGGGCTCTGAGGTAAATGCAGAATAGGGCTTTATTGTTGTCATTTCCTTTGCTGAATGCAGATCAGATCAGCCAAAGTAAGAAATGCTCAAAAGGGGCTTGAACATTTCTTTTTGTTTTGCATTTTATGATTTGAATTATGATCAGAAAACAAGCCATCATAAACCCTGGCAGCCTCTACTGTGTTTTAGTATGTCACATCTCTCTTTAAGGGCTATATGTGATTCAGATTCAGCTTTTTTGCCATTAAGACTGTATCAACAGTCAGACCAGGACATAGAGAACATAGTTTAAGTTAAGTGGTGCATTTTCTGTTCCCTGCTCTTCTCCTGTTGCTTCTTCTGGTTCAATTATTCTGTTCTGTTAAAGGCCACTCTGAAAAATAGGACAAGCAGTAAATGGGTAATGGGTACTTGGAGTTTCTGACCTAGCAGGCATGCAAGAGGAGAAACCCGAAGATCGACATGAGAAGAATTCACTCATGCTCATTCAACCATCCTGTTCTGACGGAAGCATATTCTGGTTCCTCAGGTAGAAGCACCAACACCTCAACATTACAAATAACTGTGTTTTTACAGTCAATCAGTGCTATCACAGCTGGATACAGGAGAACCCTGCATCTCACCTGCATGCTTAGACAATCTCCAGCCCTCCAATGGATACTATTATATTGAATATTACTGCGATGAAACTGTTTCGTTTTTAGAGTCTGGCACTGATAAGCTCTGTAGTAATTCTATATCATGTCTATGTATTTGTATATATCTATTTGCTGTTATCGTGTCCATCCTAGGATAACATTTGGTGCCAAAATCTTCTTTGAAGCCAAAGAGAAAAGAATCACCTCCAACACTGATTCCTTTTATTATGGTCAAAGGGAAAACAGATATTGGGGGGCTGATTAAAAAAAGAGCATTGAGTGTTTCAGTTTATTTCCCAATGCACAGAATATGACATAATAGCCCCACACCCTGAAATAACTATGGCACTCCTCCATGCTCAGTGCTTATACAGCAAACATGATGACAGAGGAGGCAATGAGGTCGTCACTGACACACTGAATTTGGGCTATGACCCATTCAGGGAATTTTAAGGAGACAGAAGAATTTTCAACATAATCAGCCTCGGACTTTTCACTTTATTGGTGTGAAATTTCAGATCTGCTACAAGCCCTTGTTTTCTCTTCTTGTTAAGGCAGCCATGCTGAAGCATGAGGCAGGGTGATTAAGGAGGTGTCCAGTTTCTCAGCGCTCTGTCCACAGGCCCGCGAGAGGAAATTAAATCGCTTTTCCCACAGCACCATTAATTGTTTTCGTTAAGTTGTTTATTTGCAAAGGCTTTTCCGGTGAACCTGGAGCTTAAAGGGGGGCAAAGAAGAGCTACAACGACTGTTTTCTCTTGAATTCTAACGGATTTGTCTGTTACAGAATCATGGCCTGAACACGGAGGAGGGAAAATCAGAGGATAAATAATGATGTATTCGTTATCATTCCTGCCTTAGAGAAATAAATGAAAATGATACAAAGGATTTTCCATTGGAGAGGTCAGCGCTAAATGCTAACAATGCATCTTTTGCTGGGCTGGTTTTTATGTAACACAGATTATACCAGCTAAAGGGACAGAAAATATAATTTACAGTATCATGGTAAATCCAATAGGTCTTTGGCTGCGCTGTCATAAATTTACAGGTTGGATTTCATCCCAGTTGTTGCTGACAGTTTCAATTGCAGCTCAGGTTTTGTTTAAGAATTACAGCTACATAAAACACATGAAAATACGTGAGCTGGACAGAACTGCATGAGAAACACTGCGTCCAACAGCAAAAGTTATTCTTGTGTATTTTGATAACTAAGAACTTCAACGTCTACGTACAGTATATCAGATCAGATAAACCTCAACGTTAGAACAACAGACTACAGGCTTGACTTAAATGGCCTGTGATAATCACTAAGTATGTTTGGTTTTCAGAGACCCGGACACAAATCAGAGCAAATAGCCTTAAAATTGGTAATATAACAAAAAGCCAAACCAAACATGACAGTGAAACTACGGCAAGATATGGAAAATAGCCACAGTTTGAGGTGATTATTTGGCTGGTGCTGCTCTGTGTGCAGCCAGTGAACAGACAAGTGTTTAGTCACATGGTGGAAAGTCTTAACAGCCCATTGCCTATGGAGCTCATGTACAGTTTGTCATGTTCACATTGAGAAGGGGTTAATGAACTGAAGAGCACGGTCTCAGCTGTCATGATATAGGCCTGTGCTGTGTATGTTACTGTGGAAAGTATGCATTTCAACCATGGAGAAAAAAAAAAAAAAACCTTAGAGTCCATTGGCCCGGTCAGAGGTCACAGTGGGCTCCTCTTTCTTCCATGACATGAACGGTTATGTGACATACACTATCATTACAATAAATCAAAATGTCCCAAAGTCTCACATGTCACTAAATGAAGTACACATGGCCAAACGTTACACCTAAATACAATCATTTCAACAGCCTCTACTCTTCTAGGATGGCTTTCTACCAAATCTTTGAACTTGTCTGCAGGAGTTTGCTCCTTTACTACATAATGGGATCACTACTTTGTGCATTTTCCTTCCTATGGTTTCCGGGCTGAGCTATGTTCTTCAAAATTTCTCTGTATTGGATCTAAGAGCCAAACTATGAAAAAACAGCTGAAGACCAAAAGCACATGATATGGCAAAGTAAGAGCCCACATTAAATTAGATGGCATTGGCAAGCTACAACCTACCAAACCTCATCAATACTCAATACAAGAGTGCGGAGGGCATCTCCAATCATGGTAGTTTATGTATTTATCAGGGACGATGCACTTTAATTGACATCATTTTGATACAGCATAACACACACACACACACACACACACACACACACACACACACACACACACACACACACACACACACACACACACACACACACACACACACACACACAAATGAGAAAGGATGCACATTAATACCACAAATGACTGATAGCTGTTTATCTGCTACTCTGCTGGTCTTTGTCAGTGAGCTTTAACCACTTCACTGATGTGGATTATGATTTTTTTTCCCAGACTGCTGACCTTTGATTCATTACATAAGTTTGCATTTTTTCAGACTAACAAAGGATAAATTCATTGCAGTTATGGTTTTAGTCTCACATGAACTCTGACAGGATGAATGCTGTTTAATCCTGCTTTGAAGATTCACATTTATAAGCAGTGACAGACCGTACTGGTTCAAATTTTGATTATAATCAAAAGAATGTGGGAGTGAGGCACAGAGCAGTAAATTTAAAGCAAATCTACAAACACCTCACAGTTTAGTGTGACTAAGGGAATGAGTGGGCTTTTTGTTCTATTTGAAACATCTCTAAATCAAGAGATGCTCCGCAGGGCCCGCTTTATTGAGCAAACATCTGGTCTGACTTATCGAAGCATCAACAACAGAAATAGGTCAACACTGGCATTCTGGTAAAACGTGCAATTAGATCGGGAAGATGTTTTCTCAAGATTGTCGAAGAATTCAAAGTGATGACCATAAAAAAAAAAAAAAAAAAAAAACGCACACGAAAAAAGATAAGTCATTCCCCCTGAAGGAAGTGTGGAGCCCACACAGAACACAGTGTTTCGCAAAAAGTGTTAAGTTCAGCTCGGGTGAAAGATGTAAAAACCATAGCTGACATGAAATCTACACCTGTTTGTGCTTAGAGAGGATTTATATGCAGCGGCCCTCTGCTGCAGTTTCATCCAAAGTAAGCTCAGTTACGTCATGTTGATAAAAAGGATTGCTACATGACACAGAGTGTGTGACAGAACATTCTGGTAGAGTTATAATGTAAGCATATTTCCCTATATTTCATGTTTCCCTAATCCTTCTATTATCTTCACTGCTAATATCTAAATATTTGCTTTATTTATTCTTTGTTCTTCTTCAGTTCATTTACTGTTTGCAGGATTGATTGTATTTTGTACTTATATACTCCGGTGGATGACATACTCAGATCCTTTACTTAAAGAATACAACTACTAATTTAAGTAGGGATGGGAATCGAGAACCGGTTCTTTTAGAACCGGCTCCCAGTAGCTCAATTCCTTGGAATCGTTTGCCTGCCGGGTTAACGATTCTGCTTATCGATTCTGCCTGTCTTGCACATGCGCGATAATGTCACGCACGCTGCATTGTTTTGGTTTGGAACGTAGTCGATATGGCGTCGAGGCAGAAACGCTCAAAAGTATGGCTATATTTCACGTGATAAGATGACACCAGGGCCACTTGCAACACGTGCAAAGTTTCCATTTCTTCAAAGGGGGGAAATACCTCCAACATGGTATGTCACGCGTTTGATACGCCACATAGCAACACTTGTGAATCTAGCGAGCAAACACCAGGGCGTCATCTGTTATGAGTGCTGAAGGTCATGTTGAACTCTTACAAGCCCTGTCTGTTGTGTTAAGGTTAGCGCCATTTCACTGTGTAAACTGCTTTTGAGATATGAATCATCTCCATGTCCTTCCATCAAATTCAGATGACGATGACTGCCAGAGTCAGGCTGGCTCAGAGGCTGCAGCGGGCATGACCGAGACGAGGATAAAGGAATGTCACAGAGCAGTCACTAGATTTGTGCTGAAAGGTTTGCACCCTTTTGTCACTGTAGATGCCCCTGAATTTCAGTAGGTTCATTCGTTGCATTTTATCTGGCATATCTGTTCAAATGAAAATCAGAAATCTGAGTTCTGTCAGAGTTGCATGTTGTTATTTTAATCAGTGTAGTTCTGCTTCATTCATTCCTACTCTGAGAAGTAGCTCACCTACTTTTTAGGGTTGTTCTGAGGTTACGTCACACATCATTTGTGCATACTGTATATGTTATGTTTTCTTTGTGAAAATATGTAAGACTGTTAACACAAACAAACCCATTTGTACTCTTTTATGTCCTCACCCAATGAGAATCGATAAGGAATCGTTAAATTCTTATCAATTCCCATCCCTAAATTTAACAATGCAAAAATACTTTGTTACAAGGGTCAAGTCCCTTCGTCATATCCCAAGATAAATTGACAATGAGATAACATCAGGTGTGTGTGCAAAGGCAGAAAAGTTGACTTTAAGTACATTTTGCAATAATGCAAAATTTTACCTTGGTAAGTTTCAGAATGTGGAACTTTTACTTGGAGTAGAGTATTTTCAAAGTCGGGTATTAGTACTTTTCTTAAGTAATGGACCTGAATACTTGCACCTCTGGTTAGCACACCCACAGCCTAACTGCACCTATGTGCTACTGGTTGGTAAGCTGCCGCAGCCAAAGAGATGTTTGTGTTATTAAGGGTAGTTAGGTGTGTTGTTTTCGCAGCCAAAGAAAAGAAATGAAAAGTTTCTGTTTATGTAGTGTTACTATGGCTGTCTTGTACAAATGACAAGTAGCAGCTACAAGTAAGACTAAAGCATGAAAGTAGCCTAAAATATGGTGCAGAGCTGTGGAGCTGGAAGCCACAGGTGGAGTAGCAAAGTGATCAGATGATTGTTCACCTAATCTTTCGTTTTCTTTCATGTTTTTTTTTTTTTTTTAAGTTTTTTTCTTTTTTAACCGTGGGGGCCCGAGATCAGTGGAAACACCGAAAACTCAAATATGATAATACTGTCATCTGCCATATTGTGCATTAGCATCGGTCATACAGAAACTAAAACACTCACTCGGCTAAGTGAAATGATACACCAATCTGGAAAAAGGAAAGATGCAGCAGATATTTAGCATGTGAAGCCTTTTTTTTTCATGCCTGAGTTTGAGCCTGAGAGGACAGAGGATGTGAACCCGGAGGAACTGAGAGTCACTAGATAGCACAGCTTTCCTTTTCCACAAGGGACCCGCACCAGGAGATTTCCCACGCTTGGAGTTTAAGACGCTGTTGCTGTTACATTCCCTCCTCTCACTGTTCTTGCCTACTCATCTAATGTGTTTATCATGAATCCTCTCCTCATTTGTATCTGTTCTCCTGCTGCACTTCTCCTCCTTTCACATCCTGCTCCTTGATTTCTCCTCTGTTACAACAACATAAACATCTTTGTTTTTGTGCAGTAGGCATTGGGGGATGTGAGGGACGTATTATGAGAGGAAAAGACCCCCCCCAGAGATTTAGGCCACATTGAGGTGTGCCTGCATCAGGAAGATGCGCATGTCCAGTCCTGTGGGAGATATGAGGAATGTGCACATCGGGTCAATGTGTGTTCTCGGCACCTATTTTAAACTCGAGGTTCAGCACAGCTAAATGTGATAAAGACGATCATGGCTTTGAAGGGTTCAGTCTCACTCATGATGAACATACAGTACGTCCTCTCTGGAGCACAGTGTTCAGGCTGTAGCAGACATTTAGGACATGGAGCACATGTCCTCTGTCTTTATGTCCATCGCTACCTTTCAAACATTTTTTAGGAGAGGAGTTAATTAATATTTCCTCAAAGATCAGTGTGATTTAGAGTTATGTTGTATTTGAGCATTTAAAGTATTTAAACACATGACTGGTATGCTGGTAGATATGCATGATAAATATCAGAAATGCTTAATGTTCAGTTGTTTCAAAACACACCTTTGTGTGCCAGGCACCCACTGAATTGTGTCTGGGTTGTAGAATGGACAATGCCATGACTGGGACATTTAGGGTGGACACTGTAATTAGTTTGGCTGTTAAGATGTTCCAATCCAGCAGATGGCAGTAAGACAACACGTACAGATGCCAATCCTTGTAGAGCTCAGCAGATGAAGAAGATGGAAGCAACTGTAACTTATCAATACACGTTTCTTGTGAATGAAAAAGAACATCTTTGACTTTAACTTCATCCAAACCGTCACCTTCACCTCTTCACCTCTGCTCGAGACCAGAGGTCAGGAGTGAGAAAAACATCGGAGACAGCGATCAGACAGGACTGTATGTGCAGGTTTATTTGCATCCTTTCACTGCCCCCCAGTGCTGTGAAAGCATTCAGTCATTTCTTTATCACCTTCAAAAAACTCATGTTGAAATTTGCTTTCACAAATCTTAAAAGGTTTTGCTAAAATGTCTTGATTGTTTGGCAAACTCACAAAATGTTGAGACGTTGAACTCAAAGTTTAATGCAAACAGCAAAATGCTCATATTAATGGTTAATACTTATGTTTAAAACAGTAATTCCTAACCTTCTTGGCTTCATTAAAATGAAGTAATATCTAAGAGAAATTAATTTGAAAACACTTCTTAAACCCTTCTTATAACCAACTTTCTAATACTTACTGATGGGACAGTGTCATCCATCATTCTCTGTATCTGCTGGTTATTTCATTATATGATGCAATATTGTTTACATACTTGTGCTGTTTATTTAGAGCACAAGGTGAAAACAAAGTGTTTTTAATTTTTCCTCCCTGATGAAACCCCGTGAGGCTGAAAGTGGTCAGTACTTGACTGAATGAAGGTTTTTAACATAGCTCCTTCCCTTGCCTTACTGTGCCTGAAGAACAAGTAATATCTACTTGGTTATGGCCTTCAGTGGCTTTTATTATTTTATTTGATAAATGTTTTATAGGCTTGGTGAGGTCAAAATATCAAGTATTTCACAAAATTGCAATTTTTTTCTCTATTTGTAATTGTCACCTTGTGACCTAACCTTATTGGGAACCACTGATTTAAAAAGATGTGAAAGATTCTATGTCTGAATATTAAATTAATTCATCATTTCAGTACTTGTGTTGTCAGTTGGTCACACAATATATGAGATATCAAATGATAAAATGTCCATTTGGTTTTCATGTGTTGTTATTACAAATCAAGCCACTAGGTGTCAGTGTCACTTCATGATTATAGGACAGTGCTGGTGTAGGAGCAGTGCAGCGCAGCGAGCTAAGTGAGGGATAACCAACAAGACCCACAGTATGATCACATATAGAGACATATAGTGAAATCTAAGCTCTTTACTACTTCACATCTAAAATTCAATGATGTTGGTTTATAACATATAATAAATGATGTTCAGTGAAATACTACTCCTTAAAAAAATTCAATAGCTAAGAAAAAAACCATCCTTTTGGCCTTAATGGCGCATGGATAAAACTGTCAGGACTTCACGATATCTGCCTTGTTAGAGGACATCATTTTACCATTTCTACAGCAAGTGTTTGAAATACATATTTCACAATTAATGAGACAGTTAGACTGGGCTGAACTGGCAGAGGTCTAGTGGTCTATTTTACCCAAAGAAAGGCATTTCACCGCAAATAGTCCCACTGGAACTACAGTCTATTTTCACTGGAAAGTAGTTCCAATGAAAACTGGTCACAGTGGAATTTGCGTTTGTTTTTTTGGTTTTAGTGTTTCTGGTAAGGAGCATTGCTTTGCATACTTTGCCCACCACAAAGCTTACTTCTTCTGAACTGGCAACAATGGTAGAAATCTCTGTGAAAGATATCTTAAATCAGCAGATAAAACCAAAACTATGCAGCAATGCTTAAAATGAATGATATATATGCTTTCCTGACCCCTGACCTCTTCAGATCAAGTGAGTAACAACTGTCATCTCTGAGAAACAAAAGCAGAAGAGTGGGAGTGCTATTGTTTTGCAAGACTGGTTCATGTCTTGTCTTCATCAATAGTCACTGTTGGTTCCGTCCAGCTCATCCTCACTAGAAGAACAACTGTATAGTTTGTCTGTGCAAGTAAGTTATTACAACCTATTTATCCATTTATTGTTAGGCGGCAAACTCTAGTGGCTGTAATAATTATGGGAGCAGAGGAGGAAGTCAGGTGATGTAGTATAAAAAGCAAGAAAGTCTGTATATGAAGGAAGGTCGGGTGGGTGGATGAGTCAAACAAACAGGGCTTTCACCCAGGGAACCGTTTGTGGTGTCCTCTATGAAACAAAACTCAACAATGAAGATCTGGTTTTACCTAAATCTAAGCAAACTACCGCCAGTCCTCAAAGTTCACCATGTGATAGCAAAGGTCTGGTACACAATCGTTGATAGTCTCAAACAGTCGGATATGTCATTTTGGGAATCACTGGTGATTGACCTGCTCAGTGGTTTAGGTATGACAACATGTTTCATTTGAGCTGTGTGTGAACACTGTCTTCTGCTGTTTTCAGAGGAGAGGCTGTGAATTGGACTGACAAATAATGTGTGCTCTTTTTTCCACCATAACCACACTCTTTTGCTAAACTTAACCAAACGTAGTTGAACTTTAATCATAGCCTAATCTTAGTATAATCAGTTTATCAACCAAAACTGCACTCTTTCCTTGCCCTCAGGCAACTGTGACTAAAGGTAACTTTATGTAGTTTGTATAGGTTGGCAATCAGAGAGGTTTTCATTGTAAAATGCAGTCACACTACCCATCTGTCGATGTTACAGGGGTAAACCCATCACCTTGCACCCCACCAGTGAATGTTCACATGGGCCAATAGTAGTTACCAGTTGTCATGAAATGCAGCGCTCAAAATACACAATGTTGCAGACTTATGTTATTCTTTGGCTTGAAACTTTCAAACGATAGAGGTCAGTGTAAAATGTTTTCCACCATATAAGATTTTGCAAGTTAAAATTTGTCTACATAACTAAACCGCTTATTTCGAAAACAAAAATAAAGCTGTACTGATTCATTTGTGGTCATTAGGGGGCAGAAATACTCAGAAAAAGCTGACAGATGCACAGTAACCATGAATCACCATCTGACTGTATGGCTGAAGTGTTACATACTTTCACATCCATTAGTATACATTTGGATTCATGTTTCTGTCAGCATGATGAATGTAAGTTACATTTTCACTCTGCTTTATGCTCTGGTTTGGTCATCACCGACTTCCACAAAAAATATCAGATTCTTCCGCTGCTAAATGCTCCAGTGGGCTTATCAGTAATTTGGCTGAAAACCGTGGCATAGACTGAATCTTAAAGTAAATATGTTGACCATAAAACCAAAACAATGAATTTAAAGTTATTACACAACAAAAATTACAGTGTTCAGATCATAGCAAAGTTTTTAGTTTCTTTCTTTCTTAAAAACTGAACACATCCCTCTCAGATGCCCCCCCCCCAACACAAAATATCGAAGCTTCCACAGTAAAACCAGTATTACAGATGGTCATTGCTATATAAACATATCAAAGTGTTACTATGGAGAGGGAGGCAGCATTATGAGATGTTCATATACATCAGGCCTGTGGACCAGCTGTTGTCCACCTGACACTGGCTCCACTCTATGCTAATGACATCTGAATACACAAAGCAGACATTCAGCCACGTTTTGTACTCTGCCTGCTGGTGAAATAGACCAAAGCAACCATAATGGAAATGGTTAACAT
This sequence comes from Chaetodon trifascialis, assembly GCF_039877785.1. Lineage (NCBI taxonomy): Eukaryota > Metazoa > Chordata > Actinopteri > Chaetodontiformes > Chaetodontidae > Chaetodon > Chaetodon trifascialis. The sequence continues at coordinate 24,145,351 of NC_092059.1, read as the reverse complement.
TTTAATGAGAACAAATTAGATAACCAACATTATCACTGTAATCAATGTCATTATTATCTAACTACAGGGCTTTGCAGGGCTTGGTATTATCTCTCTGTTATGTCTTTTCCACATGCTTGGCTTGCAGACAGCAGTGGTCGTGGTCCAGCCTGGCAACAGCTTTGCTGTTATCTACTACCTGAAGTTGATGGCTAGGGCAAACAGTTGCTAAGGTCATAAGTTTTATTGCTCTTCCTATTACGTTAATGCTGTCACATCATCTCTTTCTGCTCCTGTTTGCTAGAAAGCTCTTTCTCATTCGCACAATATGTGATAATAGCTCAGAGCAGATGGATGTTGTCATTGTCTGAGTTCTTTATGGCATCAGAGCAGTTTCCTTGGTGAATAACAGTTTTGCACAGCACTGCCTGCAGGATGCCTCATAATACCGAGCAAATATATCATTGTCATTTTTCTATCAGGTAATATGAATGATTGAACTTGCAGCATTGGGGTATTTGTACAGCTTCGTGCAAACCTCACCTGACTGTATGTTTACATATGAAGTTTCATTTATGTCACTGCGATAAATGAGATACTTCAAATACCCATGGTGATTGCTAGAAGTGTCATAATATCTGAAATATTGTACTGTATTGTACCTACATGTGATTCTGCTCTCTTATATCCCAAAGATCAAAGTACTTTTCAAACCATGATTTTGTACAATAAGACCAACACATTTTAGTAGTTTTTCACATTTAATTTTCAAATAATTTAATTTATTTTGTGGTATGTAAAAAAAACAAAACAGTGATATCAATATCATAATATTATAAATAAAATTGCACAGTTTTTTCATCTTGGTTCAGTAAAAATGCAACAAATATATTACAGGTAAATAAATACAAATAAATACAAAATCATAAAGTACCCTACATGCCTGTTCACAAACAGTGTAAGACTTTGACAGAGGAACATGCCACATGACAACCACAAATGTTTGCCTAATGGCAAAGAAAAGTGCTTTTCCCCCTTCCTTTTTGATTGTCACTCAGTGTGTTACACTTTTACTCGACACTACTGTCCAGACTTCATCTATATTCACTCAACTGTCAGCTTAAGGCATCAACTTTTCCTCTACTCTCCTTTTCTTTCCAACCTCCTTATCTTAGAATAGATGCCGTCTACAGAACACACCCATTCATCCCTGCTCTCATGACGATCTCTGTATCTGCAACTGCGTCCATCTTCATGATGCAGCACCTAACTTCGTGCCTCTCTTGCCTTCTCAACCTTTAAGGTGACCACTAACAATTCTCCTTTGGCTCACAGAGAGATTTCATGCCTTCTTCTCCTGCCGAGGCTGCTTGGTTGCCTTGGTGCTTGGCTTGGCTTGGCACACAATGTCCCTGTAGGCTGGAGAACGGAGGAAGCGAGGATAGCAGTCTTTGGCCATGAGCATGTAGATCTTGTGCTGGGCCAGGTCGAAGCAAGAAGGTGACAGCGCCAGCATGTTGGCTTTGGTGATGTCACGAGTTTCGTGGTCAATGTTAATCTGAAAAAGGGGACAAAGAGACAAATCCAAATTAGCCTTTTTTGTCCATTTTGTAGGGGTTAGTGACTACGAGCACAATTCCTATCTTGAAATCAATGTGTTGGTGTAAGAGAAATGGTAAAAAGTAGCTTTGTAGCATTGGTGGAACTGTGACTGTATTTAGCAGAGAAGTGAGGTGTTTGGGTCTCATCATCTAACTAATTTAAAATAGGTGCTTCCTTACCTCCCGGGGAGCGTCACTGCCGATGAATTCATCGTAGATCTTCTGGGCTTTGGCTGGTAGTTTGGCAGGAGACTTGGTATTCCTGTAATCCTCACAGGCAAAGTAGAATGCAATGTTCTCCTCACTGAACTCAGATACCAAGAAGGCTGTGAAGGCACACAATCCATCTGCGGAAGGAGACAAAATTTCATTATTTATGGTACATAAGGGTCCTGCAGAGGCTGCATGTGTCTGGAAAGAATAATAAATTTCTCAAAAAAGGCAAAAATCTCTTTATGTACTTACATTTGCTGGACAGGAGTTTTTCAAAGGACTGTTTCCACCTGAGGCATTCCTCCAGGGTTGGCCTGAAAATAGAAGAAGCAAGATTAGATTTAACCGAGATGTTCAATCAAGCATACAGTGACAATAAATATAAAATGAGTTGCTAGTAATAGACAGTATAGTATGTGTGATACTTACTTATTTTGTCCAATTTTGCAGCCAGAAAGATTCCAATTGGGTTTTTGCAAAATGCTTCCCAGCCTTGCTTTCAGCTCCTTGGCCCTGTGAAAGAAAGAAACAGGTCAGATACATTGCTCACAAGACCGTAATTGCATACTGACAAGCCAGTGCTGTGCAGTACAATTGAGTCCAGCATGAATCCACACTGAGTGCCTAACTGAGTGGAAAATTTAGCACAACCTAAAATTGTCTGAGCATTTAAGAAGCTACAAACGTCACATATGCACAAAGATGAAACAGCGAAGCTATTGTCCTGCGATCCGAATCCCCAAACATTAGCCATGCGACTTTTGCATGAAGCTTCATGTACCTTTCCAAGCAGCAGGTAGGCAGTGATGCTAGTCCTTTACACATAGCAGCAGGTTGGAGCTGGTAGGGGTGGTGTTTCGGTTGGGTGGTGGTTAAATATCCGTTCAGTGAAGCTCAGTAAGGAGTGAGATTGTGTGAGTGTCTCAACAGAGCTGGAGCACAGGCTTTATATCCTTCCTCCCCTGCCTCTGACATGTCATCAGCCTTCTCAGCCAATCACAGGGGGGTACAGAGAGAGAGAGAGCCAGAGAGAGAGAGAGAGAGAGAGAGAGAGAGAGAGAGAGAGAGAGAGAGAGAGAGAGAGAGATGATAGAAGTCAGAAAAGGGGGAGGCTGTGCAAGGACGAGGCTGGGAAATTACTGTAAAACGATAAAAGCAACTGATATTCTGCTCTGTTTTTCTTGCATGTCCATGAAAACTACCCAGTGAATCTTTTAGTGTTTTGCTTTCACTCATCTCTTTCAAAACAACTTATTCACACACGAAAGTAGAAAATGCACATGCAATACTGTGTATATTTAGTGCTGTGCATACAGGTTCTGGGAAGCCAGCTTTTAGATATTAGTTACTGGAATAAGGTGCAGACAATTGAATGTGACACACCCACACCCACACACATATATATAATTGTCACGTTTAGTCTATTTATGAATAAAATTGATTAGCTTTATTGCAATAGCTTCTAGACTCAAACTTACAGCTAACTACAAAACAGAGCTCAGTAACTTCAAAAAATGTATGATGTAACCTAACAAGCCGATCTGCCAAAAACATTCTGTGTTGTCTAATTAGTTCTCGACATCTCCTTTGTTCCTGCTTCCTGCTTTGTCCTTAGTCCTGCTTTGAACAAAGAAGACATAATATGGCAGGTTATTAAAGGATCTTTCTGGTGGTAAACACAATCACACTCAGCCTCGCTATTGGCCAGATAAAAGTGTTAATTTTAGGGAATGCTGGGAAGGAAATGTGACTTTCACTGTGTACATTCAGCATGCTTACAGTAATATAATTATACGATCAACTGCTCTACACAATAAACCCGAGGCAGGACCTGTTTCCCATATGGCGAGCTGCAGGTTGCTTATCTAGGATTTGTTTGTGATGTAATTCAGATTGAAGGGACGTTAGATAATCTAAGGTAAAATGTGACTGAAGAATGGTGAGAAATGACTCAGAGAAAGACATTACATATTTTCAAAATAGAGAAGCTAGCTGAATAAAGCAGAGATGCAATGGAAATTATTCATAATAATATCCACTTCTGTGAATTAGTGCTCTTGTACTTGTTTTTGTGATGCTATAAGACCTAGAGCCACCGGTGCTAATGTAGGAATTAGAGCAGGAAAGGACCTCCAACCACTATTTCCCAGATAACAGTAGAAACATTGTACTGCACTCGTTGTATAAGTCTATAGCCATGGGCGTTTCGAAGAATTGAGACACAACGGGACTGTGTGACAGATGAGATCCGTTCTGTTAAATGTTGCTTAACTCCCCTCTAATGAATTTAAGTAAATAAATTGTTGTCAAATGTTACTGGTCTTATAAAATTATAGTTTATCACATTTCTCAAGTGACTTCCCGAGAAGCAGCTAAATTGATCCAAGATATAGAAAAACTCAAAACAATACCATAATAAAGCTTCCTTTGATTTCATAATGTTTTTATATGTTGTGTAGCTTGTACATAATGTCATTTATTATTTATCTATTATATACTTTTGTAAATAATCTACAATCACCAATTGCTTATATACACATTATATACACCAGACACAAGCTCTGTTGACCAGTTTGGTGATGAGGAAAGGAATGCTAATTCAGTGAACTGAGGTATTCTTCGGAAAAGGAACATTTACGTCTTTTCTTGAAAGAATTGATAGTAATCCAGGTCTAAAGCCAAACACATGATTCCACATGTTAACCACTGCCAGCAATGACAAAAACAAAAAATGACAATATTGTTTGTCTTCATACCTTCCACTTGCCGTACCCTGTCTGTGGCTCTCCCATTGGCCCATTGGTTTCCAACAAAGACAGAAATCAGTGCCCATGTTCATCTTAAAAACTGGTGTGCCTCATTGGTGAGTTCATGTGGAGCTCTATGGGACAGAGGAATAACATATCTCAGGCTTTGGATACATCAGAAACATTTCGTATATCATTAGCAGAATCCACTTATTGTTGATTTGGTCCTTTAATGGAAACAGTAAGAATGTTTGAACATACAGATCCTCTGAAGAGGAAGTGGGGCCAAATTAGATTTTAGAATTAAAACAATCTACGACAGGCGACCTTTTACAGTTTTGTGAATGATGACGGTGTCCTGTCAGATGCAACAGTGGAAGTAGACTAACATTGTTAGATGACTGACAAAAGAAAGGACAAGTTACCCTTAAAACAGTTTAGTCTGGACTAAAGATATCCCCGGGCTTAAAAAGGAAGCTGTGCAAATGACACTGCCTGTAATACACATGCATTTAGCAAGAGCTCACAGTGCACCAAGACAACACAGCACTGATTAGGTTGAGTCAGCTAATGTAGGGTGGACGGCTGAGGCTGGGAGGAAACACAACAGCACAGGGATTACCTAACCTGTCCACATTCATTGTGCTGGAGAGGATTTAATTGCAGCATTTATTGCAAGGAAGGAACAAAGGTTCGCCTGAGAAGCCTGGGGGAACCCGGCCACCCACTCACCTACTCATACGCTCATACTGTGATGTCAGTACACTTCTGACAGTTGCAATGACAAAGGACAACCGGAAACGAGAGCATAAGAGACTGAGGGTGTATAACATTGGTGAGCGAAGGGCTTTTCTGAAAGCTGGGGATTCACTGTCCTTGAGGCTGGCTGGTACAAAACACACACGCATCAACTGCATCAAACTGGAAATAAGACCTTACATCAGTATGTGCTCCAACCCAATTTCTATCACGCTAAAAATTCGGTTGAAAGTATATCTTTTGAAGTGGCTCGGATCTTAACGGCTTCTGAGAAATGTGAAGATACCACTGATATGCAAGATATCCTTGTTCCATTTGAACCTTTGTTACAATTATAATAACCAGTATTCCAAGAAAAATACAGATGTGATAAGTAAGATAAAGCTGTGAGAGAAGTCTTTAATGTGATATTTTCAGAAATACTCCTCTGGTGACTTCAATTGAAATCTCTATCTGAGATCAACAGAGTTACACTGTTCAGCCGACTGTGCCACTGATGCCCTTGGAGAGTCATGCACTCCTCGTGTACTATAGAGGATTTATGTAGTCTATACTGTAGGCTAAATGGTTAATGCTGACTCATCCGTCGGATGAGGTTGTATTGAGGCTTTTCTCAGCATGCCCACAAACAGTGATTAATATCACATCATCTTAACGTTTTCAACATGCACTTAGCCGTCAATGGAAAAAGTTGCGTTCCTTCCAAACAAACAACTAAGAAGGTGTTCAGTGCTGCAGTACGAGTGCTTGGATTGTTTTCTATGTACATAACCTAACCATCTAAAAATCTCTCAAATTTATCACCAAATTCAGCTCAGTGTTAATCTGGACAAATCCGCATCTTTAGGTGTGTAAGCTGCACTTACTCGATTGTTTCAAATGTACAGACTGGGATTCATATAGACACATTTTAAGCTTGATTGACATGGCACTCTGGGTTTCAGTCATGTTATTATCTTTCATGTTTTGGTCACTGCTCCACGTGATGATGCCTCCCTGTCTCTGTGTCTGTGCTCAGCTGACATCACTGTTTACCTGTTGGCTTTAGGTTGAATGTTGCTGTGTGGTTGTGCTCTAAGTATTCAAAAAGACGAGCAGCTGATGAGAAGATATGCACTTAGAATTATGATCTAAGAGTAATATTTATTCCCAAACAGCTTTCCATTCTGTGAGTGGTAATAGCAGCGTTTGGTGTTCACATTTTTAACCCGGTCATCTTCTGTGGAAGCTCCTGGCATTTCCCCCTCACAACAGCACTCTCTAGATCAACAGATAAAGTGGCCTCATATCTTTGAAGGAAGTCTTGAATGAGAGTTCTGTTTCCAAAGATGTGAATTGTCTTTTTTTTGGAAATTGCTAAATAGAATCACTCCAGGAACTTGCATCTTTGTGTCAAAATCATGTGACACAGGTGCAGACAGAGTTAATCTCTGTCTGCAGCAGTTTTGAGGCTGATTGCATCTTATGAAAGGAAAAGTCTTCAGTTGTGGATGTACCAAAAGTTATTTGATTTGAAATTCCCCCCAAAAAATCATAACACAATTTATCCTGAATGTGGCATCTAAATATCAAATTCCACCAAGGAAACGCATCACCAGGCAATCCTGATAAATCAGGAGTGACATTTACCTGTATGAGTGTGTTTCAAATGAAAGGTCACCTCTCACTCTGAGCTTGCTTCATCACCTCTGGGACAGAATGGAGGCTGAGGCCAGTTCAGGACATTTGCATCTCAGGGCCCCACTTCACCTCAACCCACAATTCTATTCATATGATTTGCATTTACCTCACTCTACCTGAAATTGGAAGTCCTTTTTCATCTCAGGCTGTCCATCTCCAGCCTGGTAAGACCTTTCAGTTTCATTTGGGCTCAACTGGGATGGACAGAAAGCTCATCTTCAGATCAGCGTGCTCCTTTCACAGTTCACCTCCATCAGAGTTCTGCTGCGGAGGAGATAAAGCAGGATTGAGATCATCCTCTTGTCAGGGGATGCTTTTATGCCACCCTCTGTGAAGTACTGCAGCCAAAGAGAAAATGACAAATAAATCAGATGAGGTCCTTGGTACCTCACTTTCACCCTGCTGTCTGCAACACAGGAGGCCAAAACAAAAGACCACCAACAGGCAGTAATAGTAGGTTATCTGATGGTAAATTACATCCTGATGGCAATCTGTTATAAGACATCTTCCTTCTGAAGCTGAAAGCTTTCCATTAACATAGAAAGTAGGCCAAGGAGCTGAGGAAGGTCCTCTTATATGTATTAAATGATTACCACAGCAGCTTTGGGACCAGAACTAGAGTCTAATCCCATTAGTACCATACCTGTATCAGATGGGGAACAGGATTATATGAAAGAGGTTCTCTCTGCCTTCTTGAATACATGATTTCTTTGCATTATACACATAATCACATATGTTCCTGATGGGGTATTATGTTAATGCTTGTGCTTAAACTGGCCTTGGACATATTGATCATAATATGGACACTACACAAGTGGATTATACAGCAATTGTGGTTTGAGATACCTTTCTCAGAGTAAAATTAGGTCATGTTTGGAAGTCATTTTAATACAAATAGCCACCATTCCAGACTACAGGTGGTGATTGTGTATATATAAGTGGTAGTCTCTATTGCCAAACCATCTGTAGCCTACGAAGGTAGACTAAATATTAGAAACACCTCTCAATGCAATACAATTCAACAGCACCTCAACGTAAAACCTCTAAAATGACCATGGAGAGTCAACAACAAAAAAAAATATACATATATGTATATATATATATTTTTCACTTGAGAGATAAAATCAGAATATTGAGTCAGAATGTGAACAGGTAGTTACACACAGTAGGAACATCTTGTGCCTTGTGTTTCTATTGATGGGGACTGCACAGTCAAAAACCTATTGTGCTCTGGAGGACAATTCAGCTCTCCACATGCTCCAGCAAGAAGGCTTCACTCCTTTGTTCCTACATGAAGCATTAACCAGCTGTTAAATTGGCTTTGCTTTGTGATACTGATTGCAAATCACTTCCACAATACAAAACGTACACATTAGGCCACAGAACAAACACAATGAGCAGCTGTTCCGATGACACACTCCAAGTAGTCTTATGCGTGAACTTCCAGTGTACTGCCAGGCTACTGATGCATGTGTGTGCCATCGCTGTGCAGTCAATAAAACTAAGTAGAGACAAATGTGGACAGGCTTCCCGATGGACTTGGTGTGACTTTATGCCTGAGGAAGTGATGAAAACACAGCAGAAGTAATTGTATTGGAGTAACAGGCCTGTGGTCGTGGCTTGTTTGTGTGCATGGTCTGTACAGCATGTGTTGAAGAGGAGGTGAAATACAAAAAAACCATCATCCTAGTCTCGGGTCAATGCCACAGGAAGTGTCTGTAATGTTTCCTGGCATTACACTGGCTTGTTTGTTTGTTTCTGAAGGTCTCTCAGAGCGGTGAGTCAGTAAAAAGCAGAGGGAACCGCTGAAAGCCTGTTTCAGTGAAGACAAGAATGGAAAGTTTCAAGCTGTGAGATGAATTACTGGGAAATTCTTGCCAATTTTTCAAACAAAAAGGTTAGATAAATGACTTAGCTTATTTTGGTTCTGGCTTTTGATTTTGCTGCCTTACAAAGCTATCCCACAATCTTTCACTTTGCCCAATGTTTACGTGGCACATGTATGTGTTGTACCTCACTGGATGTCATTGGTCTTCAATGTAAGGAGAGCGGAGGCTGCCCTGACACCCTTTATTTATTTATTTTACAAATATCTCAAAAACTATCCACTAAAACTTGTTACCAAATAATTTAAAGGAACAGTTATGTTTTTTGAATAGCTAAAACAAGACAACATGTTAATGAGTAAGCTTTGGGCAGCACCAGGCTAGCTCTTGTCAATCTCCATGCTCAGAAAGGTATAAATCTTCTCATCTTGCTATTCAAAAATACCAAACTATGCCATCTAAGTGCCGTCATTCGTGGGGACATGACATGTCAAAATACAGGAACATCTTTAAATCTTTAAATTAATAACTGTGAAAAAGTCTACATAATAGTTTTTATTTATAGTGATACTGTAACAAAACCTTAGCTTAAGGGTAACCCCCCCCCTTTTTTTTTGCTGCAATCTCAATAAAACCAGACTTTACTAGTTTAACAAATTCTGAAGAGTTTTGGTTGGTGTGCCAAATATTCAATTATTTTACAAGTGTGATCCTCCCACAGAGAACCTCATATTCACAATCTGAACAAGAAGTGCTCGCATTTGTGCTGGGACAGTTGTCTTTTTCCCAAGCCTCTGAACATTTGTGAAGTGATTGAGGTTGGTCTCTGTGGGAGTCCGTCTGGCGGTGTGCATGTGGGAGCCTCAGGTTGCTCATCTGTCTGATCTTCCTCTGGGGAGGAGAGGAGCAGCCTGCTGCAGGCCCAGGCAGATGCTCACTGTGGCTGTTAAAAAATAACCACTGGAGTGTGCTCCCCCCTCAGCAACACTGTGATCCGTAGCTACTCCCAGGGGGCTGTTTAGACAGAGGTCAGCCGAGCCCACAATATGCAAACTGTCCTGAGATTTAAAGTGATAATTTGTGAAATAATTTCTGTGTTTATCATTGCTGCTGTTCATTACTATGGTGTCTCGCTCACGACTTAATATCAGAACTTGTTAAAACATTGCATCTTTAGCTCTGTTAGCTTTTCTTTTAATTTCTGCTTAGTTATGTAAGATGTGTATAGTCACGCCACCTACTTTACTTTAACTATTTTAAGGGGTCTGACTTCTCAAATTTCAAGAATTAAACTGTGAATGGAAGTAGTACAGTCGGTCCTAGCAGTGCAGTGTGCAGTACCTCTGGCAGCAGAGCAGAAATCACACAAGCATTAGTGAGCACACGGAGCACCAGGTGGTAGCTCTGATTTTATAACAAGAGTCTACTGCCAGTCTAGCAGCTCTGTTTGATGTTGCACTGCTTGTAAGTGAATGCTAACATTAGCATGGTTACATGCATTTATTCACAGTGTCAACATACTGATGTTTAGTAGGTAATATGCATGGCCACCATGCATGTTAACACAATTGGCACCAAACAGAAACATACAGTTGAGACTAATGGGAATGTCATTATTTTTGGGCCAGTTGAAATTCTGAGATGATGATGCCACTAGTAAAAAAAGTCAGGAGCTCCCCAAAGAAATCAGTATTCATTGTCTGAGAAACATGTATATCTTTTAGCAGTTTCTCCAAGATGTTGTCAAATGGCTGCACTCCCATTGCAAGCAGCATGTTTGACTGAATCTGATGATGACTGGAATGGACAAAAAAACTTACACTGTACTGTAAAACTTACGCTGACCTACACTGTAAATCATTCATTAACCCTTTAATACAATTTCTGGTGGATGCTGTGAATCTGCAAAGATGGGAGGCACTTCAAAAGTTACAGTCTGATTAACATCTAATGGAACACAAATTGCACAACCTCTTCTTAGTATACATAACATCGTCATTTTGGACCAAGTGCAATAAAGTAAGTCATGCTATAAAGATTGGTATTGGTAAGATTGTATGTACAATTAGAACATTAGACACAAAACTCAAATGTGTGCACACACTTTGATGCCATACCATCCAGTAATTAACTGCTAGTACTCAGACTGGACCAAAGAGATGAACTAATAGACAGACCGACTGACAAAGCTGTTCCAGAGTCACACATTTAGCATGGCTAAATTACCATATGACTTTCTCAGCCCACCTAAATATACAACAATCAACACTGCTGCCAAAGTGCTTTTGTGTTAATCCTAAAGATTCAATCCAAGGCAACCACACAAGCCACAGCACATATCCTAATTTCATCAGTGTTGCACTACATGCTAGAAATATGAATGTTTTTGGAATCAGTACACTGCATTAGAAACAATTTGATTTGACTTAATTTGTGTCCTGAGTCTCTGTGTACTCTTCACTTTATCCTCAGACATCCTTGAAGCCCTGAAGCTTCATTATTGCACCCATTCTGACAGAACTCACTGGATTAATAAACCCTTTAAAAGTTTGTGTGCATGTGTTTGTGTGTGTTTGTGAAGTGTTAATGGAAGAGAGGTGCCCTGTAATGAGAGAGGAGCAGGGCTATCTGGCTGAGCAAAAACAGATTTCACAGCCATGAATAAAATATAAGCGTGATGCTCTCTCCAACAAAAGCACCTCCAGCAGTTAAATGACTTGTAGGTGGTCCTTTACCCGCAGGCCATGCCCCGGAGAAATCACTGATAATGATTAACTGGATGTGAATGGCTTTTTTTTTCCCTCACTATACTCCAGTGGTGGGGTTGCGAAACATCAGGCCCAAACAAGAACAGGACTGTTATTTGACTCTTGTCAACATCACAAACACACACTATGAATGTACCTGCTGCCTTGGAGATCATAACAAACAATCAGTAATGTCAATACCAGGGAGCAGCAGGTACTGTTATTCCCAGAGACTGTTATTGTGACTAAAAATAAGAGGTAACACACAAGTGGACAAACCTACTCCTAAGAGGATATGGGAGTTTAGTTTAATAGAGATGTGAGTGTATGAAGAGAGATATGTATGCAGATACTATGTTAAAATGGTGGTCATATGTGAATGATTGTTTTTTTGACTTTAGACAGTATATGGCAATATCATGATATAAAGCATGTTGAAACAGCTTGAAGTAATGCTGAACTGCAGTATTTGCATTTCATGGTGTTTGGAGTTGAACTTAGAAGCCACACTGGAAGTGTAAATCCTAATGTTTTGGCATCTTGTGTGCCAGATTATGACCAACAGCGATGGCTGTTGAGTGATGGGCTTTTTTTATTATTATTATTCCAGTCTGCAGTTAATATATTTGTTGTTCCTCATACAGTATATTTATCTTATGACAACAAAGCTAGAAAAATGTAACAAAGCGGGCACTAGTTGGTTGGTTGGTTGATTCTGTGAGTTGATCACTGCATGCAAGCCCCTGTACATTATTATCATACCTTGCGTCATTGAATCCAGTGTTGAAACCATACTGACAAATATAGATAGATAGATAGATAGATAGATAGATAGATAGATAGATAGATAGATAGATAGATAGATAGATAGATAGATAGATAGATAGATAGATAGATAGATAGATCTTACATCATCACAGTCATGTGATTCTGTATTTTGGTCCTGGTCAAGGTTGAAACATGGACAGTCAGATTTGTTTTGATGTTTTCCTCACACTGCTTCTGTTGTTTGTCTCAGAGGAGGAGTCATGAGCTATCCCTCTCATCCTCCCCATGATCCATAATCATGGCAGCACTGCACCATTGTTTACTGTTGATAAAGACAGCATTCTGCTGCGGCACCATGGGGTGCTGTCTGGCTTTGTAAGGTGTGCTGTCAAAAAAAAGGTAATTGCAGATGTAATTAAATGCATTATGAATGTTCACCAGAAATAACATCATCAGCCTCCTCATACATCATCAAACTTTGTCTCACGTGCCCCTGTTCTCATCTCACTGAGCGCTACGACTGGCTGATACAGCATTCCTTTTCTATGCTGTGTGATGCATGCAGTTATGAGAGGTTGAGTGAAGCGGTTGGTGCACACAATCTAGCATGAAATGTTTTTTAAGAGGAAACTAGAATCCAGGATCTTTGAATCTGAGGCATCATTTGTCATCCAGTGCTAGCATTGCTAGCTGAGTAGTGAGGGTAGCTGAGGCTAGCAGCAAGACAAAGAAAAGACAATATGATGACATCTGTGTTGTAGGGTTTCATCTTAGCCAAGGATGCTTCATCCTCTCTTCCTCTGTGCCTGATATGTAGTATGGAACTATTTTCCATTAGAATCTTTTGCGCATTTTGGCGGTGTCGGCATAATCAGCCAGCGGATTTGGATTTTTGGTCCATTTCGGTCCAAGCCGGTGGTGTAAAAATGCGCTGAAAGCTCGCCACCCCAGACCTGGTCAACTCTGTGCGCCAGCAGCGCACCACTGAGGCAAGTGGATTTTCGTAAACCAGCGGAGTCGTGTGCCCACATCACCAATACCTCACAGGCAGGTTTCCACAGTGTCTGGCATTTCACTGTGATCAATACTTTCCTGCATGGGCTCATCCTTGAAACTTGCCTTGGACTTGGCTGTGTCAAACTGAGCCCTTTGACTCAGTGCGTAACTCAGCAGTTACAATCTTGAAAATAAGGCTTTATTGTGAAAATCCAAGGTTTGCAGAGGAAAGCAGGGTCACTGGCTCTGTTGCTGTTTGCCTTCCAGCCTCATTAACCCATTATGTGGAAGACAGTGTATTAACAGCAGAGCACCAAGACAGCATCAGTGCTTATGACTGATCCCATCAAAGAAGCAACTGCACCTGCACAGGGTTTACTCACACCGTTCCATTACTGTCGTTTAGATTTTGGTAGCCACAGATCATCTATCATCTGGTCATCGTTACGTGCAGAGTTGATGCTCAGCTTGTAATCTCTTCCACAGTGCGATGTGTGTTGGCCGTGTCTACTGGCCCAGATAGGCTTGTGTTGTGTCTACTGAACAGGGTGCTGTCCCACATTCACTCTGCTCCTCATTCCCTGAGTGACTAACACATTGGTAGCAACAGCAAAGTTAATGGATGTCTAATGTCACATTGGGTGAGTCCATCCCACCAGTGCCCCAGATAGAGGAGAAGATAGAGAGCAGTGGCTTTTTATGTGAGCAATGCTGCTGCTAGACAGAAATAGTACCTTGAATGTTTGATTATTATTCTGTTTTTAGTGTGTCGTCATTCTTTACTTTGTGTGACTCATCGCTGTTAAAGGAGCTGCAACGTCTGACCTAAGATGTGACTAAATGTAAAGTTTATGGGTTGAGCAAAATTCTCTATTATTTGGAAAGCAATTAAATGACTTTGATTTTATCATTTCCTTGCCTGCTATTTGTTTCAGAAGAATGGTAACAAGAAATGAGACATTACAATCCTTAAATCCCTTGTCCAAGACTGGATTTTGAAATCGAGTGATTTAGGACTGGGTGTCATTTATTAGAGATTTTTCATTTTTGTTTTCTTTCATTGTTGTTATGAAAAGACATGGGAATTGGGGTCAATCTGTCTGATGAGTGGATGAATGCATTTCCATTTTAGTATTACCAGAATGATGTCACACAGTGCACAAAATATTGATGCAGATTTATTTTTAATTGCAAAATATACGGAGGAGCTTACATTCAACTGGAACACAGTAACATACGATATAGGGTGATATGTTGTTCAGCCACTTTTGCTGTATTTCCAACAGTTTGGCCTATACAGTACACATGCAATAAAGAAAATATTTGTTTTTCCTGAAATACTCAGGAAATCTTTTCAGTTAGTTTATTTAAAGGAGTGCAAATTCTGAAGGAGCACATTTAAAACACATTTGTCATTTTACTAACATTGTACATTAAAGTTGTTTTTCTGCAGTCATTTTCATAACACACTGTACAAGTAAAGAATATCTAAATAGTTATTCTGAATATTGCATCATGCTGAAAATAATTTAGGAAATTTGCACGACAAATTTGTCAACTCGGAACATATTCTGTGGGGGTTGGGGTTGCTTTCAGTTCACCGATTGCAGGATTGGGAGGCCAACTTTTAACATTCAGTTTAATGAAGCACTGACTGATGATTGTAATGTGCTTTTTAGCAAAATGGTTATGCAATCCAGTGCAATTTCCATTTTAATAAGCTATTTCATTTGCTTCAGCCAGCACTTCCAAACTTCATGCAAATAGTGAGTCATTATGTTAAGTATTATGTTAAACTGTCCAAAGAAACTTTAATGATGTTACCGGTACTGATAGGTCAATGTTGTGGCTTTAGTCAAAACCTGAAAAGATATGAATGATACTATTTTACTACAGAACCCTGGTCAGCCACATACAAATGGTCCAATAGAAGCACTGTGTTCCTGAGCCCATGTAGTAATCTCCTTTACCCAATCATGTGTTCACAAAGTGGTGAACCTCTCTCCATCCTTGCTTGTGATCGACTGAGCCTTTCCAGGATGCCCCTTTCATACTCAATCATGATACTCTCACCTGTTACCAATGAACCTGTTTACCTGTGGAATGTTCCAAACAGGTGTTTTTGGAGAATTCCACCCAACTTGTTTGAAACATGTTGCTGCATCAAATTCAGAATAAGTAGATATTTACAAAACTCAATGAAGCTGATGAGGTCACTTTAAATTTATTGTCTGTGTATTGTTTTCAACTGTTTTGTATATCGAAAAAGATTAGATGTTTTTTTGAGATTTAGGGATGATAGCACATTTCCACCTCCTGAATAACGTGAATTGAAAGCAAAAATGAACCCAACCCTTCATTAAACTCCACATTTAATGTCACATAGAGTACCTGTAAGAGTTCAAAATACACAGGATTATGTAGCTATATCAATATCTAAGTGCAGTCTAGTTTGACACAGTTTCAGATATTAAGTGTTCACTCACTTTAATGTTTGTTGTAAACACACAAACTACAACAGGTCTAGTTACCTGCATACAACAGTGTCTACTTCACAATGACCAGAAGGTGGTAGAATAAAATCAACTCAGTACTTTAGGTCAAGTATCGGGTGTACTCATCAGCTCAGCTGATTGCACTTTAATGGAGACGATGCAAAGTGGTGTGGTGTGGTTAAGTATGGAGAGGTGTGAATAAAAAGTATGGAATGATGGCTGATTGAACATAGTGTGGAGAAAGAACATCAAGCAAGTTTTTTCTGAAATTATTTTTGAGAAACTGAAGACGATGAAGTGCTCCAAAATAAAGGTATGACACTGAAATGTGAAAATTTAAAGACCTGCTGCCGTATTATCTTAATCTGAATGTTTCTATGGATTGTGTTTTATATAAAACTCCAAGTCCTAGAGT
The DNA here is from genome assembly GCF_039877785.1 of Chaetodon trifascialis. NCBI lineage: Eukaryota > Metazoa > Chordata > Actinopteri > Chaetodontiformes > Chaetodontidae > Chaetodon > Chaetodon trifascialis. The sequence continues at coordinate 24,129,125 of NC_092059.1, read as the reverse complement.
TTGAGCTATTGTTGAGCTTGGAAGTAGAGCTTTTAGCTACATCTCACAGTCTTCATTTTCATATTTTTTGTTCAACCAGCGGACAAAATTAGCAAAAAATGTGTATATAGTGATAAATATAGTTCTCTGGCAGTTTCTATTGTGATGTATTTTCAGACATATCGCCCAGCACCAGTAGAGGTAAAACGTTTAGCTCATCCTCATTGAAACTCTTTCTCTGTACTGTACAGTGCAGTTCACCACAACACACCTTTTTAAGAGGGATTGCATGCATGGAGCTGGTGTAGACAAAGGAAAGAGTCAAGCATGTCGCCCCATCCTTGCAGATTCACAGTATTCAGAGATGATGTCAAAGGGTTGATAGATGATTTATAGTGTAGGTCCAGTTTTATGTCCTCTGTGACTTTCATCAGATTCAGTCAAACAGACCTCCGCTGGCCTTGTGCATGCGCCCTGTTGACCATATCCTGGTACATCTTAGACCTGAGGAATCGTGGGTAGGAGTCCTTCTCCATGAGGCTGTAGACTTTAGCTTGCACTTCATTGAGGCTCGTTGGAGACGGATCTTCCAGGCTCTGCTTGGTCTTTTCCCTGGTGCGATAATCAATGTTTACCTGCCAGGATAAGGGGAGCAGATGCACATTGTTGAAAGGGGAAGGTCACTCACTCAAATTCAAATCATCATAGTTACATATAGCACACTGACCCTAATTACAGTTGTTATTTCAAGTATCTTGTATTCAGATAAAATCCAGATGAGATTTAAGACATTTTAATCTATTTATCTGTCTGTGGTTTGCCCTGATAAGAGATCAGATAAACACTACAGCAGCTGAGTGCACCTTGTATTTCATCTTCTTGGATGTATTTACATTTACACTACACCTCTTTAGTCTCTTTGCAAACATGACCAACACTATCCTTAAAAGTGATTTTCTTCAATGTTGTTAAGTTGCCAAGCAGGTGAGTGCCTGCCTTATTATTTTCTATTGGTCAGAGATCTGCCCTGTTCTCGCTCAGTCATTGGTTATATGATGCTGTAAAGACGAAGGAGCATAGCCATTTGAAATTTGAAGTTTACTGTTGCACAATGGATAAAGATGAAGAGCGAGTGAAAATGTAATCAGGTGGTTATAACAGACTGTCCAGTTCTGTCTCCTACAACTTACATTTATATATAACTGATTAGCAACAACAAATATGCTAATCAGACGTAGATGTAATGCTAGCCGAATTATGTTTCTTATCAATATAATGAGTAAATGTTGTCATCGTACCTGCCAAGTTTCAAAATGTTGATATGTTTACTGACAACATATTTCATTTGTTTTCTGCCAAATACCCAATCCGGCAATGCATTATACACTGATATGGACCATGGCATGATTCAGCTTTTTTATGGTTATGTTTAGGCACTGACAGCACTTGGTTCATGTTAGGGAAAAAAATACTGTCTATTTTTATACAGAAAATGCCAGCAGTGACTTGACACAAGGTTTTTAATGAGAATCGCTTGCACACACACACACGCACACACACACACACACACACACACACACACACACACACACACACACACGGACACTGACACACATACCTCTCTTGGTGCCTGAATATCAATGAACTCCTTAAAGATCTTGTTTGCTTTTGACACAAGCTTGGTTGAGCTCTTGATTTTTTTGTACTCCTCGCAGGCCATCCAAAACTCGATATTCTCGTCACTGAACTCGGTCTTGAGAAATGTCCGGAAGGCAGCCAGGCCATCTGGAAAGGACAAATGAATCAGATGGTAAGGGGAGGAGGCAAACACAACAGAAAACATGTCAAAAACATGATTGATACTGCAGCGTAGCACCTATTTCTGTTCAACAGCCGAGAACTCCCTCTTCTACGGATGTTTTCTTTTCCTTCAACATAGAGTAGCTTGATCATGTGATAATACCCTTCATTGGATGTTGACATTTTTCCAGCGCGTGCACACTTTTGTTCCCAGAAGCGGGAAACAGCTATCATGATGAGAACAAACAAATCAGAACAAAATACTCCCACAAAGAGATTTTTTATTCTGACTTCATCAGTCAAGATAAGTGATCAATTAACACAGAGGAAGGTCATGTTTTTCTGTGGGCTCGTGTCATGTTGACATGTTATTTCCACCCTTCTCATTTCTGCTGTTTACCTAATAAAGCTGGGAAGAGCAGGGGGGTGGTCTATCTGTGCATATGCAGCATTACTCATACAGAAGCACATGCAGCTTTACATGGGCACAAGGCCACACACACACACACACACACACACACACACACACACACACACACACACACACACACACACACACACACACACACACACACACACGTTGTGTTTTTATCACTTGTGGGGACATAACATAGACTTACATTCATGTCCTGGAGCCTTACCCTAACCCTAACCACTATTTGCCTATTCCTAAACCTAGGATTTAATGATTTACATTGACAGGACCTGCATTTTGTCCCCATAAAGCAGGTTAGTCCCCACAATGTGACTGTGTAAACAGATTTTTGTCCCCACAACGTGATAAATACCTGGTCACATGCACACACATACTGTCTGTTTGAAGAAGCCACAGAATAACCGCAGTAACAAGTGGAAAGCAGACACCACACAAAATATTTGAATCCTCAGTCTTTTACAGTGTCCCTCTTGTTGACCTGGACTATTTTTGAAAAGCTCTCAGAGAGTGCGGACTGGAGAAAATCAAACCATGTACTCTTTCAGCCGCTACAGATAATCTTCTAAAAAAGTCAGTGTAGCATTTTGTGCCCCACATTTCATGATATTTATTTATGAAGATACACCTCACACCTGTCATTTGTACATGGGGTCGATGAACATGGAGACTCTTCACCTTAGAAAAGCTGCTGTTTTCTTTCAATCAACATCAGAGAGGCTTGAAAATGGCAAAGACGTTTACTGCAGCTGAAGTTATTGCAATGATTTAAGCAGTGATGAGGGAGACAGAGCCACAAGGATTGAAGGGTTTGACTCCAAAGATGAAGAGGATTACCAAAATAAGAGATCCATTTGAAGAAGGGCAAGGTGAGGTGTATTTATTTTACAAAAATGTGTTTTGCAATATATCCCCATCCATATCTCTTTCAGGTGTGATTTGTTGCTGTTGGTGGTGGACAGGAGAATAAGGAGTATGAGTCTCCCACCTCCCCCACAATCCTCTTTGGTGTGAATTGTTGTGTATGGGGGATCTGGAAGAATGGAGAAAGGGAGCAATAACTCAGTTAACTTCATAGACTTGAATGTTCTACATTTTTATTTTTTAACAGAGAGGATTCACAGCCACCAGAGGACAATGTACCACATGCAGCATCCCTCCAGCAGCCACCACCTCCCTCTATCTTAGGCATGAGGGACTCCACCACTGCAATCACATCAGCCCCACCGGCAAAGAGATCCCATGTCCCCCGATTGTGAGTATCTCCCCCACAGTCACCAGTACCCCATGCACCTGAACCTACACCTACACAGCAGCCAGTCTTGGAGGACAGGTCAAGTGGCAACCTCCAGGCCTGAAAAATGAAGCCTATGCAAAATCTCCGATGACTTTAAAATGGCCAGCTTTATAGCAGAAATAAACATGTTTAGAGACTGGTACAGTCAGTAGTGGTACTATGGGCAGGGCCTGGGTACTTTTTAAATTTAATGGCGCTGTTACGTGTACCATTAATAACTGAAACCTGTGGTCCCTTATTTGAAAACTGAAATAACTGCCGATGTCTCCAATTAGATTTAAGTTTAATAAAAGGATATACCTCTTTATTACATTTTTATCCTTGTATTTTAACCTTATTTATCCATTTTTAACCAGTGAGTACCAATGTGAATTTCCATGCAATAAACTATGACCCAACAAATTAACTTTAAATGCAAAAACCCACAATACGTATTTACTTAACCCAGGAACAAAAATAATATAATTAAAGATCACTTTGAATCAAAATAAACAGAAAACGAAAAACAAAACAAAACAAAAACAAAAACAAACAAACAAAACAACTTGTATTTACATCTTGTAGGTCACAAAAGTCCAAACCCAAAGGATAACTGGTCATGAGCCACAAGTTATGGACAGTGATGCAGTCATACCTTATTCTTGCATTTGCCTCCTTCTGACTATGGAGAACCAGCAGCCCCACCCCTTGTTTTTGTAATGTAATTAGATTGGCTGCTAGTAAAGAAAAATGTTTAACTGATTACATGTGCTGGCTCATGTGCATATCAAACAAACTGATGAAACATTTTATATATATTTTCACATTTTTAACATGTTTATATACTTTTAACTTGCATTGTAAAACATGTTTAAACACTTTTAGCCATATTTAAATAGTTTAAACCATATTTAAATCTTTTCAAAACTATTTGCTTATCCATCTCTAAATGAAATTTAGCCAGGGCCACATACAATTTGGGCTGCTTCTCTACATGGACATAGTAAAACTTGACAGTTTTGCACATTACTGGAGGCAGAATCACCTTTTTCCCATCAAAGGTCATGCTATGGGACAGATACAAAACAATATCTTTGAACCTTTATCTTAACAACCCTGATGAGGATGTCCATAATGACAGAAAAAAGGGCCCAATCCACCAAGACAAACTCTCCCCACCAAAACCCCTGAAGACTGCACATCATCCCCACAGGGACCTGGCTATGCATAAAACAATGGTCACCTATAACAAAAACTAAAAAAAATGAGGACTCAAGCTGTTTTTCTTGGTTGATTTAAAAAATGACTACACAGTGGACTTTACACTGGCAAAAGCAAAGTCTGCTTCAAATATGGCCTATCCTGTGATGTCCAGGCTGCTGAGCTGTATGGCAAGCCTGTACACACAGCTCCTGCCTGGGCACCTGCAGGTCATCTTCCTGTACCTATCGCTAATGTCTATCCAGCAGGCCCCTGTGTGACAGCCACCACAAGCTGCAGGAGGTGTGAACATCGACAAAGCCAAGGCCAGCAAAAGGACATGCCATGGAAATGCAGGGAGTGTGATGTTGCCCTCTGCCTGCATCAGGACAGAAACTGTCCTGCGGTATAGCATGCACATTACGTAAAAACACATCCCACAAAGCTTGATATGTTGTGTGAATTCATTATTCAGTCCTATTTTATCGTTGACACTCTTGGTTTAGTGAGAGAAGAGTGACAGCTAACACTGCTCCTCAAAAAACAATGTACATTTATTATGCATTTATCTATTGTTTGTTCATATATTCCACTACATTTGTGAACCTAAGACTTTGGTAAGCCCATTTAAAGGCCCAGTGTGTAGGATTTAGTGGCATCTTGTGGTGAGGTTGAAATTTGCAACCATTTGAATACACCTCATTTACAAGCATGTAGGGCAGTGTTTCTCAATTCCAGTCCTCGGCCCCCCTGCCCTGCATGTTTTAGATGTTTCCTGCTTCAACACACCTGATTCAAATGAGTGGCTCGTTATCAGGCCACTGCAGAGCTTGATGACGAGCTGGTCATTTGAATCAGGTGTGGTGGAGGAGGGAAACATCTAAAACATGCAGGGCAGGGGGGCCAGAGGACCGGAACTGAGAAACACTGATGCAGGGGAACCCACTGTATCCTGCACTTCAATGTAAAAGCATGAAAGGCATTCTCTAGAGCAAGTTTGTCTGTTCTGGGCTTCTGTGGAAGGGGATCCGCTCCATATGCAGACGTAAAGAGCTGCACCTAGAGCTAATTTCAGTTTTTTTCAGTTGCCAGTTTTTCCTCACTGTTGCAATGCTTGCTCATGGGGAACTTGTTGGTTCAAGTGTCATGAGATACATTTTGTTGTGATCTAGCATTATGTAAATCAAACCGAAAAATTGTGAGAATGATAAAAATCCTGACTTTTTTATTTGCCACTTGGTGAAAAATGGTTGTGAAAGTATCATCCCCTTTGAATTAATACAGCAAACTTGTCAGCAAACAGTGGCGTATTCATACATCCAGTAGTTACAGAGCAACACTAGCAGTCATTTGGAGTTGTCTTTGTGTCCACCTGGTGAACATAAGTCCAATATTAACTCTGTTAACTCTGGCTCTTAAGCTGCCAAATGCTCCACTATATTCACCAGCTAGTCTCTAACTGTGTCTGTCTGCTGTGGGTTTTTAAAGCTTTCTACTGAAAACAGCTGCCTTGTGTGCCACTATGAGAGCAGTGACAGTGAACTAAGATAGTAAAGATGTGGAGCAGACAGTTGAACAATGCACTGACGCTCACAGTAAAGCTCCATAAAGCTGACAGGAGCTGATTCAGGTGACAGTGATTTGTAGGGTTCACGACTACGAGTAACCCCTTTCACATAATCACATTATCATTTGATAAAGCATTTGTTTGTTGAATATTGGTTATTTAAAGTCTAACAAAGTTGGTGGTCTTATTGCCACCAACTGTAATCAGTGGAATAGCATGAAACCAACAGGAAGATGAGAATCATGCTGCCAGTATCGTCATACCACAAAGTACGAGACAAATAGGGGACCCACTTGTGAAAATATTGTCCCACAGCAATAAACTCCACACAAAATCCATCCATCCATTTTCTATGCCGCTTATCCCTTTCGGGGTCGCGGGGGGCCGGAGCCTATCTTGGCTGTCAACAGGCGGGAGGCAGGGTACACCCTGGACCGGTCGCCAGTCGATCACAGGGCAACAAATACAGACATACAACCATTCACACTCACACTCACACCTAGGGGCAATTTTACAGTCACCAATTAACCTAATGAGCATGTTTTTGGTCTGTGGGAGGAAGCCGGAGTGCCCGGAGAGAACCCACGCATGCACGGGAAGAACATGCAAACTTCACACAGAAAGGCCTGACCCGGGAATCGAAGCGGCGACCTTCTTGCTGTGAGGCACGCGCACTACCTGCTGTGCCACCGTGCAGCCCTCCACACAAAATCAATTGGATTATTTGACTAAATTTACCAGAGTTGACTCAAAAGCAGACACAAGACAAAGATTTTCATTTCATTATACAGGCAAGGTCCTAAAGGTCTGTAGCTTGGTCGATGGCTGAGGAGTTCAGACCGAGGCAGTTTGGAAGTGTTGGCTGAGACCTATGGAGACAGAAGGTCTAAAAAAAAAGTCAAGAAGACTTAAGATAAGGTGTAGGTAAAGACTGAGTTAAGGTAAGAATCCAGAGCAGGTTAACATTATTTTGGAGAAAAAACTGGCTGAAAAACTCCAAGTCAGTGCAACAAGGGAATTTAATGAACTGACAGCAGAATGTCTAGAGACTCAGGCTTAACTACATCAGAGCAATTAGGAGCAGCTGGGAGTAATAAGGACAATGCATGCCAGCTGGGACTAAGACAATCACTGGAGACTAACGTGGCACACTGACCCTGACCACATATAATGGCTGAAACATGAACATAAACATACACTAATATTGTTAATAATTTAATACATTTATGGAAAAAATATATTAAAATATAAGTCAGTAATTCTGATGAGTCTGATGAGGCCAGCAGAGAATGTCTTGCTGGGCCTTACTGCCCACCACTGACAAATACCCCTGTATGTGTGGACTAGGCCAAATAAATCTGCCTTGAGGCCTTCAGAATAAACAGTGTGGGCACCTGTAGCTTAAAATAAAAGGCAATGAAACTGTTGCTTTCACCAATCAGATTTTGAGTTGGCAAGCCTGTCCCAGCCGGGGAAACCAGCGGCACCCTTGGCTAACAGCCTCCGAGGACCACTGCAAATTGTATTTTTGCGATTACAGCAATGTTCTGGACAACATTCTTTGCCACATATGAAATAGACTCCAAGACCACGAAAAATTTTATGCACAAATAATCAAAAGCTTTGGTGAGTATAATGAATTTTCTTTAAATTTTGCAATATTTTTGTCATTTTATTAGGTTAATATTGATGTTTCTGCTAAAGATGATGTATGTGGAGCAGTTGTGGCTACAGTGAAAGGAGACAGAATTGTGTTAATTGGGTTTCTTGCTTTGGTAATGGCATTCATTCTCGCTACATGAGATTATTGTCTACGATGCAACGCCCTGTTATACTGCATTTCTATGTAATATTGATGGTGTCTATAGCCATAGCGTCATAATGATGGTATTAAGAGGTGAATTAATTCAGGTAGGACACCACTGAAGGCCTCAGTGTGAAATGCACAGCCCGTCACTGGTCACTTCGTCAAAACGAATCCTTTTCTATGCGTTTTGGTCATTCATGAACACACAAACACAGTTTTAGGTAATCAAAATCTGAGCTTGGGCCTCGAGCTGCGGATAGTATATTAGTAATAGGCTTCTGATTGGCCAACATGCCTTTAGGCATTGGGTTCTATATGAAGGGTTGTATACGGGGAGGTAGAGGGGCACGCTTAACAGCAGCATGAACTATTAAAGTAAAAGAAAGATTAGACAGCAACTAAATGATAGGCTATCAGTGAAGGTGTGTCGGTGCATAACTTGGTGGATCTGATCAGCTGACCAGTCTTCCTGACTGAACTTTTGCAAGAGCTTTTTCCTAGTATGGATAACAACCTTGGCTAGAGTACAAACTGTAACCTGACATAATATGCTTATATACAACACCGCTGCTTGTCAACCTCATAGAATGTTCTGGGACTAGCAAGATATCGAACAGCTGACAGCGTGCACAGGTCGGCCCCCCAGCACACACACAATCAGCTTTACACACTGATGAATGACAGTAGAATGCAGTTGGGTCTAAGTGTAATACATGATGCCTTCTTTTAAATGACATTAAGGCAAGGTGAATCTAATATCCTATCAAGGGAACATGCAGTACTGGGTTCCCTTTGTTTTAACATTATTTGTGTAATGTATGTGTCTGTGTGTTCCTGTACATGTTGCAGTGCACCACTCTAATGATCAGTCAATTGAAGTATGATACGCAGGTGTATCACGCTCTCTGCGCCTGGGGAGGCTCTATTCTTGGCTATGTAACTAATTTTGTTTTCCACAGGTGACATTAACTTTCTAATGATTACGTGTCAAACCAAAGTGTTATGGCATAACCTCGATCTGGACAAAAAAGGGCATGTTCATGTGGGTGCAGCATGTTTACAGCTTTAATTTCAGGGCTGGCTATCTCTAAGCCCTTTATTAGCATCGTGTTTGATTTGTTGGAATTCATCATCTGGATGACAGACCTGTGTGAAAAGTGCATTTGTAAGCTCAGACTGTAGCTTGAAAGGTAACTGTAGGAAAGGACAAAAGAAACACATATCAGGGAGGTATTTGTCTTTCCTGATTAACTGGGAACTGAAGATAGTAAAAAAATAAGAAAAAAAAAAAAGCCTCAAAATACACATCTCTTTAGTTTTGGCCGTCTGGTGTGATTACAGCTGTGCTGAGAAGCACTAACATCCCAGCGTGTGTGTGTAACATTACCGAAACAGAAATTAAAAAGGCATCCATCAAGAGCAAGTGGCAGGGAAAGATGAAGAACTGTCTTTGTGGCTGGGCGTCCCCGTACCTCAGTCAGCTCCGCCCCCCTCAGGACTCACCTGAGAAGCATGATTCCTGATTTGGCAGAGAGCTCTCTCCTACCTGTGCCGGATTATTCCTCATCCTCCCATGACGGTGTCTGGTCGCTTTGTTATAAGTACTATGTCTCTCTTGTCCTCCTCTCCTCCTGAGAAACAGTTAATGTTTTGATTTCGCCACTTATAGTGTGCTCTTTTCTTTGTTTCAGTGCCTACCTGCCGCTTCCACACGTGCCTTGATTACATACCCGCCTCGTCGGAGCTCCTTTTGTTATCATCCACTCCTTTTGAGTGCGTTTTTGGTTATTTTTGTTCCACTCGTTCAAGTGTGGGTCTGCATCATTGGGTCTCCACTATTTAGTGGCAAAAAGCCTAACAATTTGGATGTTTTTTTATGAGAAACACGCCCAGGGCAAGAGTGTTCATGGTGAAATCTCACAAGGTAGACATGCTCTGAATTCACTTGTGCTTTCTTTTATCCAAGGGGAAGGTCAAGTTCATGACTTATTATTTGGTAAGGAGTCCTCACAACACAGCAATCAGAGTGTTACATAAGATGGGCTTGGAGGGGAGAAAATGGGATGTACTGAGTGAAAAACAGAAACTATTAATGGAACAGGAAGGGACTATTCTATAGTTTTATAAAGGTGGTATTTATTTTCTTGATGCTGGCTGTACGTGACTTGCGCAGTGGAGACTGTTCTCCCTGAAAAATAGAAAATGTTCACTTACATTTGTGAGAGAGAAGAATATCAAAGGATTCTGACCATCGAACAACCTCATCCGTTGATAGTCTGATGGAGAGAGAGCCAAAGGAAACTTACTGAACAACATGCAAAGCCACCACTGTGCCTTCATGCATTTTTAACACAAGATGGTTCTGTATGTATTATTGAAGGGCAGCTGAGTTTAATGTATGATTTATCCTCTGCCCACAGCTGTTCTTCCGCTCAAGACTGCAAAGTAATTGCATAGTCTGGTCACATTTACAAGAATGATGACAGGAAGATGGGCAGGAAATTGAAGAAGAACAATGGGAGGCGTTTGATCTCAGTGTTTAAAGCATGCTGAGACAACACACTATCCCAGATATTAGACACCTTTGCAACAAGCTTTTCAGATGAAGTTTATGGAATGATTATGTGTTTGAGCACCTTGTTGGGTTTCTTTGCACAGAAATGTTTGCACTGACTAAAATGGAGGGAGAACACAAGACACGTTCGTCTTTAAATTAAGGAATTAATAAGCCAAACGACTGACCTCATTTGCACAAATGGTTGCGTTTAATACGGTACATCACATTGATTATGGCAGCACATTTGGCAGCTTAAGTTTAAACCAATCAATCATTAAGCCAATCAATCATTAATTACACTGAGAAATATTTCTGTATGGCAAACATTTGAAATGACCTTGTTAACTGTCAAGGCTGTCTACAAGTCTTCACTTGTTGAAAAAAACAATGCAGTGAGCTTGTGTCATGTAAATATTTGGTATTAAGAACAACTGAAAGTTGAATTGTTAATCGCTGGCTTGCTGGAAGACAGGAATGTAATACATGACATTGAAAGTCGCACTGAAATACTAAAAAATGAATAGCATAAATTAAAATGATTTGAGCAATTTAAAATTCATTTCATAACATGTTGAAACTTTGAAGGCCAAATGTGGTGTCTAGAGAGATGTTTAACACAACAGAAGCTTGAGTTTTAATTTGTTACATATTTGTCATCCCACAGAAGAAGAGACAGGACTTTTTGGCAGACTCACTTCAGACACCTGGCGGTGGTTTCGTGGGCAGGAGGCAGGAACTCAGAGAAGTCACTGTAGGAGTCAGATTTGTTGGACAGGCAGCCTAGTCTGGTCTTCATGGTGCAGATCCTGCTGAAAACACACACAATACTGATTGTTTTCTTCTGAGAATGTGTCTCAGTATACAGCTAAAACTCTGTGATGAAGGAAAGATATCTACCATTAATCAAGTGAATGTGTGCAGATGATAATTCATGCACTGGTGCATGGATATGTTTGTGAATATGTTTCCAAATCAGCACGAAATTGTTTTAAATGTGTGGAAGAGCAGAAATGTGAACCCAAATCATAATTTAAGTCAATTTCAATGGATTATTGAAGGTTAAAGTGATAATGCTAAGGGTTTGTATTTTTTAGACACATCTCACACATAAATCACACCTGAAAAATGCATTTTAACTGCACTGCATCAAGAATACAGCTTACATGTTTTTGCTGTTGCTACGGTGGCTAATTGTATGCTTCAGCTTCATGAAGTTTAGACTATGCATATGTTCTAAACTGTTGTTGGGAGACCTGTTGAATAAACTGATTGCAAGAAACAAGATGCAGAGAGATAAGGCCAACTGACTGGACAGGACTGGACTGGACGTAGACAACAGGTGCAACTCCATATGCAAAAAGCTGATTCAGTAGGACTCTGCCTCATTCAGAACGGAGCTTCTAACATCCCTGATACCCAATTTCACATCCAGTTAGGGTTTCTTGTCAGAGTGTAGTTTGTAGAATTTAAGAAAACTTCCAATGTGACTATTCCTGACTGAGTTTTACGCAGGCTGATCAAACTGAATAAATGAAACAATAAAAACTATAGTTAGGTCATTTATTTAAAATAGGATATGGAAAATGTTGATCAAAAGTCTTTAAGATGGCCCTTATTTGTGCCACTTCTCACACAGAGATTTTAATGCGCTGAAAAGAACGATATCCCCATCTCTTATCACAAGTTGTCCCATCCTATCTGCACGCTGCTGCTGTCATGTACTGTTTCGTCAGCGTTGTGCCTGCAGGACACATGGGTCACTCCAGATGGGACGTGGTCGTAACGATGCTCCATCAAAGGCTGAATATTTCTGTAAAAGTAGGTCTATTTCACAGGAAAAAGGAATGAAAATCATCGGATGGATAGACAAATGATCTTTATAGATTCAGGTAAAATCCTCCAGTGCAGTCTTGAATGTGTGAAGGGACATGGCAGAAGAAGTCAAGGACTATATAACTACTTAATTATTATATAATTAGTTAAGGAATTCCACTTCTGATTTTCCCTTTGGAACTCATTAAGGCGTTTTTTGGGAGTCTTAAAGGAGTCTTAAAAAAAATAAATTGTCCCATCCTAACAAGACAAATGTCAATTTTTTGCAGAGTTCGATGCAGTGTGAGAGGGATATCTATCTTCTCATCTAGCTCTCCTCCTGAAAACATATATGTATGGAAATGTACCTTTAATAGAGCATTGCCTTCATTTATTCATCAAACCTCAAAGTATTTCAAAAGGAGGCTTTATGTATGTTCTACCTGAATAAGGGAGGCCTACCACAATGGGAAATTTACTTGATGCTCCTGCTATATCTATATTTAATCAGGTAATCTCATTGAGATCAAGATCTCTTTTGGAAGAGACCTGAGTACAGCAGAGAGAAGGAACAAATAACATAGCCAGACACAACAAAAACACAAGCATCAGCATCAAAATGGGCTCGTGGGATGAACATCAGTTTTTAAAATCCTCTGTAAATCTTTCCATTTATGAGGAGGCAGCCTTACCAAGTTCAATATTTCCCCCTGAAGAGTAATAACAGTCAAATAGTCCTGGGATCTGGTTTGGTGAGCAGTGCTTTTGAATTGGAGAGGGGAAGTGATATACTGAGGCAGCTTCTACAGGAGACCTTCATAAATTGAAATAATGGAATCTAGTTCTCTTCTTGTTGCTCGTGAGGACGAGCTACTGTACTTTTTCATACAGTGATGAGGATTATTTGTTTGTTGTTGTGAAACACAAAGCACAATGACAAACTGCATCAAGTTTGTTTGAAGGTGAAGCGAGCAGCAGGAGAATAAAGGATATCTTGATGTTTGACTGTGGACTCTATACTGTCCTTTTGACAGAACCATGCTACGATATAAATACTCCACCCGTATCTACTCATCCATCTGTGCCTGCATTCATAATATTTATCCATTCACCTTAAAAGGCCACTATTTCAAAGGTTCTTTCTTTTCAGTGTCCCTGTCTCTATGTTATCAGTACAGTAGTGGAGTTGGAGCAGTGGATTGTTTTGATGCATGAATCCTGAATTGAGAACATTACATGAAATGTGCTGTTCATTAGCCAACTGAGAGCCATTTGTTTGAATTAATGAGCTTCAAAGTGTTGTGTCCTCCGCGGGGCTCTGACAGGTTGTTTGTTCTATGTTTGTGTGTGTGTGCATGTGAGACAGCATGTGCATTTGTATTTGCGATGAACCAATATTTCAGGTGCCTGATATTGCTTTTAAATGAAAGGCAGTTTGTTTTGCCATCAAGAATGTGAGCGTCAGAGAGCAGAATGAGTTCTTACAGAGAACACAAGGTTAAAAAACATCACATCACACTCAGCAGTGAGGAGCATTTGTTTGGGTTTTAGAGGAGCGCTAATGGCAGCTAATAGCTTTTCTAATTGAAGAAGAATAAATCTGAGGGAGTAAAACACTGACGTTTTTGCATCTTAGATCAGATGCACTGTAGATTTGATGCTTTCTGCTCCAGAAACAGCCATTTTATCTGTTAAATGTGATGTACACAACGCATGCACTGGAGTGGAAGAGGAGTTTGTCATCTATGTGAGTCATAATCTTAAGGTGCACTCTATTTGTTCATGAATGGTTATTTTCAGAGGAGTTTGCAAAAATAATGGGCAGAGATATTTTAAGTAAAGCAGACTATGTGCAGACTGTGGAGTCCCCAAGCGAGGGTCAAGTTTTATGTCAGATTTCCCTGTGGCTTGTGGAGGATTATAAAAGAGTGTTGTTCAGATGACTTTCTCACACAGCAACAGCAGTAATACCACTAACACTAATGGGAATACATGACACATTGCTATTCTTAAAGCTCTACAGCCAGGGAGGCTAAGCATATGTCAAGTTAAGGATGAAATTCACACAAAAGTTTATACAGTCATCAGATTGTTATGGGTTCTTCCTCTGAAGAGCATGAATGTGCATATGAAACCGACATGGCTCCCGCAACATCGTATAAAACACTGTGTGCAGGTAAGGTTGTTTCTAGAGAAAAGGCCGGTAGATCACTAACATTAATTGGATATCCTCTGGGGGACATAATTTTTCTCAAATCAAAAAGTAAATTGGTTTTAGGGTCGAGAAAAAACACACAACACACATGGACAATGGTTTCTAACAGTAGTTAGAAACAGTGTTTTCCATCTGACCACAAGGTTTCTTGTTTGTTGAGGTCTGAGTTCCTCTAAGTCTTTAAGTCAAGACTTACATCTTTTCTGTTTACCACTGACTTTTAATAAATTCTGTTTGGGATGATTCATTCATATCTGGCACTGCAGCTCCACTGTTTTTTCCTGTTTAATGTGTGTTTTTATATGGCCTTGTCTTTCAATATGTCTTTTGATATATCTTCTTTTAACATCTGTTTTGCGTCTTCTGTAAAACCACCTTCGAATTGTTTTGTTGCTTGAAACTTAAGTACAAATAAATGCCACCATAGGCACCCCATGTCATGGATTGTGTAACAAGATAGTAATAGCAGATAACGACCAGTAAAAATTAGGTTATTTCACGTAGGTTGTGTATGCATCAACGTGTTGCTGTCAGACTGCAAACAATGCTTGGACTTGTAAACACGTTCATGTAAACACATCTGACCCTGAATTCGTATGTGGCATGAGCACATGTAAATCAAATATTAAATAGTGGAGCTTTAGCGGAAGTGCAAACCAGACTTTAACCATTTATTATGGTTGAGTTTGTATGTGTGTCAGCATGTGCCTTTTTCATCAGACAAAGGTCATCATGTGAAGTTGATGAGGAGAGACATGCTTGATAAGTCTGTTTGGTGTGTGACATACTGACAATAACATGATAACAGACCTCTCCTTCCTCCCCCTCCTCATGCCTTCTGTCCTCTCCTCGTCTTTCCTCCTCTCTTTTGACAAATCTGAATCTTTCTGGCTGTTGTGAGCTGCATTCTTCGTCTGCAGCATGGCGCAGACACGTGCTGCTGCTGAGCTATTTATAAAAATCCCTGACAAATCCATGTAGTCAGGAGGAAGCAGTGCATGTTCTATTCAGCCATGCAGCAAGGTCGGCTCCTGGAGGAAAGAGGCTAAAAACAGCTACAGCACTCTAATTTCTCACATACACACAAGTATGCCTCATGAATCGAAAAGTACAGGCAACATCCGCTAGACTTCCAGTATCTGAGATGCCTGTTGGGGTTGGTGGATTAAGAAGTAAGAATCTAGATCATGGAAGTTGTTTCTGTGTGTGTGTGTATGAATATCTTCTTTGATGTTACCTAACTTGGTGCAATGCAGGTTTTCAGATTTCCCTCCATGTCCTCATTTTTGGATGTTAACAGCAGACACCCTGTAGTTCAAACTGTGTGTAGTATTAGCTGGCAAGCTGCATAGTGATTATGAAATGGAATTTGTATAATAAGAAATAGGTTGGATTTTTCTACAGAGAGCAAATATATTCTGCTAAACACTGTGTTCAGAAATATTATTTTGTAGTTTCAGTCCTTTCTCACAGTCAACTGTACATACTACAATCCATTTGCTTGGTGCCAATAGGTGGACAATATTGATCATAGATTTATACTGTACTACACAGCATGATTACATATGCATGGATGATCAGGTACACATATCTGTGCTGATGTTAATGTTGAAGTTAAAGGCAAAAGACAGAGACTGTGTGAGTGTGCGCACGCACGTGTGTGTGTGTGTGTGTGTGTGTGTGTGTGTGTGTGTGTGTGTGTGTGTGTGTGTGTGTGTGTGTGTGTCATCCCCAGTTGAAAGAGCAACTCAAGCACAGGTCAAATCCCTTCTCTCGCTCCTGCTGAGTGCAAGTAAAAATGGCAACTTGTGACATTGAATTTTTGGACAGTTTGTGCCCACTTCAAAATCTGGGACAATCTCATGATTTATGTCATAATGTTTTAATATAGTACTGTTTTTTGTCAACACAGTCCCAATCCTATCCTATACAAAAATTATATTTATGACAAAAACAATGGCAGTCCAAATTTTTAATTTTACTTCTGTAATACAGTATCCAGAACAACGCTATTATTACTACTACTGTGTTAGCTATGGCCATTACAAATACAACTGCAACTGCAACTACAATTTACACCAGCCAAACCACCACTTCCTAAACAAATAGTAACAAAAGAAAGAGAAGCAATCAAAAATCTAACAGCAGTAATTCAAAGTATACATGGTTCCCCTGTTTTCTTTGTGCTAAGCTAGCTAGCTAACACTAAGCTAACCATCTCCTGGCTCCAGCTTCGTCTTGACTGCACAGACAGGAGAGTGGTTTTAACCTTCTCATCTCATTCTCAGAAAATAAGTGTATACCTCAAACGGTGAAACTATTCCTCTAGGTTTTCATTGTAAAACAGTTAACAAACGATAGTGAATGTTCAAAGCCGAAGTCAAAGTCTGCTTTATTGTCAATTTCTTCACATGTACCAGACATACAAGGGAATCGAAATTATGTTTCCCACTATACCACAGTGAGACAAGACAGGACATTTCTGACACTAAAGTGAAAAGTAAAAAGTAAAAAAGTAAAAAAAGTAAAGTGCACAGGCACAAAGAATAAAGACAGACATATCCTAACAACTACAGTAAACAATAAACTGAAAATAAATACTAAAGATAAACAATAGAGAATAGGTGTTCACAGTGTAAATGTAGAAGTAGCAGCAAAAAGTTTAAGTTAGAGGATTGCAATAGTGCAAAGACTGTCATTAATACCAGCAGATGTTTTCTGTTTGACAGAAGTGTGCAAGTGGCGTTCAGAGTCCAGGTGTCCAGAGTGTCCAGAGTGGGGGCAGTTTTTAGCTGACAGTCTGTTGGATGGAGCTGAGGGTAGGGAGAGGAGAGAGTTAAGCATCCTAACAGCCTGGTGGATAAAGCTGTTGGTGAGTCTGCTGGTGTGGGAACGGAGGCTCCTATACCTCCTCCCAGAGGGCAGGAGGCTGAACAGATTGTGTGCGGGATGGCTTGTGATCGCTTTGCGGGTGAGGCGGGTGGTGTAAATCTCTTGCAGGGAGGGGAGTGGGGCACCAACGATCCTTCCAGCTGTGTTCACTATGCGCTGCAGGGCTTTCCTGTCGTAGTCAGTGCAGCTCCCGCCGAGCACAGTAATGCAGCTGGAAAGGATGCTCTCAATGTTGCCTTGGTAGAATGTGCTCATAATGGGTGGTGGAGCACTGGCCCGCTTGAGTTTGCACAGGAAGTAGAGGTGCCGCTGAGCTTTCTTTGCCAGTGATGTGGTGTTGGTGGTCCAGGAGAGGTCCTCACTGATGCACCCCCAGGAATTTGGTGCTGCTCACTTTCTCCACAGCAGCACCATTGATGGTCAGTGGCGGGTGTTGGGTGTGGCCTCTCTGGAAGTCAACAACAATCTCCTTGGTCTTGCTGACATTCAGCAGGAGGTTGTTGTTTCTGCACCACTTGGTCAGAAAGTTGCCCTCCTTCCTGTAGTGATTCTCGTCGCCCTTGGTGATGAGACCCACTTGAGTTGTGTTGTCCGCAAACTTCACTATCTGATTGGTGCTGTGGGTAGTTTTACAGTCGTGTGTAGGCAGGGTGAAGGGAACAATCAGAACAATCAAAATATGCCGCTAAGGAAGGCTATTTCAGTCAGCAGTCAAAGCAGAATAACATATGATCGCAAGTTCATGTTGGACTTACGAACTTCCAGGGACTTCGGCTTCGTAGATACAACCACTCTGGAGTGTCTACGTAGCTTTGGATTGCTTCGCCGGCAACCCAGTGGCCTATGGTGCAGAGGACTCGCCCAGCAACACAGGCCGAGAGAGATCCAAATGGAGATAGTGTGACCGGAGGCAAAAGCGCGGCTGCCGAGGTGGGCTGACTGCTAAGCTAAAAGCCAATCCCTACAAGATGCCACTTCCATCCGTCTTCCTCTCCAACGTTAGCTCCATGGAGAACAAATTAGATCACCTGCAGCTGGAACTAAGATCAAGAGATGATCTGTCATTCTGACAGAGACATGGCTTAACTCATCAATTCCGGACAACGCTATTAGCATCGAGGGGCTAGTTACATTCCAATGCCAAAAGGAGCATTTACTCAGTGGTAAAATCCTGGGGTGGGGGGGTGGGGGGTGGTGGTTTGTGTGTCTACATCAACTCTAACTGGTGTAATAACGCTAAGTATGTCTCAAGTTATTGCTTACCAAACATTGAACTTTTGACAGTACTCTGCAGACCATTTTATCTGCCCAGGGAATTTACTGTAGTTTCCATCACTGCCCCCCCCCCCCCCCCCCCCCCAGACCTATTTGTCCATTATGCTAATTCCTGCATACAAGCCCCTGCTGATCTGAGAAAAACCTTCAGTGAGGCAGGTGAGAATGTGGTCTGGGGGGGCTATGGAGGCACTGCAGGACTGTTTTGAGTGTGCTGACTGGGATATGTTTAAGGAAGCTGCCTCCTACAATGATCACATCAATATTGATGAGTATGCCTTGTCTGTATCAGCCTACATAAACAAATGCATGGATGATGTCTGCACCACGAAGAGCATCATCACCAGGGCCAACCAAAAATCCTGGATGACTGTGGATGTGCGAAATATGCTAAAGGCATGGAACTCAGCCTTCAAGTCAGGTGACGCAGAAGCATTGAGAACAGCGAGAGCCAACTTGAACCGTGTCATCAGACTAGCAAAGCGTGCCCAAAGCCAAAAAATCCATGTGGCACATGTGGCAAGGCATACGGGCTATCACAAATTACAAGATAGCCCCTTCTGTGTGCGATGATGATGCTGACTTTCCCAACGATGCACTAAACAGCACTCCTGTAGTGAAAGCTGTTCCCCGGCAGAATGAAGAGACCTCTGCAACTCATGTGCAGAGGTCTCTGAAGAGAGTCAACTCAAGGAAGGCTCGAGGCCCTGACAATATTCCAGGGCAGGTGCTCAGAGAATGCACAGATCAGCTGGCTTATGTCCTAACACATTTTTAACACCCCTTTGCATCAGGCCAAAGTCCCATCATGCTTCAAGTCTGCCACCATCATCCCAGTGCCCAAAAAACCCCAGATCACATCACTCAATGACTTCCGCCCCTTTGCACTTACTCCCATCATGACTTACTCCCAACCCATCGAGCTGGCGTCCTCCACCGAGGACGCCATCTCCTCCTCTCCACCTGAGCCTCACTCACCTGGAGGAAAAAAACACTCATGTGCGGATGCTATTTCTGGACTTCAGTTCAGCATTCAACACCATCATCCCACAGCATCTGGTAGACAAACTGAGACCCCTGGGCTTCAGCACCCCCCTGTGTAACTGGCTGCTTGACTTCCTCACTGAAAGACCTCAGTCAGTGCGTGTTGGAAAGAACACCTCCCGTGTCATCACCCTCGGCACAGGCTCCTCTCGGGGCTGTGCCCTGAGCCCTCTGCTGTTCACCCTGATGACACATGACTGCATCCCCAAGGCTGCCAACAACCACTTTGTGAAGTTCGCAGACAACACAACAGTGGTGGGCCTCATCAGGGACGACAACGACCTGACCTACAGAGAGGAGGTGGAGCAGTTGGTGGGCTGGTGCAAAGTCAACAACCTGATCCTGAACGTGGATAAAACCAAAGAGATCATTGTTGACTTCAGGAAGAACCAGCCCAGTCACTCTCCAATTTTCCTCAACAACACAGCTGTGGAGGTGGTCAGCAGCACCAAGTTCCTGGGGGTGCACATCACAGACAACCTCACCTGGTCTGTGAACACCATTTCACTGGTAAAAGAGCACAGCAATGCCTGCACTTTCTGCACAGGATGAGGAGAGCCCACCAGCCCCAGCCCAACCTCACTTCTACAGAAGCACCATAGAGAGCATTTTGACCAGCTGCATCTCTGTGTGGTGTGGAGGCTGCAGTGCTGCTGACTGGAGGAATGTGAGGAGATTGGTGAGGACAGCGGAGAAAATCATTGGGACTTCTCTACCCTCCATTTGGGACATTGCACCTAAACACTGCATGTCCCGTGCCGTTAACATTATCAGGGACTCTTCACATCCCCACCATGGTCTGTTCTCCCTGCTGGCCTCTGGAAAGAGGTTCTGCAGCATTCGGTGCAGGACCACCAGGTTCTGCAACAGCTTTTTTCCCCAGGCCATCAGACTGCTGAACTCTAAATGAGCATCTTTTGCACCACAGTTGTCACCTCAGGTCATTCTTTCATATGCACTTTAAAATTACTTAATTGTATATCTGTGCTGCTTGTTTTTCACTTACCGGACATCACTGCTGCTATTCTTTAACTTAACCTACATTCTACTGTTTATTGTACACACTGTTTATTTCACATACTGTTTATTTATACACTGTATATATAAAATTATTCTGCCATTTATTTTACATTCTTTACGATAATTGTAAATATTTTCACCACATACTCTTCATTTATACATATACTGTGTGTGTGTGTGTGTGTGTGTGTGCATGTGTGTGTGTGTGTGTGTGTGTGTGTGTGTGTATACTTTTAAACTATTTTCTACCCTGTGCTGAGCCTGCAATTGAAATTTCGTTCAGTGTACACCTGCTGTTTACTGAATGATAATAAAGTTTGTCTAAAGTCTAAAGAGCAGGGGACTGAGCACACAACCTTGGGGGGCCCCTGTGCTCAGTGTGATGCTGCTTGAGGTGTTGTTGCCGACCCGTACTGCCTGTGACCTCTGACTGAGGAAGTCCAGCAAACAGTTACAGAGGGAGGTGCTGAGCCCCAGTTTGTCAAGTTTGCAGATGAGTAGTTGTGGTATTATGGTGCTGAATGCTGAACTGAAGTCTATGAACAGCATTCTCACATATGAGTCTTTTTTGTCCAGGCGGGTGAGTGCTGAGTGAAGGGCAGAGTAGATTGCATCCTCTGTGGATCGTATGACAGATGACAGGTATGATGATGGCGGCCTTGAAACATGATGGAACAACGACTTGCTTCAGAGAAGTGTTAAAGATGTCTGTGAAGACATCCGTAAGCTCCTCTGCACAGCCTGTCAGCCATGGCTTCCGGTTAGCCCAAGTGATGATGCTTTTTGTGTGTTCACATCATCGATGCACTTGGTGATGTAAGAGATCCCAGTGTTTGTGTACTCGTCAATGTCTGTATGGTCGTTGTTGTAAGTGGCTGCCCACGTGTGTGTGTGTGTGTGTGTGTGTGTGTGTGTGTGTGTGTGTGTGTGTGTGTGTGTGTGTGTGTGTTATGTCAAAGCAGTCTTGAAAAGTAGAGGAGGCCCCCTCTGGCCACACTCTTACCTGCTTCTGAACCAGTTTAGTGACTTTCACTCTCGATCTGTATCAGTGGTGGCTCCTGACAAATTTCTCAGGGGGGGCAACTGTTGCGATGATGGCCAAGATGACCCATTCAATGAGTAAAATAATAATAAATAAAAGTCAGATAGCTAACTTTACAGTGTTACATTGTATTGTTTAATTTGGTTTTCCTGTTCAACCACTAGATGGCAACACCAGACATGAATTGTACATACTGTACAGTATTTCTGTAAAGCTATATCAAGCTAAATGTCTCAAATACAATAAATTAGGTTCCACAATAAAACACTTCCACTGTGGACATCAACAGATACGCTGTCATCTACTAGTTTGCCCATGAAATCACTGTTAGCACAGTCTACAATTTATAGGCACCATGGATGTCATGCAATAATCAAATCAAATCAAATTATACTATCATCAAAACTGTAATTAATCAAATCTTAACAGAACATGTTCAGTATATACAGTATTTGGCTGGCAATATGCAATCAATATTTACAATTCAACATTTGGAGAGCACAACATAACACAACTCACCACTTAATAACACACTCACTCATCACTCGACGACTGAACGGTAATTGCCTTAATGAAATGATGGAGTTGTAGTTGCTAGCCATGTCGATCTTGCAGTCTCCCGAGTCCCAACCATGCGCGTGCTGTGAGTATCTTTTTTTTTTTTTTTAGTGCGCTGTGCATGTAGTCTGCTGCGAAATGTTTAAATCCGGACAGTCGGGTCCCAAATCCTTCACCCTTTTCTTGTTCACATCCAACCGACGAAAAAATGGAGTTTCACGTAGAGAAACGATCGAGTTTTCCTTCACCACAGTCGCCATCCTTCCTTCACAGTCTCCACTAGCCATCTTTTCTCTTCTCTGGAAGTAGTTACAGCTGTGGCTGTTCGCACGGAGGTGCGAACTGGAAGCGAATTTTCATGTGCCAATGAAAAGCTGTTTCTGTTCATAAACAATAAAAAAAGTTTGCTAGCTCTCATAGACTCCAGTATTACCGGCTCCCTTGAGGAGGAGGGCTTTATATCGAATGGCAAATCGCAAGTCTAGCCTAAAGTCGACGCATTTAATGGTTGCTGGCCGTGTGGCGGGAACTGCTTCACCATTGCACAAGTAAAAACGATGTATTTTTGTTTATTTATTTCGTATTTGTTAGGTTTAATTGATTCATAGTTGATCTTGGTCGATATATAAAAGAGGCAATATTTCACAGGAGGGACGGCGCCCTAGCGCCCTCTATTGACCAGCCGCCACTGGTCTATATGCTGACATTAACATAACAGTGATGTGGTGAGAGAGTCCAATGTGGGGGAAGGGGGTGGCTTTGTATGCTCCATTGTGAGTAGTGTAGACCAGGTCCAAAATGTTATCCCCCCTTGTCGGGAAATCAACATGCTGGTGGAGTTTTGGGAAGACAGTCGAGATCAGCATGATTAAAATCTCCAGTGAGGATGGTGAAACCGTCTAGGTGTGCTGTCTGTTGTTCACTGACGGCACAGTTCATTAAGTGCCATATTCCTATCACTGCTGTTGTTGCTGGGAGGGATGTACACCGCAACTAGCGGTTATGCTCTGTTCAATATTATATTCGACTGAATATATTAAGAACATATCCTTCTTGCTACAATATCACTGGACCTGTCCTGCTTTCCTACAGCCTCACTTAGTAGTAGCCATCTGTCACATATCCGTTAATTAATTTTAATTCATGGACTTGTTAATTAATTCGCTCAATCACTGTCCGCTTCTCCTCCCCTTCCACTTTGTCACACATATTAAAACAGGGTCATCCGCTTGTCTTGTCTCTGCATAAGCACTAAGCAGTGCTTCTATGACTTCTATGTGTGGCCTTGTTGTGCCTGATTTGTGTCTTTTTTTTTAAGAGAACACAGGGTCAAAAATGGTCAACCAAATGCCCCTGAAGTAATCATCAAGCTCCACAGGACAAATAACACATTTTTGAAATGCTGCCATTTGCAGAAAAGTAACAAAGTCTGCAGTCATACACATATGTGGTAGGGAAAAACTGATAAATGCATCTGTTCCACTATCTGTGAGGAGGTCAGGGCTGCAGCTTGGTTGTTATAGGTTGAGCTAGTGTGCTATATTCATATGAGAGATAGTAAAAGAAACAAAAGAGGAAAGCATTTGTTCATTAATTGCCAAATACTATATCATCTGAGGTAAATCTTGAACAAGCGATACACTTATATTGCCAAAATACTGGACCTCTCTCAAATTTTTGTGTGATTAATGTTGAAATGTTTCAATGTGTAATCACATTAAATAGACAGCTAGTCCTGTCTATTCGTTCCAACGCACACTTTTAGCTGTTTTCAGGCTAATTAGGATCCACCCTGACTCAGATCACCAGATGTCCAGGGCTTCTGAACAACGATTCAGTTTTGGCAACTCCAGACTTGTCCCTTTCCTCTGTACAGCCAAGTTTTCAGATTTGGGACTTGACTCACAAGAGCACAACTGTGGTCTTGCACTTGTGTGTTTGCATGTGTGTATTTGTGTGTACCCTGCCCTGAGAGCGGAAGCCCGGCTGCCCACGGAAATATGTGTCAGACCATCTGATGTGTTACCACCATTAGGAACAACAGAAGGAGGAATATTTCTGTCCTCGCAAATGTCTGCTGTGCTATACTGGCTCAGGTAGGTTTCAGGACAGGACTATTTGTGGCACACTGCCAGGAGCTGCTAGCTGCCACTCTGATTCAGTAACGCCATGACTTCTCTCTGACTTGTGTACTGTTGATTTGCTACAAAAGCAACCCAGTACAAAAGTGAAAAGTGATGGTGAATACTGGTAAAAATGGAAATATGAGCCTTTTCCTGACACATTAATACATCTTTTTAAAGGGATTACATTATTTTCAGTGATTTCATAGTCCCACATGTATTGTCCATGTGCCAGAGGACAGTAGTGTCTACTGTTTAGAGTAAACAGCGTCCTGTTGTGTCAAGGCCAGCTCAGAAAATGCTTCCAGAAAATTACAAGAAAAAGATCTTGGGTCAGATTATTGCAGATGCACATAAAACATGCAGTTCCCAAGCAGATGTTGGTATTTATAATAGATGACTGTTTTTGTTTGTAGTCTACACAACAATCTGTGCAATGGTGGTTGCATTTATTGGTTTCTATGTAGCCCTCAAGCCCTCAATGGCAACATACCCGCATCTATCACTGCTGCATTAAACTGGTCTCAGTCATTATTGGACCCATTCATGTGATTAGTTCATGCTCGAAATGCTTGCAAACACTGAGTTTGGGGAAACTGCTTTTAGTTTTTGTGCTGCACACATTTTGAACATTTTACATCACAGATTAAGGCTTCATACAGTTGCCCCTACAGGTCAGTTTAAAGCCATGATTACAGACTGTCTTCAGCTGTGTTCTGTTTGTTTTCTCATTAATAATTTTGGTTTTTATTTACTTGACTCTCCACATCATTGGAAATGAGGGCATGTCATCAGTGTTTTTTTTGCTATTTAAATAGAGGTTGACTGAATGAATGAAATGAATTAGTGCTGTGTGGTAAATTTTTCTCATTCTTTTTACTTGGAAAGCATCATTTTATTTCATCATGTGATTTTTCCTTTGCTTTTTTCTCTCTAATGTGAAGCAGGCTGTGAAGTCGATGACAGTGCTATAAACTGAATCACTGATTATTTTTTGACATTTAATCATAATGATAGAGATATCACCACTAATAAAGGCTCTCAGCTACTTGTCATGAATTAATGACACAGGTTGTGACTATATATAGCATAGTATAACAGTCACAGGTATAGCTGTGATTTATAAAACAGAATGGACTGCTGATCCATGCTTACAGTATTTCTGTCTTTGTGTGCATTTGCGTTGGAAGTTTCCTCCATCTGGACCCTGTTGCTTTGCATGGGACTGCATAAATTCAGTGTGTTTGTGACTTCATGTCCACCTCTGATTGCAAGAATGTCCTCAATGTGGACAGAATATAAGAAAACTATTCACTATGAGTAACAGAGTTAAAACTATCCACTCGTGAATCATATTCTTTTCCATACATCATGTTCCATAACTCTTTGGTCCCTCGCTCCTCTGAGGCCTCCTGTGATGACACCTGAGCACATTGCTCACTTCAACAGTCTGATAGGTCAGCCTGGGATACAGCTGCCCAGGGGCTTTTCAGTACGTAACACCCTGATACTATTTTCAACCACTTTCTACTCATAAAGCTACACTCCTGTATGGTCAGATTAATGTCACTCTCCCCTGCCCTGACACAGGCCCTCCTCTATTTATTTTGTATCAACTTAATCTGTGTCTAGTTCACAAGCTTCAGCAGCTTATAATTTAATCTCCAAAAGAATAGAAATGCACTGACACACAGCGTTACGGGGACATTGTACATAATCTATCTCTGCAAAGATTGCCCATCTGCTCTATAAATATCACTATGTTGATATTTTTACCCTCTTTCTGCCGAGGTGCACTCATGTTCGATTAATGTCGCTCTCCTCCCTGCAGGTGTTCTGCTGTTGCTATTTTTTTTTGTTTCAGACTTGAACTGACAAACATTTAAAAGCTAGTAAAAGCTTTTATTAACAGTGCTACATGTTCAGTATTGTAATTCCCTTAATATGATATTATCAGACAAATGAGGTGGCACGGTGGCGCAGCAGGTAGTGCGCGTGCCTCACAGCAAGAAGGTCACCGGCTCGATCCCCGGGTCAGGCGGGGCCTTTCTGTGCAAAGTTAGCATGTTCTTCCCGTGCATGTGTGGGTTCTCTCCGGGCACTCTGGCTTCCTCCCACAGACCAAAAACATGCTCATTAGGTTAATTGGTGAAAAAATTGCCCGTAGGTGTGAGTGTGAGCGTGAATGGTTGTCTGTCTCTATATGTTGCCCTGTGATCGGCCGTTGACAGCTGGGATAGGCTCAAGCCCCCCCCCCCCCCCCCCCCCCCCCCCCGCAACCCCGAAAGGGATATTTGGGCATAGAAAATGGATGGATGGATGGATCAGACAAATGCACCTGTGTATCTTTTATGAAAAATATTCTCACACTAACTTAGTGTAGCTTGGATCAGGCAAATTGAGAGAAGCAGCTGTGGATTCTGATGCATCTGTGAACCATATGACAAACGCTGTTGAGACTGTCAGCTACTTTCATCCATCCATGTAACTATACTTCAGCTTTCTTTATGCATGTTCACAGGATACTGGGATGTGTCCAGTATGCCTCAAGTGAAAAACAACACTGGACAAGTCACTGGGCTAATATGTTACAGCAAAATTTCTTTCATGGCCATTTTTTGAAACAGAAGTGAAGTTAAACTACATCTAAACCAGTGTTTCTCCATTGCGGTCCTCGGGCCCCCCTGCCCCCCGGCCCTGCATGTTTAAGATGTTTCCCTCCTCCACCACACCTGATTCAAATGAGTGGCTCGTTATCAGGCCACTGCAGAGCTTGATGACGAGCTCTGCAGTGGGCCGAGGACCGGAATTGAGAAACACTGACCTAAACATATCAGTACTGATGATACATGAAAAAAAATAGCTAACCTAGTTAAATAAAGATATTTTATTTTACTTTTTATTGCATTTTACTTTGTGAGGGTTATATATGCTTGTTTTATTATCACCATTTGCATCTGCTATAGAGTAGAAAGAACTTTAATCTTTTGGGGCCCAATGTTGATTGGATTGCTTGTTTACATCCATGTGGAAAGCTTCTTTGCAATATGGAAGCAGCTGCTTTGGGAACAGTGAGCAAGTTCTGGGCTACTTGGGACATACTATTAATTAAAATTCTCGATAAACAAATGGCTTCTACTAAATGAAGTTTTGCTCATTAACAATTGGAATCGCTCCTGTGTGCATAAATGTGATTAGCAAAAACCAGGCTATGACATCATGTGGTATTTGTAAATTGCACCTAATTTCCTCTTACTGATCCTCCTGCACCCCTACTTTATTTTTAAAAACTTTGAAGTACACGTCAGCTACTATATCTTTCTTCAGATTGTGATTAGTGACAGAAAGTTTTCAGCCCGAGCTGCTTTGGGACCATACAGCTCAGATTTGCTCGCTCACTATCCAGCCTGAAGGCTAATTCATCTTCAGCTTGGCAGTACCCCCAGTCATCAACAAAAGCATCATGACTGTCCCGGCAGCGAATGCGTTAGGCACTGGGCAGACATGTCCATAGTAAGACAATAGACAAAGCAGCACATTATGGACTCAAAGCAAAAGCGTTAGCAAGCAATTGCCTGTTCAGATGTCCTGCATGCACATAGCAAAATCAGCATTATTGAAGAGGCACATCCAAGCCCAGCAGTCACTCAGCTTTTAGCTCTGTTTGCATCCACAAACTCCTCAGCTGCTAAATGTTCCACCATATTTACAGATTAACTTTGTCTGCTGTTTGTTGGTGGGCAGGTAGCAAACAGCTGGTTTATCACTTTTTGCACTGAAAACAGCTGGCTGTTGCTGCTGGAGGTCTAGTGAGAGTGTTCACAGTGAGCCATCCAGTGAAAAACTGAAAATACAAGCTGAAAGACTATAAATTATTGATAAGAGCAGCTTCGACTTTCAGGTGAATTAATGGACTAAAATCAACCAGAATCAATGACACAATGATCATCTTTCATTCAGTACAGTGCCGTTACAAACCGAACCAGCTCTTCACAGCTATGGTCACAATATGGCGTGCCGTTTGAAATCTTTACATGCTGCATAAGATACCCATTGTGCATCTTTTCTTTTACCTTCGACAAATCTCAAAACTTACTGTGCTTGAAGCTCTGACCACTCTCACTCACCCCGGAGGCAAAATGAGGGAAAACAAGGCGTCCCAATTTTCAGCCAAGTATTTGACTCAGAGCTATGTCAGATAAGCCTGCCTGTCATTTGCTGTACAGGACTATTTAAAGCACATGCATGCCAGGGGTGCTCTGGATGATAAGGCCACACCACTGACTTGCATTGGCTCCTGGAGAACATTTTGCTTGGTGCTAAATTTAGAGCTTGCCATCCACTGTAGGCTATATCTGCACATGATGAGATGTGACTGGACTGAATGGGCTTTTGTATGGTCCTGCTGAATTTCTTGCTTGGGTTAGTGTGAGGATGAGGAGAGTAAGAACTGGCTACTGCCAACTTATTTGTGCTTTTGTGAGGCTAATGAGCTGTCACCATCCAGTGCAGTTTCCAGTCAAGTTTTACAGAAAACTGAGTCAGTGAAATGAGGAAAAAAATAAATAAAATAAAATAATATATATATATATATATATATATATATATATATATATATATCTCACATAATTAGTGAAATGAAGTCCACCTGTGTGCAATCTAAGTGTCACACGATCTGTGACACTTTTTCTGAAAGGCCCCAGAGGCTGCAACACCACTAAGCAAGAGGCATCACACCATGAAGACCAAGAAGCCCTCCAAACAAGTCAGGGATAAAGTTGATGAGAAGTACAAGTCACGGTTGGGTTATAAAAAAATATTCAAATCTTTGATGATCCCCCAAAGCACCATCAAATCCATCATCTTCAACTGGAAAGAACATGGTACCACAACAAACCAAAACTCACAGACTGGGCAAGGAGGGCATTAACCAGAGAGGCAGCACAGAGACCACAGGTAACCCTGAAGGATTTGCAGAGTTCCACAGCAGAGAGTGGAGTATCTGTCCATTGGACCACAATAAGCTGTACACTCCACAGAGCTGGTCTTTATGGAAGAGTGGTCAGAAAAAAGCCATTACTTCGTGTTAGAAATAAGGAGGCATGTTTTGAGTTTGCCAAAAGGCATGTGGGCGACTCCCCAAATGTAGGGAGGAAGGTGCTCTGATCAGATGAGACTAAAATGGAACTTTTCAGCCACCAAGGAAGACACTATGTCTGGCACAAACCCAACACATCCCAATCACCCCAAGAACAGCATCCCCACAGTGAGACATGGTGGTGGCAGCATCATGCTGTGGGGATGTTTTTCAGCAGCAGGGAATGGGGAACTGGTCTGAGTCAAGGGAAAGATGGATGGTGCTAAATACAGGGACATTCTTGAGCAAAACCTGTTTCAGTCTGCCTGTGATTTCAGACTGGGATGGAGGTTCACCTTCCAGCAGCACAATGAGCCAAAGCATACTGCTAAAGCACCACTTGAGTGGTTTAAGGGGAAACATTTAAATGTGTTGGAATGGCCTTGTCAAAGTCCACACCTCAATCAAATTGAGAATCTGTGGTCAGACTTGAAGATTGCTCTTCACAAGCGAAAACCATCCACCATGAAGGAGCTGGAGCAGTTTTGCCTTGAGGAATGGGCAAAAATCCAAGTGGTAAGATGTGGCAAGCTCATTGAACCTTATCCAAAGCGACTTACAGCTGTAAATGCCGCAAAAGATGACTCTAAAAAGTACTGACATTAGGGGGGTGAATAGTTATGCATGCTGAAGTTTACTGTTATTTTGTCTTATTTGTTGTGTGATTCACAAAAAACAACAAAAAAACACATCTTCAAAGTTGTAGGCATGTTTTGTAAATTAAAAGATGCAAACCCTCAAACAATCCATTTTAATTCCAGATTGTGAGGCAACAAAACATGAAAAATGCCAAGGGGGGGTCAGTACTTAGCCACTGTATCCAATCACCCTCACCTTCATGATGCAGTAAACCCTGTGATGCAGGTGTACAGAAATCTACTGTTTTTCTAATTTGGACCTGCACTTTTGTTCCTTTCAGTGCTACAGACTGAGCACATGTTTCTTATCGCTCAGCCTGCCAGCCATTTATGTAATCACTTTGTTCCAGGGATTTATTTTGCATGACAGAAAGCGACCCCACTCCAAGGGCTTCAGCTCTGTTTACTAAAAGCATTGCTCTTGAGTAGGATTTGACGCTGTGTTGTCACCATGTGGTGAAAATGCTGCAGTTCACTGTGACAGTTTAACAGTTTACAACAGAATTTGGATGATCTTGATTACTTACCTCTAGTGATATCTCAGCATGCAGACAGTTTTGGGTTTATTCTGTTTTTAGATGTCTACATCGGAGATTTGCTTCCACCTGAATACAATGGAGGTGAGTGGAATTCTGTTTGTGGTGCTGACAGCTTTGAAAAATTACATTTAAAAAAATCAATGGCAAATTGTCTCTCCAGGATCAGTGTTCTTGTTAATTCACAGATTTGGCTGTTCACAGTTTTCATTTTAAACACTTCTACCAAACAAAAGATCTCAATGAAAACAGAACTGATAGCATGTTCTGTAGATTTTACAAAATTTCATTTAGTTTCATTGTATTTCCGTTGCAAATGTTCTCAAAGTGGTGAACCTCGCTCTCTCCTTGCTGTGAATGACTGAGTGTTTCAAGGATGCCCCTTTCATACCCATTCATGATACTATCACCTGTGGAATGTTCCAAACAGGTGTTTTTGGAACATTCCATATCTTTCCCAGTCTGTTGTTGCTCCTGGCCCAACTTGTTTGAAATGTGATGCTGCATCAAATAAGCAGACATTTACAAAAATCAATGAGGTCAAATGTTCACTACATTGTCTTTGTGCTGTTTTCAATTAAGTATAAAACAATGCTCTAATTCTATTTTATTTGTGTTTTACACAGCATCTTTTGGGGAATCAGGGTAGTACAACTACTATGCATTAGGAAATAAATTTGTGGGAAATGTAATGCTGTTGGGTTGCAAATGTGGAATTTTCCCTCCAGTCGACAGCCTGGATAGATAGAATAAATGGAGATTTCAAGGTCCATTGCTGGAATTAAATTCCGGGCACATTGCGATTATATGGTATGCACCTTAGACCACAAGGCACAGTGATGCCTCTGGATTACGCTTTGAGCATAATAAGGTAACATTTATATTAAATGTGTCTGCAAACTGCTCACTACCAATGCAAAATGTTCACATTAAACATGTCTGCAAAACATTCACTGTCAATATACTTCATTTGTTTTCCAACAATAAACTTGCACAAGCACGATTAACATCTTATTGTTATATTTGTCTTACCAAGAGTTGGAGAGAAGATTGATACAACTCTTTGGTCTGTGCATTACAGATGAAGCTATCACCAATAGCCACCTAGCTTAGGTAACAAAATCCTCCAAAATCCTAACCCTAACCCTAACCCTAACCCTAACCCATGCTCACTAATTAACACTCGATTTATCTCGAGTATCACGGTCAATGGTGTACAAACATAGGGCAAGTAGCAGTAGAGGGGTTCTGAGTGTTATGGAGGGGTTAAGATACACCTCACCCTGAGGTGGCACTTGTGTAGGCTTCAAAGACCTATTCCATCTTTGATAGCTCTGATGACTGACATTTACTGGACTGAAAAGCCCTCAGAGCAGTCAGCATCAAGGGAAGGAAGGTGGGAGGGTGTGAAATGATTTTCCATAGTGCTCAGAGGAAATGCTACTGAAAGCATGCGTGAATCACTTAGGTAGAAAATTGGACATGCAGCCACAGGAATTGTACACAAACACCCATAAAATTAGCTGTATAATAGGTAATAGGAGACTATGCTTGTATAAAGCTTGCATTTCTCTGATGCAATACTTTACTGCTGTCAATAATAGCTACATCACTTCATCAGCAGTGTTTCCCCTTATTTAATAATAAGCCCCCATTTAAAGCAGCAGATCATATTCAGCCCCATGAACCATTTACCATGACAAAAGACCCACATAATGCTTAGAGCCCTGTGTCCACAGCAGAATTACATAACACTTTGTCATTCAGTAAATTAATATGGATCCTTTACCTTGAGTCTGGTGTGTGCGAGAGCTGCTGGACTCTTTCTCCCCTTCTTTTTAATCACTGCCTCACCCCAATGTGCGTTTTGGCAGAACGCAACGTCCGTCTAGCCAATGCTGGTGTGTATTTGTATGAATCTGTACGGCTCAGAGCTGAAGATGTCTAGTGTTTCTAATGCCAGCGAGTGGGAGCTACACGCAGCATGCTCAATGGTGTGAAATCGTGGGGAGAGAGAGCAGCCGAGATGGATAGAGGGAGAGGCAGAGGGAGTGGAATCAGAGAGAGACGAAGGGGAAAAGGGCTTTGTTTGCACAGGGAACTCTCCAAGGACAACCCGAGGACATCTGTGAAGTGGACAAGTGCTGCTCAGTGGTGTTGTGGATGAAGAGATGGAAACATAAATGCAATGCCCCTCCTGCATTGCATTTAGCTGGGGGTTGGTGTAGAGGTCTGGCATAAGGCTACTAAAGATGTTTAACTGAAGAGATTTTAATAACATATTTGCTAAGTAGCTGATCAATTGGTTGATATTCATTTTTGACAGTTTTGCAAATTAAAAAAAGTCATCTATCATGCAAAGCATCAGCTTTCGCTTTAAACAGTTTGTGTTTATCTAATTGTAACGTGAATATCTTGGGGTTTTCAGCTCCTGCATGAATAAGGTCAAAATAAAATTTGCAGATGTTTTTTCTAAACTATTAATCAAAAAAAAATTAATTGACAAGTTATTTTGGCATAAATGATTGTTTGAACACGTGTCAGGAAAAGCCAAAGGGAAGAATGATGAGGGGAGTAAAAATTAGAGAGGACAGTTAATTATTGGATTTCACAGATTATGATGTAGTCTCATGCTGTGTATTCTGCTGGAAGCACAGACCTCAACAGATGCTTTGCATTCTGACATAGCTACATGCTGCACCGTAAAGAGGCACTCTCGTATATTATTTTACATAAATGTTTCGATTCATTGCAAACAACATGCAGAAATTGAACTGTTTTTTGAGTGAAATATCTGGTCTCCATGTCAACAATATAAAGAATAATGTTCATTAAAGACTTTCACTTGAAGTGTCACCAGTGTGTGGCATGTGTGCACAGGAGGATGTTATATAACGCAGCATCGGCAGTGTACAGGGACATGAAAATCATAATATAATATATATAATATATAAATATAATATATAATATCATAATGAACAGCAAGCAAGTTTGTTTTTTTTCAGTGTCCCTTATCTGTCTTTGTGCATGTGCAATATTTACAAATCACCCAACATAAAGCACACACGATTTGCATTTGTACCTTGTTTTGTTTGTATATAAAACCATATGGAAGATGGTATGTGACAAGTATTAGAGCAAACAGAATGAAGAGAGAGTGGAGAACCTCTATCTTTTTGCAATCTGAAGGGGAAGATATGATCTGCAAGGAGCTGAGAGTGTGGAGGAGGCAGCCTGGCAGAGGACAGATAATACTTGCCACCGAAAAGACAAGTGTTACATAAAATCACACACACACACACACACACACACACACACACACACACACACACACACAGAAGGAGCCATGTTCCGAGTCTCTGTCCTTCTGTCTCTCTCCTCCTCAGTTTCCGACATGCACACACACTTTTAAAGGGTGGGGTGGTAAAATGATTTACCCATTTGAGCAATTTACACTATAATTATCTGGAAAGTAACTCTAATCTGAAATCATTTTACAAAAATAAACACAACATTAAAGGAGCCTGGAACAAAATTTAAGGAAATTAAACAAGCTCCAAAATTTACTTTAATATAATCTGGAATTTTACCGCGGCCCTTGATCAATACCATACATTATTTATGTAATGAATATGCTTTTGCATGCATACGTATCTGTGCATCTGCAGGTATGACCACTTCAGTTTACACTGGCAACATTTATCTGACATCTTATTCAAAGTTAACATGCACGGACACAGTCTGTCACCTGTCCTGTGAATCAATGACCTACAGGATGCAGGGTGTTGTGTGCTGTACACATTGTAAAGGCCCTTCAGGCAATTTTGTGATTTGCAATAGTGGCTATATAATACAATTGACTGCAATGCACTAAGCAAAGTATGCAACAGCAAAACACTAATATATCAAATATATCTGTATAACCAAATATTACAAAACCTAAGTTACTGCACAAAGTACAATCTTGATTTTAGTTTGTCTCATTAATGTTGTGCAGCCAAGTAATAGTCCACATCATAGTCATGATGCATAATATTATTTTGTACTGTTGCAGTTAAGTTTTGGTATTATGCTTGCAAGTTATTTCATTAACATTTACACATCTTCAGAAATATTTATACTGTTTAAAACATTTAAGTTTACAGTATGCAAGCTCTTTCCAGATCATGAATTCTGATATTAAAAATATTAGTTGTTAGTAATTAATAGGCTATTGAGTAGAAACAGAATACTTTACCACTGAAACATTTACTGGAAAAACTGCTTAAACACATTTATGTTAACACTGACCCACAATGGTGTGTCTTTATTTCCTAGTTTAATCTAACATCTCTTTTAAAAATAATATTATCAGTTCAACTAGTATCCTTAAGTTTTATTTCATGGAAGTTGTTGTAACTCAGCTGTCGATGTACTACATGATAAGAAGAATGTGGGTGTTGTCACTGTTTGCAGGACTACCGCAGTGCCACCGTGCAAAACATAATGTCATAACTTGCTAATGCTCCAAAAACACCAATTTGTAACATTCCACAGGTTCATCACAGTATCATGATTGGGTATGAAAGAGGCATCCTGGAAAGGCTCAGTCGATCACAAGCGAGGATGAAGAGAGGTTCATACTTTGTGAACACATGATTGCATAAAGAATGTTACTACATGGGCTCAGGAACACTTCGGAAAGCCGTTGTTGGTAAACACAGTTCATTTGCAAATGATTACATTCTGCTTTTATTTTAAACAGTGTCACAACTGAGCCTTTAAACCAGTTTGGTCATACATCCATTTTTGCTCACACTGACTGACTGTGTGGGCGAGCATTTGGCATATTTAATATATAATTCATCAATTGAAGAATTTACAGAGACCAGCCAGCCAATAAGACACACGTACTTGGTCTTGCCTCTACCATTCACTGATGATACAAAATTACAACACTGCCGTCTTCTTTAGTGACAGCGACAAATCACTGCAAGTGGAGAATTTGAATGAAAAAATGTTCGGGACAGTTAAGGAAAATCTCTTCTTCAAAACATTCATGGTGTTGCCATTTCCATGAAAAGTAAAACCCCTTTCCAAAAAAGGTTGGGACACTATAAAATGTAAATAGAAACAGAATGTGATGATTTGTACAAAGACAACACATCAAATGTTGAAACTGAGAACTTTCATTGTTTCTGAGAGTAATGTCCTCATTCAGAATTTGATGGCAGCAACACGTGTGAACAAATCACCTGTTCTTTTAACATCGCTCTGTAAGTGTTTAGAAACTGGGTGGAATGTTTTCTCATTCCTGCTAGATGTATGATTTCAGCTGCTCAACAGTTCAGGGTCTCTTTTTTGTATTTTATGTTTCATAATGAGCCAAACATTTTCAATGGGTGACAGGTCTGGACTGCAGGCAGCCAGTTCAGCACCCAGACTCCTTCACTCTGCAGCCGTGCTGTTGGCACATGTGCAAAATGACTCGTCAGACCTCAGGACAGCTTTCTTCTTAAATGAGCTCAGGACCAGAGGAGGCGGCCTGTTTCTGGATCTGGTTTGTATACGTTTCCTCTTTGCATGGAAGAGTTTCAGCCTGTGTTTGTGGCTGATGTGATGAAGTGCGTTCACAGACGAGGGTTTCTTGAAGTGATCCTGAGCTCGTGCCACAGCATCGTGTCTGTTTTCAATGCAGAGCCGTCTGAGGCCTGAAGGTCTCGTCCAGCCAGTACTGGTTTTGCGCCTTGTTCCTCGCGTACAGATTCCTTCAGATTCTCTGAATCTTTTAATGACATTACGTGCTGTAAACAATCAAATCCCCAAATTCTTTGCAGCTTTATGTTGAGAAACATTCTTCTTAAGTTGTTGCGTTATTTGGCAGCGCAGTCGGTCAGAGTGCTGAACCCCTCCCCATCTTTACTGCAGACAGACTCAGCTTCTTCTTCACACTCGCTCATGTTACTCACCTGTTGCCGGTTAACCTCGTTCACTGTGAGATGTTCCACCTGCTGTTTTATTTTAGCATTTCCACTCTTTTGTTGCCACTGTCCCAACTTTTTTTGAAATGTGTTTCTAGCAACAAATTCTGAATGAGGGCATCATTTTCAAAAACAATGATAGTTTACAGTTTCAACATATGATTTGTCTTTGTGCTATTTTCAGCTAAATATGAGGTTTCAATGTTTTGCAAATCATGACATTCTATTTCTATTTACATTTTACAGTGTCCCAGCTTTTCTTGGAACACAGTGGTAACTTCAGTAGTTGTGTGATGAATGCTGAAAACAAAAGACAGCTTGAGAGAGAAGATCAAACCCAGTTAACTCTCTGATCTCACTGCAGCTGACCAATTGCTGTGAAAATTTGGCACCATCTGTAACAAGTTGATTTAGGACCCAATTGCAGTACCACCAGAACACAGGTATAGCTTGTTGCAACTTTAATTTCAGGCTTTGCAGAAACAGAAAAGGGGCTTATGGACAGGCAAGCCAGACAGCTGCTTGGAGCCATTAGGGGGGCCCGCCCACTTATTTACAACAACGATTATTGATAGGCCTGGGCTTTCAGGGACCTCTGTTGGTCCCTGGACCTCACTTTGAGAACCACTAATCTATTTTTTCAGTAACCATCTCAATTGTCCCAGAAATTGTGCATTTATGTGTGCAAAAAACAAATTTTTGCCACATGCACAGGTGGGGTTGGGGCCAAAGAGACCAGCAACGCCACTGGTCCTTAGTGAGTGTGGGGAGAGCAGCTTAAATACTAGACTGATTAGAAATGAATCTCAGGTGTGTGATCAGGTGGGTGTGGCTGGCAGAGGAGTGAGAGTGGAAAAGCATTGACTGAGCATGTGAACAGAGGAAGGAAAATGACCACAGGTGAGACACTCAATATACTATAACACCATTATCAGTGTTGAAACATTCCGAACATTTTCAGATGCTGTTAAACAATTCAACAAGCTCTTTGCTTAAAGTGTAATAATGACCGAACAGGGATGTCTGATATGAACACAGAGAGAATGAAGTTGCTTGCTTTCATGGCATGTTGTTATTGGTTAAAGATTATTCCAATACACACTGTAGCATGCTTTTTATTTAGAGTGCAGAGTGACTCCAGTACACTATATATGTATATCAAAAATTCAGGTTCACGCATTGTTTATAACAGGTCCAGACTGTAGCCAGTACAATATCTGTGTATAGGGATGTCCTGATACCAGTGTCAGCTGTCAGGTCTGATGCTCTGCACATGTTCTCGTAATTGTAATCATAAAACTACAGCAATATTATGGCACCTGATAGCACTTTACAGCAGCTTATCAGTTGAGCAGGTAGGTTACTTTGCCGGGCAGCTGGTCTCGTGATCACATGAGATAATGTGAAAATCCATCTCGTCAGGCTTCAAGTTATGTGTTTGTGGCCGAAAAAGAAAAAAGTGTTTGTGACGAAACAGCATTTCACATAACACATACTGTATTCATTGTGCAAAGAGCTAATAAAGCAAATACCATCTAAAAAAAAAAAAAAAAAAAAGAAGTTAGTTTACTTCCGGTCAGGAGTGACACAGCTGCAAGAAAGTAAAGGTTCTTAATTAAGTCTCCTTTCTCAGTCGCAGCTGGCAATTATGACCAATCCATCCTCTGAATCACCCATTATGTGGTGTAAAAAAAGCAAAATGTCTTTGATTATGCACCTTCACAGCTGAGAAAGGAAACTGTTCACATATGAGCTCTTGAATTTTTTTTTCTATCTGCTAATGTCACCCAGCAGTGGCAAACATTACAGTGAGTAAAAACTCAAAGCATGCGTAATTCACAGCCCTTTTCAAATGCGAGGAAGCAGGCCACAAAGAGAGAGTGATGAAAAATGTTCGCCCACACAGTCGATCGGGGATGTGTGACCTTCATGACGCTGCAGCTGGAGAACTTGTATCGCAGGTTTCCCGGTCAGACGCCGTCTTTGTCTCTCTCCATCTCCCTGGATGACTAATCAGAAATCCTCTCCCGGAGGCAAACATTTTACACGTCATCACTTCATCAAATAATTTGTCTTTCATATCATCTGGCATGCACAGCCTCTCAGCTCTGTTTGGCATTTTTACACATTTCAAACGCCACCTGTTAAGAACCTAGAAGATGGAACATCACAACATAATTCCTTGCTTCCTGTTGATTAACCCCTCCACAAATCATGATTTAAAATGATTCTAAAGGATCGTACAGAATTGTGTTTTGTGCAGTCGTGTACAGATAAGCTTTTGTTCCATTGTTTTTGCCATGGGCTTTAAAACAATTGCCACTGTTTTTTCCACTGTGTCACTATAGTGGATTACACACTATTATACCTGCTAAACATCAGGATGTTAATATTGTCTTCAACCATGTTCTATTTATTTAGCTTGGACCAGTAAGAAATGTTCTCTAGATGAAAGGCTATATTTTGTGACTTCCAAAAATATATTATCCTTTTTTTAACTATTCATTTCCCACTGACACACAGACAGAACCGTGTCGTAGATTTATTGGATGCTTATTTTGGTGTCAAATCCCATCAATTTATGTTCCAGTGTTTCCTGTTTGGTGCTTATGACCTTCAACATTATTATTATGGCTTACACAATAAAGAGAGCCATTATGGCTTGCATAAGGAGGAGGCTTACAGAATGGCTCAAACAGGTTTAGGGATGTAATAATACACCTGCTACACTTATACATTCCTAAATTATTGGCCCCGATATATTCACTGGTTTAGTCACTGTTGTAATGTCAGTCTCCATGATCTCAGGCTATTAATTTCACAGCCTCTATGTTAATCTATCTCCCCTTTAGTCCCATTGCTTTTTGAATGGATGGTCTATGTTCAAACCCATTTTGTGCACCACATTATTTACAATAATCTGTCACTTAATGACACTCAAAAGTCTATTAATTGTGATGTAAAATGGTAATTTTATTACTAATTTTAGAACATAGAAGTTCCTATTACATATTCCATAGTCTTATGAACATCTACACTTGGGTGTTTGATCTGATCAACATAGCTGATAATACCTGATGTGGTTTATACCAGAGTTCCGCAATAGAGACCCCAGGATAACTATACACTATTCACTATCATACACATTTAGTTTGATTCTTTAAGGTAAAGGGAAAGTCTGCCTATTAAAGTGGTGAGCAGGGCTGTGGTTGGCTCAGATTTTTCCAAACTGGCTTCACAAAGAAAAATCTGATGTCATCCTGTTTACTGCAGGCCTCATCCCAGACAGCGCTGAGTTTCACAGTGTCACAAAAAACAGTTGCTGAGCCTGACTGTTTTTTTATTATCACAGTATCACAGAGTAGGCTGTCCTGCCACAGTTTAAGGATTCTATTAAACGTACACTGATGCGGCAGTTAAGTCTTTAGCTGCAGCACTGTGATGTATTTCAGAGGGAAACAGAATATGTGGGCAAGGGGGACTTTTCATTTGGTTTTAATGGGTGGACCCTGACAATCGAAACCATTTTTCCTGATTTTTTAATGCAATGATGTATTCATATTGAATATATCAATATAATTAAGGGCAAACAAGCAAGACTATGACAGCATGCCGCTCAGGGCAAATTTTGTTCTACTCTCACATATCTGTTATTCAAAGTTTGCAAACACTCACTGATAAAGTCCCAATATTTAAGCACCTAAAAGCTGGAAGACAATTCAGGAAAACAACTTGCACAAAAATTAGATTAATTAGACTAATTATTTTGTTCTACTTACTACACTTCTGTGACTCAGGCTTGGCATTTCCCAGATGAATGGAATCTCCCCAGTAAACTGTGTCTCCGCTCTGTCTTGCGTTTCTTTTTCAGGTACCCCTCAAAAGCAAGCTGAATTAAATGATCTTTCTCAGGTTGGCGTGCATCTTTGATGCTTAGTGAACACATTTTTCAAGGTGGAAAAAGATTTCTCAAAGGCTTTTACTGTAAACATTAAATCCGGTGATGCATGAGCCCTAAATTGTGTACAAGGGAACCCGTACGCAGCATCAGCTTTCACAAACAGGCCAGGGTCTGTTTTGGCACTGTGCACTGGCAAAAGTGCCTTTCTTCTCTGAGAAGAGCTGACCTGGAAATCTATCCAGGAGTACCTGTATGCACCCTTTGGTCATCTGGAAGCAATTCTCCAAGATGAGGGTTGGCAGACAGGCTTCTCCCACCATCACACCATCCATCAATCTCCAGAGAGTACAGGTGGAGATGACTTGAGAGGGTGAAAGAGGCAGAGATGAACTTTTGCCAATCCTGCCATATTTGCAGTTTCGATGTAGGACTCCCCCAGATGGATCATATGCTTAGCAGAAACACAGGTCACAGCTCTCTTGCCTGTGGTGTTCTCATGTACCAGTGAATCATTTGTATTAACCCACGTGCCTGCCATGTCACAACCCCCTCACTCATTCTGGCCTGTCATGTAGAATTCCACAGCAACAGGGCATTCTGTGTTAGTAGGGGCGCAGTTGTCACGTTGTGACATTATATGGTGAGAAAAGGGAAGACCCACGTGTTAAAGTGATGCATGAAGGAGTGCTTGAGTAATGCAAGGGAGTGTGATAACATGGTGTTTGATTACTGTTTGATCAAGGAGTGAGGTGACTGCAGGGCTTCCCTGCTGGCAGTCAGGATATTAATCATGTGGTACCAGATGTTTGCGCTAATGTGAAGATCAGCTCAAACTCTGCCCAGAAGTAAACATAGTTGGTCAGACAGAAGTGAATTTTTTGTCAATGATATTTGACAGGACAAGTCTGAAAACAAAACAAAAAAAATGTTCAACTGGTCCATCAAAGACAGATGTGTTGGACCGGATAGAACAGCCCCTTCAGTGGTTGATATCGTAATATTTGCTCTTCACAGGGTGCTCAGAGAGAGTGACAAGCAGCAAGCCTCAGTAATAAAATCATAAATAATAAGGACTGTGCCTGCAGAGTTACAGTAGTGTAATGCCCTGGCTGTCAGTACTGACCACACATGTAACTTTAAATAGACAGAAAAGGAGGTCACCTGAACTTCTAGAGCGCGTGGCTTCAGCTGTGAAATGAACCAAATGATTGTTCAAGTCTGTTGTTTGTAATAGAAAGTAGCTACATAAAACAAAACTCATTAAATGAGAGAGGGTGTTTGATGCCTGCCATCACTCAATTTAGTGTTACAATGGAGTCAGTTCATTCAGCTCGTGTTAGTTTAGCAAGAGGTGATGTTTATACATCATGTTCATCAATATTGATTTTTATTTTCTTGGAAAGTCAGTCATTTTAAAACACGATTGACTTTGTGTGGGTGAATATCTGATTTATACAGTGTCCAGTACAAAAATTCGATAATTTATGCATTTTCCCGATTACTTTTAATGATTGTGTGGCTTATGTGAACCATTAGCGCTGTTCTCTTTTTCATTAACAAAAGCATATTCTAGAGTAAAAAGGAAGAAAGGTACTAACATAAAAGTTAAGTATGTCCTTTTAAGCATGTGCATGCATACAAGTTCTGATTCATTTTGAATTTTAGGATCTGACTCTGTGGTCAGAATCTCCTTATCAAACGAGAGTCCTGTGAAAAAACAAGTATCTTTTCAATGATAACAGTGCCGAAATGAAACCATTATCACACTGCATATAACCTGTGGGGTTCATGAGGATTTTAACATATACGAGGATGCGAAAACGCTCGTATTAAGATATGAAGGTCATTCATTGTGGGCGCAGCAGGTAGTGCGCATGCCTCACAGCAAGAAGGTCGCCGGTTCGATTCCCGGGTTGGGCCTTTCTGTGTGAAGTTTGCATGTTCTTCCCGTGCATGCGTGGGTTCTCTCCGGGCACTCCGGCTTCCTCCCACAGACCAAAAACATGCTCATTAGGTTAATTGATGACTCTAAATTGCCCCTAGGTGTGAGTGTGA
This sequence comes from Chaetodon trifascialis, assembly GCF_039877785.1. Taxonomy (NCBI): domain Eukaryota; kingdom Metazoa; phylum Chordata; class Actinopteri; order Chaetodontiformes; family Chaetodontidae; genus Chaetodon; species Chaetodon trifascialis. The sequence continues at coordinate 24,086,298 of NC_092059.1, read as the reverse complement.
GTGTGAATGGTTGTGTGTATGTGTGTGTGTGTGCCCTGCGATCGGCTGGTGACCGGTCCAGGGTGTACCCCGCCTCCCGCCCATTGACAGCCGAGATAGGCTCCGGCCCCCCCCGTGACCCCGAAAGGGATAAGCGGCATAATGTCTGTCTTTGATTCAATACATCCATCCCAAGTGAAGTGCAGGTAATTTTCTCTTCTGTCAGAGAAGATGGAATGGCCGAAGCAAAGTGTTTGGCTGCTGTTAATTTACTGAGCAGCCAAGAGAAAGATATACGAAGCTGATAATGGTATGAACCCATTTCCTTGTTTTTTTCTGATGGAACTGTATTTTCAGAGTCTTCTCTGACAGAAAGGTTTATTTGGAATTTTTAATTTACATGAATCAGCCTTTTTTCCTTGAAATGCTCCTCATGAAAGCACAAGCATTTTCCTTGAAAGAATAAACGTTATTCCTAAACTCCAAATTGAAGACATTCTTATCCTAACTCCTGTCTGCAGGCTGCACACTGCAGTTAAGTTGACCTCAAATCAATACCAGGAACTGGTTCTCAAAGGGAGTCACATTATCCCAGTTGGTCTTTTTCACAGAAGACACTGTGACATATCACAGCAGGAAAAGAACAAGTGTGAATTAATAAAATGAGTGGTGGCTGAATTTCTTCAGCTGCCTCTGTTTTGGGGTCATAGCATTGTGTATGCTGGCTCTCTGTCACACTGACATGCCTTACTGATGCTTTGTCCACGCATACATGGGTCCCTTTCCAAACTCTGACTCTGAAGTGGTTTTCCACAAAAGTAGGAGAGTAAGTGTACATGCATGTGTAAACATTAAAGGTCCTGCTAGCAAGATTAGCACCAGCATGATTTTGGCCTCAATTGTGCAAAATCACTTCATGCAAACAAAAAAATTAACAGCACACACTCTGATGTCACAAGCCAAAACTCTGTTTTCACTGTCCGGTCATCTACAATGCAAACAGAGTTTTTGAACAGCTTCACCTGGAAGAAGTTTCCCAAAAGCTCTTTTTTTCCGTGATCTAAAACTGTGTTTGTATGTGTGCGAAAGGCTAAAACTAGGGATGTCCCGATCATGTTTTTTTGCCCCCGAGTCCGAGTCATTTGATTTTGAGTATCTGCCGATCACGAGTCCCAATCCGATACTTCTATAAAACATTATGAAACGAACTAGGTAGCTTGAATTACAGTCTCAAGTCAGAACAGAACACAGAAATAAAATAAGATTTTCTTCACATTAGGAATAGTGCAACATTAAGTAAGGGATAATGCCTGACGAGGTGTCCATTATCAGAAATTAATGGACGACGCGGAGGCGTGAACCGTCCGACACGAAGTGTCCGACGCGAATGAATGGACTTCGCCTTCCTTTTTGATAATGGACACCTCGAAGGGCATTATTCCGCTTATACCATGGTCACTTACGAAAGAAATAAATACTAAATCAATTATTAGTAGGTTAATGTTGTTTTTTCCGTTAAAATCATAAGTTTTTCACAAGAAGCGGCTGAGTGCACTATATCTCTCGTTGTGACGCGTTGCCAAGGTAACCGGCTCTGGCCACAGAACCTGCAGCTCGGTCGGCCGCAGATGTTATATTAGGCCTAATCAGTGGTGGGAAGTGAGATGATTGCTTAACATTATGTTACGTGATACAAAGTATCATTTCAGAGGGCAAGTGCACCTCTTACGGCTTGTGTGGTATGAACCCATGAAGGACTTAGTGGAAATGCACAGGCTGACTGAGAAGAGCCATAGTAATGGCAATGGAAGCCTTCATAAAGAAATGCCCCCAGATGTCATAAAGGAGAGGTGCTTGGATGGGATGGAAGTCAGACGCCTGGTCCCATCCACTGACCATGACCCAGCCACCCCTGGTACAGAGACAACCCCTGCCACCAGCCCTGCAAAACAGTTCAGCAATGGAAGGATGGAGATGATCAGAATGGAGGAAGGCTACCATGGTAACGGGGAGACTGGCAGTCTGCGTTTAATGGAACGGTTCTGTGGATGTAAGGAGGGAGCGCAGAGTGCACAGCAGAAAGTAGCACGGGAGGATGAAAGAGTCATTGCAGAGATGCTGTACGAGCCACCTAGAGTGAAACTTCTTCTCAACTTGGGTCTGGTATTCATCTGCGCTGTGGACATCTTCATGTTTGTTTATTTCTCACTGTAGCTGAACCATGCACTGAACTATCGGGGACTGGAGTTACAGCTTTTATTAAGTTGGAAGGGGGTTCGGGCTGTTACAGCGGAATCTTCAGAGATTTGAAAAGCTCTGTCCGTAATATTTACGGTTGTCTTTTGTAGCTCTCTAACAGGGATCTAAGCATATTCTAATCATTTTTGAAATTATTTTTGCAGCTTCGGGCTGCACAGTGGCGCAGCAGGTAGTGCGCGTGCCTCACATCAAGAAGGTTGCCGGTTTGATTCCTGGGTCAGGCCTTTCTGTGTGAAGTTTGCATGTTCTTCCCGTGCATGCGTGGGTTCTCTCCGGGCGCTCCAGTTTCCTCCCACTGACCAAAAACATGCTCATTAGGTTAATTGGTGACTGTAAAATTGCCCCTGAGTGTGAGTGTGAGTGTGAATGGTTGTCTGTCTTATGTGTTGCCCTGCGAACGAGTGGCGACCGGTCCAGGGTGTACCCTGCCTATCGCCCATTGACGGCTGGGATAGGCTCCAGCACCCCACGCAACCCCGAAAGGGATAGGCGGTATAGAAAATGGATGGGTGGATTAAAGCTTCTCCATATGAGAAAAATTATACTCTTTTATGACTATGAAGCTTATTTGGCACTGGTGTGGCCATTTTGTACAGCGCTTCTTAGCTAATCCTTGTTAGCTAAGCATTTAGAATATCTGCTGGGATTGAAAAGTTCAACACAGAGTCATCTGCTGTAGAGCAAATTGACCTGGTTTCACTTTTAATTAATGAGCAGGTGACCTGCAATAACATATGCAGGAAAAAAAGTGTGCTTGTTAAAGCTGACTGATATATTTACAGAACACCTAAAAGATTATGATGAAATTGCTTATTTAATACTGAAGTAAAGCTGATAATATTGAGGCAATTGAAAATATTCATTGTTAATTTTCTAGCCCTCATTTTGAGTGGCAAAGAAGCAGCTGCTCCACAATATATTTAATAAGAGTCTTAATGACAACACCAGACAAAACCAAGGGACATGTCATCATCAAGATATGATCAATTAGCATGTGCGACACCTACTATATGCCAGCTCATTCCTGCTAATAGCTACCCCTGTTATCCATCTTCGAACCTTAATTAACTTATTGTTATAATTAAGAATTATAGGTCAGACGTGATGACACATGCGTCATCTGACCACTTGAAGAGGGTCATTTCCATTTTTTTTCTCTCTGTCTGACTGCTCTTCAGCATTTATGAATGGGGGCTAAAATTGCTAATAGGCAAATACAAACATGCAGAATTACAGCATCAGGTCTTCACACCACCTGCTGACAATCACAGCACGGAACTGGTTCTAACAAGGTCGCTTTTCCAAGAAGGAGGACGCACACGATTAGTCTACTTTTTTAGTGTCAGTTACTGGAAATATACATTTGTGCGAGCATACTCTTAAAAAGTGATTGTACACACACAAACATCAGCTGACAGAATCAGATCTTTGTGGACAAGGCTCTGAGCCTTGAACGAACCAGTCTGTTTCCTGGCAACAGCATGTTGCTTAAAGATATGTACCACCACTTAATTATTGCACCTAACAGTGCCCCTAACTTATTGGATTTATCCCGACCATACTGTTGATTGAGTGCCATAACAAAACCAAGAAGTATGCCTTTAAGTAGCAGCACAGAGTGTGTTTTCTAAGAACCAAACTCACTGAATGAAATGAAAACAGACTGTTTGTTACAAATGCTGCACAGCCTTGCCAGCACAGAGCTTACATACAGTAAACTACCAGCCTGCCAGTTGTGCTTTAGTGATGAGTGTGATTGGATATTCAGATCAGGGTCATGAGTGAACACGATTAATGAATGAAATGAAAATATTACAGTATTATCTTTCATGCATTATTTAACAAAATAATTTTAATATGAATATTAGATTTGTCATTGAATATATTTTTGAATGATTTAATTATGAATGTTACATTCTGATATCCTGAGATATCTAACAAGTTGTCTGGTCTTCAGTATCTGTTGTGTAATTATACAACTGCAACCACAGTATTTTTGTTGTACTCATTCTAATATACCTTAGAAAGTCAGAAACAAAGATACACACAGCATACTGACTGAAAAGCCTCAAAGAGTCACAGCTTTTAATGTCCTAAAACGGTAATAAATCTATTCTGGCATACTGGTTATATTTACTTCAAGGCATACATGTAGAATGATAGTGTATCATTTGGGTGTTCAGATTAAACCATGTCAAGCTGCCATGCAGTGATCTTGTTTAATATTGTGCAGTTACTGCCCTCTAGTGGCTGAATATAGGGATTGCGTGGTCACAATTTGAGCCACCACACCTGTGTACAATCAATCAGTTGAATCCCACTGATGACAGATTGATAAATGATTTCAATCACAGATGAGCATGTTTGTACACTGTCTCCAAATTTATTTATTTATTTATTTTTTTATGTTGCTGCTAATTGCTGCTAACTTATGACAGCTATGATGAAAATCCTCATGTTCTTTTGTGTCTCAGAGAGTCCTCACAGATGTGAGTCTCCTGGCAGGTTGGTGGCTCTCTCCGCCTGGTTGCCCCCAGCAGGATGTGTCATGCTGAACACAGTATACACACCTCTGACAGTGAACAGCAGGGAAATGGCAGCAAAGTACGAGGCATAGATAAGAAACTGAAATGAAATGTGAGGATTACTTGCACTGAGGATGATGGCTTAGAAATTAATGAATTCGTTCATCCAATTATTCCCTTTCGTCTCTTGTGGTCTGTCTCCCTCTGTAAGTTCAGTGAATGCCCTCCAAACAGCATTGTTTTGTTCCGAGGCTTTTTATCAGTGCTCTTAATTGTCTTTATTTAATTTCTTTATAAAAAAGCAGTTTCTTTTCTTTTCCTTTGTTTTAATATTCCTCAATTTCTAACTCATTGTACTCTTCACAAACCCAGTTTCAAAAGGTTCAGATTCTCAATCAGTTTAAACAGTTTAAACTGTATTAACAAATAACATATAAAGCATATTTAACATGTTATATGCATGGGCATACAGCACAGTGGAAGTACCTGCAAGGTGATGGTGAGCTGTAGAGACTTTGTGTTGATGATGATGGCGGTGAGGACACTCTGGACAAGTGTGCCCACCAAATTATTCATGCCGTATACCAATGCATAGCGCCTCCTGTTCAGCTTCTTGGCTATCTGAAAACTGCCATATACATATATGAGATTTTGACCTTACAATAGGACAAACGAAACATTAGTGGATCAACAAAGTTATTACAATTCATCCTGAGGTGGACATGAATGTCTGCATTTTCTGTCAATTCATCCAGCTGAGGTATTTCACTGAAAATCACAAATGTCAACCTCATGGAGAGGAAAAGGCAGAAGATCAATAATCAACAAAGTCAGTAGGATTCATCCTCCAGGGACCATGGTGGCAATCTATCCAATAGTTGTTGAGATATTTCAGTTTGGAGCAAAGTGGTGGACCAACCAATGCACTGACAGAGTACCATTGCTATCTCTAACTAAAAATGATTTGACTGAACGTACTTCATTGAGTCGCAGACAGCGTGGACGAGACAGACGTGAGTGTCATAAAGATCAGAACCACCCAGGTTGAAAGCTAGAATCATTCCTTTAACTTTTAGTGGTAATGGTGGATGTAACTGATTTGACTGATCCTGCTCAGAGTGGAACTCTTTACATGAGCTCAGTAAAAAGCACAGTTGGAGCCCAAAAGTCAAAATAAAAAGCTAAATGACTTCCTCAAAGGGTCAGTAAAGCAAAGTTCTCATTAACTGTGCAACAACGTTAGTGGGTTTGGGTATTTGAAATGCTCTCCTTTCACCACAGTAACAGCCCATAATGCATAACAGGGACACATTACTAAAATCTAAATATACAAAACATACTGTGGTGAACAACCCAGCAGATTCACGCATGTGTTCACACCAAGTATTGAAGGATTATTGAACTGTGGTCCCATTATGTGTATTTGGCTGCTGACATGTCCGTAATGAATTCTTAACTGCAGATGGTGGTGAGCTGCAAATAAACAGCTTTGAAGAGGAAGAAGCACGTGCAGCTGATCCAGATGTTGTCAGTCAGATCCATTAGGAATACGGCCCCAGTGATCAGGAATGTGAAACCCCCAAGGAGGAGTTCCCCCCACAAAGACCACTCCAGAGATATGTGTCCCACAGCAGCAGTGGCTGCAGCTCCTAAAGGAGGACAGTCACTCTGTGTGTTACTCTGGGGTAGCTGAGGGGGAGCGAAACATGGCCAAGAGAGACCTCAGAGACCATTACATAAACTGCTGTGCTCATGTGTAATTATTGGTTTGATTTTTTCATTTAGGCACAACACAAACAGTATTAAAAACAATATATAATCATTCTCATTCTTGCATCAATTTTGAGACAAATTCTGAATTCAGCACAATATTACACAATGCATTTATGGAAAGGAAATAAACTTGAAACACAAACATATAAATGCATTATATCAGGGTGATGACAGAAAGATGACATATCAGTGAATAAAAACGTAGATTTCCCACAGAGTTCATTTAACATCAATAAGGATTGAAGAAAGACAACAAGACTATTTCAGGCTGCGGGATGGCTGCAGTGGCTGGCACACATAGGCACTTGACATGGCTTTGCCTTGATGTCAAGGGGTTCTGAAATGGTCACTCATAAATATTAATTGTACAGACTCCCATCTGTTCAGCAGCAGAAAACAACTTCAGAATGTAGAGGAAAAACAAACACAGCACCTTATTACGTCTGCATTTCTGGAAGTAACACAAACAGTCTGAATGATGTGCAAATACAGACAAAGGGCTGTAACAGTTTGGATAAATGACTGTATATGGACTTTGAGATGAGATGAGAACAACGGGCTGGGATTGCATATATAGATTATTCCTTTCAGGAAGAAAGGTAGTTGACAAATGCTGCTCATATGGTTGGTATATTATGCATATTGTGTTTTTGTGCTTATCATCTGTGAGAAATTAAGTAAGTTAAGTAAAAGTTAAGTAAAATTAATTAATTCATTGTTGAAATTAGTTTAATTTTTATTAATTTGACACTTCATCCATCACTTAATCACTCAAAGAGTGAAGGGATATTTCATCATTAATCATCACCATTACCATTAATATGTGAAACTTTGACAATCTTTATAGTAGGGAAATATGGTAATTGAATTCCTAGTTGAACTCTGAGCAGGTAACTGACATTTTGGAAAGTGATGTTTCTCATTTCAGCCACAAGGTGGCACAGTGTAGCCTCTGTACTCACATCGCTCCTTTGACGACTTGTGAGCCTTTATCCCTGTGGATGGGTGCAGAGTTGGGGACTCTGACTTTGGAGCATTGATTATTTAAGGACTCTTGTCTCTCTTTCTTTTTCTTTTCGTCCTTTGGTATTCCTCCTGGTTTTGTCCCCTCAGTCTCGTCCCACATAACTTGCATGCTACATATGCATCAAGAAAGCCTTTCCTGTAATTGCTGATAGTTAAAGTAAAAAGCAAATCTGAGTCACATTCAGTGAGGTGAGAGTAAATAGGGAAATCCTCAACTCCCTAGAGTAATGGATCCATTTCAACAAAGCTCTTTATCCACTACAATATAAAGAGAGGTTCAGTTTAATTACCTCACTCTTTTAAATGTCAACATTTCCTTTGATGCCACGGTCAATGAGTGCTGATAGTAAAACATGGCCACCACACAGGACAGTCTGTGGATTTAAAATGTTCTTAATCAATCCCCCTGACTCTGATTAGCAAAGGGAGGTCACATGGAGACTGAATAATTACACCAGTTTCCACAGCAGTGTCAACTGGAGGCTTAGCGAGGTCAGCAGGAGCCATTTGTACAGCTTCATAAAGAGGGATCAATAATGCATTCAGGCTCTACAAAATGTTCAGGCAGCAGGAGTTCATGCTCATATCTCTGTTTAACTTGATAAGTGTAAACCGCTTTATATCTTACAGCAGGATGAACTTAATGAGATCTTGAAAGTAGGCATTATAACAACGACAACAAAAAAGAATAAAAACACTGTCCCCTGAATAGAACATTTCTATAATCCTAAACCGTTGTGCTACTTGTAAACCAAAAGTAACCGCTCACTGGATTTTTCCACTCCAGGAACTTTTACTTTTACTTTTTTGTCTGTCGCTAAAATTAGGCAAGAAAAACACTGAAGCTAATAATGAAGAAAATTTGTGGTTTGGTGAGGGCAAGGAAAGACAGTGGTGTGGGTTATATACTGAATAGGTAAAGACGCTCTGTGTTATGCCTTAAGTCACTGTTGACTTTCTGAATATTAAGACCATGATCTTTCATTAACCTCAGAACCAGACAAGAACTGCAATATTTAGTGATTCTGCAAAACCTCTGATTACGTTCAATGCAGTGTTTTTGAAATTCTCACTTGTGTGTGAGAGCTACAGTATGGTTATGAGAAAGAGCATGGCTATGGCGAATAAAATGATACCATAGTATGGTTACAGAAGGATCATGGTTTTGGTTAAAGAGATGTCTGCAATAATTGTAGGCTTCCAGAGTCTCCTGCTTGAATGTGTCATGTGATACAGGCCCATCTGCAGCTTTTCTTTCCCCCTCACTACATAAAGGGCACAAAACTTCCTGTGCTGGCTTCATAAAGTCTAAAAGGTGCAGAATCATTCAATATGGATGCAATTCCTGCACTGGACCTTAGAGTTAGAATCTCAAAGAGTTTTAAAATTAATGGCTGTTGAGCCACTATGTGTCACTGGATGAGGTAACACAGTGGTGATGAAAGTATTGCAATATTTCTATATTTGCAGTGTTACAACCTGGTTGTTGTAACACTGCTGTATTAAGTAACTGCTAATGTGAATCAAACATTTCCTGCTGCCGCAGTGTCACATTATAAATATTACTGGCGAAAAATGATGATGCAATGTAAATGCAATGTGTTTGTAAGTGGGCTTGACCTTATCACTATCACTCATTAAAAACGGGTCTACAAAACAAGTCAACAGTCATTTTTGTTCATTTTTTGACAGCAACCCAGTTTGAAATATTGCAGTGACTAATGGAACAAGAATGAGCAACCACAGTAGGTGACAGGCTGCACACCTCCAACTTCTCAGCAAGGTAACAAACTCCTTTAACTGTGACTTGCTGTTTGCAGACTCATACCATGTGCAGCATAAAATCACATAATGGTTGCTCATAGAATGATGGAAAGGCCGCTCATTGTCTGACTTCTTTATGAATATGATAATAGTTTGTTTTGCAGGCCACAAAATCCTTTGACTTGTAGTACTGAACCACATTTGTGGTGATGCTGATGCCAGGTGATGCAAAATCAAATGGAATACATTAAATGTGAATATTTTGCAACTTTGCATACACATTAAGTACCATCATATTTGCTGTATGTTCAGTATCTGTTGTTATAATACAGTTTTGTTAGTGTTGGTATTTGTTATTTGGTTACAAAATCTGTGACTCAGAATTTTAATTTAGGGGTACTACAGAGATTTTGTACTGAACTTCCACAAAGTTGGGATGCTTGCAAGAGACAGTTTCATAAAAGTCACAAGCCATGCTGTGAGGCTGTACTTAGCACAGCAGTGCTTTGGCTGATGGAATGTCATTTGTTCTGGAAGTATTTAGTTAGAAACAAAAGTGGAGGGCAAATTGAAATTTTGACCTGGTGATGGTACTCATTCATCCTGAGGGGAGCATTAATGTGGGTACCAAACTGAATGCCAATCCATCCAACAGTTCACTCAGACATTTCACTCAAAACAGCAAATCTTAACCTCATGGTGGTGCCGGAGGAAAGTCAGAAGATCACAACAGTTGAGAAATTTAAGTCTGGATTAGAGAAATGAACTGACCATCTGTTGGACCAACATTGCCATCCACAGAGCCACACCGCTAATGTGGCCAAAACAATGAATGCAGCAGAGGCCAGCATGTCCTGACTTTTAGTCCCTACCATGACTCAAGCTCAAAGTTCCTAGATGATCTATTTCAATGGCAATTTCAATCATCTTTGCTCAAGAGTTCCTCAAAATGCCCATGTCTTTCAAACCCCATGGCCCCGGTTTGTAACATGGCCTTTATTCTATTAAAAATTCTAGTCTTCAAGCCCAAATCAAATTAACCCTGATGTCATTTTGACTGTGACATCATCAGTATCAGATACATCAGTATCACTGTGTTTGTAGTTATGAAGACTCAAAAACAAGCTACTTGCAGGACATACTGAACTGTTTTGTAACATGTGTGGCACAGGTAGGGGAAAAAAAACTATATGACCTCCTGTTGTGTTTGGTTGTTCATTCTGATTAGATAACATCATACTGCATGCGAGGGGAGTAAAATTTGAATTTGCACACTTTGAGCTACAGTGTGTGGCCCAAATCTAAACGGAAATATATTCAGCATGCAGTCTCAAGGCAGATTAAATGGAAAAGCATGGACATCCCTGACCTGGGGAAGAGAATGTCCTGCCTGAAATGATGCTCTAAATACATTATCCACTGACTTTCTGTAAATGTGTTTGAAATGTAAATGACTTGTAATTAGTGCTTGGGACCACACAAATAGTTTGGTCGAGGTTCCCTGTAACTCCATCTCTTTGAAAATCATACAGTAGAAAACAAAGTAACTGAACATAACTCAGTTTGTTCTGCATACACATTTGGTCTTATCTTAATATTAATGAGCTACTTGTTTTCAAACCCCAGGACATACAATTATTAATATGCTGAATATGAAAATTGTGTTGTGCTTTTCCGCCATATTTTATCATGTTGGTAATCCATATGCATTTTTATCGGTCTCTACCAGGTTTTTTCCTCAGGGATGTTTTCTAAGTGTGGAACAGAGAGAATACAAGAGGAATCTTTGGGGAAATATCTGACATGGGCCCTACAGCTTGACTGCATGTTGGGCAGAACCATTTACAAGTGAAAGGCATACAGCTGGATGTGGTTTACACAGAGTAATTGCCTTTGGTTTCTGGGGAATACAGGGATGTATCAGTACTATAATCAATAAAAGTGCACTGGCTGGATGGCAGCAGCTGCTATACCCATCTGGGGATGAGAGCATGCAATTAAATAGTCTAATTAATGCTGTTCCTATTGTCTGCTGTGCTATGGGGGTGGTGAAAAACTGATAGTAGAAGGGGATTGTGTTTTCTTTCTGACTATTTATTCAATATTTTTTTGTAGCGAAATGTGTATAACACCCATAAGCTTTAATGAAAATGTTTGGACGTTATGAGAACCTGAACCAATTCTGTTAAGCTGGATATGCAGTGGTTGCCATTCAGAATTAATCAGTTTGCAGATTTTGCAAAAATAAGTCCTCTTGAGTTTTGGAGTGACAGTGAAGAAAAACGAAATACTGAAGAAAATCAGTGGAGGAAGAAGGATTCAGATTCTAGGATTCAGTGCAATAGTTCAACATTTTGGGTAATATACATATTTGCAAATTTATGTAGATTTAAGTAAATCTGTGCAGTCACTTTCTGCTGGTGGATGAAAAAGATATAAAAAAAAGTTACTGAAAGAATTGAAATCACATTGAGAGAGCAAAACAAATCAATGGTGTATTAGTTACCTGAAAGTGTGCTGATGGCGTCCACTACTCCATTGTAGGCTGTGAAGTTATGGGGCTGCACATGTACCCAGAGGAGCTGGACGTAGTTTGTAACCTGATAAAAGCCACATCTCCCTGTAGCTGCCCAAATACAGAAGAAGATCACGGCCCCAGAGGAATAACATGTCTTACAATCCAACAAGAGACTTCTGAACATCCTTCCAACATGCTTGGCAGCTGCCATGCTTTTCACTCTGATGAAAAAGTCCTGGCTTTCAGATTTGGGGGTGTCCTCACCTGAGTTTTCCTATCGTACAGAATAGGTTCCCTTAAGTAATAAACTAGTCTTAGGCATGGGTAGGAAAAATGAGGTTATCAGTGCTACGGAGACAGAGAAAAGAGTTAGAAGAACCAAGCAGTACAAGGACACTCCACCCAAAGACACAAGCAGCTGAGCCAGCAGAGCACCACAGCATAGCCCAGGAGTACGGCAACTTTGATGTAACTGGTCACTCTCTGATAATAGCAGGCCTGAACCATGCTGTAAATGTAGGAGAAGTAGGCCACATCTGCTGCCATGGCAATGCTGTAGCAGAAGAAGGCCAACTGAGCCAAGTGGAGCCCGGAGCCAAACAGTACCAGCAGATACACTGCGGCATAGGCGAGCCCCTGGAGGATGATTACAGGCTTGTACCTGAGGAAGTCTGTCATCAGGAGGATTGGGACAAGGAGAACCAGCTGGAGTAAGTCCACACAGGATACACCTGTCTGGTCACCTGGATATGGAAGACAAGAGGGGACCTCATTATTTTTGAGAAAATGACCACTCACTGCTGATTGCAAGAGTATCTGATGACAGTAGGACAGTGATTCAGTTCCACCTCTAATCGTCGTCGATGAAAAAATGTTCCTGCACACGAAGAAGCACGAATGAGGCTAATAATGTGACAAGTTGATACATTTTGATGTCCTGCAAATAAACAGAATGGATGCAGCGTGAAAGCCAGGTCAGTTTAAGCATAATATGGTTCTTAAATTGACATTAAATAGTCTTTTGTACCCCACTATGGCCTTGATGGAAATAATATTTAGATTTTTAGAAGATGTGATTTCAAACCTGCAACTGAACACCTTTGTTAAACAACTGCCAATGCAAACTGAACAATATGGAAACATAATATTTTTTGTTCCTGCGGTGACTGCTGACTGCAATATTGCATCAAAATGGGTCAATAAAAGAAGACAATGGTCAAGAAGAGATGAAGAGTTGCAGGTGACAGGCTGCACACCTGCAACTCAGCAAGGTAACCTTTACTCTGTCCTTTTGTTACCAAACTACTACTTGTAGTGTGTGTAGCATGAAATCAGATTGCAATTATTAATGAGTTTGTTTGGCTGCACTGTAAACAGACACACCGGATGCACATCTGTTGTATTTCTGAGAAGGTCGCAGTTCAAGGAGTATTTGCTGTTATATTTAACCGCACTCGTGTTAACATGGTAATCATGGGCGTCGCCAAATCAACCAGGATTGAAGCCTCAATCTAATTTAATAATGGTTTGATTTTGACTCATCTGTCCCCAGAGAATAAATCCTCATTACTTTTGTGTCCCCCTGAATTTTCTTCGTGCCACCATGAAGTCAAACTTTCCTCTTGACAAGCACTTTGGTTCAGCAGGGGTTGTGGGGGTTACTTTATTATGTTTTGGCCTCATCAGAGGTGTTATGAGAATCTTGAAACCTTGGGGGCTTAGCCAAGCCCAGAAATCTTAGGTTTTCATCTGATAATTGCACCACTTCCGAGTTATTTTAGAGTAATATGAGAATAAGATGTGAGGCTCACAACATGTAGTCACATGAACAAAATGAGTCCAATCTGAGTTCTCATTCAACTTCATTATTGTTTTCATTTTCAGCAGCAGGAGTAAAAACCCTAAGAAAAAGTAAGAGCCTTGGTGCTGATGAAGAAGTCATATGCTGGACTGTATGTTGCTAATGCTTTGTTCCATTTTGAAGATTGACCAACCGACCTCTCATAGCTTCTGCTTCTATTGTGCAACAAGAGCTCCCTTTGAACGGCAACACATAACGAACTGTTTTATCTCTGTGTCTTATCTGTCTATTTGATACTCTCCTCTTCTTCACCTCTCCTTTGGTGTCTGTCGCACTCCTTATCTCCTCTGTCCGTGTTCTGGTCATAAAATCGATGCAATCAGCATATGCCAACCAAATCTAACCAAACGCCTCATTTTACTGATGTGATGATTAGATCATAAACACAACATTTATCAGTTTATTTTAGAGACTTAACCAAGCATTTGAAAACACCAACCAATATCAGATTATACAAAACAATAATGGGCTATTCCATCCCATAGGGGCTAAGTAGTCATCAGTGCTCATTATTCCACATGGACGGACAATCACACAACACAGCAGCAGTACTGGATGCCAGCTACAGGCCAATATTCAATGCAGCAACAGACTGTGTGTACATCAGTCTGCAGCCTATGTCTCTGTATTATTTACTGCGCTGTAAACAATGGATTCTGTGCTTCCTCCATCTGATAACATCTATCTTCACAGACTCATCCCTTCCTCTGTTGTGCTCTTGCAGCTCTCTCCAGTTCTCTCTCTGTCTCTGATGATTTACATGGCTATAATCATAAACGTTTGAGAACCACTGAGCTAGACTAACTAGCTATATCTTTAGAGCCCTCTTCTTCACTAACCTGAACTTTTAAATGAGGCAGTCTTAACGTCCTGACTCATCTGCTGCTACAGCAACAGCAGACAACTCTTCCCTATCACTTTGCTTCCTTCTTCACTGATCAGGTTTGGACCATCAGCAACCAGTTCTCTGAGCCTGACCAACTCCGTAGGAAACCACCAGCTAACAGAGCCTTACTCTCCCCATTTTCCCATGTCACAGAGCATCAGGTCTCCAACCTTCTGCTTGACTCTCGCATCATCACCAGTCTACTGGACCCCATACCCTCCGAACGCCTGCAGGCCATCTTGCCCGCACTTATCCCTGCTGAAACCCACATGATCAACTCCTCACTTACAACGGGTGTGTTCCCTACTGCTTTTAAACAAGCCCGAGTAACCCCACTGCTAAAGAAACCTACACTCGACCCAGCTCAGGTCGAAAATTAGAGGCTGGTTTCACTCATCACTTTCCTTTCCAAGACTCTTGAGCCCACGGTCTTTAATCACGTCACTGAATTCCTTTCTGATACCTGCATGATCCCAGCCAATCTGGTTTCAAATGCAGACACTCTACGGAGCCTGCGCTCTTATCTGTAGTGGAAACACTACGATCAGGTAGGGCTACTGGTCAATCATCGACCATGCCTCGCTGATATCTTGGCATGGACGGAGGAGTGACACCTTCAGCTTAATCTGTCAAAGACTGAGCTCCTTGTCATCCCAGCCGGTCCCTCTATACAACAACAGATAAGAATCCATCTTGACTCAGCTCTGCTCACTCCCACAAAACTAGGGTGCCATGATTGATGACCAACTAGCTTTTAAAGAGCACGTGACCTCTGTTGCTCGGTCATGCCGATGTGCCCTGTACAACATCAAGAAGATCAGACCTTATCTTGACTACTGTAATTCCTTACTGGCAGGGCTCCCAGCATGCTCGTCATTGATGCTTGCCTACAAAAATTGCCACCAAAACCACTCCGACCTACCTGAACTCTCTCACTCAGGTTTATGCTCTCTCCTGCTCACTATGCTCTGCCCAGGAACAGCGCCTGGTGTTGCCAGCTCAAAAATGCCCTAACCCTATAGCTAGACTCTTCTTCTCTGGTTCCCCGGTGGTGGAACGAGTTACCAACTCACTCATTCTGCAGAGGCCCTCTCGATCTGTAGAAAAAGACCAAAGACCAAGCTCTTTACTGAACACCTTCTTTCTTAATAATAATAATAATAATAATAATAATAATAATAATAATAATAATAATAATAATAATAATAATAATAAACAACCCTCTCTCTATGTAATCTATGTATTACTTCTCGGCACTGTCTCGTAGCACCAATGTCCAGTTGGACCAGAAAGTTGTGTTAGGGCACTTACTCTTGTTGTTCTCTAGCTTGTGATGTAAAATCTGATGAAAATCTCATATTGTGACAAAGTGGATTAACCACTCTATTTGCCACTTAACTACATGTTTATTTTATAACCATTTCTTTGTTCACAGTGTCTATTTGGTCTCATTACTTTACGTTAACTCTAAAGTTCATGTGATAACGCCAGTACACAGTACTATCCCGGGTCTGTTTTGTGTTTAGCAATATTTTTCCATCATCCTTACAATCGAGTTAACATAGTAATGACAGACACAAGTTATCAGTATTTCAGTTACTTTTATTATTTTCTGTCCTCGGGACATGTCCTTTGTTTAAAGTCTTACCAGGTGCAGCAAACTAGTGTGGGAAAGGCAGCCACCCAACAATTCCCGGCCTTTTGTAGAGTTGGTAACATCATCAGTGAGGTCAGGGATGCTACCATGTCAGAGGGGGGAAGCTGCTGATATTATTGAGATCATTAAAGATTTCTGGTGTGTATGGCTGAGAATGGTGCATTGGGTTGTGTATTCGAGTCTCGTGGAAAATGTGAGTTTCAGGGAGAATTTGTCTGATGTGTGTGTTAAGTCCTGGGTCTAGGATAGTTTGTTTGCCCACCCTGAAGAGAGGATGGTAGGGGCCTGTTACCTCTAATGGTGGGAGAAGGAAGGATAAAGGGAGTTGTCTGTAGAGGCCAGAGAGAGCAGCTACCAGGGCTTGTGCTGTTATTTTGAACTGTAATGAGTTAATTTCTTCTCAGTTCCTTATGTTTATAGTTTTTGTTTAGTGTTGTTTTTGTTTTTGTACTTTCCTGGAAGCACCTGTAAATAAAATGTCCAGCCATGGGGACCTTCAGCTGAACCTTCTGAATCTGCCTCCTACTTCATTGTAGACCACAGGTCTCAAACTCATTCCACAAAGGGCCGAGTGGCTGAAGGTTTTCTTTCCAACCAAGCAGCAGCACACCAGACTTGACTCATTTCATTAGCTGATCGCAGTCTTCAGACAGCTGATTGGTCAGACTGCATGCTCTTGATTGGTTGGAGGAAAAACCTGCAGCCACACGGCCCTTTGTGGAATGAGTTTGAGACGCCTGTTGTAGACCCTCTGGTTACACTGGTCACACATATGTACTAGGGATGACGAGATTCACGGATTCACATCAGCGATCCGATACAAATGTTTGCGATGCGACTGCACTGGAAGTTTCAAGGTACCTTGGATAAAATTTACGGGTGAATTTATGGTGCATCTTTTCTAGCCTGTCTGCATAGGTATATTCCATGGTTAAATCGATTATTTCATGTTCTAGTACTATTGCCTGCCCTGTCGTGTTTTCCGAGGCAACCTGAATGCACCATCACTCCTCCTTCACTGACACAAGCGTTGCTCACAGCATGGAGGGAAACGAAAGCGACATTAGCAGCGAGGAGATATTCAGTGCACCGAAAAAGACACACAAATCAAACGTGTGGCAATATTTCCAGTTTTTCAAGCAAGAAGGTAAACTGGACAAAATGCACGCAATCTGCAAACAATGCCGAGCAGCTATCAATTATGTCAGTAGCACAACGAACCTGGCAATGAAGTTTTATATGTTTTGTAACATTGTAGAGAACATAATTCGGAGTAAGGATTGCTTATTATAAATATAATTTAATGCTTGGTCTATACATACTGAATTATGTCTTTTTAAAAATAGGATTTATTGGTTTGCTCAGTAAAAACAAACCAAATATTACATGCATCTCTCAAATTGATACAGAGAGTAAAGCAGAGTTGTGCTATAAGAAATCTGATAAGGGCACATTCTCGTACCACAACTAACTGTATCCAACTGGATCACACCATATCGAACCGAATCTCTTTGTATGCAAGTCATATCGTTCTCAAATCATTTTTGAATCGCATCGTATTGTGAACAGGAGCGAATCGCATCGCATCGACAGAGGCTTCAGTGTATGGTTAATGTATCCTATCGGTGGCTGCGTATCGAGATGCGTATCGAATTGGCCTCAGTGGTGGAGATATACATCCCCAATATGTACGTCACTTTGGATAAAAGCGTCTGCCAAATGACTAATTGTAATTGTAATTGTAAATTGTAATTCCTCCACCTCCTCCAGCCTCGCCTGCGCCTTATTACCGTCATCTTTTTTTATTTTTGAAAAAGCTTCTTATATCCATAGCCTTTAAGTCTTGCCTAGTGAATTAGCGCTAGTTACCACTAGATGACAACAGTGACAAGCCTCTACTCTAACTGGTGTGCTCTCTCTCTCTCTCTCTCTCTCTCTCTCTCTCTCTCTCTCTGTGTGTGTAAAGTAGATCTCTTGCTTGAATGACAGAGAGGACTGTAGGAATGTAGGCCTGCTTGAATTTTTGATCAACACTATCAGCTTTAATTCATGATCTCAATGACAGATGAATAGATGTGGGACTATTCTTTTATTATTCTTGTTTTTTTTTGTTTTTTTTTAGATCACAGGCTATTCACAAAACAAACAACTCCCAAGGCTAACAATGCTGCCAAGTCCTCTCCAATCAGTAGCAACATCATTTTCAGTGGACGCTGAAGCTGCTGTAGCAGTTGCTAGAAGCAGTTAACATTTTTCATAATGATCAACGATTACAGTTGTAAAAATGCATGTAGAGCTGAGAAGTGTTCAGATTAAATGCAAAAACAGCAACATATCGGGTTGGTAGCAGTCTTTGATGGAAGGACTGCAACTATACTTTGAGCAAATCGTGGTGGGGTTTTTTTTAAACACTCTTTGTTGGTATGGTTTGGAACAGCAAATGGGATGTAAGACTGTACTTTGTTCACAAACAAAAGTTAATTTCTGTAATTTAATCTAAAATCTCAAAAGCCACTCAGGACCACACTTTGAAAAGGTAATTTGCATCATACTTGGTCAAGCATCAAATGAGTACACCTTGAGCGTACCTGCTGTCAATTTGTGTGAACAAAGCAGCTCTCATCCGGCATTGTGCATCACAAAGTGATTGTCATTGTGGAGGTGTGAAGGACCCCATTTACTTTCTCCTTAATGCCGCTATGTGAGGCGTGATACTGTAGAGGCTCTTATCCTCAGTCTGTACCAAACTTCAGCATTGAATTCACTCAGTGGCATCTAAACAGGACAGCTCTGCTGATAATACTCGAGTTTATGCTTACATCCGTTTGCTCTGGCTCTACATTATTCTTTCATGTATTGAGAGAAAATAACATGTTGGTGGGTGACAAAAAGAAGTAGGCCTAATGAATATTACAATACGGATCCCTCCTCTAAGATGGCATGTTGAATTATTCACAGAACATGTGATTGCTTTGCTTCACACGAGTAATCTAACAACCATCACCAAAGTATTTAACACAGCTGCCCTTTACAACAGGAGAATGATGACAGCTACGCTGGTTAGTCAGTTAGTCTTAAATGCATTTGTCTGGTCCAGAGAAGGATGATATATCTAGCTTTCAGAAGATTTCTGACATAGTTTAGAAAAAGTTAAATGTTTTAGGTATGCACAAACAGGGGCTTATTCTAACACTGAGATAAAATCTATGGAGAAATGTGATACCAAATTAAATGACACATTTATTGACTGCTTCTTTTCTACAATCTATTTTGGCAATGCAGCTCATTTATTGGTGCAAGGCAAATATCTATTTAAGATATAATTAGCAGCCAGCAAGAAAGTTATATCACAGAAATGGTTACAGAACAAACCTTCAACAAAGACTGGCTGGATAGGTATTGTGACAAATGTTCGAAGTGTGGAGAGAATGATTGTCGCTATTGGGCTGATACAATTTTACAATGCTGATAAAATGGATTTTGTATGTGACCTCACGTGTTGATTACTGATCCATTACTGTTTAAATTGACATCTATTTCCACCAGCATAATGCTTATATTGATGCATAGGCGACCAAACATTTTGTTCCATTATGTTTTGTTGCATTTTTATGTTTCTTTAAAAAGTAAGGTAAAAAAAAAAAAGAAGAGAACTGGTCAGAGGAAGTTTTGTGTAACCAAAATTCAGAGCATAGAGTCTGATTAAGTGTATTTACTATCCAAAGCACAACGTAACCCTTAATCTCACCAGAGGTCTGTCGGCTGAGATGTGCTATCTTGCCTCTGGTGATGGAAACCAGACACTTCCACTCAATTCCAGAGGAGAACAGGAAGTGTCACCTGTGTGATCAGGGAGCAGCTGAAAATGAAATTTGTTCTATTGTCCATTATCTTGATTCTGACTGGCTGCAAGGTCTCCATATATTCCTGATAATGGACACTTACTAAGTAGTTCCTGTGAAGCTGTCTGTTCACTGTCTACATCAGCCTGTATCTAAAATAAGTAACCATAGAAACAGGGATGCAGCCAAAGCCACTTTATAGCAACAACAACAAGCCAACATGCAATTACAACAATAATGTTATTGACTTCTTCACAGATCTTGGCAGCATAACATTAGTTTTGTGGCTCATAGCTGAGCGGAGTAGTGAACGTTCCATTGCATTAGAACCTTATGGGATGGCAATGATTGTTCCAGGTGTTGCCATGGGAACTGAGCTATGGCTTGTGATAAACTTTAGATTTTGATTGAAAAATACATTAAAATATAAATCAATGGTTTTAATTTCATTTTGCCCAGTGGCTGTGGTATAGGCAGGATAATGTCCTTCAAAGTGTTCATAATTGATAGACTCCAGGTCGGCCATCGCTGCACATTGGATGGTTCTGGCCCCCTGGTAATCCATTACTGTAATAGAAATAATAATAATAATTGAGTGCCCAGTAATCCATACTGGGCACTCAATGGGCATTATCCCTTGCATCTTAGATATAGCCTTTTCCTTAAAGTGTCTGTAGGATGAGCGGATTTGTTTTCTGTGTCTGATGAATGCAGACTTCAGTACCTGTTTACAGACAAAGTGTTTCACCTTGCTCAGTTTGTGTTAAATGCTTACCAACAGCATGGAAGGCTGCTTAATGTTTGTTGCGTTAAAGGCAGTCTGTGTCTCAGATGTTATTTTTTATGCTGGAAGGTCTAAGAAGAGGGACTGTGTTTGTATGCGGTTTGGCATTGTATGGAAGTGCACTACATTTGGTTTTTTTTTTTGCCCTCATTATGTTATTACTATTATTTGTTATGTTTTGTATTACCTTTTGATGCATGACACTTTAAAAAAATAAATTACACCTGTTACAAGGCCTGCGTTGTTGCTGCGTGGCACCTAGCATAAAAGAAATTAATTTACCATTACCTTATAATTTAAACAGGACTTAACAGCAAGGCTTTTTCAGTGTAAATTCCACCCACTTAGAATTATAATATAAAAATGAAGCAGGACACAGCAAAAGTATCTTAAAATGAATGGCAATGCAGAGCCCACATTTTAAACCTCATTAAGAGTGAGGCTGAGATTATGGTTCCTCATTTTTTTCCAAAGATACATGTATACGTTTCTGTGGGTTTTCACTAAGAATGCACACACCTCCCAAATCTCAACAGTGTGCCAGATGGTTCTGAGCAATAAGCAAGGTGATTGGTTGATTTAACTCTTCAGGAGGAAGTCAGTGTTATGCTAAATATGGTTAAGTACACATATGGATATAAATGAAACAACCGTGCCAATGTCTCCAAATAACAGCCAAAACCCCAGTTTATAGTTTGTTGGTACATGTAGTGAGGACTCCAGCCACTAGGGGCTGCTAATGGACCTTTAGACATTTGTTTTACGATAGCGCTTTTGATTTCTTTCCACTCACATGTCAAAAGCATGACAAAGGGAATGCCAGAAAAGCCAATGGTCGAGACAAAGTAGCCTACCTGTTAAACATCTTACACAGCTATTGAGCACTGTTACTCAAAATATCATCTCTAATTTAAACTGACTAGCATAACCATCTAAATGTTAGGTCATTATGGCATGTATAATGATATAGAACTATCCTGACATGTACATATATTTTTAAATGTTAACTTGTAACTTGTAGCCAGTAAGTTGTAATTTGAATCTTATTGCATTAAAACAACTAGTTTCAATAGTTTTGAGTATATTTCAACAAATATATTCGTGTAAATTTCAACTGTACCTTACAACCAAACATCCATTACATATTATTCATATCTACATAACTTTGTCTACAGTATCTTAAAGAAAAAAGCAGAGCAAATGTAACAAGCTGAGGTTTCCATTGCTGCACACACCGAATCTCATTTAATAGCTCAGGACCTCACCTGTTCAGTGGTGAGATTCTTGTAAGTTCCCGTGAGAAATTCTGTCATGAAGGGCTCTATGGGCCTCATCATGGGGCAGAAACCATAGATGCAGAGCAGCATTGTTGGGCCCACCCAATCAGCACAGTAGGGCACATAATAGCCTGCCCAACAAGGCCTGTTGCCACACTCCCTGCTCCAGCAAAATCCCATCACTCCTCTCCGGGTCCCCGGGGACGTCTCACTGTGTCCAGCGAGAGCACAGTGTAATTTAGGCTGTTTAATCTGTTGAGATATGGAAGCCTCAGATAAGGCCAAGGTGAGGCTGACAGTGAACACCAAGTCACCTGCTTAGCCAGTGTTGTTTCTCTCCTTAGAAGTTTTCCTGGCTTTGGTGAGACAGGAAAAGAAGTGAGGCTGTGACTGAGGATACATTAAGATGAAATATGAGTTGGTGAGCCCCTGGGGCTCCTGCAGGTTATAATAAATACTGTCTCCTCCTCTGTCTTTATACAAAACACCCTCATTCCTGCAGATATTGAGGAAGGGGTGGAAGTCAAGCAGGGGAATATATATGTGAGTGTGTGTCTGCGTGCAGGTGCACACACCACCATGCTGCCCCCCACACACAGTGTGTACATACTGTACTATAAGCCTGTTTAGATTCTGCCACCACTAGCCAGTGGAGTCCAAAACAATGTGAATAATGTATGTAAGGTTTCACCACTGTTTTGCTTGAATAAATAATAAAAAAAACATCATTTTGCAAAATATATAATGCATCTTCTTCAATCTGCTAAATAAGAAACAAGAGTTACACGTAGACACTTGGACACATCCACAAATATCACTCTGCTCTGAATTAAACTCAATCTTCCAGAGTAGCTCCTCGGATCTGATAATCTTTACATTCAGCATTTTGTCTTTGTGGCTGTAATAAATAACTAGTTCATAACATTAAAGTCAGTTTGGGAGTTTGCAGGGTGGCTTGGCACTGAATTCTTAATACTTAGGGAAAGAAATAAGCAAGGCAATCATTCCGGAGATGAGAATTACTCTAGTCTGTAATTTAAAATATCCAACGGCGAATTATGACTCACCAGTGGGGTGTCAACAGAAAGCTCTGCCTCAACTCCAACTGTCAGACTGGCTCCATGACTTAATTCTCAACATCAAGGTCAAAGAAAATATTATTCATATTCATATATTTGGCATTTTAATATAGTCAGATTTACCATATATGATGATCAGTGACTTCGACTGGAGGGAGGCGATACAAAAATCCTCAATGTGACCTTTACACTGTTGAAGTAAAATTATGACATAGTTCAACATAGTTCAAGTTTTTGTTTGTTTGTTTGTTTGTTTTCTGTTGAGGAATGTACCCGTTGGAGGTGTTATTATCAGTACATGTTGTAGAACCAGTAATTGAAAAGGTCAGAGGGTCACCACTTTCATCTACGATGCACCAGCATACCTCTGTTTTCATTGATGTTGCTGAGGTATTCAACACCCTCAGTTCTACTCAAAGCTAATAACACAAGATAAGCAACCCTGTCTCCTGGAAACTATGTTTATATACCACTGATTTGGTACTTCCATTTCGATGGAAAATGTCTGCCTTGATTCTGTTCACTGGCAATGCTTTTTTTTTTCCAGTGAAGGCAGTGCAGCCTTTCTCTTTTACAAATCATAGGCACATGTTCAGGGAGGGATGGTGGGCATACAAAGAGCAGGCAAAGATAACTGGGTTCACATTTTGTTTCCATGTGGTTAGGCCTCGGCAAAACAAAGCACAAAGCAGTTTCTGCCAAATGTGAAACAAACAAAGTTGTCAATGATTGTCCCTTAGCCAAGTGCTGTGAGTGTGCATATAACATAAATGAGTTAATTATGATTTATTTGCTGGAAACAGAGGCTGTATTACAAGATCAGTTGTTGTCAGAACAGATATGTTTTGTGCCAAAATTCTGGTAACAGACATTTAAATTAAAAGCGTATCCTGATCAAATATGTCATTTGGGTGACATTACGCGTCTCTCAAAACATATCTGCAATTGCAACGTAGCGCAGATTTTGGAGACATTGTTAGGGTAGGTTAGCTTGAAAAGTCCCCCGTACCAGCTCTGAACTGAGGAGGTCTGAACATGACCAGGAGCCGTGCCTCACTTGTTCTCAGTGAGGCTTCCTGAATAAATAAAGCCTTACTGACTGACTAACTAAGAATAGTTGTAGCATTATTCATCCTTTTTATGCCTCTGCGTTGGCGACAGCTGTGGCCACAGGCATCATGTTTTCAGATTGTCCATCTGTCCGTTCCATTCTCCAGATCATGAGAGCTCAGGAACGCCTTGAGGAAGATTCCTAAAATTTTGCCACAAACGTTCAGTTGGACTCAGGGACGAACTGATTTGAATTTTGTGGTCAAAGGTCATTGTGACCACACAAAAAAACATTTTTGGCCATAACTCAAGAATTCATACATTAATTATGACAAATTTTCACACAAATGAATAAAGGATAAATGAAGAAGTGATGACGTTTTACATTCAAAAGGCCAAAGGTCAGATTCACTGTGATGTCATAATGATCTGCAGAAACTCTTATCTGGCCATTATTCAACACCATAACTCGGGAACAGAAGGTGAGATTGTACCCTTATTTCACACTTGTCAGATACTGAATTGGTGACACTAATCTTAGGTGTCCTTTAAACTGTGCTGATTGTAAAGACCTTCTGTGCTGTCGGGTTGAAGATGTGTGTGAAGTGTCCATGTTTGCATTATAGTCTTCACTAGCTCATTGGTTCTGCTGATATTGATCTTCAGGTGATTGTTGAGCTCCATGTGGTGAAGCACTGTCAGTCCTCTGTCCTCCTCTGTAGAAATAGTCTCTAAGTGAAGACAGCATGTTACTCATTGGAAATCATTCACTGGTATCATTCATGTCATTACAGTGACAAACACATTCAAGCACCTGATTACAGTACCTCGGATACTGTACATTAAAAGCCTTAATCAACTGTTTCAAATCCGCCATCATCTCATCTTTCACTCTGCCAACACTCCAGTCTCTTCAGTGACAGCCGTAATAGTTGTTATTAATTGTAGCTGCACTGGCAGTGGTAGTATCAGCAGCAGCAGTGCCGCTGTTCCTGTGCTTCTACATGTTTTCTATGCATATAAAGCACAACTAAATTGAAACTTTATTAAGTCAGATAGTTTGTGTCATAATTTTCTTCCAACACAAGGACATTAGAAGCTTTGTGTGTGGTTCAGCTAATGCTCCTCTTATGTTTCTCATACACTAGTGCACCCTTTGCACAGGCTCAGTATTTATTTCCATTATACTGGCAAAAGTATGGCTCGATGAACAAACAGAAAGAAACAACTTGCTGGCCTCCTCCATTTTTTTTAAACTGTGGCTTATAAGTATTGCCTTTTTCTGTTCTCCTGTCTATTACTTTATAATGGACAGAGAAATTAAGTGTAGGTGGAATATTATTATGTTTTTAGATACTTAAAGGTACAGAACGTCCAGGAAGGAGCATCTGTTTTCCTCCTCATATTAAAACAAGACATCAGCTTATACAGTATAGCTTAATACTTCAGAACAAAAACTCCAGACCTGACAATAACATTAATGCAATATGACTGCAATATGCTGTGTCGAGATCACCGGATCTTCAACCCTCATCCTACTCTCTGAACTCATTACGCTCTTAATCATCTCTGACCTGCAGTCTTATTCCTATTAATTTACAGCAGACAGAGATGGACCTCGCTCTCATTTTGAGGAGCCAGACTGCCTCATTTTCTTTTTTCTCTGTAATATTCCACAGTCTGCACTGAGGCTGAAGCGATGATCAAAAGTGTATGTCCTCCATTTCACTTCCCTTCCATCTGTAAGTTCATGGAGAAAGATAGTGCAAAGATACGTTAGCTCGAACAGAGTGGGGCCTTGGGAGGAAATGGCAGGTAAATGTCTGAAATTGCCTGCTGTGCTCAGTAGGGCCAAATTGAGCTCAGCATGGTGAAGGACATCTAACGGCTCACGGCACCATATTGCTATGTGTCACCTGCACCAGCTCAGAAAGAAAGCCCTTGCAGAAACTGGAATTTGATTTTGAGGTGAACTTGGGCTGAGATTGACACTGTGGAGTAAACTCTGAAATGCCCTGGTTGACCCTGCTGTGAATGAAGAGTTTCTTCAGAGTTTGGCCTCACAGCCAACCCTTTCCAAAAATCTCTCTGTAACAGTGCCGCAAAGAGAGAACATGACAGCTTCCCAAGGCAAAGGTGAGCCTTTAGCAAGTATTTCTTGTAAAGGGAAATCCTACATATTTGTTCTCAGCACCATTGCACTTGGGTTATTCAGTATCCTGTATATGCCCTTGCTTAATATTTCAATTAACCTATTCATCCTTTCTTCCTCATCACTTCTGAATTGCAGCATCTGACATAGTGAGTGTTCAAAGGCAACCCAGATGCATTGATTCCTAACGCTTCACAGACCAGCCCTTCTACCCACAATCTCCTTTTTTTGTTCCTTGCTGGCAAATCATATGAGGCTGCTGCAGTCAGGAGCCTGACTTTGAAACAAACAGTGAGTGTGTGTGTGTGTGTGTGTGTGTGTGTGTGTGTGTGGGGGGGGGGGGGGGGGGGGGGTATTGAGGTGTTTGTGAGGCTCAGATAAGCATATGTGTGCAGCGGTTTGGCTGCAAAACAGAACTCCCACTGTGTTGAGCTGATAAGACGTGAAAGTTCGATGTTTGTTTGTTTGTTTTTTTCCACCATTATGGCTCTTGTTGATTTCACTGGACAATGAGTTGTACTTATAATAGGGTGGCAGAGCCAGGTTTTTGGTTTAGACAATGAAAACAAACACAATTTAATCCAAAACCTTACACAGTCTGTTTTTCTTTAAAACGCTGAGAATTTACATATATCACCACTTAATTTGGACCATACAATTCTGACATAGTTGTCAACAAAACTAAGTATTCAACAAAGTGTCATTTGCCAATCCAGAGCTGGATTAATCTGTTAGAGTGTTGCTGCTCCTGCTGGATCCTTACAATGTCTCCGCATCAATTCATTATGAATTTCTAGCAACTGAGCATAAAGAAGCTAAAATACAGCAATAAAAGTGTTAAGCTTGTATTTTGATTAAGTAATAATACAGGATCTACCTGAGTTGATATTGTACTTCAGTATTGCAAATTCCCTGATAGATTTGCAATTACCAAAAGCAAAGTGATACACTGTGAACTTTGGGGTTCTGGAGTCCTCCTATGGGGCCCGAGAACAGTTATCTGTATTGCCCAGTTGGTATTAAATGAATACAATTTCAACCTACACGTGAACCAAAATCTAAACTGAATTATACCTTATTTAAAAGCTGGGTCAAAAACTGAATACATGCACACACCACAGACTACATGTCACTGTATTCCACCAAATAAAACTCAGAGGCACACTGTAGCCGTGATATAGTAAGTTGCATACCAGGAATGGACTGTCTTAATAAAATGCGTCCTTATTTAAGAGTGCATTTCATTCCAATGTACATGATTGAATTGGTATACATCCAAATGAGTGCAGCCTGGTGGTAAGATTGAGAGTGTTAAAACATTATGCTGTAATCATCCAGCTGAAGTTTTCAAGGAAGTCTGTGGGCCAGAAGCAGCAACCCCTTATCACTAGATGGAGCTCTTGCGTCATCATACTCCCTTAACGCCGCTCCTCATCTCTGTGATGCAGGGTGCTCATGACACATTCCTGACAATTTTGACAGTCTCAGTCTCTAACTTGTGAGAGCTGCAGGAAGAGCAGCACATGATTGACACACTGATGGACAGACAAACAGTGAAAACCTCAAAACCAGCTGTCCTTGCCACACGGCCATCTGCTGTTTCCTGTTTAATTGGATGATGAGCGCTTTGATTGGAATGCGGGCTTGATTGCTAAATATTTTGTCCCCATATGTTTTGAGTTATCTTTCGGCATTTCTATACAGTAGCAATAAGCGGCATAGAAAATGGATGGATGGATTAGTTACAGCATCAGCAGTACAAGCAGTCAATAGATCATAGCAGTAGCTGACAACAGCTATGATCTATTGACATGCTTGTGGTGAAGATATAACCTAGTCCACAGACTCATATAAAGAGCCACGTTTTTGGCTTACATCTAAGCCCCCTTTACATTTTGTTCACTCAGCCGTGGGGTAACATTTCCTGACACAGAGAAAAATTGTGAAGATCCAGGATTTCACAAGATGTAGTATCCACCTACAGTAATTTAAAAAAAAAAAAAAAAAAGGCTTTGTCCTCCCAACACTGACCAGAATCTATAATATGATGGACACCTCTGGACGTCTGGACATCGCTGCTATGATCAATACCAGAAAAGATATGATTCATACAATAGAACCAATTTGTCACAGGGGCAAGTTCCTGTTTCTCACTGTCAATCAAATGAAAAATAACTGTTTTCATCATGCATTCTGTTATAGTACTGTCTTTGGCAGCCCAGCTGAATAACAAATATTTTCTTCTGGCGTGTATAAAAAGGTGATCTCAGTTTGCAGTGAAAACACTGCCATACCAACGACTTTGACTAATTACTGTCTGTGGACAGCTAAACACAAGAGAGGAATATATTAACATTATGCTGCAGTGCCTGTAGGAATCAATCCAAATGCATATGGTCCAAAAAAAAAAAAAACCTCAGAGAAGAGAAACTCATGGGATTCAAATGTCACTTCATATCAATACATCAAAGGCACTGTAAAGCTCACCAGGAGCTGCTTCCGATCAACACTTCACATTTGAGTGGACCTATGGCTGTCAGCACTGAACCCAACTCTGTGACATTTAAAAGGGGGAACAAGGAAGGTTTTCACCATCCCATCGGACAATACAGTAATATCTTCAGGTATTTGTCACAGGGATGGTAGCAGTAGCTAGAATTTCTCATATTCAGGAGTTAACTCTCTTGGCCATACTTGTAATTTTGCTTTCAACAGAAGCTCTGCCCATGGATTCATCTTGTTTACCAGGTAATTACCCATCATCATGGCGGCGAAAGCCTGCAGCAGCAGGGTTCTCCCAAGGCAAGACACCATGAACAGTACACAATTTTAAAATATCAAAGAAGGTGAATAGAAGAAAGAGTCTGGATAACATACTTTACTCATCATTTATACCAGTGGTAGGGAGTACAATGAAGGATTACTAAAGTAATCCTTCAAAAAATTACATTCAATTATAAATGCAAAAGCATTTCATTAGGATAGTAGGGACTGCATCTCAAAGTAAACAAGCAGTTCCAGCCATGCTCGCAGCTCTGTGAGGCTGCACTTAAGCACAGGTTGTAGTAAATGCTAAAATCAAGCATGCTCACTATAATAATGTTAAAATGTTGATATTTAGCAGGTTTTTCCATGTCACCACCTTAGCTTTGTGTGTTAGCATGCTAACATCTGCTAATTGGCTCTAAGCACAAAGTACAGCTGATGCTAAGGGAAATGTCATAAGTTTTGCAGGCATGTGGTCAGAAAAAATTTTGATGATGGCATGAGATGAAAGACGATAATCACTTCAACAGTTGATGAGACATTTCATGTCCTTTGACAGAAAGGAGGGGTGTCATCCTCTCTGTCTGTAACATTTGACAGCTGTTATTTCAGACAGAGCCAAACTGACCAACCTCAATAAATAAATAAGTAAGTAATCTAAAAAGTTTTTATTTTCTAACCTAGAATCCTGATTCTCTCTGACTTAGAGTAATGCAAGAGATTTTTAATTTTTTTTACCCAAGTACCCAGTTCTCAGTAGGCTTGAGCAGAAACTTTCTTTCTTTCATTATCTTTCGTACAGTGAAACTGACACGGTAACATCAACGTCCCGTCAATGACAGAACGTCATTAGAGTTCATTGTGTTTAGGGGTCGAAGCTCAGTTAAGTCAAAACTTGGCTGTGAAACCTGGGGGGAAAAACATTGGAATGACAGTTTATTAAAATTAATGGCCGTACTTTGAGCAATGTCACATGGTCATTCATCTATTTTACAAGCTACCAAAGTTCCAGAGAATGGTAAGAGTGAGAGTGCTACGACGGGTGGAGATGTGAAGGAACAGACACACTCAGGAGTTCTTAGAGCAATTTTCATTGGTCCTGTCGAGGTCACAGATGACTTAATGCCACTTTAATAAGTTCTAAACAGATAAATGACTTGGAAAAAAAACAACTCAATATGGCAATATTCACGCCAGTTACAACATATCTATTAGAAGCCATGCATTAAAACTCATTAGGGCTCGTTTGGAAAGGATGGGAGGTCTTTGGCACCAATCAATCAAGGTCGCTGCTAAGATGATGCCATGCCATAGCTGAAGGGCTCTTAGACTGATGAGTGTCAGCGGCTTCTGAGCGCTGGAGGGCTTATGTTCCCCTCACTGGGCTCCCCACCTTTCCCTCCTCGCAGACGAGTCCTGTTCTGACAGAGAGAGCTGCAGGAGGAGGAAGAAATAAAAGCTGACATATCAGCATCCTCTCCACATCTTGTCAGAGTTGTCCTCTTTTGCTCCAAACCAATATCCAGAACCTCTTGTTCTCTTTTTCTTTCTTTCTTACTCTGTCTAGTTCTCATTCCTGTCAGCTGCTGAGGCTAGCTGTGAAAAGACTGCCTTTCATTAGCTCCCTGTGTGGAGGTGTGCATGTGTGCAAGCATGCGTGAATGTGGGTGTATGAAATACTTTTTACTTTCAGTACTCCTTTACCGGTACCGCTTTCTCTTTAGCACCAGTCCTCCTGTTTTCGTCTTTGTCTCTTTCCTGCCTTTGCCGTCTTAATTTCTCCCCTTTATTCTATCTGCATCTTGCTTGAAGTAATAGATCCAGATTTATGGGGGTAGTCATGGCTGAGGACAAGGAGGAGAAGGAGGAAGAGGAGTATTAGGAGGAGGAGGAGGAGGAGGAGGAGGAGATTAGCTTTACTGTTATTTGGTGTGCTGCTTTTTTGGTTGTGAGCGTCACTCAGCTTTCCGTTTGACAGCTCTTATCCCGATCCTTCAGGGTGCTTCCTTCCGCAATCAACTAATCATATTCTTTACAGTGCTGTCTTTTGTGAGACTCTCTATTTTTGGCTCACATCCGAACAGGAAACAGTACTTAGTGCTCGTCATTTGGGCAGAGATCTGAGAGCCGGAAAAGCTCAGGCAGGATTTGAATCCTGGTTATAATTGACATAATTGGTTCAGAAAGCAAACATTTAGCGCACTTGACCTCCCTCATGTCAGACAAGATAGATAGATAGATAGATAGATAGATAGATAGATAGATAGATAGATAGATAGATAGATAGATAGATAGATAGATAGATAGATAGATAGATAGATAGATAGATTCAGGCAAGGCAATCAGTTTGTGACCTTTTCTCATATGTAAAGACCAAACCGATCCTAATAACAGTGGGTATCTGCAGAAACACAGATTTTTACTTTTAACCTCCAGGCAGTGTTCCCAGGAAATGTGCCGCTTTGTGTTTTCTATTAATCTATTAATCTGCAGTGCAATTTGCAGCCATTCCCATTAAAGCCTTATATGTTAATGGGACACATTAAAGAAGAAAGAGAAAGAAAAGTCCGGGGAAGATAATCAACCAGGCTTGATTTAGGCATTAATTATTGTAATGAAAGCAGGAAATCCACTTTGAGTTCAAACCGAGCTACCTGCAGTTATATTTGATGGAAGTCATACCGAGTGTTATTAATGCGTCTATCTGAGAGAGGTGGTGTGCCAAATGCTGCTTTCTAATGACCTTGCCGATCGAGTTACCCTTTTGTTAGTGCGCCCTTTTAATGAGACTGCATGGATTATTATGTTTTGTTGGCCATCTGAAAATAGCAGTCAACAAATTCTCTGTGAATTGTAGCAATCAACACGCATATATTTATATACATATAATTTATAAGATATAATCATAGCACCCATGAGTGACTATTGCTAGTTTGATCTTCACCTTTTTAAAATGTGGGATAAACACACCGCTGAGTGTGTGGCAGCATCCAATCAGTCTGCTGTTGTTTTGGGGTTTTGCTTAGTCTGTTTCTTGTTTTATTTTCTCTCCTCGTCTGTTTTGCTGTACTTCTTGTCTTTGTAATTTATTCCCACCTTTGTGATTATTGGCTAGTTTCACCTGTCCATCATAAGCCTTTCCTTCATGTGTGTTTAAGACTGTGTTTTCTCTCACACCTTGCGAGTTTGTCTAGTACCTTGTGTGTTAAGTGTTCTTGCCCTTTGCAATGTTTTCACAAAGTTTTTGGACCTTTGCTTTCCTTTTCCTTTTGGACTTTGGGGTTTTAGATTAGTTTACCTGTTTGGCCTGCCTTTTCTGGTTTTGACCCTTACCTGTCTCACCATACTGCAAGCCTCATGTCCATTCCCATTTTTGGAATAAATCATTTGAAGCGCTCCAGCTCCGGAGTCTGCCTTTGGGTCCCGCTTTTGTTTCCCTATACCCACCTGCTTGCACAAGGGTGACACATTCAACAGGTGTTGAACAGCCTTACACCAAAAGTAACACCCGGTCCTAACGTTAGGAATCTCACCTTAATGCCAGTCAACAGTGCAATGGTTCCTGTTGAATGGTGTTAAGGGACTAACAGCTAAAATCAAACAGTTGATGGCCAAAGTTATTTTGACTTGTTTGAAAATGGGGATCAAATAAAACCAAACCACTCGTAACTGTTTGTAGGATATATGATTTTGATATACTACAGTCAGTCGAGCACCGCAGAAGCTGACAGTGCCTCTCCTACGTAGCTTTGCAACCTCTGAAATGTCACCTTTGCAATTAATACAGTTAAAAAGTTCTGTTCCGACAGAGAAGAGATACTAAGCCACAGTTTAATGTGTGCGTAGCTGCATACCTTCACAGCTCCGTTAAACAGTCTCACTGTAAAAATCCACATTCTCCGGCATTTTTCTGACTTGTGAACATGAGCATCTGTGCTGTTGTCAACACTGAGGCGCTCCTGTGGCAAAGAGAGAAAGTAGGTATGAACTTTGTGAACTTGTAAAATGTTGGTTTGAACTTGTGCACCACTTACAGCAGCGCTAACAGCTCTGAACCGGAATGCAGACCCGTACCCTGTGCTCTTCCTCAGCCACATTTTCCATCTTTTCTAATTAATTCTCTGTGGAGCTTCACACCTGCGGGGGCCAGACCAACTCTCTCTCTCTCTCTGTCTCTTGTTTCTGGCTACAGGAGACAGTAATAGATGTTCGCCTACACAGAGAGAACTGTCCCAGGTCACGGGGATGGAGGATAGTATAGAAAGTCTGAAGTTCACTGTATGGCCACTTTCACTGCAGGTTTGTTTGTCAGAGTCTGGAGTTCGATTGTTACCCCCACCTGTAACCCTGCTGGTCTACTCTCTGACTCTTTACTTTTATTCTGATCTGGTGGTCTGCTTGGCTCCTTTTGTCAACCAAGGGCAACTGTGTGCCACTGTTGCCTAGGAATGACATTGGTGCCTGTTTTGGCAGGTGGAGCCACAAAGCTGTTGGCAGGTGCATGCCACCCTTGCCCAAAAGTGAATAACCAAAACTTACTTCTGCCAAGAAACCAGACCTCCGTTAAGAAGTGTGTATGAAAAGAACTAGTTTGTACAAAGCACTGTCCACCTCTAAAGACAAGAAAAGAGTGTTTATAATGGCTGCACACTTTTTGGACAGTGTCTGTGCCCAAAAAACAGTTTTACAAATGAAAATTGACAGAAGTAGTTGTTTGAAGCATGAAAAGACAAAACATGAGAAAAACAGTACCACATTTCCGCTACCCTCCTTGGAAAAAAGGTATGGCACCATATTTTCTCCCCTATTTTCTTGCTAACAGTGCCACCATTTATAATAATGAAAATATTGTAATGAAATGCATGTAAGCCCTTTTCTATGAAAAGTATTTTTACACTTCACTGGTCTAATTAGTTTTTTAGATCACAAGTATTCTGTGCTCATTTGTTCATATGTTCCCTTTTTTGGGGGTGTGTATGCATCTAATTACGTACTGGTGACACACACCCTCAGCTTTATCTGCAAAAGACCATTTGTGGTCGAAACGTTGTCAAGTCCATGAAGAATTAAAGAAGGATAGGCAGCAACACAGCAGCATGTGGATACTTTTTAGTTTTGTTTATGAAACACAGGCATGACTTCATCTCCTGCAGGAGAATGAATGTAGTGCACCGCAGCTTGTCTGGAACCAATCTTGTGCCACCTTGTTCCAGAAAAAGTGTTTATATTAACCAGTGTTTGAGGAAAACCTCTTCCAGATTTGGATGAAAGTGGCTGCCTGAGAGTGCCCTAAATTTCATCCCCTTAAACTGTTGGATAAGGATGCCACCTTGGCTGCTCTCACTTGGCGCCCGGTTGCTTCTGATTGGAGGCCTTCGAGCTGAGCCAACGAAGCAGAGCGTCTCGTTTGATCTGCCAGGGCTCTGTTCCCTCATCCAGACTGAACAGTGTGAAACATAAAAGGCAAAGCCAAAAAAGACATCTATAATTAGTGAGTCAGTTAGGCTTCACCTCTCCCCAGCATCGCTCTCAGCTGGCCGAGACCCCCAGTATAAACACATACAGTCACTCACACCCACTGTGCACACCCTCCACTTTAAGATTCATCTAGACCCATGGCTTTGGTTTGTAATTGCCTCACAAGCCTGGTTACTGAGAGCCAGCCTATTAGGAAAGCATCGGAGCGGAACATAACATTTTCAGTTTCAATTAGGTCGATGAGGGCATACATAATGCACGGGGGAGGTTTGGTCCCCTCAGAGTGGTGAACTGTTGAACTCATGGGGGGAAATGACGCAGCAGTGGTCGAAGGATCTGAGCTGAGCTGACTGTTTGGGCTGCACATGGCTGTAAGATTTGTCAGCCTTAAATGAATTAGTGTGTGCTCATTGAAATGTGGAGATAAGTTAGGAGTGAGCATTTGTGTGTGTGTGTGTGTGTATGTGTGTGTGTGTGTGTGTGTGTGTGTCTGTGTGTGTGTGTGTGTGTGTGTGTGAGAGAGTCCATAGCCTATAAAAGAGGAAATTGCGCCAGGCTGAACTAACCGAATTACATTCAAACTCATGAGGCTACAATTACCTGCTGTGGAGTTTAGCTAACCGAGGAGCAGCAATCCCCACAGATTGGGACCTTGTGTTCTGTGATGTGTCTCTCCCCTCTTGTAATCTGCTGCTGACCATTTGAGCATGAAGTTCAGAAATTATATGATCTTATATGATCTTGTTATCTTATTTGTTATGTAATCATCCCAAGCTACTCCCCGGGAATACATTTGTATCGAACGATTATTCTGCACTGCATGAATTACATCCAATGCAGGAAGTCCTGTGTATGTCGAAAGCAAGAGTGGTTTGGGTTATGTGTCCAACTTTCCTGCAGTCATTTGGACTTTGCATCTCCTCGATTAATTAACATATCTTTAACAATGAATCTTAAAGATCAGTCACTGACCATATCAGCTGTTCTTTGCATTGGAGGTAACTCACTGGTGACCGAAAACACTAAGCTGAGCATCTACCATATGCCACATACTGCTTGGAAGCTTCCTGAAAGGCCACACAAGCTACAGAAATGTCATGTCATGTCATGTCATCATGCTATCAGAATGTGATAATTAACAGTGCTCATAAACGTCTGTCAACAGCCCGAGCTTGCATAAGAAGTGAGAGAATCAGCGAGTCACTTTGATGCATGCTGAGATCCTTCACTGATGTGCATTTGAATGGTGCCATGTTAGCTTAACAAAATGGACATTACACTATCACTGCCTTAACCATACCTCAACCAGTTTATTTGCCATAATCACAGTCTTCTACTAAACTGAATCCCTCTACCAGTTTTAGTTGCCTCTCCTTAGTGTCTAGCTGTAACTGTGCATTCATAATGCTGTCATTATATTGTGTACATATATGATTAATCAATGGGGAAAGAAGGCACTGAAAGGTAAAGAATTCTAATTATTGAACACAGTAGCTCAGTATGAATGCTGTCTCCCTCATTCATCCATCTCCATGGGCAAACATTTTATCTTTTCTCTGCAGAGTACACCCTCTTTGGTTTCTGTATCAATGAATGCATCCCTGAAATTAGAAGTGCTTACATAAAGTTTTATAGACTTGCGAGACAGATGCTCTGATTAAATCCGAGTGTCTAACGGCCCTCGGTGCTCAGAAGGTTTCTGCTTCCCCCTTTTGACACCGGGCACCCTCAGGCTTCCAACCTTCATATCTCTGCCATCTTCTCCATCTGCCAGTTAACTAACTCTGCAGTCTCTAAACTCTCTGGCTTTCTTTCACCTTCCAGTACCTTGTAGCCAGAAGTCTTGTGAAGCATTTCATTGACTATCTCCCTCATTCTCCCTCCTTACAAACATGGTGTATCGGCCTACAGCAGTGTTGCAAGCCAATGGAAAACTTAGCACTCAAGTCAAAGTTGAGCCAGTGCACATAGTGGTTCATTTGTTACCTGATATATATTTCTAACTTTCAGATTTCTTGTCAACAGATCATGCCATATCAAAAATTCTTGATATGGGTTCAATTGTTTGCAGATTCAGGTCTGTGATTTCTCTGGATTAGTGTGGAGTTATAGATTTCCTGACCTGAAAATGTGACACATGTGAATCATGCTGATCACATGGACCCTTACTGTTCATCTTAGTTTGCCATGAATCTTAAATTCTGGTAAATTTTTGTAAATTTAGCTACTGGATGAGAAGGCATCCCCCTCTCCCCCTGCCAGCAGTACCTTCAGGCAGTGAATCACACCAGCAGCAGAGGGAGGAGGACAGAGGACAGGAGGAAGGACTGATTCTGACAGATGTCTGTGATCTTCAGTCTATCTAAATTTCAGTCGCTGCTTGAATGTTAGGAGTATTGTTTATTTTACTGACATTTTAGATTTATTTCCTCGAGATATTATAGAGTCTGTATCGTGACTCTACCATGTTCAACTTTATTGTTGCTGCCTTACAAACAATAATTAGTTACATTTAGGACAGAAATAATTTCAAATCCTTTTTTTGCCTTGTTCTGAATTTATCATTTCTAGAAATGGTATGTATACACTGTTGCTCATAAAGTTGGAATAAATTATTTTTTACCTCTTTCCATGAAATGATTGTGACAATGTGATTCATTCTTGACAGATAAAGTGTGTATCTTTATAATGGACATAATGATTACATTACATAAGGTCAAAAGTGATGACTGACGTTTAAATAGGAATGAATGGAGGAAACAAAATTATTCAAACTTTATGGGCAACAGTGGACAGATCAACACACACACACACACACACACACACACACACACACACACACACACACACACACACACACACACACACACACACACACACACACATATATAATTTGAAAATACAAACAATAAAGCAGAGCCTAAATCTAACCAGTATGCATCCAAACAACTCATAACTTACAATGAATAGTGTTTTGATTAGCCTACATTCTATTATGTTTACATTTTATCACATGTCAGGCAAGTACCTCTAAACTGAAATACACAGACTCTGATGCTCCTTTGTACATATTTCATGGATCGACAGCTGGTGAGGATGCTGATGTTATGACTGGACATGTAGCTTTAGTCCTTTAGTATTATATCACGTACTCCTTTCCTGTATGTAGAGTGTTGCCTCACTTTGCTCTTCAAATTTACATCTATGACAAATAAATATGAATGCAATTAAGATAATTTAGGTCATGTTTACAGGACAGTACCATTGGTTAACAGCTTTATTTATCTTAGGTGTCAGGAGATGAATTGCCTTTGTAGCTGTATGAGTAAGTATGTGTGCAAGCACCTCTGACATAATCAAAAAAAAATATGACAAATCCAAACAAAGTAGTTCAGCTAAAAACTTTCCTTCTCTTCTATTTCTAAGATGGCTTTCCAGTTAAATAAAATCATTTGTCTCCTGGACAAATTTATCCTGTGGGATCCACTGTCTTTGAGCAATGTGTTTTTCTCCATTTACTTTTCATTTACTTGTCACCTTTGTAGATGTAGCTACTTGCCAACCCTCCAGATTTTTCAGAGTCCCCTTAAACCCTGTCCTCCGGACTCCACATTTTAGCAACAAAGTTATCCCATAAATTCACCAGAGTTCAGGAAAACAGTCTCTGAAATTAACAGCTTTCTGGGGAAGATCCCCAGATACCCTGGTTAGGTTTGGTCTCGGCATGTCAGGATGTTGGCAAATATGATCAGCGCTGTCATCTATAATTGCTTTATAATTGCAGCCAAATTCACAGGCTGCTGAACGTTTTAAACAAAAGTCCTGGGGGCTGAGGAGTGATGACCCTGACTCCTGCGGTGTGTAATGTCACAGACTACCTACTCATAAAAAGCACTGACTTCACTGACACCAAATCCCACTCCAAAACTAAAACAAAACAAACATGGCAGTCCTGCTTGACACACTGTGCTTACAAAAATACAATTGGCTCAGCTATCACACTGTTATCATCGCTACTGGGTGGGTGTGAGTCTTAAATGAGCATAGTAGTAGTAAAGTATTTTATCTTGGCATGAAATTGAAATGAAAATTACATCGGTAGTCTTTACTTGAGTTTGGACAGTATATTCATTATCATGTGTTTTGAACAGAGCTTTGCTTGCAGCAGCTAAAGAAAACAGTGTTTAAGTAACTGTAATGTGCTTTGGGGGTCATTATGTGATTTCCAAAATGAACGAATGTAAGTTTTCATGAATATGCATAAGGGCTGTATTGTGATGGCAAAGAGTTAGTTACAGCTTTTTATTTACATCTGCAAAATTTGCATTATTGATTATATTAAAATCAAAGAAAATAGTAAATCCTAAATAAAGATAAATGAAGAGAGGGAAAATATCAGTTAAGTATAATTTTGTCTTCCTTTTAAAAAGTGTTTTGCTATATTTGAAATTTTAGAGCCACTGTGTTGTCTGTTTTCCTACTGATCACCTCTCACAGTATGTAAGTAGCCATGCTAACAAAGCTGATGAAAGTTTTTTTTTTTTTTACCTTTATAAAATAGGCTTTTCACTTTCTTAAAATGATGTAATTCCTTCCCAAACTGGATGTTGATGTGGGTTGTCAACCCACAAGTTAGGAATCATTCAAATCTAATTTCAGTTAAGGAGGAAAATGCAACTTGATTTGAAAAGAGGGTCAGACTAGATTATTCTCCTCCAGGCTTCACCCAGACTAACATGCACGGGGGTCAGACACGTTTGCATCACTTGTTTCCTTTACACTTGCATGTAATATATTTGGGCTTGTCTGTTTCCAACCCGCCTCCTGACAGGAGTTGAATCAACTTGCTTGATCTGCAGGTATATACTGTATAATGAATAGCTGAGATTTGGACAGTGTGTGTGTGTTTGTGTGTGTGTCGGCTCCTCTGTGACCTAGAGTTACCTTTAATATCCTCTGCATAGGTTCACAGAGACGTTCAAGAGTCTGTGAACTTGAAAGAAGATGTAATTCCAGCATCAGTGACACAAGGGAGCTTCAAAAATTGTGGGGACTTTGTTGTTTCCATTTTATGTTCGCATGGAGTCATGGCTGAGGCCAGTTCTCCGGAAAATTAAACTGTCTGTTTAATGGTGCTTTTAATTATTCTTAGTGTGTCCTCGCATCATTTTGTGAATAACATCAAGCTTTCCTTAAAATGATGCTGATGCTTTTCCACCTCCTGCATAGCATATGTCTTAAATGTGCACCAGGCTGTTTTTCTGTCTGCCTCTGTGACACAAACAACCCCTCACTTTAGGTTGTATCGTGATGTGTGACTGTCCATGGGCAGCAATTGACTCGGCCAGACAACGACAACAGGCAGCAGTTCTACTCACCAGTAAGGACAAGCTCTTTGTGTGTGTATTTATGTGATCGGTCAGGCCAGAGAGGCCAAGTGTGGCCAAACGAGACAGGACAGAACAAACCATTTTCTCCAACCCCCTCTGGTTAAACTCCCTATTTTCACACCAGCCGCCCTGGAATTGCTCTGTCTCTCTCTATGAGCGACATCCTGATGGCACAGTGGGCAGCAAACCCAGCAAGCAAATAGGAGGAAGCCGGGGGTGAGGCAGGAGTGGGGAAGCGTGGGGGAACAAATTAAACACGAGGCCACAGAGAAGCAGCTGATAAAATCTCAAACACTCGTTTTTGGGTTTGTTTGGTTTAGTTCGGTTTGACCTGTGGACATGCCTCTCCTGAGCAGTCAGGATCATGTTGACATCCATCTTGTTTATTTTCATCTGCCATTGTTTACTCAAGTCAAACACGGTCGAACGTTGTTGTCTTGTCGGGGCTTGATGGTGTACGTGACCTTCCCTTGACCCTCCTCTGAGTCTGACTGGCAACAGGCTGCGATTTAGCTCAGTAAGTCGAGCAGCTCTCGGACTCCCCTCAGGCCCCGTTCACTGCCGGGGATCACAGGGTCAAAGAACCTGGCTTTACTTTAGGTTCGGACTGAATGTCCCAGGGGCTAAATTGTAAAGAACATGCTGTCTGGTGTATTATGCTGATTGCTGAGGAGGCTGGCCAGGTGTTATGGCACAGGCAGTGGACTTCATATTCTATGATTTCTCAACTTATCCTGTTGCATGGCACAATGGATTATTCATTGGTGTTGTTTCATTGCAATGTACCAATAGGACAGAGACTTAGCATTTGTTGGCTATGTCCTGTGTTTGGAATTCAATTTTGAATTTTTTGTATGTATGGATGCTCCTTCATGTGCCTACACTATCAACAAAATATTAAATATAATAAAAATATCAGCAAAAGCAGACACACATCTAAAAGTTAGGGCTGTAAGAATTGACCAAAAATGATGTTTGAATATTCCACCCTAAAAAAAAACAAAACATATAGGTTCCAACCATTCAAATATCTATTATGAATTTTGTCTGTAAGAGGGAAATCCAATACAGTGAGAGACATACTATTGGTATATTATTTCAAAATAAACATTACTTTTTACAGATCTACATACCTACATATTAGAAAATAAAATAATGCCTTGAAAGCGATGTTGTGTGCAGTGTTTGCTGGTTGGTGCCGGTTCACATGTCCTGCAAGATTTCGACATCCCGGACAAATGGGAGAAATTATGTTCACTTATTATCTGATTATGGACCCTATTTTCCAATGTTTTTGTGTCTAACTGATTGATGGGGACGACAATTTTTGAAGTTTTTCCAGTATTGACTGAGAGCGCTGCAGCCGGCAGCCACAAAACAGGCTGCAATGTAATCCCTCTGGGCGTTCTGTGCACTGTCAATCTACGTCCCCTAAAAGTGTTTGTTTTTCCCACTGACAGGCTCAGATTGTTAGACTAAGTGTCTGACAACATTATGGAACGGATCTCTACAAGATACCTTTTTGTGAAAGAGAAGTAAAGCATGAACAAAATAAAACTGAACAAATCTTTCTTAGATCATATTTCCACTGTTTCAACCATCACCACCAACTTTGGCTTGGATTAAATAATTAACTCACAGAATCAGGAGAGGAACAAGAGAGAGGGTGACCATCAGAGAATCAGTGAAAACGGCTTGTAGAGCCACAATATTTTCACTTCTGATTTAGGAATTATTTCCACTGCGATTTAAATATGATGGACAACAGATTTTCCCAGTTTAAAAACAAACAAATAAACCACAAATATTGGTTTTGTAACTCCTGCGCATCATGCAGTGCATTCAGTGCAACCACCATGACTTTTTGTTTCCACAAATGTGCAGATTTTTCTTCTAAATTCACATTTAGAATATTCATTGACAGCCTCGTTGACAGCACAGTACAAGTAGGTGGCTGGTCATCCTAGAAGAATGTGGACACACGAACTTGATACCCATAGGTGACTCTTTCCAAAAGCATGGCCTGCTATTACAGTTTCCAGTATTCTGGGAAGGTTCTCCCCATTTTGGAAACTGGATGCAGGGATTTACTCCCATTCAGCCCCAAGAGCATTAGTGAGGTCAGGTCTGATTATTGTTGGCTCAGCCCAGTTCAAACAACCAAACTGGCCCAAAACTCATCACAAAATTGGAAACAAAACATTTTCCTTAATTGGAACAAAGGGGTCTAGCCCAGACCATGAAAAACAGCCCCAGACTAAAAGTACACAAAAGTATATGGACGGGGTGCCCACATGAGCCATACAGTGTACTCATACTCAACTTTTCTTCACTCCACCATTAGTCACCAGTCAACAGGATCTGTTCAGTCCGGCAAAACGTGGTTGTGTTATACTGTAGCCCCTTTTAAGAATATTTATATACACTCAAATATTTCTATGTATCATTTTTTATGATTTCTCCTCTTTTGCTGGATCAGTCAACCATAACATCAACATCATGTAACCGGGTCAAAATGTCACCTTTTCAATCAAATCAAGTTTGAGGGTTCAAATTTTGATACTCTACTTGAATTTGGACCAAAAAACCAACAACATCCTCTGTTGATGAAGTTCATGCAATGTGAGCAAAAGTTCCAAAGCCGCTATCAAACAGACTTTGTATGACTGCTTTCTTAAAACACAAAAAAATTCAAATGTGGTGGTTCACTTTTGTGCAGTAAATATACGGGCTTTGAACCTTAGTGCAACCTCTTGTGTTGACATTAATTTAAAAGGTACACCAACTGACTGCCTTATCACCAAGATTATGCACTCTCTTCACAACTTACAAGTGACTGCACCAGCACTAGACAGGTATAAAAGATTCAGTAATCTACTGGACTACCAAGATTAAGAGGCTGCATCCACTGAGTTTAAGAACACGGAAGCCCTCATAAATAATAGCTGTCCAACAGTCAATGGATCTTCATGCAGGCTGACTTGAGAGAGAGATAGTCCCTGCTTCTTATCCCTTTATCTCAGCTGCACAGCTGAAGAAAACACACCCCAAGAAACACTTGGTCCATCGTCATTTTTTCGTGAGGCAATTAATCACACCTCATTGTACTGTATGCATGCACACATTTATGCCTTCGAAAACACCACAATGTCCCGTGCTGCGTCTCTCTTTCAAACTCTGCTCTCTTCTTCCTCTGTTTAATTCCTCATGCATGTGCTGTCTCACACAGATGGCAACACACGCAGAACATTCACACCTTAAATCATTAATATCATATTTGTATATCTCATTTATAAATCATCCACGACTCCTCTAATAAGCTTTCAGAGACACTTTAACTGCCTCATGAAACCTTACTGACCACCACAATGTGTGTATG
Organism: Chaetodon trifascialis; assembly: GCF_039877785.1. Lineage (NCBI taxonomy): Eukaryota > Metazoa > Chordata > Actinopteri > Chaetodontiformes > Chaetodontidae > Chaetodon > Chaetodon trifascialis. Next base: position 24,042,853 of record NC_092059.1, on the reverse strand, counting down.
TGTATGTGTGAGTGTATGTGTATGTGATTATTAGATATCGCATCTGGTGAGCTTCCATAGATTTTGCATAGCAGACTTAACTCATGGACATTTAGCCATGCATTCGTACTGTATATGCAAAAAGTGAGCAAGAGTCAGATTATATGCAACAACACAATGTGATGAATAATTGATTCCTGGCTCTTGGGTGAGAGAAGGAAGAGGTTGCTAGGACAACCAGTAAAGCACTGCTCTCTCCTTTTCACACGCACACACATGCATGCACGCATGCATGCACACACAGACACGCACACACACACCGAGTCTGTGATAAGGCTGTCTAATTTGCCCTGACCTCTCTGTCTCTAGACGCTGCCTCTGCATGGGCAGCCTTTAATTGTTTAACTTCCTCTTTCTTCTCACCTGGGCACACACATACGACATAAACACATGCAGAAAGGAACAAGCAATCCCCACAACGCCCTGTATGTATATCAGAGTTGTAAGAAGACGTATATATGTTCTTTGTACCATCTTGTTTTATTCCCAGCGTCAGCACTTCCAAAGGCCTTTCAAGGTCTAGACTCGTGCTGCCACCAGTACTGTATATGATATGTTGGTAAGCATTTTAATCACAGATCTCATATTTTCATAATTACAGGGTAATTAGCTGGCAGCAGAATACAGTGTGTGAAATTATGGGCTGTTAAGCTGCAAAGTGGATGGAAGCTGGGCACTGCTATCTGTCATTTTTCAGGGTCTATTTTTAATCAAGATTCAAGTGAAGCCACTGGTTTCAGCAGTACTGTAGATACTCACTCTGGATCAATGGTACAGTAAGTGTATTGGCACAGGAACAAAAACATGCTAAATGTATTACAATTGTTTAAGGAAAGGGGCTTGGGGATTTAAACGGCAGTGAATGAATACCAAAATCTGATTGGGAAGTTTAGATTAATATAGCTCTCTGCCATTGGCCCAACACACACACGCTGTGAATCCCGGGGCTCAAAAGTCACAGTTGCAGTTATTCTCGGAATGCAGTAATGCTCACATCCTCCTCAGAGTGCAATGATGTTGGCAGTTAGTGTGTTATTAATTAGTGAGCATAAAGAAAACCAAAAAAAAAAAAAAAAGAGGAAGTAGCTGAGAAGTAGTCTGAGATGGTTTTTTTGTCTTGCAATGAATCCCCGGCTTTCATCTGATGGGTTACAGATGACTGGCCCTATATGGAGCAACAATTCCTCCATTCACATTTTACTCAGATTAAAAAGTCCTCCTCAAAGCTCCAGGTTCCTTTGATGCTTAAAAGAACAACAAAATAAAACAGGCGGGGCTGAATTTGTGAGCTGTTCTTACTGCCGTCAGAAAAAAAAAAACAGATGGGAAAGCAGGCTTTAATTCAGACAAAAGCAGAGAGGACCTTACAGATATCCATATGTACGCAGGGGGCTGCGATGGCTTAGACTCTGGGGTGTTTCTCTTTCTTTCTCTCTGTCTCTATCTTCCTATCTCCCTCTGTTGCTCTGTTCATTAATCAGCCCTTTATTAAACAAAAGCAGCTTCCAGCACTGCCTAAAAGGTGCATAGATAATCTTGACACGAAGACAAAGTATTTACCCTCCTTACCCTCTACCTCTGTGCACCATTCTGCATGGTAATGGAGGGAAAAACTCTCGGCGTGTATAAAGACTGATTGAAAATACCAACCTCTGAAAATATAACATGCAATTCTCTTTAATGGTCTTTGAGCTATTGTGCCTCAGAAAGCCAAACATCTGCTGCCAAGTACAGTCTGTGCAGATCGAGATGACGTGCACGGACAAAATAAATGGTGAGGTGAATTACCACTGTGGAGAGAGTCTGGAATTTAATTACTGCTGTTCGACACTGACGTTTTTAAGGACACGGGCAATTTCGAGGACCATTGTCTAACTACTCGGAGGAAAAGCGATAGAGCCGAGTCGGGCAATCAAATATCCCACAGCAGAGAAAACTGGGCCAGGATGTACTTTCTTTGAACAACAGACAATTTAGAAGTTATAGTTTACTAGTCTATGACAGAGGCAAAGGCAGTGGGAGGGGAAAAAAGAATAGTGTGTAAAGGTTCAATGTGTATAACAATGACAATAAGGCGTTGAGCTGGAAAGGAGCCCTTAATAGGTACCTGCCTGCCCTAGGGACCACACTCACGTCTTATTGGTCATCCATTCACAAGACAGTGGCGCATTCTCCCCACCTCCAATCAGCCAATTACAGGCTCCATAACAGGAGGCCTGCTGGCAGCAAGGCAGTCTTTACAAGCCCTGCATCTCAGGCAGGGGAGACGACCCTGTCACAGAATCATAACTATGATGAATATGGCCGTCAGTTTATGGCAACGCCACTGTTTCTGGTAATGTGAGGTGGGTGTGAAATGGCCATTCATGGGGACTAGACAGCATGACCCTGTTTGAGGCTTTGGAAAACGGTGTAAAATACTGTAAGATGATGAGAGGGGCAGGGTGGGAAGCGTTAAGCCAGATGCACTGAACATTTATTAGTGTTAGAGGGAAGGGGCAGCACTAATGTTGCCTCTCACCGGCTGCTAATGAAGCCAGTTATGAGGGAGACACCAGTTTGGAGTTGAGCAGAAGGGCAGAGAGAGAGGGGATATTGTGTTACCTCTGCTTTAATATTCAGCTCTTTTATAGAGTAGTGCCAGTCCATTTTATCCTGCAATTATTAATCTGTCCATTTGAACGAGGTCTAAGCAGATTCTGATCAGCATGAGCTGCCTGCCCGTTTGGCTTTGGTCCATGTCTCTTTGATTGCTACTGAGCACCAGTGACTCTAAGGCACATTATCTACTCCGCCGATGATGCTGATAATTTAGTGACTCTATGCATTTAAATGCAGCCGATCCCAACATTACAGCATTTAGCCAGTGACTGTGAAGAGTGATAATGACACAACCCAAAAGCATGTGTTCATGTGCATATGTGCCAGCCTCTCACACTTAATCTGCACTCAGTGTTATTGGGTACATCATTAATAACCGAGTGGGACATGCAATGGTTCTGCACAAATATGTGGAATCAAAGGCAGGACTCAGCGGCAGCAATCCGTTGTTTACTTGGTAAGAAGTTCAAGGCAGAGTTTGGGAACAGGTAATAGTCAGCAAGGGCAAACAAAACAAGCAAGAGGCAGGAAGTCAGAACTGGGAGCACAGGCTGGAAGGCTGGAAGACTGCAGAGTACATTAGATGACTGGAGAAAGACGGCTGGTGTATACTGCATGCAGGGGAGCTAATGAGGAAATGGCGAACAGGTGACTTGGAATGACAGGAACACACTGAGGGCATCTACAAGGCAGATGGGGAATGGCAGTTGTCTGAAACGACAGGAGAGGTTAATGACTGGAAAAAAAGAGAGAACTGTTCAAACATGACTGAACAGAGACAAACGTTGTAACAGGGACCCACTTTTGCCTCCAGGACAACCCTAAATTCCTCAAGGCATGGATTCTAAAAAGTATTGAATAAGATTTTACAAGCATCATAAAGTTGACTGCATAGCAACACTCAGTAGGCCTCATCCATATGGTGCCTAAGACTGAGATATGTGTGGGGTAAAATTCTACATGAACAGAAGTAATCAGGTTACTAGATTGGACCAAACTGCTAGAGACAACTCATCAAGTCATTATTTGTACAGGAGTCTAATGTGGACGAAAGCCCTGCTTCCCATAATTATTATTCATATGATAAATACCAATAATAAGAACTCTGTACTGCATGCACTGTACAAATTTATTTTCATTTAATAACTCAAAGTGAACCATTAGAGTGCATTTCGTCCATAACCTCGAGGCTACATAACAAGATGAAAAGCTGAACATTGATGAGTATATGAAGTCTTTTTATTGTTCAACTGTTGTACTGGTTGCTATATGTTTAAAGCTGGTCAGACAATCTTAGGTTCACAGAGCTGGCTTTGTGCCTCACCCTCACAGACACTGTTTCTCTTAAATGTAGCTGACTCAGCCTGTACAAGTATTAACAAATAGCATTTACTATCAAAATAAAATCAAAAATAAGATTATGCAGTGCAAAATGAGCCTGCAGTGACAATTATTATACAGCACTCTACACTCTACAGTATGAGATATAGTAAAAATCTAGTGCTTTATTCTGCATTATTTTCATGGGATAAATGCTCTGCTGGTAGGCTAGCCAAAACCAAAAGCTGTATTTCAGTAATCTACTGCACAAACCCACATCTTGTAACATATTGAGCCTTTTAAGTGGTCTGTGTAACTTTAGTATTTTATGGAGATGCATTTCATTATTAACACTGCACCCTTACACACAAAGCCTAAATCACATTGCAGATAATAAGCAATAAAAACACACTGTACAACACGGATGCTTAGATATTCTAGGAAATAAACACTGGCAGTGGACGTAATCCAAGATTTAGCAGAACCATCCAATATAAGTATTTTTAGATGACCCACTATCAAGTGGACTGTTAAAATGAGAATGTGTAGGCGCCTTAGCACAGTAATATAGATAGTGACTGAGCACATAGTCACAGTCATAGTGTTATACAGCCACCAAGCATGTAGAAATCTCTTACATGTACATGCCTCTGATTGCAAAATCTTGTAAAGTAATCAGAGTCCATAGAAAACTTGTCATGTCCTTTGCTCTGTGTTCTCATTACTAGTTAGAAGTACACCACCCACAGGGATCTCATTTCTAAAAAGCAAGTTAGTTAAGCAAGCTCCTTTGAAATTATTAACAAGATGACACAGACCTTCCAGTACCTCTGCGCATGTATGTTATCAGCGATGGTACAGTATAGCCTGCCTTTCTTCATGCATAATTCAGAGCACATAAAAGAAAATTTTGATCTTTATTCTGTGGAAGATAGATATATGTGATGTACATGCTGGTGCAAACACATGCACATCTCATTATGCTTAAGGCGACTGACAACTGCTTTCTTGGCTGATATTTTTCCTTAGCAGTTTTTAATACAGTTGGTGGATTAGCCAACAGAATTGGAGAGAGATGAAAGCTGAAGATTGTTCCTCTATCAGCGGAGAGGCTCGAGCCACTGACCACTGTGAATAGAGTAGAGCAGAGATATACTGGACTTCTGTTGTCACAGGTACAGACTTCCAGCTCTTATCAGTCGAATGGAACAGAAGATAACAGGTATTATGCATATCACAAAATACTTCTGTGGACACATTGTTCTATGCATGCATCACTAAGCTATCCCACACAAAACACACAAGTGTCTTAGTTTTGTTATCCATCTAGCAATAGCGCTCCATGAATAACAAGGTCAGGCTGTTGGTGAATCAGTTGGGTGGTGGCTCCACCTTTGGTTCAGACTGAAATGAGGATAATAAAATAATCTTATGAACTACCAGATAGATTGCTGTGATGTTTCTGTGACATTCATTTTCCCACAAAAGATAATATTCCTGACTGACTTTGATGATCCGTTGTCACTTTGCCCAGTGCTTTCATTTATGACAACACTAATAACAATCCTATTAGCCTCACTTGTACTTAGCTTCTTTAAGGATTTGAGCTTCTGTTTATGTACAGAAGCCTCTCCCCAAAGTGCAGCAGACAAGTTCTTTCGCTGTCTGTCCAAGGAATGTTGCCGTGTAGTCCTCCACAACACTCCATGCTCTAGAAGCAGCATAGATTTTCCTCAGATGCTCTGATGCACTTTCGTCACCCTGTGTTTCATGTTGTAATTGCAAGTGATGCGAAAAAGACAGTTTGAAATCTGATTCTGAATTGAGCAGCAGGAGCATCCACACTGAGATGCATTCGAAGAAATTGGAACCGCATGTCAAACACCTCCAAATGTAGCTTGTATCCGATTTGAAAAAAATGCATTTCATGTGGTTTTTGTTGTCCAAACTTTCTAAAATCGATCTGGATACAGTCCTGGATATGGCAAAAAACAGATTTGTCTGAACAAGGCTTTAATCTTATTTTTATACAGATAGCAATCATTTTTAAAACTGAATATGACTCTACACCTTATAATCAGTGAAATCAGTGATTTTTTTTTTTTTTTTCTTATCCAACTGAGAATGTAAGAATAGTGTGTGTGGTCACATGATGGACAGATTGTAAAGACCCCTCAGACAAAAACTTTTAAACTTTTGATCTTTGAGTTTTGTTAATAAAATTGAGTTGCTGTATTCATGTACAAAAACTTGGGCTTTGTGTTGCAAATCTATTTCTTTGTGAGAGTTAATCAGAGGCTGAGGCAGAGTGATGGCACTTTGTCTTTCTATGTCACGACATATTTACCTTTGGTCAACTTTTTGGATTTTATTTGGCAATTGTAACTGTGTGACATTATTTTTCTCTCATATACCTTAGGTTTGCTTTGAGGCTGTTTCCGCAATGAAGCCAAAGGGAGGCCTGCAGTCTGTACATCCTACACTGGAGGCTTGACACATGCCATCAGAGGTGTTCTTCATTGCAACCCAATTAGCGAGCAGAGGGGCATATGATGACAGTCTCAAGACTGCTTAGGACAGAATCGTCAACACAACCTACCTGGGTGTTGTCAGATGTCATCAGTCATTGCCCCATGAAGCAGGATTACTCAGTTATCTTCGGAAGTGCGCTGAGTAAAACCTGTAGCTTCCAGGTCAAAACAAATGTTTCTGGGTTCTAGCTGCGGCAATGTATGACTTAATCCTGTTATGTAACAGGTGCCACAGTACTTGGCACCATCATTAACTGAGAAACAAACAGTACAATAAGTGGACTTTATATTGTATAAATTAAGAGCAGATGGCATTATTTTGAGTAAAAGAGGAAAGGTTATATGAGCAGAAAGTCAGGCTCATTTATAATTTAAAACTGCAATGGTAATATCTGACTTGGACTCCATCTGGTAACATTAATGTATTATAATTTATGCTCTAAAATGAACTGTTCCCTCTCTTGCCACACCCTCTTGACAACTTCTCACATTTCTTCTATCATCACATGTCACCAGCTGACGGCGAGCAGTGCATCCCGAGCTCCATATCATCTGGCTCGCCTTTTTCTGAGCGAGCTGTGCTTCCCCTTTTGCCATCAACCCACCACCCCACTCAACCCAGCCCAAAAGCCCTTTGATGTGTCACTTCACATCTCACCCTCAAAGCTGTGAAATCTCAATTTTCTGATAAGAGCAACCTCAATTTGTCAGGAGATACTATTTATAGATCTGACAGAGATAGAGCTGCATGAGTTGCAATAATTCTTAACAAGCACTTAGAGGCCATTGCCACATTTGTGTGAAGTATAAGCAGCGCTGCCCCAGTCAATTCATCTGCTAAAGACGCACTGAGGAAGTAGATTTGAAATGATGCTCAGTGGCACCTTTATTTTGCCACTGCTTTAGACATGGGTCCAGCGTGGCCCAGCTTCCTGTTTGAACTCATACCTCCTGAGGGTCGGAGCTCTTTTAATATCTCAATTCAACCCACTTTGTGGTTCTTAGATAGAGCTGCCTCCATCCACATAGCAGTGAAAAGGAAAACGTAGCAGTTTAAGCTGCCTTCGGCTTATGGCCACACACACAGTTACACACACCAATGTTGTGAAAGCTGCTCTAAAAATGCAGTTAACTAAATCGGCCATTATTCACACAGAAAATGTAAAAAAAATACTGGGAACTCAAAGAATGTAAAAGGTGCAAGTGCATTTGATTGGACAAGAACAGTGTTTTACCTTACAGGCTATAAAATCCTAATAATTTTCTGTGTTACGGCTGCCACTGTTTTGGGGGGTATTTGTGTGTGTGTGTGTTCTCGTGCCCCCTGTGTATGGGAATAGAAACAGGACTCCTCCTCCGGAAGAGGACGGCGACTGGGGAGGAGCCAGCCAGTGTCCAATTCATTTTTTGGTTTTGATTATTTCATTTGTTTGAAAAGCACCCACTCGCTCTTTTTCGTCGTCTTGGCCTTTGCCTTTTGAGATTGAAACAATTTTGAATACTTTGATTTAAATAAATAACTTCTCTTCAACCACTTCCACCGGTTGTTTTTTGTTACTTCCCTACCCCTAGTGAGCTGGGTCGTAACATCTGAAAATGCCTTTTGTAGGTAAAATAGAGGCAGTGTTCAATTGGTACACTACTGCTTAGCTAACATAACCTATATGATGTGTTTGTCACTATGCAGCAGGTCAGCTGGACAAGCAAAAAATGGGCAGTTTGTGTACTTGGGATAAAATGGAGCAATTCTTTCAAGGTAATATTTCTCAGAAAATCAACAACTGTGAGTTTCTAACTAAAATGTCTCAACACTTTCTGTTTCCCCTATAAGTCATATCAATATTGATACTTTTTCCAGGAAATTATTAGGAATTAATAAAGGTCTAAAATAAAGCATTAGAAATCAATTTAATGGAAGAAAAGCCCAGCCATGGCCAAAAATGTATTACGATAAACTAAAATTAATTAATGATAGTGATAGTTTAACTGTTAGACTTTTGGATTTGTTTTATTTCCTTTTTCATCACCCAATTGCAAAATTGACAATATATATAGCAATTATTGACACAATTATGAAAAAGGTGAATTCACTAATTATTTTTGATGAGTAATGAAGTGAACTTGTGGGTATCTTACATTGAAAAGGTTGCTGTTCAGCAGCCACATCATCAACTCATCACAACCTTCATACTTTGCATTGTAAATTCGACAGAAGCATAAAAATGCTTTATACTTGCCTGTTGATGGATTTCCAGTTGAGGGTGACTATTCTCAAAATGTAACAGCTTTTATATAGGCTACATTTTTCCATCAGATAGCACGTTAGACTGAACCAGAAGTGATCCATATCCTTTATTCTGCCTCGACAGAGCAAGAGTTTCACAGTATATTAACAAAAACTAGAAACCTGCTGTGAACCTCTGCTGATGTGCAGCTTTGACACAAGCAGGTAAATGCTTCCCACTTCCCAGAGCCTGAAGGGGCCCTGTAATAAAAGGCACAGGATGGAGACCTGAGCCAAGCACTGGTGGAAGAGTGTATAGGTGGTGTATTTTTGGCATCATGTTAGTGAAAGGAAGTGCTTTCTTACTGAAACCAAGCAAAGTTTCTTTGTCTGGTCCATTCACTCTGTGCACTGCGCACAAGAAAAGCTGAAAACACTTTCAGAAAGTGCACTATAGATGGTTTTCTTTGACTCCTGTCACACAGTTGCATATCACAGATAATTCCCTTAGACTTAAGCAATTAAATTTTTATTTTGGTTTTCTGATGTGACAGGGGAGTGGAAATAAATTAAAAGAGTATTTTGAAGAAATTCAGAAAAGTGGCTCATGAGAGGAAACAGGGAAGAAGAAAAGAATACTTCTGGGTAATAATAGTCACTAATCTGAAGTAAGATGTGAATATGAATAAGCAAGTTTGGTGATTCATAATCATGAAAATTGAGTTCTTTTCATGAAGTTAATATTCTGATGATTTAAAATTCCAGGTCTTCAAAAGCCATCAAATTAAAATGCTGATCATTCACACTCTAACATAGACATTAAATTTCACTTTGGGTGAGATGTGCTCATGTAAATTCAAGTAATTTATGCATAATAAGGTTTTAATACAAAACTGTCTTGATGGCTGCCTCGTGTTGTCCAGATGAATAGTAGCCACATGGCATGAAAGAAATGATAAAATCCTACATGAACTGATGGTGCCAGAAATAATTATCCCCCATTTGTCACACTGCGGTGAGGTCGTCCTGTCTTGGGTTATTGTCTTGTCATTTCCTGTTTTATTTTGAAAGTCTAACTCTCCTCTCGTTTCAGATCACTTGCCCTTCCTCTTGTGTCACCTGTTCGTCATCCCTGATTCCTGATTGTGTCCACCTGTTCCCCATTACCCTCATGTGTTTAAATAGTCTGCGTCTCCCTTTGTCCTGTGCCGAAGTGTTTCGTCTTATGTCCGATCACCAAAGCCTGCATCATAGCTCACAGCCACAGTCTGTACTTGTAAGTCTTGTTTCCTCGTCGGAGTGATTTTTTGTTGTAACTTCTGTAGTTTAGTTTAGCATTTATAGTCTTCTGAGTAATTTGCTTTCTTGGTTTGCCTCCCTTAGGAGTGATTCTTAGTTCATATAGTTCATAGTTGTAGTGAGTCTAGCCTCCATCTTTTAGGAGAGTTTTTTGTTTCTGTCCTGTTCTTTCTATTTCTTTGTTAGCTCATTCTCCATTCGGAGAGACTTTAGTTTAAAGTTTTGTAGCCTTTTGATTTTCCTCTCTGTGAGTGATTTTGATTTTGATAATTTTAATAGATCCGTGTTTGAGATATTTTCCTCCTTTGGAGTGTTTTTTGTTTTCACTAGAGTAGTCAAGAATTCTCATAGATCAGGTTTCATAGCCCCTTTGTTTGCTCTGCATTGAGGTTGTCTTGACTCAATAAAAGTCTGCTCACTGTCATTCTCTGCTCCTGAGTCCTGTTTTGAGTTCGGGCCTGACAGTACACTTCGGCCAGTATGGACTCAGCAGAGGCTGGCCGGTGGGCGGCCACGTTACAGGCTCAGGAAGCCCGCATCTCTCGTCAGGAGGAGTTCCAGACGGCGATGGTGGGTCAGCTTGGCCAGCTTTCGGCCCAGGTGAGGGAGCTGACGGACCACCTGCGGCAGACAGCCCCACCATCAGCGGCGCCGGAACCCCCAGCTCCTGCTGCGGCCGCGTCCCAGGGCGTGGCCGGGATGGGAATCAAGTTGGCTTCCCCGGAGCGATACTCGGGGGAACCAGGACAATGCAGGGCTTTCCTTATTGATTGTTCCATACATTTTGAACAGCTCCCGCACGCATTCATCACAGACAAGTCTAAAATTGCATTCATGATTTCCTACCTGACAGGGAGAGCCAAAGCTTGGGCCGCCGCTGAGTGGGCTCGAGACTCTCCGCTTTGCTCCTCTTTTACAGACTTCAAAACTGCTCTCATGATGACTTTCGATCCTGTGTCGACTGACAGGGAAAAGGCCAGGGAGTTGAGCAGAGTGACACAGGGCCGGGACTCGGTGTGCGACTATGCTATTCGCTTTCGCACCCTGGCGGCGGAGAGTGGGTGGAATAACACCGCCCTGTACGATGTCTTCCTGAAGGGGCTGGCGACTCATATCCAGGAGCTGCTGTTGCCCCTGGATTTGCCTGCGGACCTGGATTCACTCATCTCGCTTGCCATCCGGACTGACAACCGGGTTCGTGAGCTCCGGCAACCACGGAGCAGCGGTTCGAGGTCGGAGAGGGCTCCGTGTTTTCCTACCCCGGGGGGGCAAGTTCTCCGTGATTCACCGCCTGAGCACCGTTTTCCCTCCTTCCCCACCAGGGAAGAGGAGCCCATGCAGCTTGGCAGGACACGGCTGACACCGGAGGAGCGACGACGACGCCAGCAGGAAGGCAGCTGCTTTTACTGCGGCAAATCTAATCACCTCGTCGCTACCTGTCCGGCCAAAAAGATCCAGGAGGTGAGTCAACCCCCAGCCACGGACCGCGCTCCGCGCAGCCTGACGCCTGTTAAGGTAACGCACCATGCCATCACTATGGACATTGAGGCACTCATAGACTCTGGGGCCGATGAGAGCTTAATTGACTGGGGGCTGGCGGAGACATTGGGGTTAAAATCAAACCCCCTGGCCAGCCCCATCAAAGCCAGGGCTCTCAACGGAAAAAAACTGTTTTTGATCACTCACGCCACGGAACCACTGGATCTGCAGATCCAGGGGCATTGGGAACTCCTGACCTTTTACTTGGTTACTTCACCCTCTCAGTCTCTGGTTTTAGGCTACCCTTGGTTATGTCAACACAACCCCCACGTGAACTGGATAACAGGGGCTATTATGGGATGGGGGGAGGATTGTGTGGACCACCGCAAACCGGTTCCGGTCCAGGGGAATAACATGACTGCTATTAATCACTTCTCTGTCACCTCTGCCACAGACTCTGAAACCTCCGACCTGAGCTCCGTGCCTTCCTGCTACCACCACCTCCGAGAGGTTTTTAACAAAAGCAAGGCCTTGTCACTTCCCCCACACCGGCCCTACGACTGCGCCATAGACTTGATTCCTGGCTCCCCCATACCCAAGGGCCGGTTGTACTCCATCTCCGGGCCAGAGAAAGCAGCCATGAAAGATTACATAGAGTCATCATTGAGGGCGGGGCTTATTCATCCTTCCTCGTCAGCAGCTGGGGCCGGATTCTTTTTTGTGGGGAAAAAGGACGGATCTCTCAGGCCCTGCATCGACTACAGCCCCCTAAACGCCATCACCGTCAAAAATCGCTATCCCCTGCCCCTGATGACGTCTGTTTTCGACCAGCTGCAGCAGGCTAAGGTATTTACCAAGCTAGATTTACGCAATGCCTATCATTTAATCAGGATCAGAGAGGGGGATGAATGGAAAACAGGATTTAATACTCCTAGCGGCCACTACGAGTACTTAGTCATGCCTTTCGGTCTCACTAATGCCCCAGCTGTATTCCAGACTATGATAAATGAGGTGCTCCGGGATTTTTTAGACCGGTTTGTGTATGTGTATTTGGATGACATTCTCATTTACTCACCAGATCTAGAATCTCACAGAAACCATGTATCCCAGGTCCTCCAACGGTTGTTGGAGAATAAGCTCTATGTGAAAGCAGAAAAAAGTGAGTTTCATGCCGACACCGTCTCCTTCCTGGGCTTCATTGTAGCCCCTGGAAGGGTGCAGATGGATCCGGCTAAAGTGAGCGCTGTGGCCAAGTGGCCCACGCCTGATAGCCGCAAAAAAGTCCAGCAGTTCCTCGGCTTTGCTAACTTTTACAGGCGGTTTATCAGACACTTCAGTGCTATAGCGGCTCCGCTCCATGCACTCACCTCCACGAAGCAGCCATTCCTCTGGACTCCGGAGGCAGAGGCAGCCTTTCAGCACCTCAAGACCCGCTTCACCACGGCTCCCATTCTCACGATGCCTGATCCTCTGCGGCAGTTTGTGGTCGAGGTGGACGCCTCCAATGAAGGGGTTGGGGCAGTCCTGTCCCAGCGGTCGGAACAGGACGGGAAGGTGCATCCCTGCGCCTTCTTTTCGCGGCGCCTGTCCAGGGCGGAGCGGAACTATGACGTCGGCGACCGGGAGCTGCTGGCGGTCAAGCTGGCCTTGGAAGAGTGGAGACACTGGCTTGAGGGGGCGGAACATCCGTTTATTGTCTGGACCGACCATAAGAACTTGGAATACATACGTAAAGCCAAGAGACTGAATTCTCGCCAGGCCAGGTGGGGACTCTTTTTTAACCGCTTCTCCTTCTCTCTTTCTTACAGGCCGGGGTCCCAGAATGTCAAGCCCGATGCCCTGTCACGAATCTACGACCCCGAGCCTGTTGCCAAAGAACCAGAGCCAATCCTTCCACGGACCTGTGTGGTTGGAGCGGTGACTTGGCAGATAGAAAATGAGGTTAAGCATGCAAACGGTGAGAGCCTGCCACCTAGTGGGTGTCCCGAGAATCGATTGTTTGTCCCGGCTGAGCTGCGCCCACAGGTGATCCACTGGGCTCACACCTCGCTGCTTTCCTGTCATCCGGGGGTACGGCGCACCATGTATGCCATCTCCCGGAGGTTCTGGTGGTCATCCATGGAACGGGAGGTCCGGGAGTACGTCGAGGCTTGTTCGGTCTGTGCCAGGAATAAGACGTCCTCCAGGCCACGTATGGGACTTCTTCAGCCGCTGCCCATCCCCTCCAGACCATGGGCCGAAATCTCCATGGACTTCGTCACGGGGCTCCCGGTCTCCCAAGGTAACACCACGGTTCTTACGGTGGTAGACAGATTTTCCAAAATGACTAGATTCATAGCCTTGCCCAAATTGCCCACAGCCAAAGAAACGGCTGAGATTATGATTAACCATGTCTTCAGAGTCCACGGATTTCCTAGGGACATTGTTTCTGACCGGGGGCCCCAGTTTGTGTCACGTTTCTGGAAGGAGTTTTGTCGTCTCATCGGGGCCACGGCTAGTCTCACCTCAGGCTATCACCCGGAGGCCAACGGCCAGACCGAACGCATCAACCAGCAGTTGGAAACCGGCCTCCGATGTTTGGTGTCCCAGAACCCCTCAACATGGAGCAAACACCTGGTCTGGGTCGAGTATGCCCACAACTCCCTGCCCACCTCAGCCACAGGTTTTTCACCCTTCAAATGTGCGTATGGTTACGAGCCTCCTGTCTTCGCGGACCAGGAACCTGAAGTGTCGGTGCCCTCCGCCCATGCCATGATCCGCCGTTGCCGACGAATCTGGGCGGCCGCCCGGCAGCTCCTTATCCGCCAGGGAGACCGGGTCAAAAAGGCCGCGGACCGGAGAAGACGGCCCGCTCCTGCATACCAGCCAGGCCAGAGAGTGTGGCTCTCAGCCAAGAACCTTCACCTCCGAACCACCTCGAGGAAATTGGCACCACGCTTCGTGGGGCCATTCCCCATCACTAAGGTTATTGGTCCTGCAGCAGTTCGCCTGCGTCTGCCCCGGTCTCTCCGTGTCCACCCCACGTTCCACGTAAGCCAGGTCAAACCAGTCAAGGACAGTTCCATGGTCCCGGCCCCCCCGCCCCCTCCTCCTCCGGAAGTTATAGACGGGGGTCCTGTCTACAAGGTCAAGAGGTTGCTGGCAGTGCGCACCCGGGGTCGGGGCAAGCAGTACCTGGTTGACTGGGAGGGTTATGGCCCAGAGGAGCGTCAGTGGGTCCCGTCCCGCTTCATACTGGACCGGTCCCTCATAGACGACTTTGTCAGGGACCATCCTGAACTTCCTGGGCCGTCAGGAGTCGGCCCTTAGGGGGGGGGTACTGTCACACTGCGGTGAGGTCGTCCTGTCTTGGGTTATTGTCTTGTCATTTCCTGTTTTATTTTGAAAGTCTAACTCTCCTCTCGTTTCAGATCACTTGCCCTTCCTCTTGTGTCACCTGTTCGTCATCCCTGATTCCTGATTGTGTCCACCTGTTCCCCATTACCCTCATGTGTTTAAATAGTCTGCGTCTCCCTTTGTCCTGTGCCGAAGTGTTTCGTCTTATGTCCGATCACCAAAGCCTGCATCATAGCTCACAGCCACAGTCTGTACTTGTAAGTCTTGTTTCCTCGTCGGAGTGATTTTTTGTTGTAACTTCTGTAGTTTAGTTTAGCATTTATAGTCTTCTGAGTAATTTGCTTTCTTGGTTTGCCTCCCTTAGGAGTGATTCTTAGTTCATATAGTTCATAGTTGTAGTGAGTCTAGCCTCCATCTTTTAGGAGAGTTTTTTGTTTCTGTCCTGTTCTTTCTATTTCTTTGTTAGCTCATTCTCCATTCGGAGAGACTTTAGTTTAAAGTTTTGTAGCCTTTTGATTTTCCTCTCTGTGAGTGATTTTGATTTTGATAATTTTAATAGATCCGTGTTTGAGATATTTTCCTCCTTTGGAGTGTTTTTTGTTTTCACTAGAGTAGTCAAGAATTCTCATAGATCAGGTTTCATAGCCCCTTTGTTTGCTCTGCATTGAGGTTGTCTTGACTCAATAAAAGTCTGCTCACTGTCATTCTCTGCTCCTGAGTCCTGTTTTGAGTTTGGGCCTGACACCATTAAGTCATTATTATGTGATGAAGTAGACTTCACATTTTGCTCAGCATTTTAATTTGTTTTAGTGTACACATTATCTTTAAGAAAGTGCTTGGCTTTATTCAGAAAGTGAAGTAGAAGAAAACCTTCTGCCAGTGTCTAAATACTTAAGGAACAGTGCAAAAACATACAGCTGCCTGGCTAACTGCTGGTGTGGTCATTTTCTGTGTAAGCAAACATTGATATATAAAGTTCTTCAAAAGATTTTTCACCATGAAATTTAATATACCATCCAACTTTAACCCAGCTTGGTTGGTTGCAAATGTGGGACCAGCGTGGGGACATCGAGATATTTTGTAAACTTCAAACCTCTGCAATATAAACCAGATGTGGTTAGGTGTCAAAAGAGACAGGTTTGTCTCAAGACCACACACAAGTTGTAGCCAAAAAGGTTCTTCTTTGTCCAACTGAAACAAGGGAAAAATTATGTTAAAGTAAAAACAATGGAAGAATTGTTCTATGCAACAGCATAGAACAATTCTGTGAAAACATTTGACTGTGAAAACAGAGACAACCACAACCAAACAGTGAAAACCAACCAGTGAGGAACAGCTACACTTGACAACCTGCCTTCACCCGCCATGGCTCCTGCAAATATATACTAATGGAGGGAAAATTCTGCTCTGTGTTCATTCTTTACGCTTTTGTTATCATTCTTATTGACAGATCACCCTTTTTCAAAGTCAGCAATTTAGCTCTGAGGAAAAATTAAATTTTTCGCTCCATCTGAATTTGACATTTTTCACCCTTCTGAACCTGAACTACAGTATGCATCCCTCTGCAAGAAATTAAATAGGCAAAACACTGAATTACTCTAAAATCACAATTTACTTGTGTTGATGTGGCATTACTTGCAAAAATGTTTTCACAAGCTTTTTACATTTTCACTGCACATTCTCTATAATAAACTTGTGTTTGACTGCACGTTTATAATTATATCACCCTGCCTAAGGTACAATGTTTCCAAAGCCTTGGTATTAGCTATATGAGCGTAAGCATGGATTTCTACTTTTGTCACTTTAAGATCAATACAGCATAGTATTAAATTAATAAAAATGACAATGGCTTATCCTTTATTAAGACATTGAAGTTGTAGTGCAGCACACCAGCATTTTCATCTTCTATGTTTTATTGGAAAGCCAGGAATGGTGCATAGCCACAATGTAATGTTGTCACGTTCACAGAATTGAACCCAAATGCAGAATCAGGATTAGGTGTCAGCCAGCCCATTGATGGAGAACCGAGAGCAGACTTGGAGGTGACTCACTCAGGGAATGCAGGGATGTCGGCCGAAGCACTGGACAGTGGTGAGGCGAGATAAAGATGGGAGCTGTGCTTCCTTCTGGAGGACTTCACAGAAGATGGCAGGATCAGGCAGGAAATGGACTGGTTTCATGCTAGCTGTCAGGTCAACATGGCACGAGGCAAGTAGGCAGGTGGCCAGCCACCATAGGAGCTAGAAGCTGGCCGCAGGCTAGCAGGTTAGTCGCTAGCCAACTCAATAGCTGGAGCTGGCAGATGGTTAGCTGACTGTTAAGCAAGCTGGGAGGTTGCCCGAGACAAGAGGACTGCAAGCTCAGAAACCTGAGCCTAATCCGCGGCTGACAATCGGCTGAGAGCTAACTTGCTGAAGGGTAGCAGGCTGGATGCTAGCAGGCTGAGGTGTAGACTGGAGGCTATTGGGCAGGATGCCAGCAGGTTGCAGGCTAGCAGGCTGGGAGCTATCTGGCTGAGAGTTAGCAGACTGAAGGCTAGCATGCTGGAAATTAGCTGGCTGAAGAAGTGGGGGTGTTAACTCTGAGATCCACACAGGTAAGAAGCTCCTGAGCCAAGGCTTGGAGGGCACCTCTCCAAATGACAAAGACAGACCTGCCTCCTTTTGTTCCTCACAGCAAATCTTTTTTAAAAATCCCTTATCCCCAGGTCATCAAAAATCAGGTCATATAGTAAAAACTGGCCTCTCAACAGAATTGAACCCAAACACAGACCGTTGAGACAGCAGGTTGAGTTCAGTGGTTTAATGAGGAAAATAGTTGGCAGCAGGTACTTGTAGACATACTGGCAGACAGGTTGCTGAAGGTCCACATAAACATTTAGGAAATAAAAAAAAGTAACTGAGGCTACGTTTACACTTAGGGAAACCGCTTATGTTTCCATGCGGTTTGGCCTCTCGTTTACACGCAGAGTTTTTTTTCATGGAAAACGATCATTTTTAAAAACTCCGGCCAAAGTGGAGATTTCTGAAAATGCTGCTTATGTGTTGGTGTGTGAACAGGGTTAAACAGCGTTTTAGGTTCCGAAACGTCTTAACGTCATGTGAGCGACCTATGTTTACACTCGCGCCCATAGGTTTGGCATAGTTACGATGCGCTGACGGAAGATTTATCCAGGTTCCTGTAAACGACAGCATTTTTGAAAAAGATGTTGTGTGCACGATGTTATTTTTGAAAACGGAGGGGGCAAAATATCCATTTTCCAAAATACCCTGCTACGTGTAAATGTAGGCTGAGGAGCAAATAATCTGGACTGGTATATGTAGTGAAAGTTGATTATGGATTATGTGCAGGTGAGGAGTGGGAGGAGTCGCCCAGGAAACTGCAGGACTGAGATGAGAAGTGGAAACAGGTGTGTGGATGGGTGGGAAGAAAGGCAATGAAGGGACCTGGGGAAAATAAATGTGGTGGGATAGGACGGACAAGGAGACAGACTGTGACAACTGTTGGATTTACTCTCATATGATCTCATTCTTCCCCGTGACAGAGTGCTTCTTTTATGTTTATGAGGAGATGTGGAGTCAAACAGGTGGCCTGGGTGTTCCTTCAAACTTTAAAAACGCCGCTGGCGAGGCGCATGGCAAGTTTCGAGGATGACTGAGCTCGTGCAGGAAAGTGTCCGACACCCAAACTTCTCCCAGGAGGAGACTGACGTTACTCATGTCTAAATATGAGGTCCTTAGATGGCAAATCCTCGGCCTCCTCCTCCTCCTCCTCCTCCTCCTCCTCCTCCTCAAAGCAATGATGTACTCCATCTTGTAGATAACGTTAAGCATTACAATGGTAACATTTGTATTTGGAATGAAATGACGTGGGTAATAGCAGACAACGATCATCACTTACGTTTTTCCATGTGTCTGTCTCTCTGTGTCTCTCGAGTGCTCTGAGATAGATGCAGTATATATGCTCTGTAGGATGCCACGGCTGTTTCTGTTGGCACAGCGACGTTAATTGATTAGTTTGCATCCCTGTTTCACCTGTGTACATTCGGTAAGGTGGAGTGACCATTACGCGTACCGAACGCGCTTGCGATGTGGTCAGATGAGATACTGATCAAAATATATAAATTTAAGTCTGACTGTATGTGCTGACTCAGATAGTTGCATTGAATCGTGGCTGTTGCTAATTATTGATCGCAGTGAAATGCCAGACACTGTGGAAACCTGCCTGTGAAGTATTGGTGACGTGAGCGCACGACTCCGCCGGTTTACAAAAATCCACTTGCCCAGCGGTGTGCGCTAGCGCACAGAGTTGACCAGGCCTGGGGTGGTGAGCTTTCTGCGCACTTTTACGCCGCCGGCGTGGACCGAAATGGAACGAAAATCTAAATCCTGATTATGCCGACAGCTCCCCCTACTGCGCCGCAACGCCCATCCTGGCGCACCTCTGTTTACCAAAATACCAAGTGCGCTGTGGGCCTGCCCGCTCTGCACGAAAATACCACTGCACGGGGTGCGCACCCTGCGCCGCGCCGGCAGCGGAATCGAAAATAGAGCCCAGGATGTTTTTACCAGACTGGACAGCAGGAACAGGCAGTCTCCATACATTTTGGTAGCAAAGCTTACAATAGGGAATGAGTGATATCTGACTCACCTTGCATGTGTCTCTCTCGAGACACAGTGGAAGTGAGAATATTTCCTTTCTGTTAATCACATTATACCCACACAGTTCACTTCATAAAATATCTATAAGATCATACTCTTAGATTTATATCTTTAATACCACAAGAAATGTGAAAAAAAAGTCTAAGCTCATTGTGTATGTATTTACCCTGTGCTAAAATGTTTACTGCATGAAACTTTAGAAGGAATTATGTTAACAGCTCAGAACAACAGAATGAAAAGCCTCGTCCAATAGTTTTTCAATGGCCCAGACTTTTCTGACCCAATAATGGGAACTGAATTGACAGTCTTGTGGTCACAAGCACACTTTGTCTAACCTTTGGGCTACTGCTGGCCCAGTTTGTCTGAAATGGTAATGTGCTGCTTTGAAGTTTTCTCTCTTGAGGGAAAGGGAAAGTCCGGTCCCACAAGACCACATACTATACAGCCAACTCACATATCTCTGATTTTATATTATGTAAACAGCAGCTTATTCAGTAAAGGTCTCGGTGGGGATCATTTCTGATCCTCAGAAAAAGGATTTTACTGTACTTCTCTGTCCTTCCAATGAAATATTTCAATGGCAATTTGATTACCTGCTACTGTAGAGGAAAAAAGAGCAATCTGAAAACAGATTGACCTTTCTTCTTCTCTTTGCAACTGCTTGCTCTGCCTTTCCCATCTACTGCATCTCAACCATTCACTCTGAATTTTAGCACAAACTGTGACAGTCTGCGCATAACAGAAAGGAAAGGTGCCTGTGTATGTTTATGTATCTGCATGGTTTCTCTGCTGTGTCCCTGAATGGGATTTGCAGTGGATATCCTTGACTAGGAGGTAGGCTTTGAGACAAAGTCCTGTCTGCATTTTTAATAAAGCAAAGACGATACAGGCTTTACTGTTGTGTTTGCTATGTGTGGTGTCCCGGTGTGTATTTTAGAAGAAAAGAAAAAAAATTAAACAAAGACAGGGAGGCAGAAAAAGAGGGAGAGAGGTGACACTGCCCTGGGGCATCCCATATTACCCCACAATGTGATGCTGAATTCAAAACATTGCTCCCTCATTCCAGCCAGGGAACCATGGAGCTATTATGAAGGGAATGGAAACATGCCGTCTTCATGTATCAATTTACCAGTGAACCCTAAAAAAATGCCTCAGCAGCAAGACGTGACCCAGAAATGTCAAATGACTCCAGCGAAGTGTCCAAAGATGGGAGGAAATTATGCAAGGAACAAACCTACTGGCAGAAGTGATCAACCACAAATTATTCTATTCATATTCACAAAGCAGCGGCTAATTTGAGGGAGTGACACCAATTTCCCACAGGCCAACCCGCATGTCTTTTTTTTCTCTGTTTACTATTAAATACCAAAAAGACATGCATCTAGTGAGTGAGCATAGGAGAGACATTAATGAAGGATGGATTACATTCAGCCCCCCCATCATCTCACACCCTCCCCCTCTAATAATAGTTATAGAGGCTTTACAGCTTTAGCACACATCTCCTAGCAACCACAGCTTGTGCCATCAGTCATACAGTGGCTCTACGAAAGCACTGGGAAAAATATAACAACACCAAGAGTGAAATAACATCAGCTTGCTAACGCTCACAATGAAAATGTAACATGATGATGTGTCGCAGGTACACCATGTGTAGCATCATGGTTTAGTGTGTTAGCATACTAAAATGGAATAATTAGCACAAAACATAAACTATGACAGCATTAAATGAAAAAAAAAAAAAAAAAGAGCTGGTCATCAAAGTCATGGCCATGACTGGGCACCATTGATATCTAGGCCTATAACAAATTCATCCAATCCATCCAAGAGCGTTGTCAAGACATGCCACTAAATAGCTAAAATATTAACCTGGAGGTGCTAGAAGAAAACTCAAGATCACCAAAGTCTGTAGGATCCATCCTCTGGGAAGCATTAATATCTGTGCAAAATGAATGGCAATCCATTCAATAGATTCTGGAGATATTTCAGGTCTGGCCGACCTTCGTGTCAAAGCCATGCTGCTATGGCTTAAAACTAGTCTGGAAAAGGCAATCGGTAAGACAAAAGCAGGTAGATTTGTTTCTAACATAACTTTAACATCACATGCATTTATCCTTTTTGGTTTGAGTGTACTCAAAGAAACTCTGTTCAGATTAACTGAGCTGACATCTCAACCAAAAACCGACCTGTTAACCAGTTATCAGATAATAGCAGGCTAATTTAGACCATGAACTGATAACATCCAATGCTATAGCCACTGTTTTTGCATTTACGGTATGCCTGAGCTTCTTTCAATGAGAAAATTAAAACACCCTCTGTTCGATTTATGATAGATTTTTGAAGAAACAGTTTGACATTTTTGGAACAATTGTTTCCTCTCTTGCAGAGAGTTTGTGGAAAAATGACTACCACTGTCATGCCCTATGCTAAATATTAAGCCAAGACACTGTTAGTGCAGCTTATTTTTGCAGAAGCAGAGGGAAACACAGCCTGGCTGTGGCTATAGGTAACAAAATCCACATACCAACAACTCAACTAAAGCTCACTGGTCACATTGTATGTATGTATGTATGTATGTACAAATAAATCAAAATATAAAGAAGATAAGATCAGCCCATCAAAAAGCATTTATGCTGCTAAAGTATAATGCCTGTTAGCACTTGTACAAATCACATATTAGCTGACATGATACTAGATAAATTACAAGGAGCTATTTATACAAGATTGATGAGATTTTCAATTTAAATCACAACATAGGGGGAAAAAAATCTGTTAACATTCATTTGGAGATCCATTTCAAGTTCAATGCTACAAGCTGAAGGTTTTCCAACATGGTCACCAGATCATCAGTTGAGAGCCTCTACTTCTCTTTCGATTTCTAACTTATGTCTTGTGTCTTCTGCACATTCACGTCTGTACTATTTCAAACTGGTGGCTCAGTCTGCCCTGCATATTGCCTCTCTTGGCTTGATTTGTTTGGACTGTGTGCTGCTTGTATCCTTGGCATTTTCTCTCTGTCTTACTTTGAGTCTCTATTTCATTTGTCCGGAATGTATTTCTAAAAATGTGACAGCACTCGGAGGATCATTTTACAGCAATTTAACATCATGTCAGATGTGAGGGTCTTTTGAATACGGCAACTGGTGCATACTTCCTGTGTTAACGATGTAGTGTTGGTGGAAAAGTACACTGATAATTTACTAAAGTAAAAGTAGCATTGCATAAGATTTGATTTACAGTAACCTGGCAAATTGTTTTGTTCAAAGTGAATTACAGTTGTCCCTTACACAGATGAGGAGCAATTTGAGGTTTAGTGCTTTGCTCAAGACACTGACTGATAGCCAGGAGCCGCAATGTTAAACCTGATGTGCAAGGTTCATTCTTGACCTTGGAAGCAGCAATTGAGAAGAAATGAAAATTTCCATTTTTTTCTGAGCATTTCCATTTTTTACTTTTTGCCTATTTTGATTTAAAAGCTGAGGTCCAAAGGCCAAGCTTGATTTCTCTCTCTTCTTGAGAAAATCTCACCACAAGTTCCCTTTAGTAGCTGTTCACATGATCTTCATAGGACATGAAGATCACCTTCACATCTTGTTAAAATGAGGTGAAAATTATAGTTTCAAGTTTCAAAGTTGCCATTATTTCAAAGAAGAAAAATGGTAATATTCAAGTGAAATACAGCTACTTCAAAACTGTATTTAAGTACTGTGAATAAGTACTTTTCACCACTGTTTGTAACATAAAGCTATGCAAGGCTTTGGCAAATGTATATTTTAGTTACAGTTGCAGTTACGGATCAGTCAAGGATTATTCATCTGAAATCAGTTGTCTTCATATGCTACACTTTGACATTTTGTGCACAACAACAAGGCAAAATATGAATTGTACTCTCACATATACAGTAAGAGCTGTGGTAGATACATGCTCTACAGCTGTTTGTAGTGAATGATTTGGTGAGACAGGATTAAAAGTGTAACAGGAACTGGGGGAACTAGGTGACATTGTGTTTTGAGCTCACCAACTGAATTGGCAAAATAGCGAAACACAACTATGTGTGGAGGGAAGGATTTGCGGGACGGACTGGCTTAGAAGGTTAAAGCGGGCAAGTTGGAGAGGAGCCGAGTTAAAAGGCCTGCTAAATGAGTCCAGGCACCGCGGTGCCAACTGTGGCCTCCTGCAATGTTGTGATTTGATTGTGGTGCGCTATTAAGGCTCTCTTTGCTCATAATGGCACTTCTTTATCCACTGTAATATTATTCAAATGAGAGTCCAATGACACACTCCTCCAGGGTAGAAAAATCCACCCAGGCTTCAGATTAGTTCAAGGGCCCCATGAGAAATAGGACGGCTAAATGGAGAGCTGTTAAGTTTTTAATTTCTATACTTTCAGAGGAGAGTGAGCTGTTGAGGTAGAGGAGAATCTTAATATAGAAATATAATGACATTTCAGCAAGTTGTGAGTTGTGATGTCTGTCTGCTTTGCTTGCAAACAAAGAGATCAATTTGAGGAAAAATTATTTGTTGTGCTAATTTGTGTTTTGTGTGGTCTCAGCTGAAATAGGTTATTAAATAACAAAGTGAAACAGCAACAGCAAGTAGCCTAACACAAATCTGCTCTTCCTAAAGTTCATGCACACCAACACACACAGCTTTTCAAGTGCAAGCAATGTTGAGTTTGTTTGAATTATGTCAACTTTACATTTACTGTTTGCCACCAATGACCGTTTATTACCAATAGGTGGCAATCTGTCCTTGTCACTCAGTGAGTTGAGCATTCAAGCTTGTCTGCAGAGCTTTAATGTATGCCGAATGAGACTTTTACAGCTACATGTGGGGGAGAAGAGATGAAGAAATGCAGAGGAGACAGACAGAAAAAGGCTCTGAAAGGGACGGAAAGGTTGAGAGGGATGAAGGGAGGACGACAGGGGTGCTGACTGGTCAAAAGGTTTGCTTTCTGCACCTGCGATGCCTTCTGTCCATGTGAGACCAAACCCCTTTGGTGTTTTAACACTCCTCATGAGGGAGTACAGCTCCCACAATGCCTTGTGTCTTTGTGTCCTCCAGTCACACTGCATGTCAGAAGTGCATCTATTCTGCATAAAGGTTAGCGGCAAGGACGCAACGGGTGTAAGTCGTTTGGCTTGTTCCTCATTAAAAGGCGACCATCAAATGAGGGCTTGGGGGGGCAGAGATATGGCTGATGATTGCATATTTTACTGAGGTGGCGGTTGTGGCTGTACAGCTGGCTGGCACAACGCACCAGTCAAAACCAGCGCAAAGCACACAACACCAATCAACCTGGTGCCTGTGGATGCTTTTCTAAGTGAAGTATCTCAAGCACTGGCTGTGTCTCAAAAGTCTTCTTGAATTTGCTGCCTCCTATGTTGCTGCACTGACCTGAAAACAGAGAGAGGGCAAAGCAATATAGTCAGTGTCTACTTGAAAATAACAGTCTAGTAACTCTACTTTCAAGCAATTATGCAAAAACTGACTCTCTGGTTCCTAGTTTTAAAATGGAGGGAGAGCAGCAACTGATGCACATCACAGTTTTTAACCTCACACACAGAATTGCCATTCCCACATGGGATGTTAATAAGACCATTTTCTGCCATCAACTATAAAAATGACTCCCAAGTATTTGAAGACAACTGTAGGCAAGGGCATTGCGAGTAATTGCTTCCCCTCCTTTTTTACAAGCAAGAAGCAGTGTGAAGACGTAAGACATATTAGCCCTCTTTTGTCAGCATATGCATTACATACATGCAAAAGAATATATGGAGATCTGTTCTTATATGGATATCTATTTATATCCAACCAAAAAGGGTATTTTAAAGTCAAAAAGTAGTATTTCTGTGATATTCAGGAAACATGTTTCCCACTATTGCTGAGAAGCAATGCATTTCTTTGTATCAGATTGCTGGCTCGCGCTATAGAATAAAATGGGTGAGACAAGCTCTGCACAAAGAGTATGTTATCAGGGAGAGAAAAAAAAGAAAAACCTTCTATCTCTTCATCTTGTCCTTGATAGGAATCAACAAATGAGCACATAAAAGGAAGGGAGATAAAGGGGGCACAAACACCGGACAAAAAAGAAGCTCTCAGCGGCTTAGAATAGACTAAGCAAGGCCTTGGACAGATGCAAGGATACTCTCTCCCTCTTTTCCATGTCAGTAGGGGTGGAGGTCAAACCTTTCTTTAGATCAGCCTTTGCGCTCATGCAGGATAGAGTGTAGCCTCTCAAATGAATAAATATGCATCATAACATGCAGCTCTAGGTTAACCTTAATATTTGATGAGAAAGTATTAGGATTGTGGTTGGGGACTGGAGCAGGGCTCTTTGCCAAGTTGAAATTAATGAATCTTGACAGACACTGTGCTTCACTGGACCACTTTTACTTGTCCTATTAATAACTATAACTATTGAGGATATATAATATGTGTGGCATAATTAGACAATGTACAAATATTACAGAACAACTGTGCATTATACATTCGTTCAATCAAATCACAAACAAGTAACTTTCGAATTCTCTCCTGACTGCCCCTTTAAGTGCTACAAGGACGAATGTGTGTAAAATCTAATGGTAGTTATTTACAGCAAATCACTGTTGGGCTTACATCATGTTACATGTTTTATTTCTACTATAGCATTATCAATCACCATCGCAAACAATGTCCAACAACAGATCAAGCCCTCTGTCATCTGCAGCTAAATACATATTATGCATATTGAACTTCCTTCCAACCATGATTTATGCACAAACAAATTGGATTAGGATCTAAGAAGATTAGATCTTTTCAATACAGTATGACACATTTGGCTGATAAGGTTAATCTAGAACATCTGTCAGTGACAAAAGACAATGTGATGGTATCACGTGTTGACAAAGATCAGGAACCACTGACCAAGTTCCTGATAATAGAATCATCAAGGTGAAGGTAGGGCCAGTGACACAGTTATCTAAGTAAGTAAGACATGGCCCAACAGGCCAACAAATATGGGATTTTTGAGGCGGATACTAAATCAATAATAATAAAAAAACAAACGAACAAAAAAAACATAGTGAGGTTTCAGTTTGTCTATTGAGGAGTTTTGACAGTTATTTTACAGTTCGTCAACACAATTAAGTAAGGAAAGGGAGTACATTTTGAGCAGTAATCATTATGATATAATAGCTTATACAGTACAAAAACAAAAACATGAAAATTAAATAAAGAAAAATAAGGCTAAAACAGAAAGTTCAGGCAGGGCATGAAGTTACACTCTTTATTAGCGATCAAACGTTGATCGGCTTACTCATAATCAGCAGTTTGGCTACCAGCTAAAAAAAACATCCTATCATATTGATGCAGGTGTGCAGCTCGGCTATCATGACCTGCCAATTGTCACTGCTGTTAATTTCACAGA
This sequence comes from Chaetodon trifascialis, assembly GCF_039877785.1. Taxonomy (NCBI): domain Eukaryota; kingdom Metazoa; phylum Chordata; class Actinopteri; order Chaetodontiformes; family Chaetodontidae; genus Chaetodon; species Chaetodon trifascialis. The sequence goes on along the minus strand of NC_092059.1, from coordinate 24,015,958 downwards.
GTAAACGTTCACTTATGTTAAGGGGGGATTTTACCATATGTTCAGTTCCTTGATCAGTTCCTTGCATGTTTCATATAATCAAGAGTTATCTATGATCTGTGATGCTCATTTTCACAAAGGAAATCTAATATTGGCCAGTGATACTGACCTGCTGATATGTCAGCAGTGTTCAGGCTCTACTTAAGAAAAACCACTTGTTTAAGAGTTGTATGCTGACTGATGAGCTAGGTAGCCATCTTTATCATTTTCTCATTAGGCATTTATTCTTATGACTGTACACTAAGGCTTTTCAGTCAGCCCACATTTATTTATAGCTCTTATAGGAAAGCGGCACTACACTACACAGGATGTTCATATTCTGTGTGATTATGGGTACTTCAGTGGTGCTGACACTGCTCAGCTGTACTGCATACCTACTGCATCGCTGGCATGCCCATCATCTTGTATTGAACTGCCTCTTGGGTGCTATTGCCATGTTATATCATTTGCTAAAAGCTGGATTTCATCCGAGGATGTCAGCACAGAAATAAAACTTGGTGAAACTATAATTCAGCCTTCTACAATGCTCCCAACCTTTCCGACCTTCCAAACCTTTCATTTTTACAGTTTCACAATTCCTGAGAAGTGACACGGTCTGTGTCAGTTTGCCTTTACATGGTTTGCTTGATGGAGCAATTAAGAGAAGAAATGCCTGTCGCTTCCGACCCAGCTGGTCAATAAGGGTCTGACAGATCTGAGCGGACAGTATGTCGACACTGATGACTGTGGTGGAGTTATAGCTTGCAGGACAGCAGTGCCACCTAATTCAGAGGCATGACCTGAGCGCACACACAGACCATAGGGGTTGGAGGACTGTCAGGGCCACCCAAGTACACAGTTTCTCCACATAATGAGCACTGGTGGGTTGCTCGTCTCCAGACTGGTGAATGTTTCTGGCCTGGGCTCAGAAGTCAGTTAGAATGGTGACAGGGCTTCAGGGTACTGGATGAATGCCTGAGCAGCTGTCACGACCCCCTGTATTGGACAGTTTTTTCTGCAGAGGGAAAATGTGAATCTGAACATGGGGTACTTGTTTTAACTGAGGTTTGATTTCCATCGGTGACTTCATTAGAGCACAGCATTGATTATTAAATAACAATAAAGTATACCGCATATAACAAAAATAATCAAATTTGTCATGAAACAAATGTTTTAATTATGAATAAGGTTTTTTTTCAGTGTCACCTACTAAGTTGATGACGGGGATGAGAAGCCAAGGGTAGACACAGCAGACAGAAGCAGATAAGGAGAAGGCAGCCTTTCGGACTGTTTGTTCAGGCTTTAAGTTCATGATAACGAGCAAATGCATTGTGCAGGAGTGAAAAACCAAAAGGGGAACAGAGAGAGAGAGAGAGAGAAAGTTTCACCTTGATCCATGCAACAAAGATCATCTGGCAAAGGGGAATGGTCGCTGTGCAGTGGAGCTAATGTGGGAAGGAGGGCAGGTGTTCAGGCAGGAGGACAGTCAGTTAATGAGCTGAACACACTGAGAGCAACTGGTGGACAGGTGAGGAATGGCAGGTCTGCAGGGAATAGCAGAGAAAAACAGAGTGTACTGATCAACTAGATGCGGATTAGGAGGGCAAAGCAGAAAAAAACTATGACAAATCAAGTGTTCAGATGATGGGATCACCAATCTCTAGACTCTCAATTAAAGCCATAAAACTTTCAAACCGTAAATTGTTTTCAGTAACGTCTCATATTCATGACTGAATTAGAAACAATCAAACTTTCAAAGGAAAAAAAGAGTATTATTTATTAAGACTTTAACAAGCAAACACACAACCATCATCAGTTTTTGAGAAAAACACTGCAGAATTTTGATTGATAATTGGAAATATTTGATCCTTTTCCAACTGAGCCCCAACCACTTCAAACCAGTGAGAAAAACAAAGACAAAATCTGTAAAAACTGTAAAAACTTTAGCAGATAATTTTGTGTTTGTGTCAAACCACATCACTCCTAGTCAGAAATGGATTGAGTCTGGTGGGTTTTTAGGGACTTTAGGGCAATTAAATTGCATCCAGATTAATAATTCACTAATCACCCGAGTGCCAGACATAGATATTAGACATTGTGCAAAACCTCAGTTCACATTTAATGACATTTCAATGCTCATTGCTGTTTTAAAACGTCTTTCTACAACATCTATGTGAACTGCAGTTGACCTGCATGAAATTCCAATTCACTATTCTCCCATCCACTACAATGACCCCATCATCCTTATTTTCTTCCTTGCAACATAACAGGCTCACTACTCCCAGAATTGACAGTGGACATAAATCGTGAGGTGCTTACTGCATTATTTGTAACAGTAATGCCTCGCAGAAGTAGTCGTGGCACTACCTCTGTAGTAGTAGGTGCAGTGAAAAGTGTTGCAGCTTTTACACAGAAGAATAATACATAAATAATTTCATGTAAAGGGAATTTGCCTACATTGCTCATGGGTAACAGAAGATACAAAAGTATGTCACCAATGGTGACATACGCTTGTCATATTTGATGACAATGAAATAATGACTTTGCATGTAGAAATCCAATTAGTGCTGACTGTAATCCCCAAGGTAATTTACATACAGTAGTTAAGTCCATGAGGTAAATGTTATTTTACGTTATGCTCTAATTCATGCTGATTTTTGTATGGTTGAGCTGTCATTATGTGATATTTTGCAGTCATTGAAATAGTGTCAAGCATTAAATCTGTTTGGGGGATATCCCTTTGATGTTTTAACCTTTCAAGGAGAGCCACTTTAGCTCAGAAATTGGCTCCACATTCTCAGTAAGCCCTTCACCACCTGTAAACCAAACCCTCGGTGGAATAAATGTGAAAAATAAGTGAGATGGGGTTGAGTGGAGAAATGAAGGGTTTTGGGTGATGAAAATAGGGAATGCTAATGTGCAATGTCTAATTGCTCCTTGCTTAAATTGGCTGACATGAGCACCCATCTGTTGAAGGTGAGCAATGTTGCAAAGTGCTTGCTAATTAAAATACTTGAAAGAGAATTTGGGGAATTGAAAATTATTTGATGCTCATTTATGTAATTCCAGTGCATTAGCAAAAACAGAACAAGAACATGCTGTGTGTTATTATTGAATGCTATTGTAGTGGTGAAGGTAACAGAGGAAGTCTGGGGTGAAAGGGGTGGAGGGCTGGGGGAAACGCACAATATTTATGAAGCACTGTCAGGTTAATGTCATGCAACATTTATTGATGCAGTAATGTTTAATTTAGCATACGCTCCTGTAATAAGCCATTAGGTGTTGTGCTATGATTCAGAGTTTGATGGTGCTGTAATGACAATCAGATGCCCTTGAATATCTGACTGTGTCTGCTGCATTTAGAGGCAGAAAATAAATATAAATCAAACTTAAAATATATTTATGCCAGCTGAAGGTGCAGTTGTGTTGGCTATCGATAACATGAGGATCTGTCGTTCAATGGCTGGTTGTAAAATATTCAAAATTTCAGACAGGAACACGATTGGATTAGCTTTGATAATGGATGTCATAAAAGCATGCAGTGCCATTTTAATAAATCTGTCACATTGCCAAAGGGTAGAGATCGCAGAGGCATCTCATAGAATGACAACAGAATCTTTTCTAGTCGGCACCCCCTTAAAATACACACACACACACACACACACACACACACACACACACACACACACACACACACACACACACACACAAAGACAGCACAAAGACGTCTTGGTTGCAACACTCAGTGGTTAGATTTGTGGAGAGTCTGAGTTTACCACCTAACACAGCCTCACAGAAAATATAAAATAACCAATGTCAGCTCACGGAGGGTTGACCTTGGAGATAAACCAGCAGACTCTCCGGTGTTGCCTGTGATTGGCGTGACACCACATAAATGCAGGTGTCCTTTTGTCCTTTGTGATTAATGTCCTTAATTTGCTTGTAGCCTACTTGATAGATTGTGTGTGTTTCAGCTGTTTCCAGTGAGGTATTCAAGAGCATTTCTTTTGACACTCAAAATGGGTGACAGTGATTTACATAAGGATTAAAGAATAGATTACCAGACACTGAGCCTGATCACTGAAATAACTCATGGAAAACAGAGCTATCAGCTGGATATCATACAATGTCATGCATATGGATGAAGATCCTGAAATGTGTGTCTCTTTTGTTAGTTGTGCAGCGCATGCAAGAATGCGTACTGTTTGCGGCGAGTTGACCCACAGCTATTTATGGAAGGACTTTAAAGTTTGTTTCGATCATTATTTCCAATGGCTGTCATCGCAAAGGCTCAATCACTGCACAAGGAGAGGACTTCACAGGGTCACACTGTTATCATTGATTTCCTCACCAATGACGTGACAATAAATGACCAGCGACAAAGACACCAAGAGCACAATTCTGCGCAGAAAGCCACCATCATTGTTTATGGGAGATATTCTTTTTCTTTTCCTGCGGTTCTTCCACAAAGCTTATTGTTTTTACATCTCAGAAATGTCAAGTCCTGCAGACACTGCTGTGCTGATGGTGTCTCCCCGTAATGAAAATACAGAATTTATCTTCATAATGGATCATTATACATCTGCCACAGTTTAATGGCAGCAAGATAAAAATAATGTTGCTTGATTTACCTCACTGGCATACTCCATTAGATTTTAGTCTGGTAAATTAGCACAGAGGAGAAATTAGGATTGCAGAGCAGGCGAGCTGTGAGATCGAGAACACATGCACTGTAAAATTGCCCCATTATGAAAGTTGCATCAGAGGGACATTATACACAACCCCTGCCAGGGGATTTATTAGCACTGAGCAAAACCGCAGAGAGTAGTCGCAGGGACAATGTCCTTTTTCACTCTTCCAAAAAGCCATTAGTGCACTGCTCTGAGTAACTGTGAGAAGGGATGGGAACCATGCAGGGATAGAAAGAAGGAAAAAAGCGGAGAGGCTGACACATAAATGATTGCAAGGGGAATTGAATAAAAGAAAATTATGTTCTGAACTTTTAAAACGAACTTTAAAAAATATTTCATATGTTACACGAGGGCTCACTATCAATAGCCATGTTTCCTTTAACATATTTCTATGCACATTTTGAAGTATTGCAGTTAACATTTACAATACCTTTGGCTGGACACCCAGCTAATTTTCCATAACAATTTACAATTTGGGATTGGAAGGCCTTGCTCAGAGCTGGTTTTGTGCAGATTTGTCAGATAGAACACAAAGTATTTGTTGTGATGGTATCAAAGCAGCCTCTCTGTTTTAAATAATGGAGTACCACAGGGTTCAATGCCAGGTGCACTATTTTTTACAGATTACAGATTACAATGGGAAGGTTTCTTCTTTTTTTGCTAACATGAAGCATGAAAAAGTTCCATGAGAGCATAATATAAATCCCACATATGTACACAATCTTGTCAAGTTCTGAATAGGCCAATAGCTAATGAAGCCCCAAACAAAATGTATGATTGTCTGAGTGTATCACCGACATGTCTATGTGACCTTTATTGTACCAGACCTTCATCATTACAAGGTTAACATTGTGAAATACTTGCATTTACGCACCTAAACTACTTGGTTGGATTTAGGAAAAGATCATGATTTGGGTTATGTTGATGATATTAACTTAAGTATGTTATGTAAATTAAAATGAGTCAAGAGTGATTTTTGGTTTCACATGGGACCCGACCTCCTCCATATGCAGCCTTTCTTACTCTTTATACTACATCACTTGACTTCCTCCTTTGAGTCTGTCATAATTACTATGTCCACTAGAGGCCACCACCTAGCGATAAACATTTTTCTCGCAAAAGACATCCTGGACATTTCATATTACCGGTAATTCCACTGCTTGACAGGTTCTGTACCTGGTCTGTTTCTGCAGTAACGACAATGGGAGATGCCTTTGACACATTTTCACTTATCTGGAATACTGTATATTTTCTCAGAGGCAGCAACACATGCTACACCAGCAATCAGACATTCCCGGAAATTCAAATGGACTTACTCACACTGTCAGGTTGATTAAAGACACACTATAAATGGACATGAGGAAATTGGTAGCCTTGGAACATAAAGGCATTAACACTCTCTTAATATAACAAGGTCATTTTGTTAAAAAAGCATAGGTACTTGTACTATCCAAAGAGAACAGCTGCTATTGTAAATGCTTTGTCCTAAAATATGGTACGACCCAATTTTTTCAAATGTAACATCCATAAAAACTTCTACCACATATTTAGGCCAACAAAATAAGTGTTCTGCACATGACATCATGTCCTTTAAACATATATACTGATACTGACTTAAATACTGAGAAGACTACATGTTGTCACACACGCACACATATATATGATTACATACATATGTATTCACAAAACAAATTCCACTATTCCCCTTGTATTCATACATGTCATTGATACTGAAATCTAATATGTTCAATCTTGTGGAGAACTAAAAGCAAAAGTTTGGTTCTTATTAGCAACCTACAGCAAGACTATGGAATTTTTGAAAGAAGAAACAACATATTCTTCCTCTTACACATCAAAAGTAGATTCAAAAGAAATAAAATACACTCATGCTCAATTCAGAGCACTCAGGGGTTTTGCTCTTTTCTACTTGTTCTACTTTTGCATGAAGTTTTTGCATTTCACAGATAAATATCTCAGTGGATTTATCACAGAAATAAAGGAAGGCGTAAACACACTGTACCTAGGCAGTAGATGTGTTTTCTTCTTGCTTGTAGCCCCATGCCATTCACTCTGAGTCAGGCTGCTAATGACAATGTATTTAAAGCAACTGACTGAAAAGAGTATTGGAAAATGAATGATTTATTAGTCAAACCTTTGTCAATATATTATATCTCTCATTTGTTCACTGGACCAAATCTCACTGACAAAGTCTACTATCCATACTGTATGGGTAAATAACACATTTCAATAGTATACATTTTCAAAGCAAGTACATCATTAATTTGAAAACTACCTCCCACCATATAAATAGAATAAAATACAAGCAATTGTAGCACTTCAGTGTTCCTTTAAAATGAAGACATTTTAATAACCTGTTTAGAAATATTTGTGATATTTTAATGTTCTCTCCTCATTCGTGTTTTTTTAATGGCTGAACTCCCAGCATTTCAAGTCAATCACATTCAGAGCAGATTCACGTGAAAGATGTACCACTATGATTCTTGCATAGACAGTACATTTATATTTGAATCAGAGATTCAACCCATCAGGACCCGCAGTACAATCTGAAGTATCTTAAATGCAAATGTTAAGTATACATATGTAAACGCCCATCATGGTAATGTTGTGCGAAAGAAGACAAGTGAATATTAATGAGATAACTAACATGGTTGCCTGGCTCATTGCATCTTAATGTATGATTCATAATGACCTGAAGTGACTTGGAACCTCGATCTTCTCTGACAGCTGAGAAGGCAGTTGTGGCATATCCGAGGGAAAGACAATGACCCCGGTAACTTCAACACAGATTGGCAGCACACACTTCCCAAGGTCAACAGAGCACTAGAGCAACAGCAAAGGTTATTTCATCGCATTTAGACACTGACTTCATCGCGTCTCACACAAGAAGGCCGAAGGCTGCTTTCTGTGAGACCGTCCTCCTGAATTCTTTGAAACGTTTTCCAAGCACACTCTGACATTTGTTATTTGCTTTGGGAATTTAATGCTATTGCCTTTTTCAGTACCACAAGTGTCTTGTGTAGATTAGAAAGAGCACAGGCTAACAAAACCTAAAAGCCACTCAAGTCCAAAATGTAAGGGCAAATTCCCCGTCACTTCAAACCATTGCGCTGTCACTTTGACAGGCCATAATACTTATTAAGCTGACAATGCCATGATGACTTGAGCCTCAAAGAGAAAAACATTTCATAAGGATACAGGCCAGAGCTGTGGCACTGGTCACAACAGTCATGGAGATAGCAAGAGTAAGCCTTTCCTGACCTTCTGAGAGGTTTTTTGAGTGGAAGAGGTGATAGTTTTTGTCAGCATAAACTTATTGTGCTTGCTGCTGTAACAGGATGATATCCTGACTCTGCACTGTCTGGAATATACACACTCCCCCGATAAATTTCATCTCTTTATCCCTTGGAGTGGGAGCGCAGCAGCCTAGAATCCACTCCCTGTGGGTGAAAGAGAGGAGGATTAGGAGCTCCCCATGCATGCGCACAGCTGTATGCTTGGAAGTTGTTTTCTTATGTTGATAGAGTGAGACAATTTGTCTAGAAGTATGACCTTATCCCTTTTTGGCACTCGCTTCCATCACCATGGATAGCACTGATGGAGTGATGGATTCCAAAATGTGCTTTGTGAGGATGCCACCAACTGACACCAAGCAGAAAAACGTGAACGTTGCATCATCTTTTCTATCACTCAAAAGCATTTGAAGATAAGCTTAAATCAAGTGGCTGTGTACCAAATTGGACTGACAACCACAAGAACATTGCTACTGAGTTTTAAATGGATTAACAAGTGTAATAATTGCTATTTTCCTAGTAGTTTGGCAAACACTTCACAAATTAGAAGAATAAGATTCTCTGTCATAAAAGGGACCCCTTTAAAAATGTGTATTTTTGTTAAAATATCACAATTTAACAAAAATACGACTGTTAAGGCTGACATGTTCTGTAGACTAAAAAACTAATTACAGCTTTCCTTCGACCAACAAAATCTCCAAAGCCTTGACACCCTCATCCTCATCATCATTCTATATCTAAATATAACATGACGCATAAAAGCTTAGCCAGCCTACCTTAAAGGGTTGAGTGATATATCTGCATATGTTGTAAAATTCATAAAACAAGCCAGTGGTCAACTCACTCTTTAATTAAGTGTGTTCATGTCATATGTTACCTCAACCATAGACTGCAAATCTGCTTTATGAGGAATCTGGTTTTCTGATGCATCTGAGTAAATTGTCTGTCATCTCCTGTGTGGTGGGTGACAATGTGCCAGTGCTGCTTCCTGCTCTCTGACCACCTGTGTGTTGTAGTGAGGTTAAAGTTCGCACATTCTAGGTCACATTGTGCTATTTAGGGCCCCTAATATAATACTTTAATCTCTTGGAACTTCAGAAATATAATTACGGGGTGTTTGTCCTTTCCTTTTTTTGCTAAAATCATCCAGATAGCTGGCCATATCACACGCACAATGATTCAGTCCTGCCTGTGCTCACGATCAGGAACTGGCTGACAGTCTGTCTGTATGTACTGTAGAGCGCCCACCCGATGCTGTCTGTACAGAATGTCAAACTCAAATGCAAAATCAGGGTACCAGAGATGGAAAGACAGACAGACAGAACAGGAGTGAAAGGGAGAATGGGGGGGGGGGGGGGGTATTTCCCTGCTCAGATTCCTGTCAATATTTGCAGTTGAGTACTTTCAGCCAAATTGAATGACAATGGCATCAGATTTTGTCAAGTTGCCCCTCAGATATTAGTGTATTGTAACATACCACAGAATTATAGCTTTAGTATGTGTAAGTACTGATGTGCAGACCTGCTCAGGGTTCAAACCATCTCTGTAATGCTGTGTCTGTTCCATCCTCCATGTGGCTGCAAACCCAACGGGCTGTGTCTCAGAAGTGATTTGTTTTGCCTGCCCGATTTTGTTAACTTGCTCAGATTAGGTAATTTTTGTACTTGTATTTGTGCTTTGACCACAGATTTTTTTTATCTTTATATTTTATTTTTTAAATTGGGGGTTATGGTTTTGGTGTAAATCAGTCACCAGACAGTGTTGTTATGCTGTTTAAATTATGATATTGATAATATTATAGGATACAGTATATTATACAAGTTTATACTACGGACCTACAGTACATTGGTGACCAATGGGGCCCCAATATTATGTTCTTTCATGGGGTCCAAAATCTCTGGCTGCACTCCAGTACGCAGCTCACGTTCTTTGTTTCAGTAGACTGGATTTGTGTCGTCAGCTGCCACAGCCTGAAGCACCGCATGACTCCTAAACATACAGTATATCCCTTCCCCCTCTTCCCTCACTACACTGTAGGGTTCAAAATGAGATGCATACTTCTAAACACACCTGCCACAACTGACATCCTTCGTGGATTGAAATGAGCATATTTATCTTATGAGCTGAGTTTATCTCATGCGTGTGCTATACTCTGTATCAATGTGTCGCTTTTTCTTCGGAGTGACAAATGAGACAGAAAATGTTCATGTCAAAAACACGCTCGCTGAAAGCTCTCACCCCGCTATCCTCCACCGCGTTGTCAGAACGGAACAGAGCAGCACGAAGAGACGCTATATCAAAAAGCAGGAGGGTTAGGTTGTCACAGAGTGGTGACGTTTTGTGTAGAGCATCATTATGATAATGAACATTCATTCTCTATCACCAGCACCTCTTGGGCACCCTTCTCTTTAATGTACTTCTCTGAAGGTAACAGTGTCTGACAGTCCTATTTATTGCTTTGCATAGCAGTGTTATTTCTGGAAGTCACTTTTAAAAAAATCTGCTGGAGAGAATATCTGTGATAATCTATATCAAAGCGGCTTCCCACAATGTATTGTTGGGTGTTATGGGAAATAAACTCTGTGCTGAAGTAATAATGTCTACCAATGTGCGCCTGCTTAGACCTGTTTGTTGGCTCTGAATATGCATGATTGCTTTTTGATGGACTGAGCAGCGATGAATCTCAAAAATTAAACCACAAGAAAAGATGCAATTGTGCACGACTTCTGAAAATGAGCTGAACAACCTGCTTAAATCTAGCATGAAATAAAGTATTCATTTTCTGATTGCATATCTCCTCCAACATAGAGTGACTAGGGCACCACTGCACCTTAACAACCCTGTAATGATTCAAAACCACTGCAATCTTATGGCACTGGTGCATGACAATATTATCATTTAAAAAGCCTGTTGAGCCCTTGTGCGCTCATCTTAGCCAAGAACAAATGATATCTGCTCTCATCTCTGGAGGTATAAGAATTCATAGAATTCACACATAGAGATTTCTAACAAAGCTGCTATGCCATAGCTGTGCTCGATGCAATTACGTATTCTTTCAGGGGAAATGATTAAATTACTTTCATTTACTGTGGTTTTAAAACTTAAGTGTATGTGCAAATCTGGCCTCCACTGAGACCGGCTCGGTAAAAGCTTTCCTCTGTTGCTCTACTTTTCAAGCTGATCCCATAACACATTCACACCTGAAGACACACACACACACACACACACACACACACACACACACACACACACATGCAACACACGTGCACACACTGCGTGCAGTCTGTGCACTTACTACCTGTCATTCACCTGCCTACTCCAGGGCTGCAGTTTGCCACAGTTGCCATAGTAACGCCTACAAAAGTCACAACACACATTACTGTGTGTTTCTTCATCACATTATCGACGGGGCCAAGGCCAAAAGAAATTTCTGTATCTTAGCAACACTTAAAGCAGAGTTAAACGAAGTTAGGGCTGTTGTTTTCATTGTAGGAGTGTATCTGTTAGACATTTTTGTGTCGTAGAAAATCATAACTAATCACTTACCCGCCTCACCTATGCTCAATTTTGACTGCTACTTTTCTGGGAATTTTTCGGGAGTGAAGATTGATAATGCGTGAAAAAAAGAACAAACAACCCCCCCCCCCCAAAAAAAATAGCAACATTGCTGAGCAGTACGCTGAATAGACAGGTTTTGATTTTCTCAAGTTAAGACCATCAGCGTTGTTAAAGTACAGCTGGGGCTGAAAAATGAGAATCCTGAGAGATGGTGTCAGAGGCTGCACCTGCCCACAGAGCCTGAATAATGCACTCACACCACGAGGACACCTGCTGTAACCCCGTACATCTGCAGCATTGCAGGCACACAAACACACACAAACACACAATTAATACACGACATTCATACACAAAACATGTACGTACAGATACGCCTTAAAAACTGCATTGTGGAAGTCTGCGACTGCAGTCATGCACATACACAGACCTACTGAGCCCAAATAAATACTCTTAATTGGAGTTGGGAGGCAAAAGTGCAAATCATCTCTCTGACAGCGAGAGAAAAAGAATCACATCTCTTCATCGCTTTGCTCCAGCTGCTATGAACACAGAATGACTAAGATCCTTCATTCAGTATTCATATAGAACCCACACAACTCAAAAACCGCCTGCTGATCTCATGAGAGGCAGCTGGTACAGGGAGTGAGCAAAGTTTATTTGATCAGAACAGACCCTCCATACTTGGCAGGTCTCCACAATGATGTATCTAGTAATACATGTTGTCTTTACTGTAATGGTGTCGGATGAAAGTGGGACAATAAACAAGCTTATTTTACTCATTTTGACTTGTGCTGGTGAAAAAAAAAAAAAAAAAAAATCATGTCATCTCAGTTGTAAAAAACAACATCCCCAAAGTGATCACAGCTTCAATTATTGATACCTTGCGCTGTAGAGCAGTCATCAGATGGTTGTCAGGCTTAAAGCTAAGGTTGGAAGAGTGGAAAAGGGAGGATTTTTCATGCTTTCTGTGCTGACAGTTTGAAAGCAATTACGTGAAAAGGAGCTTCGGTGAGAAAGGGACTGAAGGGTAATGTGAAAAAGCTGCTATCTGTTTCATAGCAGGATGCTTACAGTATTTTATATTTCAAGTTAAGAATCCGGAGCAGAGTAAGGGAGAAACTGAAGGCTAGGTGTAAGGTGCTGTGTGCCACTTGCATATTTCTTCATTTCAGTGTTCTGGCGTCTTGTGCTGGACCAGTGCAGAGCCAGACTCATCAATACTGGATGAGTTTTATCTCTCCTCAGTGCAGGAGCTGTCAGTCTGAGCTCGAACATACTTCTCCCGCTAACAGATGGGGAACATTCACCTTACTGTATCACCTGTGTCCCTGTCCTGCCATTATCTCAGTGTCACTCAATCAGTGATGTGTCATGTTATTCCAGAGGAGGTCTTGAGTTTCATGAGGTTTTCACGACAGCTTTCAGAACAGTTGGAATGTGAGCTCTCACATTCAAGAGAATTGTTTGGTATCTTTGGGAAATACACTTCTTGCTGAGAGTTTGATGACAACATTGATGTCACTGTCTATCACATCAGTCCAGTAAATAAAAGACTGCTGATAGCAGCTGGTCATATTAGCTTAGCATAAGCATTAAATAGTCTGGTATAAAACCTAATGTAAAACTACAACTGGCTAACTGTAGCCACATATTCACCATTTTCCAATCTATTCTTTTAAAGAAAGCAGAGCAAAAACAAAACAGAATTAAAAAAAAATATGTGAGCAGGCTCATTGTGCTTGGGTCTCAGGCCAATCACTTGCATGCTCCTCTTTCAATTTCATCCCACGCTGAGGCTACAAGGTAACCAACTGATAAAGCCAATCCACTAAAGGTGCAGAGGTCCCACCATGCACTGCTGCCCTAAGAGAACTGGGTTTGTGGTTGGCTGAGCTGATGAATTTCAGTCAGACACTCTGTTCTCCTGCAGGTCAACTGCCCTGGGAAGGCAGGTGTCTCTCTTTCAGTGGGCAGTGACACTGTGTGAGTGTGTGGCAGCGAAAGCAAGTGTGTGTACATGTGTGGGCCTGTGCATGTGTATGTGCATCCCCCCACCTCCCGGAGGGCATTTGGAAGAGAACTCATGAATTTGTGCGACACCTGGAACCAAACTTACTTGATCTCATTTGTGGTGCAGCCTCTCTCATTGGCCGGCCTCCCCTGCATTGTCACATTGTTACAAAGAGAGTGGTAGAAAGGCCTTTGACTACTGAGGTTTTTAATTTTTTTCATACTTAATTTTGTGTCGTAGATGAATATTTCTTTTGTGTGTCTTCAAATGGACAAGGTTTGGGAGAAGAGGAACAAGTGTCAGTCTGCAACAGATGGATAGAAATGTCTTTGGAAAGAGAATGGGGTGAGCCAATGTGGAGAGACAGAAGAATCCCTTCAGCACCATCTCTCCATTTCAGCACACAACGGGACAGGCTGATGTTTGAGTGAGCGTGGGCCAAAACCAACATGGCAACACACAATTAAGGCCCTAATAAATTAGGACATAGTTAACAGCAACAGCATGTCAACATGGCCCAGGATGGGGGCTGCGAGCGACATATCGAGGGTACTGCAGCTACGCGTTGGAAACAGACTAATGGGAAGCGATTTGGGGTTGGCCCAAGATATAATTACCGTCCCCACTTCTCCTGTTCAATGAGGCCTGAGGCCTCCGGGGAGAGGCCTATTTTAGTCAGGTAATGGAGAGCTCATGCCCAGGAGCAGATGATCAACTTGTCTGCAGCAATCTGCTTTTTGGTCTCCTGATTGTCCCCAAAGACATAAAGAGCTGACCCAAGGATTTTCTCCCTGCTCTATTAGAGCAAAGCCAGCTTTAGAGGCAAAGCTGTCCCCCAACATCACAGTTGTTGCAGGGTGGAGGTGGTGTGTGCCTGTGTTTCTGCGCATGGGTGTTTCTATTGGGGATGATGAGTCGAACGTCACTGTGATTTATGTGTTGTCACGCCAAGGGGAGCATTGCGATGTTGTTCTTGCAAACACCTTAGGACTCTGAGGGGCCAAATGATGCTGGGAGACAGGGGGACTCATTTAACCATGGAGACCAGAAGAGAGAGACAGAGAGAGAGAGAGAGCGAGAGTGAGAGAGAGAGCACAAATCCATATGACAATCGTCAAATGAACGTTGTCGATGCATGGAGGACATCTGCTCAAGGGTTGAACTCAGTGATAGGAATTGCTGAAAAAACTGTAAGCCTTCATCTGTGTCAACATTTCTCAGTATAGACACCACATGAACATTGTAGAGATGGTCCATTCATTATTAAGATAATGAGCATTTTATCAAGGAGATAAGCAGTTACATAGCAACCAACATGCTTACTTAAGAGAAGCATAGAGGTTGGTTTGACATAAAAGATGCATTGGTACTTGCAATTATTACTTACACATATCAATATGTAAAATTGTTTTGAATGATAATAATAACTAGCCGAAATAAAACTCTCCTTATTCTTTCCTTTCAGTGTCTCGGCAGTAACGTGTTAGACTATTAGCTGTTGTGAGGTCTCTCTTGCTCTCTCTCAATTCTCTCTCTTATTCCAGATGTCATAGATCTTGATCTTCATCTTCCAGGAGACTCAGCCTCACCTCATGTCTCTGCTCGCTCTATGTGAATATCTTCCCAGAGTCTTACGTGTGTGTGTGTGTGTGCAGTCTGTCCTCGAGGAGGTTGCAGTCCCACTTTTTGCAATATATCTAACAGGATCCAATTCTCTGCTGAAACCTGAGGTTTCCTTTTTTTTTTTTTTTTTAAGGCTTTTTCTTTATTCATAGGGTCTAAAGGTAAAGGGTGGCACATGCTGCCAGTTGGCTTTATCTTCCAAAAAACTTGGGAATTTCTGATAAAAGGACTTCCAACCAACCCAGAAAAGAAGATATAAGAATACGCGAAAGACATCAGCCATGCAGCCTGTTAATTAAACGGTCTACATACTTAAATAGCCTCTCCAGCAATGAATGTTTGCACTGCCATAATGCTGCTAGTAGCCTCTGTTTAGAAGAGTCTCCATTATGGGAAATACCCATCCTCCCACTCGGAAGGACAGGCTTTCTGTTGTGGTATGTGGTCTCCAAGCTTGAGGCAAGATAAGCCCCTGATGACATCATCAAGGGCTATTTCCTCAGACTTAGGAAGCTCTCTCCAGAGAGACAGATGATATTACACAAGTGTGTTCACAAGCTGAGTAGAGCTTGCTCTGGCTGACCATTATGTGTGAAATTTATGGAGTTTACCTTTAAATCCTGAAGGATTAAAACTCACATCAGACATCGTTCACCAATCTTTATCGATTTACTGTAAATTTGTTTACTTTGAATAATAATTTGTATGTGATATGCAAGTTCAGCTGAAGTCTTTGACCCTCTCCTTCATTAAGAATCCTGAATCTGTAACTATAAGTTGAACTGCTCTACAACAAGTGATTCCACCTTCACTGTGAAGTACTTTCCCAGTGGTTGTGCACAAGAGGCTTTTGTCAGGAGGTTTCCTCATCACACTTTTATAAGTTCAGTATAGGACAAGGATTGACTTCCAAACTATTTGTGATGTCATAAATCAGGAACAAGCATAAAACATCACTCAAAAACATATTTTTGAGTGGAGGGGGGGCTCTAACCCAAATCACTGTGTATAAACTGTAGCACTGAAAGAAAAAAAAAGCAGTTGTCTACATAGTTCTTCATTTAGTTAAACTATTGTGTATATCCAACTGTGAACTGTGCACCAAAAATTAAATCAAAGAGTGAGCTGAATGTATCATTAAACCCCTAATTGTTTTATCTCACTGGGGAGAAACATACAGTGGCCCTGAGGGTCAAAATGCAACATAAGAAAATACAGCAACATTTCCCAAAACACAAGATTTTGGGAACTGTTGCTGCGTTTTCTGAAATGCCATTTTCTGAAATGTTTTCTGTGTTTTGCCCCTCAGGGCAACCGTAAAGACACAACATACAGAAATCAAGGTTTATAGGAAAAGTGATGTTGATTCTATAAACACACATGTCTACTTGTAGTCATTTAATCCCTCAGGATTAACAAAGATCTTATGATGACTTAACAAAGATCAACTGAATATCTATTATATACTACTAAGCCGGAGAGAATGAAAACAAGGATGACTCTCTTGGCCTCCCGCAGTGCTGCATGTTTTAAAGTATTTTACCAGACATAAGGATAGAGCAGTGTAGATAAATCCATGCCACACAACTATCACATTGTTTGCTATAATTAAACGCTGCCATCCCTTGTGGATGGTGAAAGAGACTTCAGTCAGTGAAAACATGTCACTGGCTCCCAGAGGGCTGGTTGTATTGTCAGTGATAGTTTATCAATACCCTGGATCTTAATCTTTCTTTCTCTGGCACTGGGGTCCCCGGGTCTTTCTACATCGACCTTTACCAACTGGCATTACAACAGACTGAATGACTTCTGGTGCGGAGAGAGATTGTCTTGAAAAATCCCCATGGAAATCAACCTCAACATCAATGTTGTGCTTTCTATATCCTCTTTAATAGCTTTTTAATGAAACCGTAAAAAAAAGGAACCCTTTAAATTTAGCAATTACCCATAAAATACTTTAATGTTCAGACAGTGATTCATGCTTGACATTTTTTGGCATTGTGGTCTAGTAAGTGGCCTTTCAGAGACAGGAGGTCACCACTGATTTAAGAGTACACATTGTCATAATACAATGTAAAATGAGGCTGTGGATGTGTCTTTTATTTTGATGGAAAAAGTAAATTAAAGGTTTATCAAATTTGGTAATTCTCAACAACTATGGAACCATTGGCACCCTAAAAACATAATAATGGCAGCCATATTGAAAAAGGTCGACCGTTTGGAGGCATTTTATCAAAATCATAAACTCTTTCCCTTGAGGTGGGGCCCCACTTCTTCATGAGGCCTTGACACCAGAGGTTAGTGAGAGGTGAGTATCTCTCTATCTTCAGTGAATAGAAGAATGGGACTCCCACGTGTCCCTGCTGGCCCTGAAGGCTATCAGGTTCAGGCATCTATACCTTCAAAATGCTCCCCATCCAATGTCCCCTTTCATTCATCATCGCCCTTATAATGCCTGAAAGAAATATGCTGCTGTAAGTATCATATTTCATGGTTGTCACAGGTTGAGTCCCCCATTTGTTCTGGAGCCATATAGTTCCTGTAATTCTTGCAGGTAGCCCCTGCAGGTCTAGGAGTCCGGCATTTATGTCTGTTTAAACAAAAAGACAACGGGGCATTGGCAGTTTGGGACATTGTGGTTCAGCCAGAGGATTATATTGTGCTTTGTCAGGTAGCATGTTCTAATAAATAGGAGATGAAATTGCATTAAAAAGACAAAATGTAACATTTTGAGTTTGTTTTGACATATTATTCTGATGGGATTTTAATAATTTCATCAAAGAGGAACATTTTCTTCAATTATTTAATTTGTTTGGCCCCAGTACATTTTCTGATTACATTTCTGACCAAACACTATCTCTAAGCTTTCATTATGCCTAGAAAAAGTAGGATGCTTTGCTACATTATACTGTATAAAACCATTTGGCCTTGAAAAGACTTGTTAACTGAAAAAAAGGGTAATTTTGTGGTTGAAACGTAATTGGAAATAGCTATGAATAAGAAATAAAAAGATGTGGATTTATTTAGTTGTGAATGAATTACCTACTCCTCTGCCTCTGCTGTTATTACAGCCATTCCAAGAATTCTTATTGCTTTGATTGTCTGAAATGTATGGTCTCGATTTATGTTTCCATCCAAAAATACAGTGGCTCCTTCCTTCTTTCTGTCTTTGACACAGATTTTACCTTTGATTTAAACTTTTAAGGAATCCAAGCTCGACTTCAGAGTGTACATAGGTTAATAATTACAAAAGCCTAGACATATTCTTACAAGCAAGTTCTTAATTCAATCTCTATCTGCCGAACAAACCAACTGAACTCTGGTCTACAGGTGATACAGCACTATTTATTTATGTGCTGATATGGGAAAGTGGCCAGCAAGCGGGCAACCCTGCAAAGACTAGGGTTGTGCTCCCTACTGCTTTCACCCCATGCTACAAACAAACAGCAATGACTCCCAAGGGGGGAACCACTATGCCTACAGGGTAGACTCCTTAACAATTCATTTCCACAAACATGATCGATCCTTAGCTAGCTTGGTCATGCACACTAGCTTTGCAACTGAGGACAAAAACGGCAAAGACACAAAGTGATTTGTGATTCCTCTCTTTACAAAGAGAGCACCAAAAAGGGAATCCACACTGACTGATATCCCCTATGATATCCCCTATGTCATCATCACATTTATCCAAGGCACTAAATCAGAAAAAGTCCTCCACATCCTCCATATCAACATCTTTTTAGCCCCCAAGTTGTTACGGCCAAACAAGAAAAACATGAAAGGGTTAAAAATGAAAGGAATTCTCATTTACAAAGACTAACTTGCTGAAAGTAACAAAATGCCAAATTCAGCAGTTCAAGTTGGAAAGCACGCAGGGCTATGTGAAATAGTGATAAATGAACTGTAGGCTACAGACGGCAAAAATGCCAACACAACACAAGGTAACATTGGAGAGCACAGAGCCTCCAGACTGCACGGATGGGGCAGGTCTTTAATAGCCTGGAAACAGTGGCCAGGTGCCTTCATTTCACTGATGGCACCCCAGCTCCACCCAACCAGAAACCTGCTACAGTCATAGACAGATGACACACAACAACAACAACAGGACAACACACACACATGGATCATGACAGAGACTACAGAGCAGACACAGGTGGATGGACATTATCAGATGCATGACACCATCCAGCTTTAAGATTATTGTGTGATTCTCAGCCTTTCCAAACTAATAACAGTGCAAACCAGGTGTTAAATGTATGGATTCTGCAATATTTTGGTGGTTGTTTCTGAAGAGAAATTTACTCCAGCCAAATCAGCTGCATGAATGAGAATAAAAATTAGATGCTGCTGGTGGATCAACTGCAAGTGGGGGTCTAGGATTTTTTTTCATACATTATTGTTATCATTAGGTCTACAGAAAGATATGTTTGTCCAATTAGGCCAGAGCTGTGATTTAATTGTTCCTGAAATTACATCTTTCTCTCAACAATCTATCCTTGGCCATGTCCCACCACAATGAAAAGTCAATTGAATTGGCAGTTGGTCTGTTGTGCTATAACATGCATGTGATCTTTGAGATCAAGACGTCCATCCCTGTCTGCTCATAAACTCTGCACTGTTCACTGATTCACCTTTTGAGTGTCAGTGGCTCTCTGAGCAGTGATGAATCCTTGAACTGGCTAATCATGTGGAAGACTGAACCTGTGAAGTCTTACGGTGATACATACATCATTTTAAGAAGCTGTGCTGTTAGCTTCATCACCTCCAGATGCTGTGTCTCAAGTAATGAGCGCTGTGTTGGTACATGTTGACTGATGTTATAATTAACTCAGAATCTTCAAACTGCAGCTCCGGTTGATGCATCAAAGTGTCATCCAGTTGACTGACCAAAGGTTTTCCAAGAACAGGACCAAATATCGCCTCAGATGTGTCAGATAATAAATTAGCAACATCTCCCCTCTCGTAAATCTGTTGACATGACAACAGTTTCAGTGAGTTGCTCATCTGCTTAATTTGTCCTTCTCTGTAGCGCATTAGTGTTCACATCTTGATTTTAATCATTTGTCAGACACAGATAAAATGTTAACATTCCCACAGTGGAAATCATTTACAGCTGGTGTCATCAAATGATTTCTACCGGATCTATATATGTCATGAGTGAATGACTCAGCACCCAATTTTAGATTTTATATTTGAGAAAAAAAGCTCCTCTCCATACTGTGTCAGCTTTGTCAACCCTTTCGATACATCAGACATCCTCGGTCCCCTTCGCTTACGTTTTATTTGTTGTTTATAGTCATCTATTCCAGCTCATATCTTCTGCTTTCAATCAGTTTAAAAGACTGTCTAAAGAGTGTCTTCATGGCCAGAATTCATAGAGGGAGAATAGACTAGAGAGTCAGAAGTTTCATACTGCAGCTTTAAACCTGGTTTAGAGACCTGAAGACTGCAGACAAATAAAATAGCTAGACAGTTTGTCCATTCTACAACATTGCGTATTAATTTGGCAAAAGATGAAGAAGCTATTAATTGGATTGTAGGACATGCCTGGGGAAAAAAAAGGTTTAATTGTTCTTAAAAAAACTTAATAAAAATACTCAAGATATTTCCGAGTATAACTGTGATTATGGCATTATAAACAATGTCATTTTTTTTGCCCTCATATGTATGTTTCTAATGCCACTATGCAGCTTTACAGACTCGTTTGTTTTAAAATACATCACATTGTACATTATAAAGAGTCTGTGAAGCTTGGTCTGGGTGGGGAAGCCCATTGAGACACTGTCTGTGATGCTGCCCAATACAAATAAACTTGACGTGACTTAACTTGACTTTTATTTCTCGATATAAAGTCACCCTGATGTTCCTCGTCTATGAAATGTGCCAAACGAATTAAGGTTGACTTGATGTAATTTCAAGACTCTGTTGTAGACTTGCTTTTATGTAATCTTTGAAAATTGCATCAGCAAAGCTGTGGCTGAAGTACTGTTTGTAACTCAATTATACCAAGGAGGCACTGTGGCACTGTCACCTCACAGTGAGGCGGACCTGGATCCTGTTCCCTCTCAGAAGTATTTGCATGCTGTGCCCTCTTCTTCCACAGTATGTTATAAAAAACATGTAAGTGGATTGGAAACTCTAAATCGCCCAGAGGTGTGAACTGAATCGAAATAACCATGTAAAGCCACTGATGGCATGGCAGCCTATACTACAGCATGTTCCCCTGCCATGCCTTCCCCAAAATGTACTCAAGTGGGAGAGGGACATAAGTTAGTGAATTACTGAATACTAACATATGACAAAAGTGACATAATGGCACAATAGGTTTGCCATCAATGATCTTTTCATAGTGATATGCACTTTGACCTCAGGCCTGATTTTCGACAAGGGAGAATGGTCAGCTTCCATGAAGCCGCAGACCACAGGGCTAAAGCCACAGGTTTACTGTTTCTCAGTGGGGTTGAGGTTGTGATCACTTGCAAATTTATTGCAAAGTATCCACTTTATAAGTAAAAGAGGGTCTTATGGTGACACATGAGTTATTACAGTGTTGAGGGCCCCTCTTGTTGAGGGACAATTTATCGGTGCATTTTGCATTGACTTACATGCACCTATTCAAATAATTTTGTGTTAAATCACGACAAAGTAATTTACAAACAGCAAACCTTCAGGCAGTATTAATCCAATATTAGAGTGCTGGTTGGTTTTGGGAGCTGTAGGCAAAATATAATGAAGCTGCCATGTGTAGCCTGCTGTGTCAGTTGTACTTTATGACTACCCGAAGGTGCTCTGGTATACACATACACATAATGCAAAGAAAGTAAAAACAGTGGGGTTCCATAGGGCTCATGTCTAATTTCTATGCTGGACCCTACAAATTTACAAACACACTCATATTCATGCCGCGAGGGCAATATTAGAATATTATTTTTGGAAACTGGAGCACGTAAAGGAAAGGCACAAAAGCATAGTGAAGAATAAACATGGTAGGACCTTCTTGCAATTGGTATTGGTGCTAGCTAAGCTGCTAACTGTGGCTATCACAAAGCTATTATTAAATGAATTGATACAGTCAATAATATTAACTAGTAACCTGCAGTCCAACTTGCAATAACTGATTTTTCTTGGGGCAGGAGGCAAAAGTTCTGAAAACTAATAGCCAAACTGACACATCATCACCTCTTAATTTGACATGGTGAACTTGTTGGCGTATATTTGCTTATTCACACATCCCTAAAAACCAAGTCCTTTTTGTGTTTTTGATTTTTAATTACATTAATAAAAAATAAATGACTTAGAGCAGCATGTTTATACAAGAGAGACGATTAATCCAAATTCAGCTCTAATATCATAAACAGGACATGTATAAAAAGACTGCTTACTGATAGCCGGACAGTCATTTTCAATAACTCATTGATGTATCATCTTAATGTTGACATTGATTTTCACTGATTGAAATTCACTTGACATAGTAGAAGGACTTATGGGTTCACTTATGTTATTTTGAATTAAGGATAGCAATAATAAACAAATGAAACAATGCCAAATGAAAATAAGGGTGGAAATAAGGGTGGAACACAGACTGGAAAAAGATTTCCCTCAGCTAACAGCAGCTGTTGTGGCCAAACACTTCAATCTGTTGCATTCTGTGAAAGAACAAAGAATTCTTTTGGATTCTAATCTCCATTTGCACACCACTGCCCATGTTTGTATGTGTAATTACTGTAGAGGACAAAAGCACTTTGCACTTTCTGGTCAGTACTAATTTAAACAATATTGTACGTATGATAAAAATTAACTGAGATTTGTGCTGCTCATTTGAAGTGTCATTTATTGATGTTTCAAGAGGTGTTATGTCCCTGTTATTGACCATTATGAGCAAATAAAGAAAGTGTTTGTCTGAAAACATTTCTTGTTAAGGTTTGGATGGTGCCCTGCATGCAGCAGTGATGCCCTTTGACAGTCACGTGTCTTTAAGTGATGAACTGCACTACTTGTGGTTATTTTTAGAGATGGTGACAAAGATTTTATACTCGTGCTACTATTTTGTGGGCAGTTCTGAAAAGCCTTCAATCTCTGTAGAGTACAGTTGATGGTGATGGCTAACAAGTCATTGCCATTTTTGCCATCATGGTTAAGTTGTCTGTCTCATTTATTCAGATGATGTCTGAAAGAATTCTTAATTTATTCCATTTTACACATTTCCATTTACTACTCCCTAATACATGATTACTATACATAAATTCCAAGTTGTGTGTTTTATATGTGAAATGGTGCTTTTGGCCTCTGCGTAATGGCATTGTCAAAACTGGTCTAAAGGGGATGCTAAATTACAGGTCAATACAGCAAGACATATTGTCACTAATGGAGTGCATGATTTGCAGGGGACAATGTGTTTACTTCTGCCTTGTTTATATAAACAAAAGAAAAAATAAATTCAGTGTTGACACGATTTGATGAAGAGCCACTTATAGAGTGCCGGTCGCTGGTGAGATATCTTTGGCAAAGAAACCTTGAGCTAACTTTCCATACAAAATTATTAATCACGCTGTCAAGTAAGTACTTTCTGCTGTTGCAAGCATAAATAATTATAAATTCAAGCTTTAGTGATTGCTGAACAGTTTGTCGTATTATTTTGTCCTGTGGATAGATCTACAAGTCTTATTCAGTGGTGATATTATAAATATTTTTTTCTTTAGGTACGGTAAATAATTTTTTTTCATTACCTCTATTGTTGCCATCAATTATGCTCTGGTCTAAAGTACAGCAAGAGCTGATTTGGTGCTCACCTGCATCTGACTTCGTTACACCTGACGTAAGCCCTTTAGAGAGAGACTGGAACAGGTCTAATTATGAGCTGACACAGCTTCACAGCCAGCATAGATATACAGTAGTGATGTTTTGATGTTCAGTGTTCATTCTGGTGAGCTCACTTGCATTTGCCTGAATAAACCTGGATATCAGTTCACTGATGTGAAAATGATGCTAATCTGTTGAGTTTGGCGTCACACAGTCATGGAGCACACACAAAGATAGAATATAGGAATCAATACTCATCATTTTGTAATTTATTTTAGCAAAACTTTGTTTCATTTTATTTTATTTATTTTTTCTTACAAGAGCAAAAAAGTTCAAAAAGCATTAAATGTTCCAAGGAAACTGCACTGTGTGCAATTCATCTGCATCATGTCAATCGTCCAGCCAAGCATCAGCACCTCAGGCAAAAATGACTGATGACTTCCTTCATTATCTTTGCATGTTAGAACTCTGAGGCAACTCAAAAGATCAATGATGACAATAATCTTTAAATGTCAACACATGACGTATTCGAATCAAATAACCGTTTTCATCCATATAAAATGTGTATTGATTAGTTTACGCTGATATTTATACATGTGTACTATCCAATACAATGCAGAGATGCAATAATGGCAGCTTTCAGTAATGTGTACACTGTTATGCAACAAGGATTGATTTAAATGCAGAATATGGGTGACCAATATTGAGAGAAAATAGAGACAATCTTCACACAACCCACTAAATCACTTAATTTCTCTACTACAAACATCCACTTACTCTACACAACATCACACTTCAGACAACCCACATGTCAAAGAATTTGAATTTTACTCATTTTATAGTGGAAATGCAATGTTTTTTTTAAAAGAAACACACGTTCCTTTAAAATGAAATGAAATAACAGGGTGCGACTGTGACCATTTCCTGGTCCAATCTGATGGAGCTCTGACATTTTCCCAGACAACTCAGAAATGGTTGGTAATTACTGTGAGTGAAATGCTGAATGAAATATATGTAATTCCATGATTCTGTTAGGGGCGCCTCATTCTCTGCAGTCTACAATCCATCAAGCTGAGATGGTCTGGCACGTGCTTGTTACATGTTGCTGACACCTCAGTGACCATACATGTAAAAGCAGAGACCCTTTTAACAGCTCTTGAAAAGGTCATGGGCTCAAAAAATCTATTAGATACTGAAAGGTATTCTGAATTCTGATGTTGGGTAATTTGCCTTAGATGAAAACCTTAACTTGAAGTATCTCGACTCCTGATGTTTTTTTACGTCGTCCTAACACAGATTTCCATTACAAGCCATTAATGAACCATGACCTGAGACCTGAACTCAGAAGGCGCTGCGCCCAGGACACACTGCTTGCCTCCACCTGTGCTTGACGTCGACCTTGCTGAACTGCTGCAGCTCCCATGAGTGTGGCCTCCACACCGACATTTGCATTTGATAGTGACCATCAATAACAGAATATTTAATTTTATTGGAAATTTCAGTTGCATAACTGTTATTTTTTTCATGTCTGTGACATATTTTATAGATAAGGACATTGTAGTCAAAGCTATATTAGGTCGTTGGTGTGATGCCAGTATGACTATCAAGATATTTTGTTTTAAATTTGCTGGGAACTGCACACATCAAGTGGAAAAAAACAGGCAGCTAGGCAACATGCTGCTCTAACCTTCTATCACGGGCTCAAGAGGTTCCATGACGCACACACACTACCTGAGTGTAGGTGGTGTGGCTTGGCCGTTAGCTTCTTTGATGCAATCTCTGTTGAATTTTGCAAAGCAAGATCCTTCATGAATAAGTGGTGATCAGCGTTCCCTGTACTCTCCTTTGTTCTCAATTAAAAAAAAAAATACGTTTTTATGTGGCATTGCTTGACCAGTTACAATCAACAGCACTGCTTCGCCTAATGCCGCAATCATGCCATGTTTTCAAGTGTTACTGTAATTATCAGCCTCCTTCTTGTGCGCAGCATTTATATCAACAGCTGGCACAATTATGGATTTAAGAAAAATCTGACTTTTCTGAAAGCTTGAATGCACCTGACAACCAAACCAAATACTGTCACTCACAGTCGTTAAACCCAAATGGAACCCAATGGACATAGTGCTTTATTGTTAATCAACATATTCTTAACCCTCACCTGACCTAACCTGCAATCAGCTGTTTTGAGATATCTGATGACCAGTGGGGGACAGTTTTACTTGAGTTAAGGTACTAGATACTTGTTTTTAAAAATAGCTGAGTATTCAAAAGAACATTTTCTTTGGAACATCAACACATTGTTGTGTTGTTGCCACCAAGCCATTACAAAACCTAATGACTCCAACAACCTGCTGAATGCACTGACTTGCTCGTGGAACCTGAAGAATGAAAAACTGGTAGAATACACTATTTGTGTGTGTGTGTGTGTGTGTGTGTGTGTGTGTGTGTGTGTGTGTGTGTGTGAGAGAGAGAGAGAGAGAGAGAGAGAGAGAGAGAGAGAGAGAGAGTATGTGGAAGAGCTCAGCCCCCACACAAAGAGCAGGGGGGAAGGCTGCAGCATGATAATAAATTACACTCAAATATTAAAAAGTACAAATGAAGAAGTCAGACTTATCAATAGTATGGTCTTTAATAATTTAGCCTTGGGGCCTGTTTTGCTGATGGTACTGTGTTCATTTAACAAGGTTAAAACACCCATTTCTGAAAGGACTGCAGTCAGTAACGCTAACACAGCATTTTCACTTGCTAGCTAGTAGTTATTGCATCAGCAGCAGATTCAGACAGTACCCGATTATAATACAACAACTTTGTGGGCAAATCCATAAAAAGAATTAATTCAATTTGACCAACCACAGCATAATCACTGCAATTACTACAAGCACAGACAAATTAAAATCTGGAATTGAACAAATGTTCACGTGCCTCGACATGATTTCTCAGGTGGGGCGGCACATTTTTGTTGGCGGTGATGAAGTCTGTGTGCGGGAACAAAGCAAACATTAAAGAAAAATAGGAATCTTCATTTCAATCGCCGTAGCCATCATTACCACCACCAAGTTCAAACTGAACTGTTCAAAAAATACAGCAAGCATTTTGAATTTGACTGACAGGCGTAGGAGGAGTGGTGTATTGACTGTGATTAGTTTTTCATAGCATATGGCCTATCGCAATTCAGAAAAAAAAGCTAATTCATCTGCTGACTTTAAAGCTTTGCATCAAAGTAATGAGTAATGGGAAACTTCATAGAAATTTTGTCAAAAGTACAATATATGTATCCCTCAAATGTAGTGGAGTCAAAGTCATACATTTCGCAGCAGAGACACTCAAAAAAATACACTGAAGTACAGCACATGGATATCTACCATATGACATGAATGGAGTAAAAGTACAGGTGCAACTGATAAAGTGAATGATGGCTCCATTCCATTTAGGTGTCCCAGTAATCCATGACACTGAGCGAGCATTCATTAGCCTCAAAGTGAACTGTGATCAGTTACACTTGTGCTGTTCTTGCCATTAAATGTCAGAAAGTCTGGCAAAAGGTTTGTAACACAGAGTCAATAAAATGCTCTTTAAATAAGCCATATTATTGATAATCAGCTCTCAACTTACGCATTAAAAAGGTGGCAATTAGTAAATTCAAGGATCCACTCTTAGTTCCACGTTTATTTCAAATACTCGTGAGTGATATTTTAGAAAAACACTCAACCCTGGTAATGGTCTTGAGAAAGCCCACTGTGTATCATTAGTACTGATTTGCATCAAGAGTGCTTGAACACAAGAGGAAACATACTGCACATTATTTTCATGCATCAGTTTTCATCATGAATACATCCAGCCGGCTCAGAGATGAGGCCACTCAGACACTCGAGTGGAGAAAAGAACACGGAATGGATGTCTGCACTCACTCATAAATTTCCATGCTTTTTAATACACAGCACAAGACAGGAGCAAACACATGTCAGCACTCACCTTCGTCAGCATTTTCTTTTGTTCTTAATGCGTTCAGCCTTTTTCTTAAAAAAAAAGTTTAAGAGTAAGGTTGGCTTTGCTTTCTTCTTGCTCACATGCTGACAGGGTTTTTGCATGTGTATCCTCTGGAGACAGACCTCTCTAGCTGGGAGGTGTTTTACAGGCTTTACAAGAGAACAGCTCTACTCTCCAGGGACACTCAAACAGACACAAATCACTTTGACATGTCTTTCTTCTTTATTTTCATACAGGATATAGACATTTGGAGAAATGGCCAATTGTGCACATACTAACACCCTGGATTCCTATAACAAGTAATGACTTTGAGAATAAATTGTCACACGTAAACATTATGCTGTCAGTCAAAACAGTATTAAATGTACAGATTTCACTGTGACATTTGCGTTTCAGTTAGACAAATTAGATTTTGCCTGAACATGAAATGCTGCATTTGTACAGTTTTCCTTTCCCTTGGGTCCGCATTAGTTCAGTACTTGTGTCACGCAGAGACTTTCGATTCCAACACAGCAAATCCAGTGCAAAATATTTCTTGATCACATCAGTGCAGGCAGAGCTGTCATATGGAAATCCTTTTCATGGTTTGAGTCAACAAGAGAGAGATTAATGGAGAGAAACCAAGCCGTGAGCAGGGCCGAGCACAGCTGAGTGCTCTTTATGTGCTAAAGGGTTGCTTAGTCCTGTGGTGTTTTTGTGTTACTACTCTCTTCCTGGCTGAGCTTTAACTTCAAGGGCTACTGGACTGTTGAACCAACCACTCAGAAAATATTAAATTTACAAGAAGTCAGGCCCACTTGTAAGCAAAGAACCACTCTCTCATGTTTGCCGTCAATCTCTTTATCTCGTTCTGCCTCGCTTTTTGCCCGCTATTTGACTGCCACCATACACACGCAGCCTGTGATCTGCAACACATCTGTGATGTTTCAGAAATCATCTGATATCACGTTATCTCAGAAATCATGTATGACAAAGGCTTGATTCTTAGTGACTGAGTTTGCACTGCACACCATAAATTCTTGAAGGGCATGTGGGAGCATTCTAACACTGAGATCCATCTATACCGCCTATCCCTTTTGGGGTTGCGGGGGGCTGGAGCCTATCCCAGCTACAATGGGCGAGAGGCGGGGTACACCCTGAACCGGTTGCCAGCAGATTGCAGGGCCACATGTAAGGACAAACAACCATTCACACTCACACTCACATCAATTAGTCATCAGTTAACCTAATGAGCATGTTTTTGGTCTGTGGGGGGAAGCTGGAGTACCCGGAGAGAACCCACGCATGCACGGGAAGAACATGCAAACTTCACACAGGAAGGCCCCGTCTGACCCGGGGATCGAACCGGCAACCTTCATGCTGTGAGGCACGCGCACTACCTGCTGCGCCACCGTGCAGCCCTAACACTGAGATATGAGAAGGAAAATTCAGGACAATGTCTATAATTTATCTAGTTTAAAAAACATTCTCAATATTTAAATAAGCAGTAAATGGGAACATTAAATGGTCGTTCCACTTAAATTAAAAAAAACAAACAGACAAGCAAACAAAAAGATATTTCCTCCCACACCTGAGGTACAGGCAGATGGGAGGCATCTCAGAATAAGGCAGCTACAACTTGGTCAAACAGATCCAAAATATGTAAACGTGAATTTTTGAATCCTTGCTGCCAGCCTTTCATAATGATATCAGTAATGCAGGTTAAATAAGTCAGATGAGGGTGCATTCATACCACAGTAAATCAAATGATTAGCAAGAAATCCTGGTTTATTGATGACACAAAGATTTTGACCTCCAAACTGAGCACTGGGCAAAATTTCCATAATAACCTTACAGCATATTGTAATTCAAGTGGTCTGAGAGAAGACTACACTTCTGCACCTCCTCTCAAGCTCTGCTTTCAGGCTTTCAAAAGTCTAGGCTATGACGAGAGACTGGACAATCAGAGGTCATTTCAGAGAGACAGCATTCCTATTGGCTGTTGAGCATATCCCTGCTCCACACAGAGCTTCGGCCTCCGGTGTTTATTGCCGTGGTGCTCGTATTGACGAGTGGCAAAGCGGCATGATGACAAGGAACGGGGAGTAGCTTTTGAAGGGGGGTGGCGGTGGTGCGTATGTGTGGTGTACAAGCCTCTCATCCCAATGTTAGATGCTGTCGTAGCTGCCTCTGAAGGCTGCGGCGGTCTGCCCTGGGGCTGAAGGAGCATCTTTGAAAAAAACTCGCTGCGATAGGGACCGGGGTCTTGGCGAGGCTCACGCTGTGGCAAGGGGGCCCTATGAGGCATGAGGTTTTGCAGGCCAACTGACTCCTTCTGCTGCCATTTGAACTTGTGGGTTTGATGGGATGGGCTCCGTGGACTGATCCAAGGCAACAGAGAGAGAGGTGGAAGGTTTTGTAAAGGCTTGCACAGGTTTTGCCTACTGCAGCTTTCAAGACTAAGTCTGGTGATATACAATATATTTCACACTCAAGGGCGCTGCATTTGTATAAGAAGTGGGAAAGAAGTCAGGCAATAATTGACTTTTTTCCATAATAACCTTGATCTGATTTTATGTGCACGGCGTGAGTCTGCAGACAGCAGGGCACAGTGAAAGGAGTTGGTTAACATTACCACGCTGACAATGAGGTGTGCAGCCTGTCACCTGCTGCTCCTCATCTAACACCACACCGTGGCTGCTCCTGCTTGCTCCGTTACCCCCTGCAATATTTCAGTCTGATCAGTTATCTTGAGGGAGATTTTTGGTGACTGCTAGCATTGCGAGCACGTTGCATTTCCTGTTAGTGCTTCATAATAAACGTCAACTGCAAACGTTCTGTCTGATTAGCTGTAACTTAGTACAGCATTTTCATTTTTGGAATGTCACCACTAACACTCACTCATTGACTGTGATGTTGTGCATGGATTCTGGTTGACTGCTATTCCGTATGTTTTACTTCCAGTCATTGTTCACTTTCCCATTGAGGAGAAACTGGCCAGTTTCTCTTACCGCCTGTTTTCAGTCACCCAGTGGTTTCCTCTGTATATATAGCCCTGGTGATCCAGTTCCTGGTTGCCAGATTGCCTTTATCTCCGTGCAGACCCTTTAGTTCAAGCTTTCTTGCATTCTTGCCGTTTCTTGGTAGCCTTTGTTCTCTGCCAGATGGTTGAGTTTTGTTTTGTGTTCTGTTTCCTTTCAATTACATTTTGATATTATTTGACTTTGGATTTTCGAGTGATCTTGCACCTGAGTGTCGAGTGGTCATCACATTGACTTTGTTGTAATGCACACTATAAGCATTTGATGGGCTTCAATTGTAAATATTCTTCTCTTTTTATGTTAGCCAGCTTTATTTCACCTTGTGACTTAGAGTGAATGGAAATGACTAAAACGTTTGTTTCCCCTAAGTGCTAACTTAGACTTTGGGACTGCAGCACAAAGTGGTGGGGGCAATGGCCTCTTGGGCCTCTTCCCTGGAATGCAGTAGATAAGTGATATGTGAAAGCATGTTGACTAATTTACTGTGAGTGGTGCATGTAGTCAGAGGTGAACAGTACAGACACACGCACCACTGCGCTTTTATTCTGCTTGATCTTTCACACCTTCTATCCTAGTTCCTAATTATGCCTAAGTCGAACCGTTCTATCACGATGTCTGCGTAGCATGGCTAATGTGACTTTAATGGTGTTAAAGGCAGAAATCCAAAATAGCAAACATGCAAAGTAATAACATGTTACTAACTAATATGTTTGAACAATTAAGATATCATTCTCTGCCTCGACATGAATTACCATCCAACTAGTGCCTTCCATTTGCATACTGTATGAGCTTGATTTTGAGTGACTTGTTTCTTGTCAAAAGCTAAAATGTTATTGCCTTCAGATCAGTTTCATCAGCCATGAAATGGATGACCTTGATGAAGTATGATGCCTCATGAACAAGAGAAGCAAAATGAATTACTTTTCTTCAATTTAGGCCCATTCCAGGATTTTTTTCATCATAAGATGCACAACAACACAGCAAATAAGTGCAGACATGCTGTCAGAGCTTTCATTTTCTTGTCATCTCCGATCCCCTGCAGGGAGCTCAGGAGGATCCACAGCAATAAATGACTTTTTTGGTCATTTAGAAGAGGGCGCCGATGAATTTATGTTGCTCAGTGAGTTGATAAATGTGTCTCCACGTGCCTTAGTTGCTTTAGCCTATTAGCTGTGATATGAGAAAATAAAGTGTAATACCACAGTGATGGCAAAGCCCAGCATTATATGTCAGAGTCTGTTTAAATTTGGCTGCAGGGTAGGCAGCTGCTTAAAGAGAGTGCTGTACGGGG
Organism: Chaetodon trifascialis; assembly: GCF_039877785.1. Taxonomy (NCBI): domain Eukaryota; kingdom Metazoa; phylum Chordata; class Actinopteri; order Chaetodontiformes; family Chaetodontidae; genus Chaetodon; species Chaetodon trifascialis. The sequence goes on along the minus strand of NC_092059.1, from coordinate 23,983,649 downwards.
TAGTTACAGTTTCCATGCAGGTGTCGGATGCAATAGTGGAAGGTACACATGCAATTTTGAGATACTTGTTCTTTATTTGAGTATGTACATTTTGTGCCAGCTTAGACATTGCTTAACATAGTATGAGAGGGAAAGACGTTATGCTGTGCAACATTTATTTGGTGGCTTTACCGACTATTTAGTTTACAGATAAAGGAATATCAAAAACTGTTTTCAGTATCAAAACCTCAACCCCCGTAAGCTTAAAATGTGCCTCTGAAAAGGTTACAGCTTTATAGTCAGGATTCACTGCAGTTACAGTAGATTTTGTTGGTGACCCAGTTTCACATTGAAAAGAGTTTTAAAATGGCCATATAAATTCTCCAAAGCTTGTCTGTATGTTCCAAACATTCATGTTCCTGCCAAGACACAACGAAATACACAGCTTCTATTTGTCACAATCTTTGCCTCACACAACTACTTTCAGTACCTAGAGCAGTGTTAATTGATTTGTTTGGTCACTGTGGTGCAATAGAAAAAGCTGCAAGCACAACCTTGACATATTATAAAGTTGATATTGTGAAAGTGTTGGCAAACAGTTGGATATTTGCACCTTCAGCAGACAAAAAGCAGCACGAGCACTGGGCATGAATTGAGTCTCTGTTCCCCTGATAAATATAAGTCCAATATTCACTTTTAGCTCCGGTCTGGTCTCCACCAACTCCTGAGAGAAATGTCTTGCTATTTAGTAGCTAAATGTCCTACTTTGTTCACCAGCTAATAGCTAACTGTTTACCTGCCATTTGAAGCTGGGCAGGCAGGGAACAGTGGGTTTATCAAAGAAAACAGCGGCCTGCTGCAGCTGGAAACAGGTTGATGAGAGTGGTGAGAGTGAATGAGAAACACCCTGTATCTTTAATGCAGGCTGTAAAACCAAAACAATAAGTTGTATGTCACAACAATGCTCCAGAGAACTGAGGGGAACAGAGAATCAGGTGATCATTGGTTTGTCATTAAGCAAGCCCTTTCACATTACATGTAGTCATTTGATCCGTTGCACTTCTAAAAATATTAATTATTAATATTTTTTTTACATTGTGGTATTGCAACTTTTATAAACTGACCAACTGACTAATCTGACCACTTTTTTCACCACTGACTACTGTGTGTGAAAGTCAAGCTAATGTCTTCTAATGTACAGCAGCCTCATTCATTGTAAGCTGCTCCAGATGAACAGCAGGAAGCTCAACAAGTATATCCGGTGATGATAGCCAAAGGGAATTTAGGAGAATGTTTTAGTTTCAAAATTTGGTATCCACGCTTCACTTCACTTATTTTTTTGTAGCTGCCATTCACAAGTGTAATAAGTGTAATAGCTATACAGAGTACTCAGTTTATTCTCTGTCTGAAAAGAGAAATTGACTTACTTTTGGCAAGTACTTTGTAAAAAAAAAAAAAAAAATCTTTAAACTAACCCTCGTATTTCCTACCCAATGTTAAAAACATAAAACATTTGCTTTCAAGCCAAAGATAAAACACATTGGTGTTAGAAGCACTCTCCTTTGCCGCTGTTAAACGTAACAGATCTATTACTGCAGCTTGTAAATAAAATAAGTAATCAGATGGGGATTCATATAGGTTCTGTAAATAATACAAGGACGAGAACTGCAAATTAGGAAATAAAAAGAAATGTTACCCGTCCATTTAACATTCTACAAACAGATGTTCACAAAGGAAATGGCATGTTTCAGAACAGTATGTTCTGTGCAATAATTAGACCCCACAGGACCAATTCTGAGGTTACTGCGAGGGCCTCATAATCTTGTCATGTAAGGTAAATCATAATGAAAATGATAAACAGTGTTCTGAGCCTGTCTGCCTTATGTTTCTTTACATAGACTGCTTTATTATTAGAGGAGAACGGTACGGTTTAAAAGCAATGATGGAAAGTAACAAAGTACAGTTTTTCAAGCGCTAACATTTTGAGCTACTTGTACTGTATTTCACACTAACTAGTTTATTTGTTTGTTCAGTTCATAAAATGTGATAAATTGTTACAGATTAGGCTGCCCAACGATATATTAAAATTAACTCCTGTTAACATGTAATATGTAATAATAACACAGTTCATTTGCAAATGGTTGCATGTGTTTCTTGTCAACATATTCAACCCAATGAAGTACCTTCTGTGAGTGATGTCCAAAAACATCAAGCACCTACTTTGGTGTTTGGCCACCTAGAAAGAAATGTCAAACTGAACTTGAGCAGAAGAAAAGACTTTTCTCTGAAAAGCGGCTCCAAGATGTGTCATGGCTTGACGCTAACAAAGAGCGTACTGAAATGTGGTGCCAGATTTGTCATTCACATCCACATCTAATGGACAAAACAGGTGCTTTTTATACAGGCTGAAAGAATTTTAATCATCCATTATTAAATAAATGAGGAAAAAGGATAAAAGAGGAGCTCTGTGAGTGACACCTTTCACATTAGATGTAGTCATTTAATCCATTGCTAATAGAAGAAAATCAATCAGTGCAGCTTTGAGCAAAATATAAATTTAAACCATAATGATGATTACATTTGGTAAAGCAAGACCAAATGAGAGCGAGAAGAATATCTGTGAAAAACATTTAAGAGAGGAATGCACTCAAACAGTATGTTTATATTCCTGAGGCAGAGGTACCAGAGCACTGTACTAAACTGTGGCTTTGCATGAATGTGTTGGGAAATGGTGAGCATGTTTTATTCATAAACTAAACCACATTTCTTCAATGTGATGCTGGAGAAAAAGTACATACTGGAGACAAAATACGTTCATACCCTCAAAGCCCGATGCTATGCCAGTAATGCTAATTTACTGCCATAAGATATTGACTCAGACAAGATGTTGATTTTTTTAAAAATGATTCGAAATTGATGTTTACCTCGGTGCCTGGCCATCACCCAAAAGCATCACTCTAGAAATGGACACCAAATTACCAGCCAAATTACCAACCCCATTTCCCATATGCCCCTATTTGCAGAATGTTTTACAAGAAATGTAATTGCTGCTTAGATTATATTCACTGGCGATATTTTCTTCCAATCCACAAAGTTCCTATACTGCAGACAAGATATTGGGAGGAGGTCAGGGTGAGTGGTTCAGCATATATTCAGTGGCCTCTGGGATCAAATTCAGATGAAAAATATGACGTAAATTTTACATGTGTGCAGTTGCATACGAAGTCAATGGAAAGTTACCTCAGTTGATGCAAACAAATGCAAATTTGCTTTAGGCGGTGCCAACTGAGGTAAAGACGTGTCTGCCCAGTTTGGAGGTGTTTGAACCTGAGTCAATAAATGTGCACAGAGCTTTATAAATCCACTTAATAATACAAAGGGAAATAATGAGACTGGAGGAAAATAACAAAGAGAACAATAGTTACTTGCATGACAGTATCTTTTAGTTTAATAATGATGAAAGTCAACGTGTCCAGTCTTGTGTCCAGACTTGACCAACTGGATCTTTCCCAAACCTTAATCTTAAAGTGCTTTGTGTTGCTTAAATATAATCAGAAAAACTTTATCCTCATTATGATGACAAAACCTGGGCAGCATTATTTTTCCTGCACAACAAATTTATTTTGCAGATTAGTTGTAAATGAATGTAATTTTGAGTAGACACAGCTGAAATTACTCATTCAGTGCATGATAATTATTCTAAGACAACAGCAATGCCAAGAACCTGTTTTATAAGGACCCTTCTCCCTCTCCCTCTCTATCGGTCTCTTCTTTTATCACAGTCTAGTTTCTCTAAAATGCTACTGGCTGTAATGGAGACTGTCAGTGAAAAATATAAAATTGTTGGACGCCATTACCTGCAAGTCATTAGTTAAAGGTGGCTGGACTATGCAGTCTCATGAAATCGTCCGTGCTGCTCTTCAAGTCATTCTCCTTGTCGGGGAAAGGGTCACTGCAGCACAGTTGTGAGTGATTGCCTCGCAAAACAACTATGCTCTAATATGAACTGGAATGAATAGGCAAAGAGGCAGGACTTGTACTGTAGTAGTGGAAACAAATAGCAAAAAAGCTGTGAAATTGGTCACTTACAGGGAACAGAAATTATACAAATTGTGGAAGGAATAAAAATGCATTGAAGTGCTGAGTACTATTGAGTTTAACGATTGGTGATCTTTATCAGTGTATTCATCTGAATTGAAGGGCTGGTTCATTTTAAAGTGTAGCAATTATTTCAATGTCTCACAATCATATTTCAATATTTAACAAAGCGTCTGTGAACTGATGTAGCATGCCAGGAGTAACTTTGTTGGTCTTCAGTTTTTCTCAAAATGAAAAAAAAGAACACATTTTCCAAATGCAGAGAGTAAGTTTTCAATTTTTTTTTTTCCAATGGACCAGAATGTTTTACAGCCATAGCAGCCTGTTGAGTGTTTCAGTTGTTCCCAGAAGGCAGTCGAACACAGTCGAGTTGCAGCAGAATAGGACGTTTGTTGATGCAAATTTAAAGGGTATGACGTTTAAAGAATCAGATGTACATTACCAGCACGTCTGAAATTAGATTAACACATCTAAATGACTCATAGGTTGACTGCCAATGACTCCCAAAATGACAAACCTGTAAATGACCTTTATGACATATATTAACAACATATGTAAGATTTAGAGAGCACCAGCTCAGGGCGTACAGGACCGATGTACCAGACCTTCGTTGTCACTTAACATTATGACATTATGAAACTGATGCAATTTGCTTATGTTAGTAGACGGAACTACTTGGTTGGGTTTAGTAAAAGATTATGGTTGGGTCTAAATAAGTGCATTACTATTCTATACCATAACTTAGGTATGTTTGGTAATGGTAAAGGGTCAATGCATAAAATGGGTCAACAGTGACTTTCGGTTTGACACAAACAGTGGTTTCCTGGGTGAAGGTCCTGTGGTTGTTTCACCCATCCACCCACCCCACCTCCTCCTTATTCTGACTTTTTTTGCTCTTTATAGTACATCACCTGACTTCCTGCTTTGTTCCTGTTGTAATTACCATGGCCACTAGAGACCACCTAACAATAACCATAAATATGAATCATCATAATCTACTTCACAGAGGACATATACGGATGTCTTTCTGGTGAGGACGGCCTGGCATTAAAGCATGTTAGTGGATTATCCCCCCACTAAATAAACAGATTTAGGGAACATTAACAAATAAAGTAAGCAGCACATAATATTAACCATGAACAGCCTATTATTTGTAAATCCTGTTCTCTTAAAGCCATTTCATCCAACATCGTGGAATTGGAGAAAAAGGCTCCTGAAGATTATCTTTTGTTATATTAACTATGTGGAGTATGAGCAGGTATAATAAAGCTAACATTCCACAATAATAAGGAACAGAGCTGCTTTTGTGATACATCACTATTGATATGAATTTAGAGTGTATATTTGAGGCTTCTAAACAGTAAACACTATGGGTTGAACAATTTTAGGCTTTATGATTGTGTTGAGTATTACCCGACTATATCATGTGCAAAAAGGCCTTTGATAGAGTTAATCATATAAACTTATTTCTGAAACTCTTGTTGTATCTGCCCCTTTTCACATAAAAAATGGTGTTTGCCAAGGTGGAATTTCGTCTAAAAGTAGTGTTAAAAGTATAAAACATAAATACAGGTTCAGATGATTTTGCATTGATGGCAAATGTAGAGGGAAGTTGGAAGACCTATATTTATATACACTACAGGGTGAGGACCAATGATGTTACAGGCGGAGGAGCAGGGATGTTGGCTGGATGGTGGTTGGATGCTGTAGAAATATTGCTAAAATTATTGAGAGGTTAATATATAATAATATATATATTTCCATGGACGGACAACACCTTCTGGAGGACATGAGAGAAACAACAGAACTTTGGATGGCCTACCTACATTACTGTTGCTGGTATCGTCTGCTGGCTTCACCTAAACCTCGTACACCAAAATGATATTCACTTTGCTGCCTGCTGTCTGTGTGAATCCATGTAAATGCATATTACTTATGCCACTTGTCATACTTCATCAAACATCAGAAGCAGAAGCTGTTTATGATCACCATGAATGTAGTTCCATAACTTAAGTTGGGGAACAAAGACCACACTTCATCCCCCAAGGCAATTTCCTGTCCAAGCCTATGTACAGTAGGTGTGTCTAACCCTTCCTTCTCTGTCTTTTTCTCCCTCTCTTGTTCTCTCGTTCAGCACAAAAACCACAGGGGGATTCACTGGAGCCTGAAGACTCTCTGCAATGACAGCACCCGCTCCCTGAGTCTCAGCTCCCAGGGTTTTGCAAGCCTTTCCCTGTTCCTTATTTTTAATAAACCAAACATTAAGTTGCACAATGATGTGATAAAAAGTGCAAATGCAATATTTGAATATGATTACCTGAGATATTTTTTGTTGCTGTAGTCTGTAGTCATAGTAAGATTGCACCTGCAAACTTGGGCCAACCGTACATTCACACTCCTTTCTCTGAGAGATTGGAGCGTCACCATGCAGCACAGCAAACCATGGTGGAGACTATATGCAAGGACAACACCAAGGAAAAGGCACAAAATGCCTGACAGGCTTTTCACGTTTCTGAGTGTAGCAGATACATTAAGTGCAGTCAATAAGTATGTGGGAAAAAGACAAAGGTTACATAAAATATATATGTTTACGTGTGTGTGTGTGTGTGTGTGTGTATTGCAAGCAGAAAGATTAAGTTAATTCCATTTATTTGCAATTGATTTCCTAAGACAACACACTTAACATCATGCTGCTGCTAGTCAATGCTGCTAATGTGCTGTCAGTTTGCAATCATTGATCATCAGTCTCCCTCTGTCCTATCTGACAGTCATAAAGATTATATTTAATTAAGTTTACTTAGGCCCTCAGTTACCACAGGGTTATTGAAAATACTTTGAATTAAAGAACCAGTTGAAAATGAATTCAATTTGATTAAAACTTTGTTTCAGTCTCATATGAGAACCCGGCAGTTCATAATATGTAGGCGATCTCACCAGTTCTCTGAGCCTGCATGAGCAGTGTGAGCAGCTCTTCCTCAGGCTGGTTAAAGCCTCTATGATGCTGTTCTCTGACTCATCCAAGCGACACATAAAATTGTACATCAGATGTCATTGAAGTGGCACTGTGTCATCTGGGGACCTGAAGCGGCATATTCATTGAATCACTGTAAAACACAACACGACTACTTTTCTTGTAGCTACACCAAAGATGAGCTTTAAGCTCTGTATAATGAACATTTTGCATTGACAGAACATATATGAAATATCTCCGTCGTTATTTAAATCATCAGTGAGAAAATGGCCAAGATATTATGTTTTCCTTGGATATCTTTACCTAGCATTACCCTTAGTAATTGCTGCAGCCCAGCACTCTATGGACTATAAATTAGCAGTTTATCAGCATACATAAGTTTCCAACAAGAAAGCCTGTGTTACACACTATCAGTTGTTTTGAGAAGTCATCCATATACACATTGAACAAAAGAGGAGACAAAATTCCACCTTGGCAAACATCATTTTTTATGTGAAAAGGGGCAGATACAACAAAGAATTTGAGAAATAAGTTTACAGTATATGATTAATTCTATCAAAGGCCTTTTTGCACATCAATAAAACATAAATACAGTGAAATTTTGGCTTCCATATTTAGCGACTATTTGCTCAAGAGCATTAATACACAATCAATGACATATTTTCTTTTAAAGCCAAACAATTTTAATCTTTTTATTCTTTCTAGAATACTGACAAGGGCAATAGGTCGAAATTATCCATGCTATTTAGTTTACCTGCCATGTCTTTAATGGCAGCCACTAAAAATAGAGAGGTGATTGAATCTGGAAGGACACCTTGAACTGTGAAACCAGAATGGCAAGCAGAGGACAATTCTGCAGCAATACGATCCAAACCACAAGCCCTGTTTTCATCGAGCATCATAAACATCATCTGACCTGACAACGTTTTCAGAAAGATCAGCTTTTCAGCTACAGCTACATAGTACACAGTTGAATAAATTACAAATGCTCATGCTACACCTCAGCTATTCTGTGTGTGGGCCACATACACCTTGGAAGTTGGATGGCAAATACAGTTATTCATTTCGACGTCTTTCTAGAAGTCATAATGGTTATTGCAGCTTCCCAGCAAGTGAATCAGCTCATTGTGTTCTTGTATCTTCTTAATAACACGAAGAAAATATGTATTCTCGTGTTGGAGTTTTTTATGTTCAAGTAATGACCTCTGTCTCTGCCTTCCTGATTCTGAGCAGTCTAAAGGCTTCTGTAGCTGCATCATGTTGCTCAGCCAAAAAATAAAAAATAAAAAAATCATTCCACGTAAGTTTATGGTTACGAAACCTTCCTGCTTACAAAAGGGCTTATTAGAGGCATTAACAGCTGTCATAATATTGTCCCACTTGTCCCATACTGTGGGTTTTTACATTTCATATTACAAGACATCAGAGCATCCCTAGTCAGTTCAATATTATTTAACAAGTTGTCAGTTATGGTGGGATATCTGCTAATCTCCTTCATTTGTCCAGTCCAGCTTTCCTGTATTAGCACTGCTACCAATAATAGCCAGCACAAGAAAACAATTGGTATGTGACCAGAGGTGGCCATCCTGTAGTATATCTGTATATTACCCAGACAGGCCTGAGCATCCGATGAACATATGCAGTGTTGAAGCCAAGAGGTTGTGTGCCAAGCTTCATTAATATAAGTAAAGTAAATATTTATATTTTTATCTTAACTTTGTCTTACCACTGTCACCAGTGGGTCATATTTATCATTCCAAAGTATTGCCACTCCACCAGCTTTCCTACTTTGGACTATTTTTGTGCTGAGGTCAGTGGTTGTCTCCCCAGCACCATGAAGATTCTAATGTAGTGTGTTCAGTTCATCAGGTCTTGTTTTGCAAGATAATTCTCTTACAGGCACAAGATTTCACACTAACTCCAAATGCGTGCCAACCACCAAATGTCTTGTTTTATAGACAGCACGGTGCCAGTGTGTGATGCAACGTGGATCTTACTTTACTAGAGAGGATCCACAGCACACTGATCCGTCACGTCATTACCAGGTGCAGGATTCTTCTGAGAGCTTGGGTTTTCCTCTGGACAAAGCAAGACACCTCAAGGCTGGTGTATCTTGTAGTAGCGTGGGACAAAAGACCCAGTAAGCCAAAGGTGAGGACCATACATTTCTGCGACTTCATAATAAATTACCTGAATCTGCTACGTGCTGACACAGTCATTCGACACATAATCTCCCAACCCAGTTGCTCTTTCAAATACTCACTGAGGGTATTGGTATCAATACTCGGATGAAAGCTAGTTGCAAATACACTCATCGTCTTTGTTTTGACAGCTTGTATGTTACTACCCATTCCAGTTCCACGTTCCTCTGTAAAGCCAGGTTCATAAGTGGAGTGGAGTTATCAGGCACTGTCTTCAGGTGATGTCCTTCCCTCGCCACAATGCTCCATGTGGGATACTGTGTTTGTCCTGAGGTCCAAAACAATGGAGCAATAACTGTAGCTTTAGGCTACCCTTGATTATTGTTCATAGTTTCACTGGTTACTTTTGACATCTGACCTTCTGTGACGTGTGTGCACGAAACTGAACCCAGGAGCGGAAACGGAAAAGGTTGAACAAAGATTTATTTTCAACAGGGGCAGGGAGTGCACAAATAACAACAAAAAATCCAAAAGGGCTGGAGAGTGCTGGGCTGTGTGGGAGACGGGAGGCACTGGAAAAGAAGAGGAGAGACACGAGTTAGACACAAATTAAGCAGTTGTCACAAGAGAGGGAATATCAACTTTTCACAAGAAAAAACCAAGCCAGCAGATACCACGCAAGCTATCAGGATACTCTGGCGCCGAGGAGTGTCTCTGCAGGCCTTAAGAAGGGACACTGATGGTAAAGCAGGAACAGGTGTGTTCAATCACTCCTCAGCGCAGCAGGGGGGAAGAGTGCCTCAGGAAGAGCAGGTGACAAGTTAGCCCACAACAACCCAGCCAGGAACCAGTGTCACCAAAATAAAAGTCCATGAACCTACCAAAATAACAGCCCAAAGCATACAAACCACAACAGTACCCCCCCTCAACGAACGCCTCCAGGCGTTCTACCAGGCTTGTCAGGATGAGCAGCATAGAAGTCCCGGAGAAGAGAGTCGTCCAAGATCAGACCCCTGGAAATCCACGACCTTTCCTCGGGACCATACCCCTCCCAGTCCACGAGGTACTGGAACCCCCGACCCCGGGGGCGGACGTCCAGAATCCGAGACACCGTGAAAGCAGGGTGACCGTCGACCAACCGGGGGGGTGGCGGGGCGACGGCTGGAGGGGAGAGCTCACTGGTGTGGACAGGCTTCAGCAGCGACACGTGAAACGAAGGGTGAATCTTCATAGACTCAGGCAACTTGAGTCTCACAACAGAAGGATTAATGACTCTCAGGATCTCAAATGGGCCCACAAAGCGCGGAGAGAGCTTACGTGACTCGACGTCCAGGGGAAGGTCACGTGACGACAACCACACCTTCTGGCCCGGACGATACTCAGGGGCAGTAGAACGGTGAGTGTCGGCAAGCCGCTTGTTCCTCTCTGCAGTACGCAGGAGCGCCGCCCTGGCGGATTTCCACACCTCTCGCAACCTCCTCAAATGCTCACTGACCGAAGGGACGGCTACTGTCGACTCCTGCTCGGGGAAAAGGGGTGGTTGGTAGCCCAAGCAGCACATGAATGGAGACATACCTGTGGCTGAGCACACGAGGGAGTTATGAGCGTACTCAATCCAAGGGAGCTGTGAACTCCAGGAAACCGGATGATGGGCGGCAACGCAACGCAGGGCAGCCTCCAGACTCTGGTTGGCCCGCTCTGTCTGGCCGTTAGTCTGGGGGTGATAACCAGAAGAGAGACTAGCAGTGGCCCCCACAGCCCTGCAGAACTCTCGCCAGACTTGAGAGGCAAACTGGGGACCCCGGTCAGACACCACATCGAGAGGGAGACCATGCAACTTGAATACATGGACAGAGAGGAGGTGAGCAGTCTCTAGGGCAGAAGGTAACTTAGGGAGGGGCACGTAATGAACTGACTTGGAAAAACGATCAATGATTGTGAGAATTACTGTGTTACCTTCAGACGGGGGTAGACCGGTCACGAAATCCAGGGCGATGTGGGACCAGGGACGACTAGGCACGGGTAACGGGCGTAACAGTCCCGCTGGGGGCTGATGAGATGTTTTACCACGGGCACAGACAGAGCAGGCGGCGACGAATTCTCGTGTGTCCTGGTACATCTTGGGCCACCAGAAACTCTGGCGGAGGAATGCAAGGGTCCTGTGGAAGCCGGGATGACAAGTGAGTTTGGACGAGTGAGCCCACTGGAGGACCTGGGACCGGACAGAATCCGGAACAAACCTCCGGTTGGGGGGACCTGTACCGGGATCTGGCTGCTGTACTTGAGCCTCTTTGACGACGGACTCGATCTCCCAGGATGCCATGCCTACAAAGCAGGAAGGAGGGAGGATGAGGTCAGGACTCTCCGAGTCTAAGGGAGGGGCGTGAAGCCGTGACAAGGCGTCTGGCTTTGTGTTACATGAACCTGGGCGGAAGGACAGGGTAAAATTGAAACGGCTCAGGAACAGCGCCCATCTGGCCTGGCGGGAATTAAGCCTCTTGGCGGAACGAAGATAGGCCAAATTCTTGTGATCTGTCCATATCAGAAAAGGAACAGAAGTGCCCTCCAGCCAGTGCCTCCACTCTTGCAAAGCCCACACCACAGCCAGCAACTCTCTGTTACCCACGTCGTAATTCCTCTCTGCTTGAGACAGACGACGGGAAAAAAAAGCACAGGGGTGAAGTTTGTTAGTTTGAGGATCCCTTTGCGACAACACAGCACCAGCTCCGGTGTCGGAGGAATCCACCTCCACCACAAACTGCAGAGAGGAGTCAGGGTGCTTAAGGACGGGGGCTGAGGTGAATAACTCCTTAAGCCGGGTGAAGGCTTGCTGAGCCTCCAGAGACCACCGGAAGGGGGAGCTAGTGGATGTGAGTTTGGTCAGGGGGGCTGCCACCTTGCTGTAGTCCCCAATGAACCTCCTGTAGAAATTGGCAAAGCCAAGGAATCTCTGGAGCTCCTTGCGGGTGGTAGGGATGGGCCAATCGGTAACTGCTTGAATCTTAGCTGGGTCTGGTTGAAGTTGGCCCCTGGCAATGACATAACCTAGGAAACCCACGGAGGCTGAATGAAACTCACATTTCTCTGGCTTCACATATAACTTGTTCTCAAGAAGCCTCTGGAGAACAAGACGAACATGCTGTCTGTGTTCGTCCAGGGTGCGGGAAAAAATCAAAATGTCATCAAGGTAAACAAACACAAACCTGTTTAGCATGTCACGCAGCACATCATTGATGAGGGCCTGGAAAACCGCGGGGGCATTAGTGAGTCCAAATGGCATTACCAAGTATTCAGAATGGCCCAGGGGGGTGTTGAAAGCTGTTTTCCACTCATCCCCCTCTTTAATCCGGATGAGATGGTAGGCGTTCCTGAGGTCGAGCTTGGTGAAGATGGTAGCGGAACACAGGGGCTCGAAAGAGGGGTCGATGAGGGGGAGAGAGTACTTATCCTTGATGGTGATGTCGTTTAGACCACGAAAGTCAATACAGGGGCGTAGGGAGGAGTCTTTCTTTTTCACAAAAAAGAAGCCTGCCCCCAAGGGCGAGGACGAGGGGCGGATGATACCTGAAGCCAGTGAGTCTTGGATGTAGGACTCCATAGCCTCCTTCTCTGGGCGAGACAGGTTGTACAGACGACTGGAGGGAAGGGGCGCTCCAGGGAGGAGGTCTATGGAGCAATCATAGGGACGATGTGGGGGAAGGGAAAGGGCTAGCTCTTTACTAAACACCGGAGCCAGGTCGTGATACTCGGAAGGAACTGAGGAGAGGTCCGGGGGAGGCGGAGGAACCACAGGAGGGCGTGTGGCGAAGGGGTTGGCTGAACGAAGGCAATGGGAATGGCAATGGGGGCTCCAGTTGGTTATACTGGAGGTCTTCCAGTTAATTTGGGGGTTATGCAGGAGTAACCAGGGGAGCCCGAGAACCAGGGGAACATGAGGGGAAGGAATGACAACCAGTTGCAGGTCTTCCCTGTGGTTACCAGAAACAATGAGGGTGACAGGGGCAGTGTGAAACTTAACTTCAGCTATCAATCTACCATCTAGTGCAGTGACATTCTTGGGAGAATCAAGGGGCTCTAAAGGGAGGTTGAGTTGGGCTGCCAGTTCTTCATGGATGAAGCTCTCATCCGCTCCAGAATCAATTAAAACCTTTAATGGCAGCGACTCCTTACCCCAGAGAAGGCAGGAGGGAACAGTTATGCGTGCAGGAGAGCTTGTGACTGAGGAGGTTTGGCTCACCAGGGCGCTCTCTTCTACTGGTGAGCCCGGTCTTTTTAAGGTCTGGGGGCAGGAGGCAATGAAGTGGCCCGCCTGGCCACAATAGATACAGAGCCGTTGGTTGACTCTCCGCTGACGTTCACTGGGATGCAAGCGAGCCTGGCCCACCTGCATGGGTTCCTCCGAGGATGGACTGGGGAGTGAAGGAGCCGGAGAAGACGGAAGGGGAGTATTGTGGTGAACTGGCGGCCCTGAAAAAGGAGCTGGCCTGTGGCCTCTAGTTGGGCTGGACTGAGCTCTCTCCCTCCGCTTCTCCCTAAGCCTATTATCAATGCGAATAGCCAATGAAATTAAAGCCTCTAGTGAATCGGGCTCATCCCTGGAAGCTAACTGATCCTTTAGCTCACCAGAAAGGTTTCTAAGAAAAATCCCCATTAACTCACGCTCCCCCCACCCGCTCTCTGAGGCTGCAATTCTAAAATCAATGGAAAATTCCGCCACTGATCTAGAACCCTGCACGAGAGAAAATAGGCGTTTAGCAGCTTCCTGTCCCTGCAAAGGGTGATCAAAAATTCTACACAGCTCTTTGGAAAAATTAACAAAAGTGGAGAGAGTGGGAGAACCCTGTTCCCACAGAGCTGTGGCCCATTGAGCAGCTCTACCCCTGAGCAAGTTAATAACATAAGCAATCTTAACTCTGTCAGAAGGATAACTAAGGGGCTGTTGATCAAACACTAAAGAGCAACGTAAAACAAAGCTATTGGCCCCTCCAATCTCACCAGTGTAGGGCTCAGGAGTGGGGACAAAGGGCTCTTGGTGTCTGCCTGAGAGTGGAGAGGATGGAGCAGGAGGGGGAGGGGGTGCAGTACTCACGGTGGCGTGTTCAGTGGAGACGCTGTGATCAGGGGGAATGAGCTGTTCTGAGAGGTTGGAGACCTGGTTGCTGAGGGTCTGGAGTGATTCCATGATACCTTGTAACATATTCTCATGTTGTCCCAGCCGAAGTCCTTGTCTGGCGATTGCAGATCTTACCGAATCCGAATCCGCTGGGTCCATGCTGGCCAGAGTATTCTGTGACGTGTGTGCACAAAACTGAACCCAGGAGCGGAAACGGAAAAGGTTGAACAAAGATTTATTTTCAACAGGGGCAGGGAGTGCACAAATAACAACAAAAAATCCAAAAGGGCTGGAGAGTGCTGGGCTGTGTGGGAGACGGGAGGCACTGGAAAAGAAGAGGAGAGACACGAGTTAGACACAAATTAAGCAGTTGTCACAAGAGAGGGAATATCAACTTTTCACAAGAAAAAACCAAGCCAGCAGATACCACGCAAGCTATCAGGATACTCTGGCGCCGAGGAGTGTCTCTGCAGGCCTTAAGAAGGGACACTGATGGTAAAGCAGGAACAGGTGTGTTCAATCACTCCTCAGCGCAGCAGGGGGGAAGGGTGCCTCAGGAAGAGCAGGTGACAAGTTAGCCCACAACAACCCAGCCAGGAACCAGTGTCACCAAAATAAAAGTCCATGAACCTACCAAAATAACAGCCCAAAGCATACAAACCACAACACCTTCAGCCTTAACACCCCCGAAGTCCATGGTATCAGGGCCCCAGGAATGGGCCCATCCAGGTTTTGCGAGAAAAATCTTGGTATATCCCTGCCACAATAATTTTCACATTAAAATCCTTTTGGGACAGATCTCAAACAGAATCTTCTTTGAAGACTGTGTCTGCTCAGAGTTGAAACTGTATGTTATCACCAAAACAGTTTCATCCTGACTCAGGGCTCTCATCTTGACCACAATACAGTTCAGTGGTTCATTTTATACCCCCCGCGACCCCGAAAGGGATAAGCGACATAGAAAATGGATGGATGGGTGGATGGTTCATTTTATATTTACTTTAGCATTATTAGTCCTGAATATCTCCAGTTTAAGTCAAGAGAACGCACCACCTGCAACGCATCAACACATTGTGTTGCATCAGCCACCATCTAATCTGAATTTTGAGACATTCCTTCCCTCCTCCCCCCTGAACATTAGGATGTTATTGCTCTTGACTCCCATACAAATGTAAGAACATCAACAAGGCAGTGCTACGTTGTGCTAAACATCAATATTAGAAAGTTGTGCTTTTTAAAACTTGGTGTGTTATCTGTCTGTCTTAATTTAAACATTCAAATTGCCAATCAAGAACTTCCTGGAACTATCTGTCTCTGTGAATCATGTGACAATCAGGTATTTTGAACTTTCATTTATGTGACTCTCTCTGCATGTCTGTTACGGCTGCCACCGTTCTCGGGGGCATTTGTGTCTGTTTGTGTGTGTGCTCCTGTGTCTTGCATGTGTCTGAATGGTTGCAGGTGAAGGGGTGTGGGAACCGGACTCCTCCTCCTGGTCAGCTGCTGCCCAATCGCCTGCAAGCTGTCATTTCCTACCAGCTACAAGAGACCTCGCAACCTGGCAGTCTGCAGCTGGCATCTTGGTGACCAGTCCTCGGCACAGGAGAGATCCACTTAGTTGTGTGACAGATTTGTCGAAGTTCTGTTTTTGGTATTGTGTTGGTGACCAGACTTGAATTGAGCTAAGTTCAGACGGGGACTGATTTTTCCATGCACTTAGTTTTTGTTTGTTAGCTTCAACAGGCTTAAGGGTGCTTTTTCCCCTTGTATTTTGGTTCTCATTTTCCATTTGAATAGTAGGCCTCATTTAGCAGGGTTTTATTTCCATTTTGTCTTGAGTGTTGGATTTTGGTAAGCTCTTCCTTTTGAAGAGTTCTCTTTTAGTTATAGTTAGTTAAACTCTCATTTTAGGAGAGTTCTCTTTTGGTTTTGATTATTTCATTTGTTTGAAAAGCAGCTACATGCTCTTTTCGTTGTCTTGGCCTTTTGCCTTTTGTGTATTAAACAATTTAAAGCACTTTGTTTTAATAAATAACTTCTTTTCAACCACTTCCACAGGTTGTTTTTTGTTACTTCCCTACCCCTAGCAAGCTGGGTTGTAACAATGTCTCTGAAAAACAAATAAAATAAATCAAATAAATATACTGTCCAGAAGTTGTTAAACCACTGGTTGAAACACACACACACACACACACACACACACACACACACACACACACACACACACACGTGTGAAATAATGCTTTGTTTTGAGAAAAACTTTATGTCACTGTCCCACATTTCCTGAACATGTTAGCTAATGTGGGACAGCACTGTTCAGGAAAAAGATTTTGTGTTTTATGTATGTTAGAAAACTATAACATAATCAGATGCGTATGAGCTGCACCCCACACCTGATTCCAGCCGAAACTCCCACTACCTTTCCACCCAGCTTTGTCATGGCCCGCGGGATCACAGGTGATCTCTGCCAAAGGCTGTGGCGCACTTATTTTCCAAGCTAGCATGAAGATAGTGATATCATTCAAAACTGCACAACCTCAGGCTTCCACTGATACCAACCATGTCATGCTAGCTTGAAGAAAGGAAGGAGGGAGACAAATTATGTGCCAAAGTCTTTCGTGAAGGAAATTCATTAAAGTTGATGTTATGCAAATATTTCTGTAAAGTGTCAACCTTTGTAAAACTACTTATTACAGATAATGATGGCACAAGGAAAGTCAGGGCAAAGACAGCTGAAGGCAGAGAAAGGAGAAAGAGAGAGAAAAGAGAAAGGAAGGACAATGGACAAAGTCATGGAGGAAGAAAGGGAGAAAGGACCTGATTTGGGGAGTGAGAAAGGAATGAAAGGGACACTTGATGAATGCAGGGGGGCATGGAGTCAGGAAAGGAGCCTGAACTCCATTTTTTAGCTAGAGCTTGGAATGTCCCCAAATCAACTCTGCAGAAATGGGTGAAAGGAATCATCAGTGCATGCTCACATGCCTCTGGCAGAAGCCCTATCTGCCCTCTGAAGCAGACAAAGAGCTTGCCAACATGCTGACCATGTTGTCTCAGTGAGGTTTCCTACACCAAACCGCTGACTTTGAAATGTTTGCCTTTGACAATGCCAAGATGAAATGGCATCCATGGCTTTACAGAGGTAAAAAAGAAGGCTGGCTACTACTGGTTTCAGGTTTCATGAATTGAAACCCACACCTTAGTATTAGTAAGCCTGAGTCTCTCTCCACTGCAAGGGCAGCTAGAATGACCCTAGAAGTTGTAGAAAGTGGTTTAGAGACTACAAGGCACTGCTCACAGAACTGGGCATAAAACATCTTCTCTCTCACCTAGCTGCAATGATACGGATGTTCGGGGCAACTTCTCTTTGAGTCATGCAATAGGCGAAGCTTGGAAAGCCTGCTATCAGATAACAGCAACAGAGAAGGGGGAGGTGGTTACCATCCTGACATCCTTTAATGCTGTTGGAATATTTGCATAATTGATGGTCATTTTCAAATGGAGAGTAAGCAGTGAGCAGCTCTATGGGTCCCCTGACAATGTCCTTGTGAAAATATCCGACAATTGATGGATCAACACAGAGCTGTGACAGGTTGCTTTAGGACCCAATTGCACCACCATTCAACAGAATTCACTTTCACTGATTTTGATCATAGGCTGGGGTGATGGGGATGAATAAGCCGTAGTTCAGATTGATGTTCCGTTTAGACCTATTGTCTCTCAAGGTACAAGGTGCAACAAGATCAATGTTCTGTTTGGAACTACTGAGAGTTTCTTAAAATGTTTGTTGAACTGGAAATTCAACAATCACAGACAGACAGAGATCCAGGAAGTGCAGGGCAAAACACTTGGTCAGAGACTGATGGCTGAGGTATTTATCAGAGAACAGGAGATCAGACGAAATTAAAGGCAGGCAGATCTGGTAACGAGAGATCAATGTGATAATAAACGCTGGAGAGTCTTGCATGACCCGAAGAACAATCTGGCAATGAGTCAGTGAGTGAGAGCAGCTTAAATACTTGGCTGATTGGGGATGAAGATCAGGTGAATAAACCAGTGGGTGTGGCTGGCAAGGGTAATGAGAGCAAAAAAGTACTGGCTGGGCAGGCAAACAGATGAAAAGGAAATGGCAGCAGGTAAGAGACTGAATGCACTGTGAAAAGAGCTCCCCATCGAGGGGGGAAAACCTTTGTGTCACGGCTGCCAAAAGATGACAACACGCTACATCTTCTCCTCCTCGATGGTCACAGCGGGCATGTTTATAACAAAGAGTTTCTCACCTACATAAAGAAAAAAAAAAAAGTTTGCGTGATGAGTTACCCGCCACACACCACTCAAGCTCAGACAGCCTACAGAGCTATTTTAAAGCCTGAAGCACAACTGGTCTGAGGCATGCTTATAAGTCTGCTTTTTAAGCATCTGATGTTCTCGGCTGAAATTTCTTTTTTTAAGAGGCTGTGGTGCACAATTCTTTTAACCTAGCATAGAGATAATGGTATCATGGGAAACTAGACAACCTCAACCTAGGCTAAATTTTGGGAAGGGAAAGTGATGTCAAATACAGATAACGGCATCAGGAAAGTCAGGGCAAAGACCGTGGAAGGCAGAGAAAGGCTAAACTAAAGCTTTAAAAAAAAAAAAACTACCAGTCAAACTACCCAGTCTGGACATAGGGCAACAAGGATGTTTCTGTTCATGTCAACGTCATCACTACTGACTTCTTTGTATCCAGGGCAACAATGGAGAGAGCACTGCAGCCCCTAGTCCCTGTTTACATGCACCAAGGAGAAGTCTATCAGTATGCAGGGTATGGATACCCTGGAGGTGAAAATCACAAGTGGACCACAACCTGCAGAGCTGCAGCATAAAGACATTCCATCTACATCAACTGGAAGAGGCCAGGATGATGATGCTGCTCCATGAACATCAACTGAAAGAGACCAAAAGCTAGTGAGGCCCCCAGTGAGCTTCCACAATCTGCTAATGGCACCAAGACTAGAAAGGACGATGAGGAAGCCCTGTACAAAGCCACTGTTGTATCTCTTGATCACCCAGGAGCAGTTCCTCTTTGTAAAGGCAGCAAAAAATGGCAAAGGAAAAGCACAAGACAATGTTGTCAAACCAAAATGCTCTTGTGCCACAGCATGTTTAAATGCATAGCTTATGTAATAGTTTTCTATATTGAATTCTTAAGTAGAAAAGAGGCCTGTTTCTTTAATGAATCCCAAGTAACCAAACAAGCTGTCCCACAAAACCTGAACATGCTGCCTGAGTGAGAGTGGGTCATTGTGTGTTTGAAGCAGTGTAACTTTTAGAAAATGGTGTATTCCAATTTTTACATAAAATGTTAAGAAGGCCCAAAATAATTTAGAGAAACATCACTGGAGTGAATCAACTTTTATTGTTTTTGTGAGTCTGCTGGAACATCTACCAAAAAGCATCCCACATTACCTGAATTCAACATTTATTTGCCTTTGTGATTGATTGTCTGCAGTTTTAAGGGTTGGATTGTGCTGCAAGTTGTACAAACACTTCTCAGCAGAATTATCAGTAAGTTTTGATTGCTAAGCTAATAAGCAGCTAGTGTTAGCTAGTTATCTTTAGCTTACATGAAATAGCTACGTTGATGGTGGAGTATCAGCTAATGATATCTGTAGGGTAGATAGCTACAATACATAGCTAGTCTGAAGGGACTGAACTGAAACGGAATCAGTTTTGTTTGGGTTTTTGTAAAGTCATTTGGATTCACACTGCGATGCGGTGAGGTAATGGAAATACAGTCCCCAAAACAGGTACTGTATTCATTTGTGTTTGAAGTCACAACTTTATTTTAATAGATATAAAAAGTGACTTATTCAGCAGTTTAGTTTTTCAGTTGTTAACAGAAGAAACTTGTAACCTGGTGATATCACAATAAACAAACAAACAAACAAACAAATATCTGCCTTCATTTACTTTTCCAAGTCAGGTTGACTAATCCACGGTTTTGTTTAAAACTTGTGTGATAATCTTACCACTGGATCTACTTCTGGTAATGTCACAACATGACAGAGAATTCTGATTGGATTATACTTTTCTGTAGTGATACACAGCTACATTTTGAGGTCATTCCATTCAACTGCAGCACTGCTTTTGTCTCCTTTACTGAATGATGGTAAACATTTATTTAATCACACCATACTTCACAGTTGACTATATCTTACCAGAAATCTTTAGGCCAAATGCTTTGCACGCAACTAGGAGCTGGCAGATTGAACACTTGCATGACTTAATATCATTAAAGATCTGTCATCATGTTCTTGAGATGTTTGTTCTCATAGGACCTTGGGAGGTTTGTTATCCACAAGGCAATCAGCTTCACTTTCTGTCCCCTTCCCTTTTAACCCTCTTCTGTACATCATTCTTCATGTGCTTCAGTGAGATGTATGCTGCTGATGAACCACACAAGAACACTTGAAATCTTGAGAGTTTCATGTAAGTAGACTGTGACCCTGAAAGAGTAGATAATTTAAGTGTTTGCTTTGATTGAGTGGTCCTTATCAGTTGCATTCACTCAGGCTGGAGAATCTTTAGGTTACATGGTGGGATTGTATGAAATCATGAGTCAATTGAACTTTGTTGACACAGTCATACTTCAGGGGATGCAAGGCAGCATTAGCACATCAGGCAATAAAAATACAAATGAGTCATTAACACTGGAACAACAGAATAAATGGTTTGAAACAAAGATAAAACAAAGAACAAATCAATAAAATAATATAGTAAAAGAAGTGGCATATCACAACCAGATATGTCTTTACCTTTGACTTGAAGATCATTTCTTGAGACAAGTCCTTGATCTTTTGTCTATTTTAGTACAAATCTGTGTAGCATTGTAGCTAAAAGCAACCTCAACATTTTTGCATTTCATTTTAGGGGCAACCAACAAGCATCGATGGCTGACCCTAACCCTATTTTTCATTCCTTTGCTCCTTTTATGATTAATAATTAAGTAGCTGTTGCTATTTTCCATCAGGCTGGAAGCCACTGCACAGATGTAAGAACTTGTGCGGTGCTCAACCGTCTCAGGGGGAGGTCAGATAACACAGTGTCAGCCAAAAATTGCCTAATAGCTGCCGGATGGTAAGACCCAACAATTTATAGTCTTAGCCCGAGCAGCATGTTGTTTTGAAAGACAACCACTTTGACAACTATGACATGCTCCATGATGCTTTGAATATCATGGTTGTTGATATTCCTAATCCGGGAAGTCTTTCTCTGGCCCTTCTTGCCAGATCTTCTTTGTGTCCTGTCTAAATGAAGAGTTGACAAATTGTCACGTCTCGACATACAGTTCTCTTTATACATGCATGATATGGATATGTTCAGAGCCTCATCAAATTGGTAAACCGTGGTTGTTTTGAGCACAGGTGAACCCAAACAGAACGACAGAGCTTTTTCTTTTTCTCTCATGCTATAACACCCCTAGATGCAATGCTCAGACTGCAGCTCATGCTTGCATTGTTTTAAGACTTTTCAGATTACATGTTCCAGAAAGCAACAACGCGTGAAATCGATTAGCTTGGAGCGTCTGTGTTCTGTATTTGCAAGGACGTATATTCATATATTTGTGCCTTTACATTCTGCGCCAATTAATGTTGATACCGGACATCAGTTGTGACATGCTATATTGCCCAATGTGGATGTAAGTAGCGGGGATTCTAGGCTGTAAAGACCACAAGCTTTTTGGTCAGGGTTCACTGCGTTGTCTGACCTATTCTTGCCAGGCCACAGCAGAGCAATGATCACCTAATCTGACAGAGAAAACATCTGGAAAGACATGTATGTTGTGTAGTCTGATCCTGGCATTAGTTTTTGTTAGGTGATCTGCGGCTGTCCGAAAACATTTAGCAAACATCTGAGAGAGGAAAAAGTAGTCTATGGACAAGTTGGTTCCCATAGCAAGGACAGACAATTTTTGTGACAATCTTACATACTTATGTTGTTGTCATTGGTGAAGTTTGCCTGGTTCTCTGCAAATTAAGACAAATCATAAATATTCAGTGTCATCTTGTCTGAACAAATGCTAAACAAAAACACTTTAAGTCACCACAGCAGGATGTAAATCCTCCCTCCTTAATGTATTCATTTAAAGACTCATAAATTCAGCATTTAGTCAGACGAAAGCAGCCAGCCAGTGGATCATGCTGTGCATTGTGGTAGGGGGGTGAAGGCAGCGCAGCGACAGCTTGTCATTGTTTTTTTTTCCCATCCCTAATTGTGGTTTACTGACATGTAGAATAGGCATCTCTTGTTTGCTCTTGCTTTTGTTTTTCAAGGAGATGCAGCAACGCTGTGGATGTAGCTCTATAAATCAACTGATGTCAGTGAAATGCGGTTCAAAGTCTCTTAATGGGAAAGAGAAAGAAGTCATTTTGAGGTAACCTACTGTTAAAAACCCCGTGGAAAAATGATTTTACTCAAAGCAACCATTCTGTTCACGACTTTGCAATCAAGCATCAAAAGTACTGTATGTACAGTATGATGTGTTTTCTAAAGACATGATGCACATATTCATGTTGTTTACATATGTCAGTGTGGTGATGTGTGCAGGTTTTTTTTATTATTATTAACAAGAACAAAAGGTTTTAAAGGTGGATGGAGGAGGGAAGAATGGAGATAGATCTTTCTAGGTCCCCCTCAGGCAAAACAGAAAGAAAGTCTACACAGGCAAAACCACCATATGATCATCGCTCTTTAAGAAACTGTCATCGTTTTGATGATTAGTCAGGCAGATTTAAAGGATCTTTGAATATGCTTGAGAGAAAGCAAAGCACTGCAGCGACAGATGCCTGCCCGCCTTTTCCCATTAGGCAGTGTTTTAGATTGTTTACAATGAAATGTGCATAAGGTTGATTTGATGCTTCAAATAGGTTTGTACGAACCTTATTTTTGCATGTGATACAGGCACAGAGGAGAAAGCAAGATTTGGCCTTAGGCTCCATTTCCTGTTGTCATCGTCCCTGATGACTGAACTCTGCGTGTATGCAGCCTCCACCTTTTGCTTCTCCTTACAGCCTCAGCAACAACAAAGAAGGCGAAAGGATAAATACAATAATTGCAGGTATTGCAACGTATTTGCAATAAAGCCTGTGGAGAGTTCTATACAAATTTGATAGAAATAAGTTGACTCCAAAGGCACACATTTGAAGTAGCTTTTTTTTCTTAGACAGTATGAAGGTGAAGGAGGAAAATATTCTTCAAACGCTGTTGCTGAATGTGTCAGTATTTGAGAGTCAGCACAGCAGCACTCGCTTCGAGAAGGAAATAATTGGCTGCACAGTGCAAAGGCATGCACGTCAGTCTTCTTCAGTGCAGCCATGGATGATAACGCCTATGAATTGTGCATCTTTAAGCACTGGCTCTGTTCAGATGTTTGTGTGTATGCAATAAATATCCCTTAATGAAAGTCCACAATCAAAGGGCTACTTTTCTACTTTTCCAAGCTGCAACTCAACAACGTTTCCTTATAATTAATGTCTGTCCTTATTTGGATGTGTGGCTACTGATGGTTTCTCAATGTTGTGATTTGCACTCCTGCCATTAACATTTCTATTATAATCAACCATGATTGAATGCCTCTGAGAGGACTTCAAAGGACAATGCCAGAAGAGTCGCTGAGATGGAAAATGACAGGTTGTAGTATTCTGATCCCAGTTGGTGATCACCTTTTACAGAGAACATGCACATTCTGTATAAGTGTCTGGCTCTTGTTTTGCTTTAATAGGGACACAAGACAAATGACAAATGCACTGTAGAGCACACATTAGCTGAAACAATGTAACTTTCTCTTTTCTTATTGCAGCAACATGAAATGTGAATTTAACCAGCCTTCCTGGCAAATTGTCAGTGAATACTGTCTTTAATATCTACCTCCACATGAAGAACAGAAATTACAGTAACCAGGGGTATTGAAGCATAAATGAAGACATCCCACAGGCTTCACTGAGTGCAGAATTTATTATTTTCAGCGTAGTTCCCGTCGCTCCTCAATGACACTCTCACCTAAAAGTGCCCAGTGGCTTTCCACAGCTTGTCAGATTGTCATATATGGAAAGTACCCACAGCAGCGGCAGGACAGGAAGACACTAATAAGGTGACAAAATACAGAGCCAAGCATTTTCTAGGGGGAAAATGCTGCCACCATGATTTCATATAGAAAAGAAAATTAATGTGCTGTGCAGCTCCAATCCTGAATCTTATCTGTCCCCTCAGAATTTTTCAATAGTTATTGCTACCGAAATTATTGGATTTCTCCAGGCTTTTTAGAAGGGAAAAAAAGCTGGTGTGATATACTCTGTATTTGTAGCTAATGCATAATGATTGACAAAAAATGCTGCCGCAGTAACATTCATCTTTTCTTGACCAGTGGCTTTTTGCATGTATTTATTTGGAGAAAATGGTGGAGAATCACGATGCTCAACTATACAGAAAAATAAAGCAATGACTGCTGATGATTAGGAAACAAATATTCTGGACTCAGTGAGTATGAAAATGAAATATGCTTGACTTCAACATGAAAACATATCCCAACAAACATGTAAAAGCAGCTTCAAAGTCTAAATTCTCCCAGCCAATGTTAAAGCTGAAGTTATAAATGGAAATTTTTAATTGCTGCAACTTGATAGCTGATGTCAATTAAGAAGCCCTGAGGGACTCAGTTGTTTTGAAAAGTGTTCATCGGAACAAAACTGATGCATGAGGGCCAATGGATAGAAGTTGCAGATCTTTTCATGAGTCTCTTGTCATGAGCTGCTCCATTGTGCTAATGAACCTCACTCTAAGCTCCGCATCCACTGGAGAATCATTTCTAAAACTGCACCCTCTCATCAGCGCTTCATGGACTTAAACTCACAGCTGTCAGTTTGATTCACAACAGTCACCGGCTTGGCATAGAAAGCAAAAATGCTGCTCATAAATGTATGATTCAGAGGAAGTCCATACTGACAGACGTGCTATACATAGGAAGACTTAAGGGAGAACTTCTCTCAAGGCTATCTGAAACACCTGCACAGCCTACTGCACCATCCATTAGATATAAGCTGGTCTCTGATGGCCTATTCTCAATTGGATGAGATCATTAGTTTTGCTTGAGCCCCTATCACTACATAGCCTTAACTGTTCTCTCACAAGGGACTTCCACCTGCAGTCCTGTGCATTGCTTCCTCCCCTGTGCCTCCTCCGCTTTTCACATTTCTTCCCCCTATGATGCCCCATCATCCTTTACTTCACAGCTGTAGTCTTTCTCTTTGTCTCCACCCTACATCTTGTCTTCTTCTCATGAGCTATTTTCTCTTTTAGTTTCCTCATCCTCAGTTATGTTTTTCCATATTTTCATCCTCAGTTCTCGACCAACTTTCCACTCCTCTACTCACTCCCACATTCACTTTCTACATTTGTTCTTCTCTCTATCATCCCTGCCTCCTGTGCTCCCCCTCCTCCTCTCTGCTCCTTTCCTAACTCATCCACTTTTTTCTCCTGTCCTCCCTGCCTTGCTAAACACAGCCCCACATTATCCCCCTCCTGCTTCTATCAGGGGTAGCTAGCCTGTCAGCCCCAAGCCTTAGTTAATCACTCAGGCAGCCAGGCAGTCGGGCAGCTCGCTGCTAGCTCCCTGGACACTAATAGCAAGACAAGCAGAGAGTGAGAGTGGGGAGGAGGGCGGGGTGGACTCATTAGGAATACAGGTATTTAAGGAAATGGTCCATTTCAAATCAAAAGATCATTTGTCTCCTGCTCAAGTAAAGGCTTTATGTGAGGCAAGCTGGAGTTATATTAGGTCAGCTGCAAATGTGAAGTGATTTGGTTTTGCTGCTGGCTATGCCGAGGCCACTGTTGACATTATCAATTTGAGGCTTGAAAAATACTTCTTGTGTTCAGATGGCATCTTTTATTCCCAAAAGAAAGCTTGGGTTTGCTACCCGAAGGCGTTTTTTATGCTGACTCCATGTTGCTGCCGTGCCGATGGGGCAGGACTCGATAAAGTTGAAATATAACCTCCATTTGCACAACGACATTACTTCAAATAAAAAAAAGGTTGCTGTCAGGCCTCTGAGGTGATCAATGCTTTTCAACAAATTCCTCATTGCCCATTGTGTGTTTGCATGACCAGATCAATACTAGGGTGAGTAAAAAATGCATACCTAACAGGCAAATGCAACTAAGAGGTGAATGACAACACTTTTTATCTGATAAGACGTGATCCACACGACAACTCCTTGTCTTCCTTTTAACTGATCCATTTTTATGTTCAAGGGGTAAAAACAGTCACACTTGAACTGAGTTGTATTACAAGGTGTTAGGTGAGACTGTGTACCTTTTCAAAGATGAAATACACTCAACAGTTTAGCCCTGCATGAAAAAATGCAGTCCCCTCATTTCCAGAATTTGAATGAGGCCAGTTGACCCAGTGGGGCTGCCAATGAGGAGGCCACTAGTACAAAGGTTGATCCTGACCTGGCTATTAGTGTCCAATATGATTTCAGCTGAGCCAAGGGCTGAAATTTGTATACAAAAAAATAAAAAAGATAGAATAATTGCCACATGAACTTAATTGCGTCATGATATAAACCACCCCGTGTCTGATCAGCCTTCAAACTCATGGGTCTGTAACTCAAACTGAACTTCCTGGAATGTATTTCATGATTCAGTGGTAACTGAGGCAAACGCCACCACCACACCTGAGAGTTGTTTTGAAGCAGAGCCATTTCAAAAGCCTCACTTTGTCTGGTATGACCAGAATCTCACATTGGCTAATGTTAGCAAACTTTAGATAATTTGGTGACTTTTTGTCTTATTGAATTCTCCACTTAAGGTACTGTTATGTCAGAGATAAACATTCAAAAGTTTTTGTCACAAATGTACAACAGAAACTCACCAGAACACATGTTCTTCTGATGCAGTAGTGGCCACCACTAGAATACAATTTCCCATTCATAATCACTACAAAAAAGAATCACAAACATGCTGAAATGACTGTATTATCTCAAGTCCAATAAGTAACAAAGTGTTTATATAACACATTCTGTTAGTCTTAAGTCTTAAAAGACATAAAACACAGACACAATACAAGACTCAAATATGCATGAAAAAGTACTCAAAAGCCATATCAGTATATTATTTTTGTGGAGTTCATGGCAGTGAGGAGTCAGCCTGAGAAGGATTCTTATTTGCATGCTCCATGGGCCAGAAGGCATTGATGCCTGAAGAATGTTTTTAGCAACCGGGCCCAGTGAGCAACTGTCATTGGAATGAATGTGGTGTCATCTTGGAACATAATGTCTTTATACATTCATGCTGTGGTCCTCTTCCATGCACTGTCAGTCAGATGACCTAATGCCGAAGTCTTTAAAGCAGCTGACTCTTGGGAGACAAAGAGAACGTCACTGCAGCATTATACTGTCATTGCCACTTGTGGCCATAGTGGGCACTGTTGAGCAAAAGTTGCTTGGTTGAGCTTCAAGGGTATGTAAAGGTATTGATATACTGAATAAAACCACAAAGCATTCACAACAATTACAACAGAGCAGATGCCTTTTTAGAGTTATGTTATGCAACGCAGGTGTTTCTGTTATGGTGTCAATTCCAAGCTGTCTAACAAATTGCCCATTATATCAATTAACAGAACATTCAACACTTGCTGTACAAAAAAAGAAAGCAAAAAAAAAGCAAAAAAAAGAAAACTGAAGCTGCAGCAGTACCGCTGGTGCAGAGGAAGTGGACCTGTCACCGTGTTGACATCCCTACTATTAGAGGAACATTCTCAGGTGCAGTGGCTGGCAGTCTCCAGTGTTTACCGGGGAGCATCATTAGCCTGGCGTCTCACAGCCTTAAAATGTCATATATCCACAGTAATGAACTGAGAGAGCACGCACTATTCCCAAACTTCCCTGCTGCAGCACCCACATTAATCCAAATGCTCAAACTCTGCCACTCGAGTCCCTCCACTCATTAACAGTGGCAGATATCAAGATAGGAATAATGAGGAAGTGCCCGCAAGTCAGGACATATATTAAGGAAATAGAAAGAGCAGGAGGGAGAGAAGAGAGAGGGATGGAGAAGAGAGAGGGAGATAGAGAGAGAGAGAATAAATCCTGTCATAAATGGGAAAATACCCCTGAGAAATGACTTGGATGACAAACAGCATGCATTCATATTGTTTGGAGACAGTGACAGCCTCTTCTTCTAGTGCACGAAACATAATCATAAGAATGTACAACTCCTGTAAAGTCTAACAAAGTGTTTAATAAAGGCTGCTTTCATACAGAGCGTGGGTTTGTAAAGGATGTTCATGACATTCAGCTGAAGACGCTTCAGAGTTTTATGCAGTTGGTTTCAGTGTTGGAAAGCAACAAAATACAATTACTCTGCATGCATTTCATGCTACTTTATACTTCTATTCATGACAGTTCAGGGGCAAATATTGTACTTTGTTATTGGTTAAAATAATATTTTATTGATGCCAAGGGGGAAATGCACTAGATATAAAAATAATTGATTAGGTTCACCTTTATTAGCTGCAACATTTAAGTGATGAACACATCTATAATTATAATCCAATAATATACATTTTTCAAAAATAGGCCATTCTAAAGTCTAAAACAGTATTTTTGAGCATGTCCTGCTGCAATATTAAGAATAGTGCTGTATATCAACATTAAGTATATCTTCATTAAATATATAGTATGTTGGAGAGAGGAATTATTAGCACTACTTCTGGGAGCGAATCCATATTTTTATTTGAGAACATACTGTGCAGAGCTTCTGACTACATTCCAGCCACAGCCCAGGATGCAAATACACTGTAGCAGGGTGTATTCAGTATGGCCCAAAGGACCAAGATAAAAGCAGTGCAATATTGTTGTTAATGCAGTACAACAAATGATTCATTTGGCTTATTCCAAATTACAAATTATTAGGAAAACCTGTTGAATATAGAATATTTCTTCAAGCAAAATGACATTAATACCTGTTCATGTTCAAATATGAACTATTGTTTCTAAGTTACTATTGTACGGGTATTATTTTTTTAAGGTGTATCCCTGCTTACGTGGTGGCATCATATGGTAATATCATATGCGTGTATTGGTTTTAGGTGACTTAAAACCATCAGACAGTTACAGTCACCCTTCGCCTGGAAGATGCCTTGGCTGCTAAGATGATTTACTGAAGATTTACATATGAGAGTCCCTGATTAGGTATTCCTTTTCACTCAGACACTGCATGCATCTTCATGAGCATTTGCATTTATAACAGATCCACTTGCTGTACCTTGATAATACTTTGAATGCACAGTGCATTGTGGGAAAAGGAATCATACACATAAGTCAAAAAGGCATAGCTTTTTTTTTTTTTTCTTTTGGCACTTTTTTCCTTCCAAAGGTGTAAATCTAATTTATTAATGAGAATCACAGGCCAGCTGCTTCATCTGCAAATCTATGTGAAGGCATTTAACAACTTCACATCATGAATAATTATCTCAGAATTTCTAAGTGTCATCAGCTGCACAGACCAATTCCTATTACAAACCCATACATCAACGGAGGAAATTATATCAATATGAAATTTTGCCAAAGCATTACTGTGAGGGTATTGACTGAATATTGTTTTTCATTTCAGAGCGTCACAATATATTGCAACTCATTACACTTCTCCGCTGTCAGGATAATATGTCATTCTACTCATCTTTTGATAAATATGGAGGCCAAACGACCAGCGTCTATCTGTGACTCGAAGATTTATCACGAGTCCGCCTTGTGCAACAAATCTAAATAGACTATGTCACATTTTAGAGGACTTTCAAATCCTAGTTTGACGAAGCAGAACTGTGTATGAATTAAAGGTTACCCCACATCAATATAGAACAGTTTGATATTCTTTCTCCTTCTGGCTAAGGAGTGAAACTCAGCTGTACTATAGACTTACTTTTTGAACTTTTAAAGGTATACTATGCAGGATAATCCCTCTCAACCATTACTTATGACCCACAGGTAGTGTGTGGCTGTCTATCTATCTGCAGAGACCTATCCATTGCATGTATTTTCTTATTTTTTTTTAAGTTTGCTGTATTCGGGATATCTCTGTGCTCAAACCTTTGTGTGTATGCCCTTATCTTATGGTGACGACCAGATGCCAGACCTTAAACAGCACACATCCATGAGGAAGCTACGAAATCCCATACACAGGGCCAGAAAAATACAAATATAGCGAGGTTCACCTTGCAGTGAATCTGGAGTTGGCTGACAAGCACTGATAGAGAGGAAGGGGATGAAAAGTGATGCAGAGTTGGCCTGTTTTCTTTTGGATAGGTAAGTGCCAGCAGGTACAGTAACCTATTATGATGCACTTTCATATCAGCAAATGTAACAATCCAACAATTAAAGCCTGCTGTGTACATACAAGCAGCGCTTTTGGTGGCATTGAGCCCCGGAGGAGACGAAGTTGTGGTTACAAACAGTAACCAACAATTGCTGCATAGTGCACCTATAAGTGCAGAAAATCTAATAAATACAAACAATGCCAGTGTGGCATCGGAGGTTAATACTTACATGGCTGTAAACTGTGAACTGTGATTATAGCATTGCTCCAACCTTTCTAAAACTCTTAACATGGGTGGGAAGCTTGTGTCAAACTTTCATATCAATGCCGTGCTGCACTATATTGTTTACAGGAAGTGTCAGTTAGCTATGACTCAGCAGGACTTCTGACAAGTGAATGAGTCACCGTCAGACCATTAATTCAGGCTGTGAGCTGGCTCGGATGTGCCACCTAGTTGTGATTTATTCACCAGTAGTTTGGTGATCATGAACATGACTATGGTATGACTAGATCCCTGAACCCTAGATCACGCTCCCTTAGGACTTTGGGAATCGTTTTTCAACATTTTGAGATCTTTTTTCAATTGCTGAAATCATGCAAAAAAATATCAACTTTATTGTATCAGGAATAGCAGTCAGTCTCAAAATCATCAAGACATCTGACAATTTGACAACTAACTAACAACTACAAGATATTTTAAATACAAAGTCAGAAGGATTCATTGGAGTAAAATCTGAAATGAGAAAAATCTTAATGACAAAATAAACATCCATCCATCCATTTTTTATACTGCCTATCCCTTTCGGGGTTGGGGGGGGGGCTGGAGCCTATCCCAGCTGTCAACGGGTGAGAGGCGGGGTACACCCTGGACCGGTAGGCAGTCGATTGCAGGGCAACACACAAGACAGACAACCATTCACGCTCACACTCACACCTAAGGGCAATTTAGACTCACCAATTAACCCAATGAGCATGCTGTTGGTCTGTGGGAGGAAGCTGGAGTGCCCGGAGAGAACCCACGCATGCACGGGAAGAACATGCAAACTTCACACAGAAAGGCCCCACCCGGGGATCAAACCGGCAACCTTCTTGCTGTGAGGCACGCGCACTACCTGCTGCGCCACCGTGCAGCCCCGACAAAAAAACAAATAAATAATAAATGAATTAGTCTTTTTATAAGCGTGCTATCAAGCAGACTTGCTGAAAAGTGTCACATCACACATGAAGAACATGATAAGCTGATTGGAGTGTCTGCACACAAAGCATGTTTGGGTTTCTGTTCATGTCGAATTGATTGTGAATGACAGAAACTACTTATGCAGGCCATTTTACATCCAATCTAGACTCCAATCAGTTTATCTCCCAGCCGCTCATCACACTGACAACTTGTTCCTCTTATCTTCTCGACACTCAATTCTCGTGTCTCATGTGGCTAGAGCTTCAGGACACTGCTCATCAGTTTTGATCACCGTGCTGGATTATTGTGATTTGCAGAAGAAATGCATCCCCAAAAGTGGCCTCCAGTAAAAGTGAAACACAATGCCGACTTTTTCGGCTTTTCAGAATTGCTGATACACACTAGTGTTCACAGAAGCCCTCATTTGCTGCCCAGCTGACACTGTGAGTCTGTTTACATGAGCAGAGTGGACAGAGTGAGATTTTACCTGGAGCAATGAGCAGCTTTTTGGACAGTCACTGTGTCTGTGCTCTCCTGCTCCAAGATCACTCCATCCCAGGAGCAGATGCCCCATAATGCAATTGCTAGTCAGGCAGCATCCGCCACATTACTCACTCCATTAGCTGCAGTCAGACTGAACGAAATATAGAATTTTCCAAATGCTATGAACAAAAATACAAGTGTTTGGTAACAATAAATGATGGAGATGGTGAAGGACAGTGTGGAGGCGGAGAGAAAGCAGGAAAGAGGAAATAAGGGTTTTGGGAGTGGAGTAATAACTGATTTGTGCTTGCTGGGAGTGGAAATTGCTTCCATTCTATGTTCTGGTTTGTGTAGAGAATAAAATCACAAAATGGTAGTATTTTAGCATTTCCATGTAACTTTTTAAATGCCATGACTATTATATCTAACTTTAATTCCCACAGTGAGAATATATATCTTTTTTTTTTTCAAAGATTTTTCCATGTGTTAACCCAAAATCAGTGTACTTGAGGAAGGTAGCCTGAAACATTCATGTTTCTCAAGTCGACTGCAATTAATAATAAATAATAAAAGAAAATTGTTTAACAAGTAAGGCTTGTTCATTTCTTTCTTCTTTTCTCTTTTTTTTTCTGGGGAAGGGATTCTTTTCTATGCAGGGAATCGTACATAGACCTAATGGTCTTTTTCGTCCTCTAATCTTCCATCCACGACTGGATGAACTGAAATTCTTTACTGATGCTTTGAGCATTTTTTAAACATTACATTCATTTCTCTTGGGCCAGTGAATTGATAAAAACAGACAATTTCTGAAAACCAAAACCCCAGAACACATGCATTCACCACAGCCTAAAACACTTGAACTTTTCTCATTAAATGCCACCATGGCTCTGTTAGCCTCTCAGAGTTGAGCTATAGTGGGGCATCAGCTTTGATTGCTCCCTGGCCTGGAGAGGGGTTGCAGACCTACACGCAGGGCGGCAGTGGGCAGGTGCAGGAAAAGGCCCTGATAATTGGCTGGCTAGTGTGTTCAGGCCTCCAGTGGGGCTGGGCTGTGACTCCTGAGGAAGACACACAAAATGAGCTACTGCATCAAAAATTGAGGTTGGCAACCTCCATGCATGTCTGGGCGATTTTTCAAATGAGCATTTCTCGGCCCCAGAGGAAACCACGGTGCTCCCGCTATCATAAGCAATTGGAATAGAATTGGACACAAAATACTTTTTTGCTGGCATGCATAAGTAGGTTGGGCAAAAGGGCAAGCTGTGATGTTCAAAGAGTGGTGGATAAGACAGCAGGAACAAAAAGAGACACGTGTTTTATTTTCTAAAGAAATGAGGTTAGCATATTTTTGTTACTGTAGTTTTTTCTTGTCACCCTCACATTTCCTTTTCCTGTCTTTAGAGAATGAAAAGAGATCAGAGGAATGGGTTTTGAGTACTACTAAGAAATATAAGGACTGCATGGTGCATCCTGCTGCCACTGACAGAGCTTTGAAAGCCCAGAGCAGAAATAGCTCCATTTTCAATTCAGAGGCTCTAAACCGCTTTTTAAAGTTTGATAAATGTTACTGTAGACAAGTGTGTTACCAGCTTTCTGTAGTCCAAAGCAGCTATAATAATACAATGGCCTGCATTGTTTTTCAGTTGCTTATAGCTTAGTATTCAAAGACACAATGAAATGGCACAGTGACAGTTCATTCTTTAACATGCCTAATGTGACAAATTTTTGAGACAGAAAATGTGAATATAATTTCAGGTGGGATTTGATCAAACTGTTCAGAAATTTGATTCGACTGTTCAAAAGTGGGTGTGATAGCAAGCACAGAGACTCTGCAGAGCAACACTTTCACCCACACCTGACTCACTGGCAGTGGATAAGAGAGAATTTACTGCAAACACTCAGACAGCAACTTGGAAATGAAGAGAAGCTTTTGTAAGAAATTTTTGCCAACTGATATCCAAACACGCAATTCCAACCCTTGCTCATGAAAATTAATGCTTCATGAGCAAGCTACTGCTACTACAGACACTAGAGTTAGCTGGTCGATCCATATCTAATTAAACTGGATTAATTTTAGGTACACGCCGCCATGTATGTTATGAGTTATCAAAAAATAAGACAGGACGGTCTCCAAATGGTGAAATGTTTGCTGTGGGTAAAACTGTCTGACATATTCAAAGAGTTAGCAAAACAGTTTTAGCAAAAAAAAGGGAAGCAGGATAAGAACTTTGGGTATTTGTTTTCACTGTTTTATTCACTGTTTCATTTTGCATTATTCTGTTTAATCTTGGTCACTTAGGGGTCATAGAAGGAGCTGAACACATTATCTGACAGTTATCAACTTAAAGTTGTTATAAGACGTTGTGCAGGATCAGGATCTGGGACCTCTAAGAACTTGACTGTATGTGTTCCAACACCTATTGCATGGATCCACCAAAACCTGCTGTAGCCAGTCAGAACACTGAAGCAATGAGGATGAGAAGTGTGCAACTGCAAAGTAGAAATGTTAAAAATACCGTTATATTTGCTTTTCTTTTTCAACAGAAGAGTAGCATGATGCTTCGAAAGAAGTCAAGATGTTGATGATGACACATGGCTAGTTATGGTGATAATGGTAGCGAGCAGGACCAGTAAAAGGAGGCTCCAGTGGCAGCTTCCAGGTTTGTCTCTGCTTGATCGAGTAGCCACGCGATTGGAGTGGTTTATGCGTGGTTGGGAACTGATTAGGGTTAAGATTACCCATCAATCACTGACAAGGTTCACACAGGAGCAGGAGGCTGCCACAGGAGCAACTAGCTAGGCTAAACAGCAGGAGGAAGTATGAAGCAAGTTGGAGTCATAGGGAGAAGAAAGTACTTTCAACAGAGAAGATTTTAGGTCACAATCAATGGATGGGAATCCAGCAACAAAACACTTAACCAGAGGCCATTAGCTGTAAGAACCTGAGTACCATACATTCTCTCAAGTGGGGCAGTTGCCGGATAAAACTGGATGTAACAAGCTTATTGAGGAGTTGATGGTGCTTTGTACAATGTTGGCCTGAGGATGGAAGTGCAATATATGGAGAGACTAAAGTGTAATTGCTGTGTCAGCACTATGATTTGACAGCCCATGCAGTCATTCAAACTTACAGGGATCACAGAGACTCAGATGGGAAAGGCATCCCTAATTAACGGAAAGATCTATCTGTTGTTGTTAATAGCATTCCGATATCAAGTGTTGAGTGTGAACATGGATTAACTCAATTGAACTTGATATGCACCCCAAACCTGTAGTCTTACTGCATATATCACAGTTAAGAAATTAATTGCACAGTTAAGAAATTAATTGCTGATTGCAAGTGCTGTAAGCCCAATGTGATGATGAGGGCATCTGTTTATACCATGAAAAGAAGGAAAAAATATTCACAAATTATTGCCATAACATTTGTATTATGTAAAATACTTGAAATTGAGGCCCTCACAAGACTTTTTTTCCTTCCACAAAAAGCTCAAGGCGGAATGCAAAAGTGACTACTACTAACGTGACAGCCCTCATCCAAACCACACTGGAGCATGCATGCTCTCTGCAAACCTGAACTAAGTTCAATCATATTCTGTTGACACTCCCAGTCAGGCAGATTGTCCTCTGCCTGGGTTGATCCCAGTCAGGACCAGCAGCAGGCCAACTGTAAAATCTATACAATCTGTGAACCATAATGGCACTCATGTAGAAAGTCTTATTCATATTAAACCTGCTGCATTTGTCACCAATGCCTCTACATGAGCTTTAAAAATGCACTGCTCATTGTGAGACTTTAAGTTAACAAAACTGTCCTTGTTAATGATCAAATGTACCAATAAACTTTACAGTATTCTGCTCACTGAGATCCGGCTTGATAAGACAGGTAACAAAGACCTGATTGAAATAACACCTGCTGATTTTACATTTTGACATTGCACAAGAAGCAATCGAAAGGGTCAGGGGTCACTGTCCTACATGCTGAGTACTGAAACTGTAAAACTGTTTCTCTTGGTGATGGTTAAATGCCTTTTTGGTTGCCTATCAGATAATCTTTTGCATATCATTAATGGATCCCAACAGTCTGGTGTTTTCACTCAAGCATGCTGTTTTTACTTCATAACTGAAAAAGAGCAATTAAGACCTATCCATAAGTAGAAATTATAGACCGATGTCTAAGCTTTCTGTTATTTGTGAAACCCTTGATAACTTGTTTACAAGCAATCATTTAGGTTTATCTCCACGAATATGTGCAGCTGTATAAGTGTGCTTTCCTGCCAGCTGTATATTGTGCAGTTGTCTCTGTGAGGTCCTGATGTACAGTATAAAACACAGTCAAAACCTGAGCTATCTTCCCAAAAGTAGTATATTCTTCTGCTAATGACAGTGGAACAGGGGGGCTAAGTCTTCGAGGGTTACAAAGTACTGTCACTGCAGAAGGATAGGATGTTGATTAATCATTAAACCAAAAGATGGGACTAGTGACGTGCACTTTGGTATGTGTGTGAAAGCGGAAGATCTGACATGGCATCATCTGGCATGTTTCAAATTGAATGCATCATGGAGGACTCAGACACGTGTGGATAAAAATGGATGAAAGTGCATTGAGAAGTCCAAGATGATGCTGCGCAGGCATCTGCTGCTGTCATCCCTCTAAAGAGGGTCATGGATGTGTACAAGGCTCTTGTGGAGTGCGTCTTTTGCACTGTAGGCTTGTGTGATAGCATCACAGAGTCAGTGAGACAGATGCTGCTTTGACAAAGCCATGTCTTGTGTTTGCAATCTGTAATGAATGAACAGTTGCTGTGTCTCCTTGTGTCACCAGGCAGAGCCAGTGAGATGCTTCTTCCACCTTGTTTCTGTGAGGCAGGGGGAAGAGCCCCTTGAATAAAATAACTCTGGACCCAAATGAGCTTGTCAGGACTTTTTGGTGTAAATTAGGGATTTGGCTAAAGTTGCTGCTCCTGTCCTCACTGATAGAGAGACAGAATGATGAGACGGACAGAGCACATAGATCACTCACTCTCTTAGCTGACGTCAGCACTAGGAGGGGCACTGTGAAACGATTGCTTGTTCATTACTGCCATGGGAAGGCTGTCTCAAAAGAGCCGTGATGCTGGAAAGACATAGCAGCATGAGCATTCAGCCCCTTGTGTTTGAACCCTGTTTGTGAAACAGGTCAGAGCAGGAGGACGTGACCGGACTGTGTCTGCCATACTGTGTGTGTATGTGTGCGGTGGCAAGCCTATGTTATGTGTGGAGAGCATATGTCTGTGTGAAAGAAGCTGCAAAGTGCTCAATAGGAGCATAAGCGAACTGGCTGAGAGGAAACTGTTTTTTAAGGAAAAGACGTTGGCCCTCAAAAGGCCTGTTGCTTTCCCTTTGCTCGGCTGGATTGAGACACACATTCCCTGCATCTCATTATAGCCACTGATATTACCGTTATTTTTGAGGTGGCTTGATGGGCAGGTTGGACCAGGTGCACAGTGGCCGCTGGTTGTTGCCAGGGAAGCATGGTGCCTGCTGAGCCACAGCTGGCTGGAACAGCTGGTGCCGCAACAGATGCATGTGGAGGCACATAGGGAAGCACTTAGAATATGTAGTTACCCAAACTGGGCCTTCATCAAGACCACAAAAAGACACAAAACAGAGAGCGGAAAAGGATCATAAATAGAACAATATTGTCATCCCTTACATTATGGGAGTATCTGAAAAACTCAGGAGGCTTTTTCAACAAGTAGATTAAGATTAAGATTTACTTTATTTATCCCAGCACACATGTTACAGGAGGGAGACTGCACACACGCCATGCTTAGTGAAATTATTTCTCCGCATTTGCCCATCCTGGAAAGTCCTTCCTCCACGGCAGACCAGGAGCAGTGGGCTGCCAGCCGACAGTGGCGCCCGGGGACCCAGTTCCTTTCATCACAATTGGTCAGGTGGTGCATGTTTGCATGTTTTTAGTGGGGGTATATTTATGGAGGAAACCCCAGGTGAGCATGGGGAAAACATGCAAACTCCACACAGAAAGGCCCTTTTTTCCTCGCGCAGCAGGCACTGAAGGCATGGTGGAGGACACGCTACCAGCGCCCACAGTGGAATTTCGAAATGGGACCTTCTAGCTGTGAGGTGTTACCACTTGTTCCACCGTGCCACCAAACTAAAATAGCAAATAGCACATCCCTATGCACTTTACGCCTAGTAACACAGGCAGAAGATTGTTCGCCCCAAGAATAAAACACCCTGGCACAAGTAAAGCAATGCAGTGTACGCAGTCCATTGCAGAGAAGAATGCACAGACTTTCACAGTGGGCAAACAAAACAACCACTTCACAAGCACATGGCAGACAACACAGGAGAGCCAACACCAAAAGTCAAGTCTCAGCAGTCCAATGAGAATCATCACAGAGCCACATAGCCTTCCCACCAGTTAGCTGTCAGGTCAGTAGCAAGCAATATGAGTGTCACTGACTCCTGTGGAGTCTGTGGCAAAGGCTTGCACTTCCTGGAAAAGGTTGCCTTGTGAAGAAGTATGGTGACTAGATACTGCTCTAACAGTGGACAGAGGGAAAACATTTTTCTGTGTCTTTGTCAACTCTAGTGAAAGGCTTGTACCTGGAAACTGGTGCTTTCAGTTTTCCAGGTACCTCTCTGAGGGCCAGAGCTCTATGAAGCAAGGCCAGAGTGGGAGACATTTTACAGATGGCTCCTGGTGGTAAACGTCCCCACCTAAAAGGAGGGAAGACTGGATATTTGGAGCCCCATCCTTGTCCCATTGGGGAGATGGGAGATCTGAGAAGACAGATCAAGATGGAGGGAGCTGACTTGTGCTTGTCATCTGGATCGCTTTCCAGGATGTCTGTGAAGTCGTAGTTGAAGATTAGGCAGTGGTGTCCAGAGGGACACCCTCCACCCGGTGTGCCATGATGGCACCCATTCGCTGTTGGAGCTCCTTTGCAGGCAGGTGTGCAGAGTACTGACAGTCAGCCTGCAAAGTTAGTGGTAGCCCAGTGTGCTCAGCACCAAGAATGCCTCACAGCGTGGGTGAAGGTCTGCTGGCAGGATGTAGCTGGTTTGACAGATGAGGCGCAAGCAAACTTCTTTAAAACCTGTTAACTCTCTTACTTTTCATTAGTAGTCCTACCATTGAAATATTGTCATGTAAATTCCCTGTATTTTTAAAAGATTGGCTTTTATGTTGACAGGAGATTTAACTGCCTATTTGGTGTGTTTGTTACATTCCCCTCCAGTAAAGCAGGTGGTAGTATGTAGAACATTAGCTGTTAAATCTAGTAATGAGGAGCCATTCACTCAAACAGCACCCACCATCAAGAGTTATGTGGACAGTGGAAAAGGTGGTAGGCGCCCCAAAAATTCCCTTGTTTTCAAATCCCAGTGCTGACAGGTGTGACTTCATCATTGCGTCTGTTCTTCACTTGTTGCTCGACACTGAAGAAAATGAAGAAGCAGAGCTCAGGTGCTAATGGTGTTATATACTGTACATGATGACCTGAGAGAGGTAAGTGTACAGTGGTATATAGAAAATCAATTTATAGCGACAGCTCTTACAGGGCAAAGCCTACATGAGATAGAACAGAGCTCTTGTGAATGGGAGTGCTGGGAGTGAACCAATAAGTTGTGGGCCATAAAATAGAAAACAATTAGCTCAAAGACATTACAAAGTCATCATGTTTCTGGTGGATTGAAGTACAATATCTTTATGATTGACTCTAAAAACTGATGATGAGGTTGCTGGCTGAAAAAACAATGAGCTAAAAGAGGCTTAACAGCTCTGTGGAGACCCTTTCACCTCAAAGAAGCTTTAAAAGCAACCAACAGGACAGGGTAAACACAGTATACTAGCTGTAACCACAGGGATGTTTGCACTTGGTTTGCACTTCTCTTAGCTGTTTCCTAAGTTCAGAGTAAGATTGAGGGGTTCTAAGATTTCTACTTCATTATCCCAAATATTTTATCCACTTCAGAGCTATCTCGAAATCTAATGATTTGAGGTACAACGCTTGCTTCGGATCCAGTTTGCACATCACGCCTGAACAGAAGCTGATCAAGTGACACATTCGCATTTGGTCAATCACATTACTATTTTTATAGACTGCTGTGTTAATGTTACTTTCAGATGGAATTACTTTATGTGCTCCGATGCTTGTAGTCCATTAATTTAGTTTTATTGCAGCTAAATTGGATTCACTTACCCCCTCTGGCAAGGAAGCACAATGTGCATAAAAATAACTTATACCCCTAAACATTTGTTCTCAAAATATTCAGCTCAAGTACCTTGTAGGTAGGCCACATGAATGTCAACAACCTTCAAAACTCCTTCATGTTTCAGACATTTATTGTGATATGAACTGAATTACTCTCATCTTTTCATTTGAATTCTTCTAAAAGTCACAGGCTGCCTCTGCCAGACTAGGACATGTCTCACCGCCTACTTTAAGTTTCTGAGGGAATGCTTTCTCTGAGGATGTGGCATTGAGATGATGATAATATTGTCACCTTCACCCACCACATTCTGTGCA
Organism: Chaetodon trifascialis; assembly: GCF_039877785.1. Taxonomy (NCBI): domain Eukaryota; kingdom Metazoa; phylum Chordata; class Actinopteri; order Chaetodontiformes; family Chaetodontidae; genus Chaetodon; species Chaetodon trifascialis. The sequence continues at coordinate 23,942,794 of NC_092059.1, read as the reverse complement.
GACAGCGCTCTTTCATTTTCATCCGTTAGCATTATGTTTTAGTGCCACTATTAAGGCCTTATGAGTTTGCATGAGTGTTTTCTTTCCGCTGGAGAAAAGGCTGCGACTCTCTGGGTCACTTTGGGAATTGTGTCTGATTGCAGCTTGTGTGGTGAACTATGAAGTACATTTTCAAAGAGCTGCACAGATTGCTCTGTGGGGAACTGCAGCTAGGACTAAGCTGAGGAGAAACAACACAACGGTGAACAATAAAAGCAAAGCAGCACATGCTGATTGCAGAAATATTTTGACTGTCAAATCACAAACCGTCTGTCTCTTAGGAGGGAAATTCTTCTACTTGAAGAGTTATAAGTCCAGTCTTTTAAAGATCTTTTATTCTGTTATTTGAGATCTACACATATTTGTTACATGGAAAAGTAGCCATAAATTAAACAAAAGATAGTTTAGATTTTCTTAATTTGGTATGTATAATTAAGAATACTATTTATATTCAGAGTGAAGTCTGCTTTGAGGCAAAGACACATTTGTTTGCTTACCTTCCAGCTTTCAAACATGAATTATCACTCTTTGGAATTAAATTAGTTGTTATATTTTCTGAATTTAAAATGATGACGTTTTCTTTGTTTGTTTGTTTTTTTTTGTTTGTTTGTTTTTTTTTGGTTTTATACTATGCCAACCTAGAGTCATGATAAATCGTAAATCTTAGGTTAGCAGGCCCTGCAACCTACAGTGCCTCCCTCTGCGTGTTGCATGAGACCTGAAGATGTGACCTAAACTTTCCGTCAGCGAATGTAACCTTTTCCAATTGAGGTGTGTGTATGTGGTTAACTCTTGCTTCCCATGATGAGCTCACTTGTACCAGGTGTGTTCTGATTTTCATGTTTAAACCCAAAAATGCCACACGCTGACAGAGAGGAGACAGGTAACGGTCAGTAGTTTTAATAAGTATTCAGAGAATGTGCAAAAAGATGAATCCAGATGAATCACAGAGCTTAGATAAGACTGAGGAGGAACAAGCCAGATGAATGTCCAATTCTCTCAGAGGAGGCAGACAGACAGGGCATGGACAAAGACGTGTAAGGGTTAGGCATCTGACCACAGGAAAAAACAGGAATCAAAAAATGCTTAAGGTAATCTTCGCGGTCTCAGTCAGTACCATGCAGGCAGACTGACAATTCATTGTATACCTGGTGGAACACAGGAGCTAATGTGGCAGCAGGTGAGTCTTGATTGTCTGATTGAGAGCAGCTGTGCTCAGGAGAAGAGGATGCTGGACCCAACCTGTCAGCCACGCCCTGCAGAGGTACGCACAAGAGACAAACAGGAGACAAAAGGAAAGGGAAACAAGTGCTGTGCTTTTTTTTTTTTTTTTCATTATTTGCACTGACTGGTGGTAATTGTACTTTTACTCTCCCCTCCACTGCTTACACTACTTATCTGAGAAAGGTGTCGCTCTTAAATCCAAAGAGAACTATCACCAGTGTTGCGATCATTATTTCCATCCATGTTTAGTAGCTTGCAGTCTTCTTCGTCCTTGTCTTTGCTGGCACCTTACTGCATTTCTTGGCACATTACAGCCCCCTGTAGATCAGTGGAATAGAGTCAAATCATTTGCAGGTAGATGTAATAGATCTAAACAGTAACACACAAAAAACAGTTTCATAGAGCTACTAGAGGTCAAAAACTCCGCAGGGAGTTTCTTATTAACATAAACATGAAGAGAACCTTCATGTTAGCAAGACGGGCCTGTTGATTTCTTGATTTTCAATTACATAAACATACATTTAAATAGATCCTAGTGACACGAACATTTAAGCACCTGCAAACAGTGTTTGAATGTCTATTATTCAATTATTTTTGTTTTTAAAAAGTAGCTTTCAGTGCGAGTGTGAGTGGAGTGAAGCCAATGCATTCCTGGAACATAATGCTTGCTTTCACTAAAGCCTAAAACACATTTTGTCATTAAGCGCCACCACAGGTGTGTTAGCCTCTCAATATTGAGGTGTAGTGGGGCATCAGATTTGATTGCTCCTTGGCCTGGAGTGGAGCTGCACATGGGAATTTCAAGTGAATTTTGGATTAGTTTTACTTAAGATTAGATCTGGAACATAGTAAATGATGATACATTCAATAATATTGTCATGTTGCAGTATCGATCTACTGTACGATGTTTTTCAACCTTGTACCCTTGGAAATGAAACCTAGCAGGTTCATTTCATTACAAATCTCACATATTAAAGCTGTCTTCATCAGCGTTTGCTTTGACTGAAAGGTCTTTCATTTGAATTAAAGGGATGAGTGCGTATTGGCTGTAAAGCTGAAGTGTACTGATTTCTCTTCTCATCTCAAGGCCAAGCTCTCACACCCCTCAGCGCTGACAGAAACACCGCATCATTTAGTCATGTCCCAAATATCAGAGAGCTGCCATCAGCGAGCTTCTGTGTGAGTGTCTGATGATCCGTATGAGAGGTTGGAGATGGGCTTTATTGCAAAAGCAGCAAAAAGTCAAAGAAAATCTTATCTTTTTAAATTCTTTGTGGCACAAAACATGGTTGCTTTTAGAATAAATGAGTCTGCAGACACTCTAAATGGAAGTCTTTTGCTGTAGTTACCACCAATGCCGAGTTTAATGCCCCATTAACCACCTATATGTCCCATTTTTAAAATCTGGTCTTGACATTTTTATTTTTCTTCTGTTTGGAAGGATGGATTATGATGGCTGCCAAAGCATGAAGAATTTCAATTCAAGCCAACCTCACTGTTCCCACTTGGACCTGTCATTTAATGAAAACATCACATTTTTGGTGTGAATCCATATAAAAGTGTTGGCTTTCACCGAGTTACATGGAGCCATAGAGCAAAACATTCCACACAGACGCCACTTTTGATTGCGGTACGGCATGGATCATTTCGAACCAAATCACGATGCAGGAAAATAACGACAAAGTAAAACAACAGACACTGTGGTGCATGATGGGGCATATGCTCTGTTACATTAAACGTTGGAAGTAGGAAATTCCCGCTGGCTGAGTGCAATTACAGTATTAGTATGCTACAGCGGCTCAGCTCAGATATGAAAAAAGAATTGACCGCAACACTGGTGCTTATGAGATTTGATTAAACCATTAAAAATATGAGTTTTCCATGCAATAGCTAATTTTATTAGTTGTGGTTAGTTGTTAGTATGACAGTGTTAGCTGAATAGCATAATATTTTTTCCAAAGTGCAGCTTTCATTCAGCCATCCATCAGTCCACTCCATATAGTCTCTTGCTTGGACTGAGGCACATTACAATGTTATTACTAACGTTATATTCCAGATCAGTAATTTATCTCATGTGTTTCACTCTGATTTTACAGGGATTACTAAAACTCAAAGAAAATTTTTAAGAAACATGTTAGAGTTTCTCTTTTTAGCTGCTTTTTATGCTGATTTAATGTCACTTAACGCAATCTTTGAAAACCTGCAGTTGGAAAATCTTTCGAAATCTACCTGTAAGCTGATCTGTCCTTTCATTCCAAATCCTTGACAAGGAGGGAGATTTGCATTTTTCTGACATTTCTGGCAGTCACTGCTGTCTGAGTGTGCGATGGAGAATACTCTGGGCAAGTTGAGTCTCTGAAACTGCATTCCCACATTGACTGCTTTCATCATAACAAATGGTTAAACATCAGGGAGGAGTGACAGAATGGCTGCGTGTGGAGCAGTCAGGGATGCATGCTCCACGCATATAGCACATAGCACTTGAGGGACCAGGAGTGTGATGCTTTTATTTCACGGCTTGGAGTAAGACATAAACCCCCGCAAATTACAACAGACTACAAACCAGTGGGAGAACCACCTGAGATAACGGGCTTTGATATGTTTTGTCTTCCCCACTGCCTCCAGCAGCCATCCATCAGCACACATCCAAAAGAGATCTATCAGGTTCAGAGCCCAGAATTTCCCTTCTGTTTCGACAGAGCATTTCATGCATTGCTACATCTCTTAGAAATAACCAAGGGTGATCAGTTGTAGCTTAAATCAGACACACAAGTTCAGAAATATCAAGACATACAGTAAATGCTCTGTAAACTGCTGTCATATTTTGTCACTTGCAGGTCTCATTGGATTGATGTCCAAAGGAATAAATCAGATTAAATGATTCAGGTATTATATGGGAAACACCAGAGTTTGGTCAGGCTGGCTGACCTCTTACTAAGCTATCCAAGAAAACTACTGCAATGTTTCACTCAAGAAATCTTTTTTGTTCTTTCCTATGGAATATGTTTTTAGAGGAGTATGCTAAAAAGTGTGCAATTCTGTAAATGAGGGGAATAGCTCCTAATAATATTCACCAACACAGAATTTAGCATTTTTTTCCAAGATGAAATGGGTTTAAAAGCAGCTAAATTGTTGCATTTGCTCTTAATGTCTCTGATTTGGCACTTTTCCTTCTGCTTTGAGCAAGTTATTTAGAACTGTTTTCATGACTTGGTTTCTATATTCAAATAACTAAATATATGTTAAATATGTAGCAGCATAAACACTGTTGTGCTGTGTCTTGTCTTCCACAGTCTGTGGCTGAGATGCTCTCCTTTACAACAGCTGGCCTCTACAGTGCATTCCGGTGTGAGTAACAAGGAGAATGTGTGAATGTTAAAAAGTATTACCCAATGAGTTCTGACACAGGCAAAATGCACGATTTACTCTGAAGGTAATTATCAATAGCACAGAATTGTTCATGTACTTGCCAGTTAAAATGACAAATATCATGGGCAGCAGGTCATATCAGGTATTATCTGGTGGTGTTAATTTTGAGACTAACTTGATAACCTGCCCAAATGAAACTGATCCTTTGTTAGCTTGGTGTGGTCTCTGATGCCTTGTCCACACGTACACACATATTTTTCCTACGCATGTATGATTTTTCCATAACAGTCATAGGGAAAGTCTATTTAGTTCTCAAAAAAATATCCACACAACATGTTGCTGGCGGCAGGTTCAGTGTCATGGGATTGTTGGATTATGTAGCAGTGACCTCCGTAGTGCATTCTGACACCGCTGTTAAAAGTGGAAGAGTAAGTGTACATGTATGTGTAAACGTGCAAAAAGTCCTTTTAGCCTTTTTGCATACTTAGCATCAGCACTATTTTGGCCATGTCTGCCATTGCACAAAATCGGCAGACAAAGATCAGGACTTTGAGCCCGGAGAATCTCACTAAATAGCGCTTTGCTATGGGTTTTTCTTTACAGCAGATGTGTTCAGTTTTCATAAAGTCAATAGTCAATGACTGTTACAATGACAGTAATATCAATTTCAAATGAGTTGATTGCATAATTTTTACCACTGTATATATACTTAAATTATATGGCTTCAATGTGCTTCAACATTGTTAATGACAAATAGGCCTTTTCTCTTCACAGCAGACATTATGACACAGATGTTTCTGATAACATTAACAATGTTCCATTCAAGAGTCATGGCAGTGACAGTGAGCCAGAATGTACAATATCAGGACCCTGACAGAGCAGGGAGTTCAGCCATTGTTAATTTATCATTTTCACCTGTGCTTTTCCTACTGTGAAATATCAGTGTCTTCTGTGGAAAAGGTCAATTCCCATCATTGTGTAATACTTGAACAGTTTTCTAGTTCCATGGTTTTAACAGTCAGAAACGCTTTCACATAGTCTTTTGCATGTTTAGCTATGTTCGCTTGTTTTACATTTCATCATATGGATGTATTTAAGTCTTATGATAATTACAACAACATATAATTCTAGTTTCTCAATGTCCTACATGTTCTCACCTAAAATCATTGTTACATTAACAGCGGTTCTTTGTATCTGGAAACATCTTGGTTATGACGCAGCTAACAGTGAATGAGCTGGTGCTCTGACAACAGCTCCAACAACAACATTTGACACATCGAAGCAGAAAAAGCACAGGTGTTAGCAATCAATCAGGTTCCAGGACCTCAGTGTTCTGGATGCTGACTCACTGTGACACCCAGATGTAATGGCCTCTTTATGTTTAAAAGGTCTATTCAGTAATAAACATTCGCAACACCTGAATGAAAAGCACCATATATAGACCACACATAAAAATGTATTTTATTTAGTGTATTAACAAATTGTTTTATACATTTTATAGACAGTGTTTTTGTAACTTTTGTTTCACAAACGACAGCATTATAAAAATAAAAGCACATGTAACATATATTGTGATCGTGGTGTCATTTTTTTCTCGGCAAATATGAAGTAGTACAGCATCTATTTATTCAGTTTGTTTATTTTATTCATTTTTTTTTATCTTTTCTTACAAAAATGTGTAGCAGAGTTTAAAAACAGAGTGAATTTATTGTTGCATGGAGAGCTGAAAACAGTGAGGTTCCCATCATGTATTTCCCAGGTTAAAAGGTGTGTGTGGGGGGGGCATGGTAGTAAAACAAGTATTTATGTTTATTCAGAAAATAAACATGACGAGAAAAGTACCAACAAAAACACATGCTGGTCTTGAAATGCCTATATTTTGTGAGATGATTACATTGCTTGGGTAATATTTCATCAGCAAAAGCTTTTGTTTACGTATGTGTGTGACTCAAATTTGTGCAACCTACAAACGTCAGCACATTGACAACATATCAGTGGTGGTAGAGTTTTAAATGTATCTTATTAACTGACAAAGATATTATTTTCATCAGGAGAGAAAAAACTATGAGGCAAGTATGGTGAAATCCTCCTTGATTCTACAATGTTGTACAAATTTATACGAAAAGCTGACATGAGGATCTCAAATGCACTCTTGAGATCCATGACGACAATGAAAATGTCCCCCAAATGTCCCTTGCACGGCTTCAGAATTGCTCTTAACCATCATCAGGCCTGTGTGATAACTGCTCTGCCATCTGTGCACCTGGCCGCCTGCCCACTTATTAGCTACATAATTTGGTTGTTTCGTATTCCATCGAGTTGGGCTGCTTGGCACTGAAAGTCTGCAGAGCTGTCTGGATCCTGGCAACGTCAGTGGTGGACAGTTTGAGCCGGTGCCGCAGCAGACAGGAGAAGAGGTCCAAAGGCTGCGCTCCGGGCGGGGAAAGCCTGTTGACCCGATCCCGGATCTCCAGCAGCTGCAGAAGGGCTGAGTCCTGCGATCCCTGAGTATATGGGTAGTCCAGCTGTAAAATCAAGTCTTGGATCGCTTCTGGGTCAAAGTGCATACTATAGCCATATACCTGGATGCTGTTGATCTTCATGTAGCCTAGATTCCGTCCCGGTTCCAGGTACTCCAAAGGTTCATAATATACAGTTCCATTCCCGTTACTTGAGGGCCCTCTGATACGGCTCCGTAGGTAAAAGTGGACTGTCTCAAAAAATGTTTTCCACTTATTGCCCAAAGACAAAGTCCAGTTATAACAGTCATAGGGAAGGTCTAATTTAGTCCTCTCCCAGTCTGGGTAGTTATTCTGGTCTATGGGCATGATCCAACTCTCCGAGTGGCTCCCACCAAATGGATTGATATAGACAGACAGCATGGGGTCCAGAGTGCTGTTCTTGGTAAGGCAGATCTGAAGAGACATCCCCAGGAGCATGTGAACATGGTTTGACTTGTATTTATTACTCTTCAGCGTCAGCAGCATCCTCTTCCTCCACGACGGGTCGAACCAGCTATTCAGCCTTACGTCGTTGCTCACAAAGATCCCGTGGATGCTGATGCGGTTGTCACGTTTCTGCAGAAGGTATCGTAGCTCCAGGTCCTGCAGGTCCGTCTCAAAGCCGATGTAGTGGTCAGTGGAGTCTGGCACTTCGTTGCGGCAAGCACCCTGGCTCAGCATGTAACCCTGGTTGCAGGTGGCACAACGGGAGCGGTTCTCGTAGGAGCACGAGGCACAGGAGGTGCCCTCGCCTACCGTGCAAGGGATCACAGCCTGGCAGGGCGGATGCTCGTAAGGGCACGAGCAGCTCCTGGTCTCCTCCAGGAAGGAACCAATGTGGCTGTTCTCACTGCAGTACATGATGGAGAGGATGTAGTTCAGCCAGTAGCTCAAGGGCCTGCAGCAGAGACAGAGCAGCACGTAAGATTACTGTAGATATTAATACATCGATATAAAAATTACAAAGGTTTACTGAAAGTTTTCCATCTTGAAACATATAAATTGGTGGGAAATTTTGTCATATGGGAATGGCTGCACAATGGAAATACAAGAAATAGATCAAATATACTGTATGGAACTAAATATGACATGTCAAAGTTAAAGACCTTTGTCCCTGTTTTAAATGTTTGCTTTTCTCAATAAAGAATATGACAATATAAATAAATAAATAAATAAATAAATAAATAAATAAACAAATAGATATTTGAGTATTAATATCAAAATCCCCTTCTTTTCTCATTCTGTAGAAACATGAAAATATATTTGATGATACATCCAGCACTCAGCGTTTACATAAAACTATCCAGTGTCATTCAGGGTGAACAACTAAAGCCTCCCATGATAGAAAATCACACTAGATTGTTGGCTCGTGGGTCGTAGTATCAAACAGAGTGATACCATGGGTTTGAGACACGTCAGTGGCAAAAAAACAAAAACAAAACATGGCTGAGGTCTAAAGTCTCAAACACGGTGGGCGTCGGCAGCATTGGTGAAGGTCAAAAGTTCTCCATGGTTCTGTATCACTTCATATCCTCCAGAGACAACTGCTGCGGTAAGCCATGCCCACGGTTAAGCTTTCCATCCAAATCCTTGAACGTTTTGATCAGATCTTTCTAGAAAATATATCTGGCTGCAGAAATATTTGTTTCTGAAATACATCACAGTACAGACAATAATTAGAAATGTTAGTTTAGCATCAAAAGGTGGGCTAATTTGCTTCACCAGGTGACGCAATGGTTAAGCTAACAGCAAATATCTTAAATCAGAATATGTGTTTTTCCAACACAGTCATCCACTTTAGACCATTGAGAAGACCACAGATAGCCATGGACATGTCCCACATACGACCACCATTATTGCTCCAACCAACCATCATGATAAAGGAAATCTATATTCTTGTTTCATAATCCTCATAGCAGATTATCTGATTTTTAAAAGGGTGCTTTTAATACATCAATCAGTCCAGAGTAGTGATTTAGAGTCAGTGACTAGGACTTTATAAGTACCAATTGCCAAATGTTTTATTTATTCGAAGACACAAACTCTAATGGTAAATCAAAATTCCTGAGATTGTTTGTGAAAAAGAGAGCAGATGGTCTGCATGACAAGAATATAATGTGGTAAATCTCTTACACTTTCTTTGTTCCACATCTGTCACACCTCTGAATCCTCTTTTGTTCCCTAGCAGAGTTAGCAGCTCTGTTATTGTGGTTGTGTGCAGCTGCTAAATTAATTTAGTGGAAACAATGGTGCATGTATAAGTAATTTACATTCAAAAGCATATTTTTGAACGGAAAAAATAACATTTGTCCGATCACTGTTTGACTAAATAATGGCTGAGCAGCATAGTGTGTGCGGCATTGCGAATTTTAACTTTAACAATGAATATTAGATCAAAGTCTGCTGAATATTCCAGCAATTCAAAATAAATATCTACCTCAGTATGTTTAGTGGGGCCATTTCCCATTTCCATACAGGAACAAACACTATGGCAGTGTTTGTTGCTCACCAAATGAGACAGAATGATGAATGCTGAATGTATGTGCAACTTCTGCCAAAGAAGAATAGATGAAAGACTGAACTGAAGAAGACGGATACTTTGCATATGAATCCCTCACATTTAAAAACTGCTACATATTCAGTGCAGGAAAGTCTGTGTACTTTTGAGAAAGTCTGTTAGAACTATGTTCATCTTTGTTTGATCTGACACAACACATTTCAAAGCAATTTGCTTTGATTAAACATTATAACGAGGCATTTTTAGATTGTAATTTGGGCTCTTAGAAGTTAGTGTGATAATTTCACACTCACAGTGTTTGATGAGAACTGTAAAATCACGTCCACATAGTTATGTTCTTCAACGCTGTTGCCCATTGTACTTAAGCCTTTAATGCCGTTATGTTGTCATACTCCACATAAACCTAAATGTGAGTTTTTTCTGCTTTTGTAAGCAGTGTGAACATCGAAGAAATGCTGCTTTTAATTCGACTTTAGTAAACATGTACACCTAAAATTGAAGGGAAAAAAATAGAGCCAGTCTAAAACTGTGACAGATTGTGTCTTTTTTTGGTGTTGTTGTGATGATTATGTCTTAAGCATGAAATAGGTGAAAAAAAAAAAAAAAAAATCATGTGGAGCCAAAGCCCAGTACGGTAAATCAGTTTTAACACAAGAGCTTTGAACCAGCAGGTCACTCTAATACAATATTCCCACGTCACAGTGAGCATACAGTATCACTGTGTGTAGCAGAGTGTGACGTGGAGGAAAAAGACATGTTCTCAAATCATCAAATTGAAAATCTGGTGACATTTTCTCAAAAGACAGTGGATGTGATATGACAGGAGTCACAGCACACAGCTTCTCCTATACTCATCAGACTCAGCTGTGCATGGCTCACCTCCAGAGCGGAGGCTGTGCGCCGCAAGAAACAGGAAGCTGTCCCGCCTTCATGAGGCGCACTGTGTCAGCAGGACATGTAGACTGTCATGGCAATGCAGTGTGCAGTGCGGGCCAATGAGGAGCTGGGTGTTCAGTCTGCAATCTGTTCACTGTCTGTCAGCTCATTCCATACAGATCAATCCCACAAAAACTTTCTCCCTCTGCCACAGATTCAGAATTGTCACTAGTGAGCAAAACTTCCCTCTCCACAGAAGATAACATGACATTTTTTCCATCAAAAGCGATATTTATTTACTCAGTGAACCAAAGGAAACATCATCAGCTGTTTTTTTTTGCGGCTCCATCGCTGCTACTCTGACACCTCGTATTTTCAGGCTGTGCTGCTCAAAACCGAAAAAAAAAACAAAAAAAACAAACAACCATACTCTTCTCATCTTCAGACTCGACTAAGCTACAATAGAAAGTCCAAAATGGATTTGCAGCATTGAGTGACAAAGCATATGATAGTTTTCTGTTTGCCTTTTCTTCATCTGACAAAGACCACGATGCTTCACTACTGTATGTGAATAATGGCTGCAGAGATGAATGAATATTTCTTTTATAAAAATGGAAAAAAACAAAAAAACAAAAAAAAAAAACCTTCTCCATGAAATTGGTCATTACACACAAGGCAATATGGAAAGACACTGTGGAATAGAGGGAATCATTGTATTCTTTAGTGCAGAAGAAGAAAACTGTTATGCAGCTAGTCAAAGTAAGCCACTAATGTCTTTTTGGACATATGTTTTAAACACAAAATATATAAATTACATCCCACAATTAAAAGATTTTGATAAAGAGGAAAGTACAATGTTTCAACTGTGGGAGGGACTACATCTTTTATTTCTCACTGCTTTGCTTTCAACCCGTTGATATAAAGTGACAGACTCCTCCTTAGATCTTTTGAGAGCACTAGGTTATATCACAGCAGGATCCAAAATATCCACTTTAAGTATTTACTTTCATCACTCCCACTATATCTCATTACTGCATTTACTGTTCTCCCTAAATTTGCTCCAGATACTGTCCGGCTGAAGTGTTGAGAAATACTGAATATTAGATTCAACGCACATGTGAATGTGCCTTGTTTATGGGTTGTAAATCATTATTTCATCATGTAAATTCATTGTCATATTTCTTAGTATTGCTGTTGTACTAGCTATAAGACACAAAGGGGGATATTTGCTACAGTAAGCCTGGCAGGAGGAGGCTACGGCAAAAAAAAGGTAAAGTTATGTGAAAGATAACAAGCTGTTACATCAGGAGCAGAGCTAAAGTAACTCTGTAATGCATCTTTTAATTTGCCCCCCCATCTCTCTCACCATGCCTGGATAAAGTCTCTTACCCTGTGTCTGTCCGATAAGACGGTGCAGCAGATTTCACTCCTGCTTTTCCAAGAAATTACATTTCAGATGCTGTTTCCTCTGTGACAGTGGTCAGTCTACTGTGAGAAATCAGGTGCAATGGCTCTTTGTATTGCCATTCCCTTTTCCAATATTTTGTGCCTCTAAACAGGAAATCTTTAAAATACATATTGAATGAGACCAAACCTGCTCTTGCATTTCACTGGTGGTAAAATCTCTGTGTAGTCTGTTAATTATAAGGAGAGATGTTATTTGGCTGTTTAGCACCTAAACAAGGGTTAAACATGCCCTAAACATGTGCGTCCACTGGCTATTGTGCTGTATGCAAAAACATTAGCATCTGTTATGTTGAACAGACAAGAAAGTAGAACTTGTAGCAGCTCTGGGGTAAACTGTATGTGTATGTGTGTTCTGGTATCATTTTGTAGGTGTTTGGTAAAATGCTGGTATAAAGAATAATGTACTGTGTGAATGAACAGGGATTATAGGAAGTGAAGGTGGTGGGCGATGGGAGAATGTAGCTTCAGCTAAAAATCACATTGCAGAAGATGAACATTTGGTTTCTCACCTGAAATAGCTCCTAAAAAACCTGCCTGCATCAGCTGCACTGACTTAATCACATTTCTTTTTCATAAACTCAGAGTCTGCAGACGATAGGACTGACTTTTTGGGAGAAAAATAATAAAATAAAAATGATGATGATGATCTCCCATGGAGATGTAGAAAACTTTTTTTGTCTATGATTTCATCACAGGCTAGTTAACCAACAGGAAAATGTCCCAAACTTAGCATATTCTTTTTAAACACAGCAAAGTTTAATTTCACAGGAGGATGCCTTTGATTTCCTGGATGTAAGGAGACCTCGGCTGGGAGTGCAGCCAAGTCATCAGGTGTGACACTATAGCTCACTTCAGTGGGACCTCAGTTGAATATCAAAGCACCAATATATTGTGTGTATTATTAGCATAATGCCTAGTTGGGGGATAACAAAGCGCTGTGCATAGAGTGGGCTGAAGAAAATAAATTAGCACTGCCATCCACAGCTTGCTTGAAAGGACCTGTGATGTAGCTGCAGGCCTTGGAATTTTTGCTTATTTTCTTACACACACAACCAACACACACACACACACACACACACACACACACACACACACACACACACACACACACACACACACACACACACACACCTCTACATCCGTATCAAAAGAAAGGTCAGCAGAAATAGTTATCAGCTTCTCACCTCTCCCTCAGCATAATAATTTTGGGCTGAGTTCGACACCTCTTGCTGAGGGTGAAGAGCTTGTTGACGATGCGTCGCGCTTTGCTCAGGAGCTGCTGGGTGCTGAGCTCCAGCTGTTTGTAGCGCTGGTGAATGGTCGGCTCCATCTTCCAGAAGTACTGAATGGCGGACGTGTTCAGAGCGTAAAATGTGGGAAGCCTTCGAATGAAGTTCTGAAACTCATCTGCAAGGCAGGAAGAGATGCAAGATGAGAGCTGAGCACTTGTATTTCTCCGACACAGGCCAAACTAACTCTCAATTTAGTCAGACCAAATGAGAGAATCACTTTGCTGAGGCCACATGGGCTCAAGAGCCGCAGGGCAAACTCAAAGTGATATTGTTTGACGCATATGCTAATGGGGAAAGGCAGAGCTAAATACAGGGTTGGGGTATGACTTTTTTCTTCCATTAATGAACAGCCAGCAGCTTTTCCAGGGCTAATACTCCGGGTGTGTCCGTGAGAAAATAGCATGGACGGCAAGCACACAGAATAATATCTTCAGAGCTGATGTCTGCTGCACACACAAAACACAAAAAACAGATGGAATTTCCAGGGCATTCAATAACAATATCATTATCTCTATAATCATGATTGGTTGTATGGAAAATCGATGCAACACTGATGAGAAAATGACTGCACTATTTGTAATTAGGTAACGTTATCTTGATAATACAGCATCTGATTAGAAAACCAATTAAGTGTCAATGGCTTCCCTGCTGATTATGCAAGGTGTATTACATGTTCCTGTGAAATTAATAAGTTGATTAAACAGCTTGTAATACAATATATTAAATGGGTATTTGAGGTTGCTTTCCATGGCCTACATTTTTAGATGAGAGACATTCTCCTGGGGGGAAGAGAAGCTACACATAGCGGCTTCCTTGTTTCTTCATTTGATTCCATAAGTTCAGTGAAGACATTGCCTTTTGACATCTTCATCTGTACTACACCATAAAGGGAGTTTGGAGGTCGACAAATTCCCTCCAAACCTCCAAAACTCGAAACAGTAACTAAACCTGTTCACAGTGTCAAGTTTCTTGGGGAAGGTGGACACTGCAAGTGGCTGCTGAAGTAGACCATTATCACCAAGACAACAATACCCCATCCCTGGAAACCCACTCTCTGTCCACCATTATTATCTTGTCATCCACTTAACCTGTGAATGTAACAGTGCTTTTAAATATAAGACACCATCAGAGAGACACTTTCTGGGCATGGAAGTAATGTGGGGTGTGGGTAATGTGTGTCAATAGGCTTAAAATACAATTTATGAATTATGTGTTAGTAGCTGGGCTGATTTTGAGCAAATATTATTTTTTACAGCAAGTGCAAAATATTGAAATGCATTTTGACATTTTGACCTGTGCCTATTGGACCTCATGACTTGATACATATTCTCCCTTCTAGCCCTCTGTCTATTTGAATATAGAGTTATTATTTCTCACTAAAAAGTGAAGATTAACAGGCAACTCTACAAAGCAGTGAAGACACTTACTACGTCACTTGAGAATTAAGATACTGATCCAGCTACAGAATATTTAGTTTCCTAATTAAAGCATATCACACTCAGTGGAAGGCCGAACCAAATCATGTCTGCCATCAGATGTCTGTGGAAACTCATTTAACAGTCAGTCATGATTATTAATCTCTCTGCTCTATTGCTGATATTAGTTGTTCTCTATTAGATCAACAGACACAAGTGGATCTCCAGGGGTTTCAGGGAACTTACTTACTTTCCTTTATTTAATACAGCATTGCAGCTGCGGTTCCTCGGGCACCTTGCTGCTTAAGTTATTGCCAACTGTGTGCTAATCAAGTTGCCCTTAGTACGGAAGCATGTAGCCAGTAATAACAGCAGCAAGGTGCAAAAAGAACAGCTTAAGGCAGGGCTAGAAATGACTGAAACAGCCACATGTCCTCAGAGCCTGGGGATGCAGCTTGCAGTTTCAGTAATGATGGGGACACAAAAGCAGAGCTGGAAGAGTCAGTAAAATATGTGATTCCCTGTGAGGGCTAAAAGTCAGAGCTTGCTTGAATGCTTTTCTCACGCTCATCCCATTTGAACACTGGCAGCACAATGGTTAGCTCATGCATCATGGGCTGCTACCAGATTACAGCAACCGTAGTTCATTTCTGGGGTGTGACAGCTCCTCCTACGGTACTGACAAACCCTCATTTGACTGAATCACAGTTGACCCTGTCACGTTACTGTAAATGCTGCCCTTTCATTTCCTGGACACTGAGATTTGCACCATGCAATTTCTGTACACAAATGGCAGCAGCAAGGTAGCTGTTTGAATGTGGCAGAAGAGGCTGGGGACTTTTGACAACACACACTGTGAGATGACAGATTTGTCAACTGTTTCTACTGAGTCAGCTATGCCTTTAATATCTTCTGCTGTAGTAGGCCACTGTGGGACCTGTGTCCAATCAATAAGCAGGTCTGCTTTATGGCAGTATTGAATTTTACAGGATTTTTTCATCAATGTGATGAGCCTTAATTTGTCAAATATCTGATTTTACAGGTTGTTGAACAAACATTTTATCTGGAAACAGTTTCTCAAACAAATTTGCAGAATTGTTGTAAGAATATCCTGTTAGCTGATAAGCTGATTAGTTTATCCATATCGTTCACCCTTATTGAGGACAAAATCATTCTAACCAAAACCAGGAGAGAAAAAAACAAACAAACATATGCATAAATATACCTTTATGTGACAGATTAACATTTTGTTACACATTTTTTATATAACAATTTACAGGCTATGGCCACAGCTAAAACTTGGACTTTGGGGAAAATCCATCACATCTAAGTCGTTTCGAATAATAGGCATGGGATGCTCTTCTCAGTTGTTTTTGTCTAATTGTGAAAGATGTTGTTTTGCAATTGCAATGGCTCCTCTGTGCACTGATGAATTCCCATTACATGGATTGGATACAATTGTCCCTTGTTTTCTTTGCCCATCGGCTCCTCTAACAATTGGGGTCTAATTTGTTGTCAGTGGGAGGGTCACAGTCATTGAATGAGAGCAAAAAGGAAAACACTAACCAGACTCCTCAAAGTCTTGGTTGGCCATGTTCCAGGAATCTCGGATTTTCAGCAAACTGGCCTCCATAGCCCTCAGATGCACCTCGGGGCAATTACAATGTGGGTAGTCCACGGCACACTGGCACCAGCAGTCATTGTCCCGGCACACAAACTGGCCTTCCTCATTACAACCGATATAGCTGAGAGCTGCCTGCACAAACCTGGCCCTCAGGTATTCTGGCAGTATGGCCTGAAGACCTGCAGCAAGGGTAAAAACAGAGCAAAAACATGGAAATGTCACATGAATGAATGAAGATGAGCTGTAAGTACTTTAATTATGGAAGAAAATGTGCTTAGATGGCTGTTGTATGCTAGATCTGTAAATCACTGACGGCCAGAACTCATTTTCTCTGTTTTTTTGCCACACTTAACATATGCTTGGCGTCACATGCAATATGTTGAGATTCACTTAAAGTTTTATTTTTACTGCACAGTTCTGCTACTTTTGTTCTGAATCATTACTGTCTGGGATTCACTTCAGAACTCTGCAAGCATGCATGGAAAAAAAAAGCAAGAGTGATTGAAGCTAAATTCGTTCTGACACTCTCATGCTGCAGTTATAAGCTTGCCAGAGAACAGACACTGTGACAATTCCATCAGAAATTGGGGGAGTTCAATTATGGATGGCCAACCTTGCAAATGAATCTTGTTTTCGGGGCTCTGAACCAAAACGGAGCTGACAGAATCGAGGTTGTCATAGTTACTGCATCCAAGAGGGCCCGTCCTTGTTTCGGTCACCTAAAGGGAGAAAAACAGGCACATAACAAAAATCCATTCTGAGAAAGAAACCCACTAATGGAATCAAATGTACAGTACACAGAGAGGAAGGTAAAAGAAAAAGAAAGGAACAGCGAGAGAGAGAGCACATGACTAAATGTCATGCTGAATAAAATCAACAACACCCTTTCCCTTCACTATCTCCTCTTCTGAGAGACACAAAACATATTACACATTATTTAGACCACTCCATTGTGCAAATCACATTTAGGAGGATGGCTTTGTGAGCTAGTGGGCTGTAAATTGGGCTGTGATAAGGATCCCTGGAGTAAATCTTAATGAGTAAGTTCTGGTGTCATCTGTCAAATTTATGTCGACATTGTGTTTACCCATTACAACGCCCACAGACACCCATAACATGCTAAAATCCATTGTGATGCTGGTGTAAGCATGTTCTATTAAATCATAGACACACCTGAGGATTAATTGCTTTCTGCAACCTTTAACATGGAGTGTGTAATACTGTTACAAGACCACACAGGCTGAAATGTGACAGGAGGCTTGGCCACAAAATAATTGCTTGCGGACCCGTTCCCTAAATGTGGCTTGAAAGACTACTCCACTGATTTAGCGTTGCAGTCTCTAATTTTGGTGAACTACTGTCGATAAAGCAGAAGCAGATATATTGTATGTTTCTATTTATTCCATGCTTTCTTCTTGCCTGTCGACACCTGGTACCTTTATAACCTGCAATGCAACTCTAACTGCTGAGAGTTTGACTAGGGTTTATGGTGTGTTATGCTAACAATGGGCTTGAGCTGGCCGGCCTGGTACAATCATTTCTTTCTAACTATGCAACAGCAGATTTTTTTCATTTTCAAAATTGGTGTCTTGGTGGTTCAGTCTGTGCTGACACCTCACAGCAAGACAGCTCTGGGTACGAATCTGATGGCTGGCTGAGGCCTTTCTGTGTGGAGTTTGCATGTATGTAACATGAGGTTAGCTGCCCAGCAGCTAATAGCATAGTATACTTTGAAGGACATAATCAATATCAATCTAATCAAGCTTGCTCAGGTCTGCATCCTGAAATGTTAGCTATGTTAGTTTGGATTATTTTTTTTAATATCTCAAACAGGGACACAGCAAGAAACAAATACATTAAATTTCTAAATCAATATAAAGTGCTTTCTTGTGATATATCTACAGTCACTGTCAGGAGCTCAGTAATCCATCTCTGTTTCTTAGTGTTACAAAAATGATACTGTCTTTGCATATCAAACATCATTTTTTGTGAACTTGTCATTATCAGTAACTGCTAGTATATTTGAAGTATAAATGGTGGCTAAAATTGTTTTACAAGTGTGACTGATGGCTCAAAGCTGAATTATGGAACCTATAACATCATTTCTAACACTAGGTTTGGACTTTTTTTATGGCTTAATCTTAATCAGTGGCACACAACACAAAGCTCTGTCAGTGGTGCACAATGTCAACTGACATGATGTAACAAGTGATTTTTTGTCATTTTGGTGTACCTGCGGTGGAGTTGAAAACAGACTTGCAACAGGATTATTATTGCAAGTAGGTGTGATTACTTCAATCATGACCAATCAAGTGACCTTTTTTTTCATTCTCTTTATGGGAGTGCACTTTTCACAATGGCAGTCTGACCATTTGGTGATGGAAAGAACAGTGCAGAGCAGGTTTCAACACAAGAAAAACGATTCCCAGAGGAAACTGATGTGGCTGCGTGGGAGATGTAAAGTCTCCATGAGAGAACTAAGGGTTGGAGGATATTAAATTACCGCAGCTTGAGAGGAGAAAATACATTTGGTTTGGATGAATTTCTCTCGTCCCAGGAGAACTCTTGTACAAATCTAGGAAATGGTTCAATGACATGAAATGAGGCGCCAAGCAAGTTGGCAGAAGTTGCTGGTTTGGCGCTGAGAGAGGGTCATCTACCAGCTAGTCTATAGAAGATATAGCCACCTTATTTATCCACACTTCATGCGTCAGTATGGTATGTTGATATGGCATCGGACAATCTGTCACACAAAAGCTATGTACATAATTAGCAATGGGAAATCTTTCGTGGTGTAAGGATTTATCTCCATGTCACATTAGACAGTTTAAATCCACAAAAAGCACCGGAAAGAAGATCTGCTCATGAGTCCTCTGTCATGAGTGGGCGTGTTGTAAGCACCAGCTGGAGGCTGTGAGGGCACTTGGTTTTACACACCTATTCTAAGCTAGGTTAATTGACTCAGAACAGGTTAAAACACGTAGGAGTAGGAGAGGAAGATTGACGCACATACAGACACCAGACAGAATTTTCCCTGCTAATATTTGAGAAGTGAGGGTTTATTTGAGGAAAGATGTGTCCATACAGAGGACTGTGGACAGTAAGGCAGTATGTGTGTGCAAGGATTGTCAAAAAGCCGTCGTGTATCTGAATAAACAGCCTCCGCAGTAAACAGTGGCGTGTCCTTGGGTGAGTTTTAGAAAGCCATGTGAAATAACTGTGCAATTCACTCGGAAAATCCATGAAAACAGCACCTGTGATTTGTACTCTGAGCTTTTCACCTGGTCTGTAATAGAAGCCGGATGTGGATGTTTAAGCGTTGAGTGTCCCATGCTAATGTAATATTTGTGTAACCAAGAACTAAATGACGGCAGACCGAACATAGAAGACTAGATAATGTTTCTTGTATTGCTTGCTTGTATTTGCTTGTAAAAAAGTGGAATGAACCTGTCTTCTTGTTGTTTTTATTAAAAGCGCCTCCTCTGTGTGAGGAGGAAATGATTCTCTGGGACAAACAAAGCTGTTGAAGCTGTTCAGGCAGATAACTGATCCACAGCTCCACTCCATGTGTTTATTTCTATTACCAGTTGGGTGATCCATTAAAACTCCTTGCTCATTCTTTGCTGGCTTAACTCCAACACAAATTACATATTTAAATTAAATTTTAATGTTGTGATCCAACATGTGAGTTGACTGAATACGCTAACACAAAGAAAGGTTGAGTTTCATTGCAGACAAAGGGGTTTTAACACAGAGAAACTGTGAGCAGGCATCTGCAGCTGACAGATCATACTGACAGAGCTCATATTGGACATGGACTAAGGTGACCATGTAGTCAAACAGTCTTTTAAAACATAGTCACTGTTAGTTATTTTGAATTAAAAGGCAGATTATTCTCACATTATGTTCACTTCAAGGGGCACGTGGTTTTAAAATGTTGCTATGCAATGGAAAAGTGGTCTTTGTTGGCCTTAAAAATTAGTATCTGGACTACATGTCATGCAAATTCAGGTGAATGGTCTCACAGCACCATTCCACTCCACAGCTGCCACAGCTGGAGAGTAATACATTTCACAAGTGTTTTTTTTTTTTTTTTTTTTTTCTTACTGTACTCAGTACTTGTCTGTGGTGGTTTTCATGAAGGCTATCCCACTCCCAGTGGAGCATGAGTGCGCCTAATATCATATGACTTCAAATAAGAACATGAAAACATTTGGAGAAGAGATTCTCTCTTGGAGAAAAACATTTTTTGAAGCTGCTGGTATGAGTTTCATCACACAATTTATTAAAAAAAAAATCTGCTACCATTCATGGCAAAGAGGCCAACATGCACACAAGTAAAGCAGACT
This sequence comes from Chaetodon trifascialis, assembly GCF_039877785.1. Classification (NCBI taxonomy): domain Eukaryota; kingdom Metazoa; phylum Chordata; class Actinopteri; order Chaetodontiformes; family Chaetodontidae; genus Chaetodon; species Chaetodon trifascialis. The sequence goes on along the minus strand of NC_092059.1, from coordinate 23,922,120 downwards.
CACAAGAGTGAAAAAGTGTTGCATACACAGTCAGAAACCGACCCTAATGATTGCCCCGGGTATGGAAAGTCAGCTGAATTTAGAAGAAATTAAATGATCTTTAGATAACATGTAAATAGATTACACCATGATGAGGACATACTGCATGAAAACAATGAAAAAAAACTCCACACTTTGGGTGAAAACGTGGAAGCGAGAAACAAAAGTTAAGTCAAAACAGAAAACCAGGCATAAAAAGATCTCCCAACTTTAGTCTTGGAAGGTGCTTCTACATTCAATGCTCAAAGACACCACAGCAGAATTGTGCTGACGATGCACACAGAGCAACACTGTCAAATCTCTCCTCTCCTTTGAGCTCATGGTGAGATCGTCCACAATCTCAGCTCAATCATCCTTGACAAAAGCCTGATTTAGAGCATACGTATATCCAGGCTCCATGGACAGCAAAGATAAACTGCCAACCTGAAGGGAAATCCATCTCCTTCGCTGTCACTTGCGAATTATTTCCAAACACCATGACGGTGTCTTCTTTTAATATTTTCCCAAAGGTCCAATAAAAGTAACAACATCTCCTTGCTAGATTAATGACAGCAACCGTGGTATCCAGCCAGGAGAAAAAGGAAGACTTTTGCCGCTGTGGGCAGAAAAGTTGTTTTTCTTTTGACATCTACTTTTGACAACTGGAAGGTCAATGAGGAAACTAAATTCAGAGAAACATGAGGGTGAAAAAAAGCTGGAAGCTCTGTACGATATAAATCCAGTGTCTCTTTCCATCTCCCACTAAAAATAATTAACTGAGCTACTGTTTTTCAATTTACACTGACTTAAATAAAGTCTTTTGAATAAGATATCATATTTTCAGGCAGGACAGTAGACAGAGGTAGACAGAGAGTGGGAGAGAGAGAGAGAGAGTAACTGATTTCCATTCTTCTTCTTCTTTTTTTTTTTTTTTATTACTGACGCGTTAACACAATTAATTAAAACCCGAGCAGGCTCCGTAGGGATCCGCAGATTAATTTCCAACACAGACAGATGTCCAACTTAAAGGGGAAAATTGACCAAATGCAAATCTAAAGTTGGCTTTTCTATGCATAGCAATGAGACCATCTGCAAAAAGAACCCAGTGGAGCAGAGCATGTGTGCACAGTCAGCCTTCTCCATTAGAAATCAACCCCAAAAAGAAAAATCCTTTTTATATATTTCATGACTTTCAAGACCTCACGGGGCAACATTTGCTAACAGCAAGAAAATACAAGTGATTCCAAAAATGTGATATGTAAATGACATGGATCGGTTGGGGGGGAATTATTAATGCGCCATAATTGAGTACAAGATAATTGTGCTGACTGTGTTGGAATAACTAACAGCTGCATTTAATGGAACATTTAATTGCACTTAAAGGCTTTCCTAGAATAAGCAGTTTGTGATGCTTACACATGCTGTGGACGTGACTTGTTTATCTTATCTCAATGAATTTCTCTTTGCCCTCCAGGCTTGCCTTTTTATGTCTTCTTACTGTTTAAATACTCCTTTGGAATTTATTAATCCTGAACATTTTCCTTGCATAGTGCTAGAATCGTTTTCAAACATCTTAAGGTCTGACTGAAAATGAATATCCACATAGTAACAGGAGTATGTTTTCTTTTATCACAATATGACAAATCAAAACCGTAAGTGATGATGATGTTAAGTGCATTGTACTGTATTCTGCTGTTATGCCTTATATTGATGCTCTGAGTCACACAAAAGCCAATGCATTTTCCGTTAAGCTGTGATTTTTGTCCCTTTTTACAGTCATTTCTCTGCTGTGGCGTGCCAATCAGAATCCTTGAACCAGCATGCTTTTAAGACAAAGAAGAAGTGAAAAAGCCTGAGTTACCATTAGATCAGTGCAAAGCATCACAAGAAGCATACATATAGTCTGAGAAAATATTGTGCCATAGCACGGAAAAGGGAGAGCACGTTACACTGAGCGATCCACTTCCAGATGGCTGCCATTAATGGAAAAGGTGCCTGATCATCACAAGTTGTTACAACAGCTTCGGGGCTACTTAGATTCTCCAAGTCTTCTTATATTCTGAGGTGATATTCTGCCATAGCACATGTGATTCTCATCATTTTCATCAAGCCATTCACTGAGCTCTCTTGCCCTATATGGAAGCATGCATTTGGCATTTGTTATGCTTTTTCCACTCATTTATTCAGGTTTTTCCTTTAATTGTCACCAGTCTGTATACACAAGCATCAAGCAAACATTCCCAAGCGAGGCCTGAAGGCATCCTTTTTAGCTTGGTATTACACTCTGTCGGTGAAAATGTAGCTCTGCCTGCTGCCAGACACATCGCTCAGGGAAACACTGCTGCTTGGAAAGCTGACACAGTTCCACTCCCAGCAGCCCAGCTCACAAGTGCTGTGGTTCAGGACATGTCATTTCAACTTCTGGAGCAGGTGAGAGCCAGAGCCAGCATTTGGCATCGTAACTGGATTGAATGCTGCACAGCTGCTAGTTTTACTCAGCTTTTACAGCGGAGTGGGAGATATTGTCAGGCCCAGTGTTCTCACTGGAGAGGTTATGCACACGCATGCAGAAACACACACCTCTCAGTTCCTCCAGTGTTCAAATGTGCTTTATTTGCTACAAGAATGGGAAATGATAGTGTTAAAGAAAGCGGGACAGTGAAAAACAAGAACTTTAAAGAAGTATTCATTGATCGACCAGAAATGTAAAACATTTCCTAAAATAATAAAATGAATGATATCGAACATGACTAAGAATGAAGTCACCACTATGTCTGATTTCCCTGAGAAGCTGGAACAGAATATTTAGAGCTAATAAATTGAATTAAATGAACGTGTTAAAGGAAATGATGCTACGAGTTGGCTATTAAAATACCTGTATTATCCAAATCAGATTACGCCTGTCCTGGGCAGTATTTAGATGGATGATAGCCTCCGTGTTATTGGTGTGAGGCCTCTGCAGGGCAACACAGCACTTAGCCTGTTAACATGGTCAACTGATAGAGATGGCTCTGAGGCACATCCATTATTTAAAAAAGTATGGCTTTAATATCATTATCAGACCAGTTAGGTGAGAGCAATTTACTGATGAAGATTCATCGCTGCTGCAAATCCTCCATATGAATAATTCCACCAAAACAGCATAAAATGTCACTTAGTGAGCTTGTGATGTCACATTGAGCAACAATGGACTTTAAATGGCTGCACTTTCTGCTTTCTGGAGAAAAAGCACAGGATAGCATTAATGTTTCATGAAAATCATCTCTCATTTCAAAATTGCCTCATTTGCTGCACCTTCAAGAATTGTCGCTCGCTTAATCACCACAGCATAGAAGATGTGAAAATTCACATTTGCATCTGAGATACGTTTATGCCTGTTTATTCAGTCTTTGAGGATTTCAGTGCACGTTTTAAGACCACTTTGTAGAACTGGCTTACACTCTAATGTCAACCAGCGAGGGATAAGCCGATAAAATATAAGCAAGAAAAGGGGGAAGAGGAGGAATATAGCACCAGAATGAGATTATTATGTGCCCTCAAACAAAATGAAATAAATAAAAGTGCCTCAAAGCCACAGGGGAGCAGAGAGGAACCTTTGGTAGGAGAAAGTGGAGTATTTTACTGTACTGTATGTGGCGTTATGTTCACTGAGTCTCTTTAAGAGAAACTGAGCTATTTTCTTTTACAGGAAATACCAGTCACTTGAAAACTAAGAGACCAAGAGAGGAAATTTTATTCTGTGTACTTATTTTTGCTCTCCAGGCTTCACTTATTTTAACCAGCAACAGATTAAAGAGAAATGGCCTGAGGAAATGAAAGATCTTGACATCGGAAGTCAGATATGAGCCTAAAGCCAGGAGCTATCCTCCATCTATTTATACCTTACAATTATCTGTCTAAGGCCCCTTCACCTATAACAAATCAAAGAAACCCACAGATCTTGGTAAAGGTAGGGGTTGACCACATGGTGAAAAGACAAAAACATTTACGTTCCTTTCTGAATAATGAAGATCTGCCCGTAATGAATTATTCATCCATGCTTGTGATAACAGAGGACAGAGCGCTTTGTCTTTTGTTTCCTTTGTGTTTTTTTGTTTGTTTTGTTTTGTTTATCCTGTCATCAAAACTGCCCCCAAACACATGGAGCCGTGTTTTCTGCAGCCGTTCCTCAGCAGCCATTATCTGACTTCTGAAGCTCAAATCTTACTTGTGTTCTCTTCTACTCCGACAAATGAAGCGTAACGCTGCATGACTGACTGAGCACTCAAGGCTCTCACTGCAAATTGGGTCAAAACATTCTTTATCATTTCTCCTCCCTTGTCAATGATATTCTCCTCCCAACTTCAGTTTGGTGAATCTTCAGTAAGAGGGAGCCTGTGTTGCAAATCAAAGGTAGGAACATTGATTGATGCAGCATTTCCTGTGTACCTGCCGCACCTTGATCCTGGGCTAAAAGGCCTGCTAAATAAGGCCTGTCTGTCCTCGTCTCATCTCTTCTGCTCGGTCGCATGTGACACCTTAACTCATGCCACAAAATGTTTGACAAATGACAGGGGCTCTCAAAGGAAATACTGAAATGGACGGGCTGATTCATCACACTACGTAACAGCAGAGACATTTTCTCCTCACTCCTATCTCATTTTTCCCGTCTTTGATTATTTTCCAGTGCTGCTGTGCTCAGTCCTCCAGGCCTTCAGGCCAGGCATTTCTACCATTTAAAATATGTTATCTCTTAAAACCAGGGGACCAGTGCTCTTCTTAAAGACAGCTCTGTTTTGGCATTCCTCTTCATTGGGGTGAGGTAAAAACCCATGTTCTGAATTAAAGGCTGCTGAGGCTGTGAATATTTTACATCAGTCACCTGAAAATGCCTCACAAACAAATGCACCCCAGAGGGCTCTTTCTCTATTCATCTCAATCAGAGGGGTTTTTAGCAGCACTTTGGTTCAGTGGCGACTGCCAAATCAGCTCAACGTCCACTTGCCAATTCACTTTAGAGAATGTACAGTTTTATCTCTGATGGACTGTATAGTGGGTGATCACTAAGGACGAGTCAATGAAAAATGGGCTGCGGCTCAGAACAAGGCAAGCAGTTTATTTATATATATTTATTTATTTTTGCTACAACTTCACAGTCAGAATGAAGGAAATACATTGTGATGTTTCTGCGTTTCCAATAGAGTTCTGTCTCTGTGACTGCTTGTTTGTTTTCTTCGTCATATAAGAAGTGACAACCCCTTCCCAGCACACCACTCTAACAATAATTATGTGCAGGCTAGACATGAAAAGTAATAGAAAATTGTGAGGTTGCATCAGATATCACACAATATTATACTGCATATACTGGTGATAGAACAGGACTGTGTATGTAACTTGGGGACTTGTAAATCTGAGTATGGACGGGTGTTTTTTCTTGGTATGTTCTAATTTCGTTAACAATATTAAATGAAAGCAACAATGTGAAACATGTCATCAAATGTCATTGATGCAGCATTCACAACTCTTCCTACACATCTTTACCCACTTTATCTTATCAGGAATGTTTTGTAAAGAGACCCTCATGAGGTGACAAATCATATCGTAATACTAAAGCAAAAATAATTAATCGACTTATTGATTAGTCTTTTGACAAGATAAATAAATACATGATTTTTATAATGAATTCCTTTGCTTTTTATTTTTTTTACTGTTTTTTTCCTCTTTTTATACTATTACGAAGTGGTCTGTTGGGCAGAGAAAACAAACTATTTGAATACATTAGCCTTTTCTCTGTGGTATCATAGACATTTTCAGTTTTCTGACATCCAGTAGACAAAAATGTTTATAGTTCCACATGAAATAGGAGACAGAGCCACAGACACTAAAAGCAGACAACCAGCTAAAAACAGAAGATGCAGAACAAAAAAATAAACAAAACAAATTAAACAAAAGCAAGTCAAAACCAATGAGCTGCTTTTTGAAGGTGTCAACAGTGGCCACGTATTGTAAGTCCAATGGGAGAGTTTTTCAAAGTGTAGGAGCTACAACCTCAAAAAGCACAGTCTCCTTTTGTCTTGAGCCTGGAGCGAGGAACAGCCAACAAACCATGATCAGAGGACCTCAGATTCCTACTGGTATTATATGACTGCAGTAGCTCTTTAATGTCAGTAGGTGGCTGTCCACTTAGGGCTCTAAATTACAATCTTGTATAATTACAAGAATCTTGAAATGGATTCTGAATTTTATGGGAAGTCAGTACAAAGACATCACGACTGGTGTTATGAGACCTTTCAGAGGACTTGGTCAGAAGCTTTGCACCAGTACTATGAACCACTTGTAAGTGGTTTAGGGATGTCTTGCTGCGACAGATGAAAAGGGAGTTGCAATAATCAAGATGGGCACAAATAAGCATCTGTATAATCACCTCCATCTCAGCTCTGGGCACAGTGGGCCTGAGTTTAGCAATGTTTCTCAGCTGGTAGAAGCAGGAGAGAATCAAACAATTTATGTGCTGGTCAAGACTCAAATCCTGACCCATAAAAACGCCAGGGTACACAGAATAGGTTTAACAGAAGTAGATTAAGAGACAAGACTGTCCTTCACCTTCCATCTGGTCAGAAATAAGAACTACTGTGTTGTCAGTATGTCAGGCAGTTATCTGCCATTCAAGATAGACTTGAGGCAATTTAGTAGAGCAGACAACTTTGAAATGTTTTGAGGATTCAATGAAAGATATGACTGAATATTGTCTGTGTAACACTGGTAAGAGATACCTTTAAAATACTTATTATCAAACCAAGAGGAAGCAAGTACAATGCAAACAGCATCGGGCCTGCAATGGAACTTTGGGGAACACCACAGAACAAAGTTTCAGTTGATGAGGCATAATCATAAACTGTAAACTAAAAGGTCCTACTGACAGGCACATGGAGAACAATCCAAAGCTGATTCAGAGATACCTACCTATTGCCTGAGCCTCTCAATCAAAATAAAACAGTCCACAGCATCAAAAAAGCACAGAGATCTAATAATACCATTACAGAATATTCTCCTGTGTCACCCTGCACGAACACATCATTTGAGCTATTTCTGCTGAAAGCATCTGAAGGAAGCGAGACTGAAACTTGGTGAAAACATTGTGCCCTTCTGAGACAGATTTTTTTTTCTTTGAGAAGTGGAATAGTGGCTTGTTTGAAATAAGATGGGGCCAAACCAGATATCAATGAGTTATTGATTATATTTTGAACCAATAAAAACTAACAGTTTTTTGCAAAGACGTAGGTATGATGTTGAGGGGACGAAAGGAGTTTTAAATAGAACTGACCAGATTTGTGAGCTTTTGTCAAATAATTCTCCAGGATTTTGGATTAGTGAGGAATAATGTTTGGTCATATGTCATTTATCTGACCAACAAAGCAGATAAATTTAATTGCACTCATCAACTGCTGAAATAGTGCCAGCAGGTAATGTCACAGAGACAATGTTACTGATGGTATCAAACAGAATTGGGGTAACATTAGCTATTTGGTACAAGGTGAGAAAAGTATGACATCCTTCATCCTGTAAAAATCAAATAAATGTTTTAGATACTGAAATTGAAGCAAATTTGTAGATGGGTGGATTTCCACAAACGCTCAATTCTTTGACAAGTTTGTTTAAAAGAGCGCATACTGCCCTTCATCCAGGGGGAGGAATTTATCAAAGGAGCCAATCTAGACCTTTTAGGGACAACTTAATTCAGGACTGAAAGGCAGTGTTCATTAGATGATGATATTATGATATAATAACAGGGCTGTTATAAAAGGCAGTGAAACCCCTGGTGCAGGGAGATGTTTTAGGATGTGAGAGTTCATCATCACACAATGACACACTGACGAGGTAAAATACAGAGATTTAAAGACAAGTCATTTCAAACAGTTATAATCTGAAATAAAAAGCTCCTTAGAAAAAAAAACTGAATCAAAATTTACACCAAAAGTAAAAACAAGGTCCAGAGTATGCCCTCTGATGTGTGTCTGGTCTGTTACATGTTAAGTCAGATCAAAAGAGTCAGTGGTATTTATATAACTAGAACCAAATCCATCAGAAGCCTTGTCAATATGAATGTTAAAATGACCAAGAAGAACAAATTTAGATGAGAATAGCTGATAAAAAATCACTATTTTAAAAATGAGCTGTTATAATACTGTAAAAGGGATTAGTATGTCCAACTTTAATCATTCATAAATCCAAAAGGATAGAAGGGCCCAGTGCACACCAACCAAGTAGAAAAATGGCTTCTAATCATGGCAGCAAATCCACCACCGCAGCCTGAAATTCTAGGTAAGTTAGGGGGTAAGTTTTCCATTATTCTGCCTGGTTTCAGTCACAAACAAAAAGCCTAACTTCTTAAACAAGTTTTGTTAGATACAGAGCGAAAATTCGCTAGCCACCTTAAAAGGAACAGAAGAATAATGGCCAGATGTAGGAACAAGACTTATTAGAATTTAATTATTTGAGTTCCGTGTAGGAGATGGTCTATTCAATATGTCAGTGATTCTGACTGACATGACCATGCGTGTGGGAGGCCTTGGCCAAAAAGCATTCTTAATGGTATGAATGCAGCATTAGAAATTTACACTTCATAGCAGTGGCCTTTGCTATCCATTGTATTATTAAGGTAAATGATGATGGTATCAATAGAATAAAGAGTAGGAGACAGCATTCCAGAGTAGGGCTGGGCCGATAGAACGATAGCGATATGTCTCGCGATAGACGCGTCATCAATATCAATATAAAATGCTTTGGATACAGCATTCGATAATTTTTTTTTTCTTCGTCGGAAGAAACCTGAAGTTGCAAAGTGAGGTTGGTTGCATGAACAAAGGCACTCGCTCCCAGGTAACCGAGCAATGTAGGGAGTAATCACTAATCAGTGAGAGAGACACGCTAACACACCAATCATGTAACAGTATCAAGTTCGGTTGCGCCGTGTCGTTGTCACGTGTTTGTTGCTTCATGAGGAGTGAGATGAGAAATAGAAAGTGAGCGCTGCAGCGAGCAAAGAAACTGTCGATAAAACAGGGAAAGTCAGCTCGTCAGTATGGAGTTTTTTGGATTTTATAAGTCGGACCGTAGTCAGACCATTGTGGTCTGTAACTTATGCAAGACTGTCGTCCCCACCAAGACCAGTAATACCACAAACTTATTTAACCACCTTAGCCGTGCTCACTCTTTGGAGCGCAGCCGTATTCGCCAACGTCCAACAACATCTGCAACCACAGCACCACCACACAAGCAGCTGACCACCATGCAGAGGTATCTGCTTCAGTGCCTGATGACAAATCATCTAAAAGGCACAAAGATGGAACGGAGGCAGCGGCATATCATACAGCTAAAGACATGCTTCACTGAGCACTGAGGAGAAGCCAGGTTATAAACATCTCTTACACGTGTGTTTTTTTTTTTTTTTTAAACACACACATTATAAAAATATAATTGAATAGTTCATGTATGTTTAGAGTAAGAAAAGTGACTAAAGTTGTTCATATGTCTAGGCTGGTTTTATAGTTCAGTCAGTGTTACTGTGCTGTCTATCATGTTTGTTTGTTTGTTTGTATGTTACAGATGTCAAGTCTTCCTCAGTTTCTGCTATGTTTACAAACACTGCACATATCTGAAAACATTTTATTCAGCAGAAGGTGAATCAGCTTGTGAACTTTCTGCACTAAACCTGCAGAAAAAAAACATTTATTATTTGAGTGTTTTCCATGGTTGTGTTGACATTTCCTTTCTGCCTTGATAGCTGAGGGGATTATAATCAGAGGAAGGTTAAATTAAAAAAAAAAAAATGTTTAAATTGAATGTATTTTTCTCCTAGTCCTTATTTTAAATAGGTCATAAAAAATATCAATAATTATCGATATTGACCGATATAAAACACTTATATCGCAATAGAGTTTTCAGCCGTATCGCCCAACCCTACTCCAGGGAAATGATTAAGTGTAGGGTTACATACACTTAAGGAGGTGGTACTTGGCACTCCTAACCACAGAGGGGAGTGACTGTGGTTTGCTGGTCATGACCAGAAATGACCCGGACTGAATGTTGACAAGCAATGAAGGATTATCAGGGTGAGGGAGAGTTCTAGATTGAGTAGAATAAATTGTCAGTTAAAGCATGTGAGCCTTGGCCATTGGGATAAATGCCATCACGATGGAAGAAGGCTTAATGGTTCCAGAAGAGATTAAAATTGTCTTTAAAAGCCACATATCGGGCTGTGCGGGTTAATTGCAGCTGGGTGCGGCGATGAGGAGTGTGGCTAAAACAGAATGGAGATAATTATTTCTTTATTGTGGACTATGAGGGAGTCAAGGAGTTTAGTGAGGGCATGCTCTGGTAATTCAGAGGACTGACGGGATATGTCATAGCAGCCCGTAGGGATGACAACATCTTGGGCGAGTGGGTGTTTGGCCAGGATGCTGGGAGTCTTTTTCCATGAAATCCATTATCTTAAAAAAAAAAAAAAAGTCACTGCAGCTTCTTTCTTAACGTTCCTCATGACTGAATCTCTAATAATGAGCGTCGTTCGAGGTGGAGTATGTGGTGGAGGGGAATACATTGTGATAGTGGAATGGATGGAGAAGGATGGACAGAGAGGGGGGTATGAGTCCCCTAGAATCGGCAGGACAGGTAGTGGTGGCATCAGACTCCTGGGCACAGGTTGTGTCAGTTTGTTCTATAGGCTGAAGAAAATGGTGTCCCTGGATCTGGCAGAACATGGAGATTCTCACTCTAAGCTTCAGCAAAATGGGCGTTGCTGACACTGATGGAGAGGTAAGTGGAGCCATTGATCATAGATGAGGTAGCAATACAGGCCCATCAAGCCTGTAGAATTTAGGCCCTGGTTGGAAGCTGGTAGCATCTTAACACTCGGTATCTCCCCATTGGCTAGCTAATGCTAACAGTAAGTCAGATTATGCTAGCAGCAAATCAAAGCAGGCTATCCCAGCTGGAAACTTAAAATCCCTGAAATATTTTACCTTATTAAAACAATGAGATAAAACAAAAAAAATGTCTAAATACATATCTAAGTGTACTTTTAGAGATGTAAGCATTTTTGTTTTTAAACCAGGCATCAGTTTTGCCAAATGATACCGCAGCAAAAAGTCATCTCTGAGTCAGATCAGATGTCTCACAGAGCTACCATTGCAGAGGCAGGTGTAATTGCAGAAAACAGCACATGACAAGCAAAATGAAGATGGGTGTTTTTGTGGGTTTCTGATACTGCCCACATTGTGAAGTTAATCTCTTGTTTACCACGAGCAAGTGTAAACACATTAAAGCCATGTGAGGTAACAAGATAGCTCAAAAACATAGAGAATTCAGTCTGCCATGTGAAGGGCAAACTCTGCCGATTCAATTCATTCTTCTTGATAAGAACTGACAGAGTGATGAATGAACACACCGCAAAGGTATTAAGCAGTAAAAGATGCAGGGTGATATTCACATATCTTGATATGCATAGCACACTGTTCCATATACTGTATGTAAGAGCCTGTGAATACACACATACATAAAAGAGCAAAGGGGGAAGTAAATAACACTGCTCGCTTCATCTCTTCTCTTGGTTGAACTCTCATTCGTTCATTGAGCATGCATGTGTACATGCTTACTTGAATGTCACAACAAAGCACTAGAAAGTGCACACAATGCAAGGATACAAAGACAAAATGTACATTGTTGATCAACGGAAATAAAATTCAGTGTCAACTTAATCCGTCAGTTCTTTGTGTGTGTGTGTGTGTGTGTGTGTGTGTGTGTGTATATCGCGTTATTAACGCAAATCAAATGAAGCATCAATTTTAATGGCGTCATTTTTTTTATCGCAAGATTAACGCTCTTTGTGACCGTGTGAACTTGTACTTTTTTATAAGCTGTGGCCACTGCTAGTAACTTAGAAAAACTATAGGATCAGATTGTAAACCAGAAACAAAACAATCGGCACGCCCCACGCATGTGTTTGGTCTTGCCTGCTCACTAGCTGTGAAAGAGTAGGCTACCGGTTTGTGTGGATGTCAAGTGCGAAACACCGAAATGGATACGAACAATTCTGAATGGAAAGTTTAGTTTCAAAAAGTTGCCAGATGGGTCGACTGACAAGACCAAAGTTATCTGTGTGTATTGTGAGATGTGAACTGAACTGAATTATCACCGTAGCACATCCAGTTTGAAATACCACTTGATGGCCAAACACACGGCGAATGCGAATTCTCTGCTGCCTCCTTGTCAAAACCAGGCGACAATGGATGGCTTTCGAGGGATATGGATGCTATTATGTTCAAAGGAAACTTAAGAAGTTTAAGCCATGGGTTAACTGCACTATAACCTTAGCCCAAGTTTACGGCTTTATTTTGGATCACCCTGTTTTGATCCCTTAGAAAGGGTTGTTGAAGGGGCTTTTTTTTGTAACCAAGTATTTATTTTTTTTGTCATCTCTTCATTGACAGTGTTAAATTGTGTGAGATTTGATTCATTCAAATGTGAATGACTGCTGAAAGTGAGAAAGTTAGTGTGAAATACATCACTACACGTTGTTTTCAATTAAAAAACATTTGCACAAAGCAAGCCTATCCACTTTTCCATGTTGATAACAGTATTAAAATGATAATTCAAGGGACATTTAGAATAGATAAAAATGTGCAATTAATTTGCAATTAATCGCAAGTTAACTATGACAATCATGAGATTAATCGCTTAATCGTTAACAAGTGACTCTTGTCACTCTAGCCACCATATAAATTACAACTCTTATCTATCGAGAACAAAGGAGGAACTAGTCCACAGAGGGAGGAGGTCGAGGTGGATGGATGGGTCAACGAAATATTGGACTTTAACATGGGAGACTATAGCTTGTTTCCTATTTGCTTTGTTGCTGAGAATTACATGGGAAGCTTGATACCATTCTCATGCCTATAAGGCAAATATGAAGCTACCACCACCAGCCAGTTAGCTTAGCTTAGCATGAAGAGTGGAAACAGAGCAGGGAAAGTGGTTCCCTGGTTTAAAAAGTGTGGTTACAACTGCCATATTACAACATAACAGTTTTTAGATCTGATGTGAACAAAATCTAACAAGTAATGAAGGGGTTTCCTCACCAAACACGTTTTCTCTGGATAATTCTATCACAATGGAAGCCGCTGGGTTTTTTGGCTAGAATTAGGTGAGGTCTGAGAAGGCATCTACTATGACAGGATCATTCATTTACAATGGGAAAAGCAGCTGAAGTTTATCAGTCCATACAGAGGGTCTGTAAATGAGGTTCTAATTTTGCCGACCAAGGTTGCTTTATGCCCTGTAAAATATGCTTTAATAATCTGCAGCATAATGATATTCTCTATTTGAAGCAGGCCAGAGTATCCCACAGAGGGCCTATTGATTGGTCGTAAGCTGCATACAGTAATTGGTAGTACATTGTAAGTACTTGGCAAGCACTGACCACTCAGAGTGTCTTAAATTGCTCCAATAGTTATGCCCAGAAGGGAGCACATGCGCCATTATTATCTAAAAAATAATAAGAATATTGCTGTTACTATTGCACAGCAAGAATACATTTTGTATTTACTATCCAAAAGCTTTTGGCACTGTACTGCACAAAAAAAAAGCAAAGAACAAAGCAAAAAAAAAAAACTTGGACAAATCTTTGTGTGTTGTCCAAGGGGCTTCAATAGTGTCTCTCAAAACAATAAAGAAATATTCAAAATAACAAGCCTACTATACTGATCACATAGCATTCAATAGGGCTGCAGATTTGCAGGCAATCAATATGAGCCAATTTATCATGGATTGTAAAGATCCCATAATATTGTGTAATCCTCACATTCTTTATATCTACACTAGTCTCATGTACGTCCGTAACTCAATAACTCAGATATTACGATGTTTCTAAGTTAAAAAAGGGGGGATTTATTTAATTAATCTGGAGATTACATCCACAGGGAGAGAAAAAAATGGATCCTGACTGACCGGCAATAAGAGCTCTTCTCGTTAAAATGAGCTAAGCCTGCTGATTGTAGGGTTTCCATTAAAAGCTCCATATTGATGCAGTATCAGCCATGATTTCATTAATTCTTTAGTTAGCTAGCAAAGACCGCTTGCCATGTTTTCAAAATACAACCATTACATTTATCCACTGAAACAAAATCTAATTTGAACAATGTCTTCATGAAATTGCTATAATCATACACAATAAAGATCCAACAATAAGGGCAATTCAAACCTTTGTTAGTATCTGATTGTTTTTTTTTATCATGTCATTGTGTTTGACAAAAGCTCAGAGAACAGCAAGCATTTACCTTGATGGCAGTGGAGGCGATCTGGATGTGGTGCAGCTTGTGCAGGGTGCTCTCCCTGTCAATGAAGTAGGAGGCAGCCAGCTGGTGCAGAGCTTCCAGAGTCACAGCAGTGCCATTGGATTCAGTCACTTCAGATGTCCGACTCAACTTCCGCTTGTCCACAAAGATCATTAATGACTCTTCCCCTGTGAGTAGACACACGCAGAAACATAAACACACACACAAAATTCATTAATGACTCATGCCCCTGTGAATGTACACTCACATCATGTTCTCAGTGGTGTAGGGGTAAATATTAACCCATGAACACCTTTCATCATTATGCAACCGCCGAAGCAGAACGACAGTACTTCTAAAGGTGCAAAGCTGATGAGAAACAGCTGCCTCTGCTAATTTAATGTGGTGATAAGTCCACAGATACAGTGTATTGCACAAATTGAGAGATTCATGGAGCAAGTCTGTCAATACAAACAGAGCCAGAGCTTTCAGAGGATAGTGTATTGACAAACAGTAAAATGAGTGAAAGATCGATTGAACAATCCTTTCTAATAGCACTGGTTTTATGGGGAATTTTATTTTAATTTGGAGTGACATTAGAGCTACTGTAACAATACAACGCTGTACCTTACCACTGGGTATAGACAAAGGTTAACATGTCTCCACCACAGCCTGAAAAATGACCCTTAGTTTTAACAACTCACTTTGTCTATTAGTGGGTCTTGAAAATATTTTAACAACCTGAGAAGAAAATCGGACGGAATTATTTCATGTGAATACAAACGAAGTTACAGGAATGTACAATAATGATAGTGGATCATTTTCTTAATTCTATTGCTATGAGGTTCTTTAGTTTATCTGCTTTCAAGGTACTGACACTTTTTTGTCAAAAATGGATTATCTTTAAAAAATTTGCAAGATGTTTTTCTTTTTTTATGATTATTAATTATGACAAGAAATTGCAGTTTACTGTTTAAACAGCTTTAAAACACTTGCAGATTGCTAAGATAAGAACTGTCCATATATTCCTTAACACTGGCTAAAGGTCATAGGTTATGTGAGGCCAAACTCTAGCTATTAACCTTCCACTTGTTTGCAACACACATTGTACATGATTTTCTTTCTAATCTATTCTAAATACTGTTAGTATTCATCATGGTTTTAAGAGTTTTAGGCACAGGCGATACAAGATGAAAAGACCCAGTGGAGGAGCTGGGAGGAGATTGTGCAGCAGATAGCCACGGGAGCTTTGCTGCGCATTTCAGTATTCCATCTAACTTACATCCATTGTTATGGAAACAGAGGATTCACTGACATTTTTGTCAAACAACTCCAAACACACACATTACATGCTTAATCTGGGAATTTGAGCTTAAACCACCACAAACAATCCTGTCACAGCTGGGACAATTCTATTCAATATTTAGTTGTGTGAGTATGAAAAGCTTCAGAGATTCAAATATGTTTGACTGCTAGATCTTTACTCTTTTCTGGCCATTTACCTTCATTTGATAGCTGATGGTCTACAGCAACAGTGGGGGGTGGCAAGGTCCCAACTGTGGTTGTATTTATGCACTGACCATTTTCAACCTTTAGTTCTATTTGGGATTTCCATCGCATCTGGAGAAATGGATTAACTGAAAAGATTATGCTCAGTTTTGTGATGCAGACTCATCATGCAGTTCTGAGTCAGTTCTGGCATGGATGTTGCAAAGGAGACATTGAGCACTCCAAAGAAGTAATCTAATTGAAACAAATAGCAAAGACAGTATAGCTAGATTTTTCTTGACTCACTACTAAATGTAGACTCTGGTTCCTCCAGTTGAAACTCTGATAAAGTTCATTAGGTCATTAAAAGGTTTCCTGTTTTGAAAAAGGGCCAAGTGTTCGTTCTGGGTTTTGGCCACCTGGATGTCCAAGACTTCACCTTTTAACACTCCCTTCCTCCAATGTGTTCAGGTAGGTCAATCAAATCAAAAAGGACCACAGCCCATCTACTTTATTTACCTCCCAGTGTAGCAGAGAGCAGGAAGTGGGTTCCGTATTTTCTGATAATGTTGTCAGTGATGGCACCGAGACTGGGCCTCCTGCCCAGCTGCCTAATGGTCTGGAGGAACTCGGGGTCCAGTGGCAAGGAAAAGCCATTGTTTTCTTGTCTCTCCAGGGCCAAGCTGTTCACCTTCCAGCGGCCAAACTCCCTGCAATGTCAAACAAACACAAGCTCAATGGTAACAAAGGACACACAACATATGAATGCTGCATGCAGGCACGTTTGAATCAAATCTAGTTTTTATTGTTACAAATGCAATCACAGACAGTACAATGTACAGTGAAGTTCCTTCTCTGCATTTAACCTATCATAAGCACCAGTGGGTAGCCATTGTGCAGCACCGGGGACAAACTCCAGTTCTTAGTTGGTGCCTTGGTCAAGGGCAGCAGCAGGAGAATTACCCCAACACATGTTTTTGATGTTGGGGGAAACCAGAGCATGAAAAAACAAAGAGAACATGCAAACTCCACTGAGGGAGCCAAGAAAAGACAAGGTTCCAACACAAGCCATACGTTATTTGAACTCACACACTGTTTGGCCATTCCATCATTGTCAGAAAGCAACAAGGATCTTGGAGCTGTTTTGAGACTCACCTCATTAGAAACACAATGCAAAGACTACATCTACCAAGTCAGTCTGAACAGCTGTTTCCTGATCCCGAAAAGAATGAAAATGGAGTCCATTGTTGTCATTTTAAAGTGGACAGAACACAGTTTGCCCCTCACAAGGAGGCTCATACTCAGATCTGTGCCTTGCCAGGCATAAAATATGATGTCTGCACGACCTCTAAGAATCTTGTGTGTCACTCTTTAAGAGATGAATGGTCTCATGCTGTTTCTACCTTCGGCTTGAAGAATTGCTTTGCACCATAGTGAAAAACATTGTGTTTTTCCACCGATTTTAAATAATAGCACAATCTTTTCTCATCTTGACTCACTTTTTGAGGCTCTGGACAGGCTGTAATCATGGAGTCTTGCTGCTTTCAGGGCCTCTTTTGGAGGGAACAGGCTTCATCTAAAGTCGTTTGATATTCAGCCTGGGCTTGGAGCATGCCAGCTGCCTTTATCTTCCAAGTGCAGACTGAGTGCTGCTGCTTGATGCATAGATTAGTACTATTCAAATACAGCTGGTAAAAAACATGGTTCCTAGTAGGGGAGAAATTAAATACCTTTTCGTCACTGTTGGGCAGATGGTTGAGATGTCTATTGCGAAAAGGAACACAAATAAATTCTGACATGCATTTGAGTTTGAATGTGTTTTTGTTTTGTAAAGCTCAATGCTACACCTCCCTTCCTTCTTCAGATGAAGTACAGGAGAGTCTTATTGAAGAACATTACCAGAAAATATGAGAAAACTGCATTCATCTGATGGCTGAACTTCTTCATCATCTCCATCCCCACCCCCCACTAACACAAAGGCATTTTTAACAGTTTACACATGAGCAGAGGATGCAGATTTTCCATTATTACGACTGAAGAAAAAATGTAGCATTCTTACTTTGAAAGTTAAAAACAATGGGATGTCTATCTGTGGCAGAAGTTCCCTTAACACCTGAATGCTTAATCAGTGCAGAGAGGGACGAGCATCAACGATGTAAGCAATCAACAGCCATGACTCAGACAGTCCCACAACAACTGAGACATCTTGATGAAAAGAAACAATGCAATACTTAGTTTTGACTTGATTACGGCCATTTTGGAGGAAACAGAGAATTTATTCAACATTGGAATATTTTGTTTCCTCAACCTCCTATTAAGTTCTTGATTTGGTTATATGAAAATGCAGTCTGGAAGTTGCAGTAACAAGACAGACTAATTTGACCAACTGGCAGCCATCTGTATCTGCAATTTAGATACCAGATTTACTCAACAACTTCCACAAAATCTGCTCCTGAATTTGTGGTCAGAGGCTGTTTGTGGCAGGAAAAAGAACCCTGGTTGAAAACTGACCATTATTTGCAATGTCCCTGGTTTGAGTCTGGCCTTTGTTGCATATTTTACTCCATCTCCCTCCTCTCATTTCCTGTCATCTGTCCGCTTACTGCTCTATAATTAAGGCAAAAAATGGCCCAAAAGTTAAAAAAAAAAAAAAAAAAAAAAAAAAAAGAAGAAGAAGAAGCTTGGGATGGTGTCTGAGCTGTTCACTAAAATGCAGTAGACATTAGGGTTGGTTATGACAATAGCTTTTTGAAATCATATCAAGAAATATGATTTGCCAAGTGTTACAAATTGTATTTTACTCCAGCCACAGTAAAACACTAATGAGAAAACAAACTTAAAAACACATCTGAAACATCTGTTAGACTAGCCACTAACTTTGTGTGTCTGCTGCTGGGCAAGTAACACAGTGGGTTTATCTTAGCTTGTTTCCTTAAAATAGCTGCTGCTGGAAGCAGGATTGATGAGGGCAGTGAGACTGAGCCATACAGTAAATGTGCTGAAAACAAACAAAAAATAAATGAAATGAAATAAAACAAAATGAAACAAACCAACCAAAAAACCCCTAAACAATGAGCTAAAAAAAAAAAAAAAATCTCTAATGACTTGCAAGTGCACAATAACTCTCTGTGGATTGATTAATTAGCAGAGGTGAAATCTATCTCTGGTTATATTGGGTTGTATTTTTGCCTCAATGTGAAGTCAGATATTTGTCAGATAATTCATTCACTGGATTAGCCAAAAGCAGACATCTGGTTATATTATCTATATGGAGTCTGAATTGATTTTTAAGACAATATGCCATATAGCAATTGCTATTCCTATTTTCATCACCATTCCTTTGTTTATATCACCAGTCCCTCGTAGCATCCCATGCAAGCAATTTGCTGGTGTCAGGCAGGCAGAAACAATCTAATGTGAATGCAAACTGGCTTTCAAGAGCACAGGACTGCATAAAGAGATACTGTGGCTTCTACATTGTTTTACAGCACACTACTGACAATCACAGCCTGCCTGAAATGGCAGCTTATACGGTTTCTGGGAAGTAAAATCCCTCAGACTTAAAAAAAAAAATTCAACAGTTTTCTCCAAACACCGCTTGAAGAATTCTGTGCAAGGGAGCAAACTGGGTGTTCTGATGTATATACAACCCCGAACACCCTGGGGACACACACCAACTCCCTCGTGCAAAGACACATGCATTCACACACCCCACAGCTGCAAACATCCCAACAAAGCTGCCCTTGCCGCAACAACTTTGCTTTCACCCAGAATATCGCAGAGGCCCCCCTGGGTTCCGGCGTGCTGCCAATCAATTTCCCACCAATAACAATGACCCCCAGAGAAAAATACAAACAGAAAACAGCTCATTAAGACCTGTTTCATGTCAGCGTTTCTCTATAACGAGCGGCCATTAGTGTTTCTCTCCATCCACAGGGGCCAGCTAAAGAAGAGAGCTGCAGAGAGAGAAAGAGGGAGAGTCTAACTGTGATCGACACAGTGTCTCGCTATGCTGCTCGCTGATGGACGCTTATGAATGGTGCTACAGCTAAGCTGGAGAGGACAGCAGACATACACAGATCTGTTGAGGAACACCTCAGTTCAGCTTAACCTCTTGCATGCCACACACATGCAAGTGAAAAGGTCTTGCATTTCATGGAAGACTGCGGGTTTATATTACCCTTAACTTTCTTCAGTGAGCTGAGGAACTGAAGGAGCCTATCACAGACACACACACACAAACAAGCAGCAGGTTTATTTCACCCGCAGCTCTCTGCAGCAGGGGGCTGGCTGCACAGCTACCTGTCAGCCCCTCCTCGGAGCGAGCCGGAGCGCTGTGCACCATGAGGTGAGGAGCGGCAGGAGCTGCAGGGGCCGCGATCAGACCAGGGGAGTCATACCCTGCTGCTTGTCCATCACAGCCCAGGTGTCTCAGATCGATCACAGCATACAGGCAGCCTGGGGGTACAACGTGGTGCCCAACATAACAAATCAAGGAATCAACCCTCCGAATAACCCGCTGATGCAGTTGAAACACGCCACCGAGCAGAGCAATGCAGATTGTGGCAGTTCAGTACAGTAGGTGAGTGCTACTGCTGATGTTATCTCCTGAGGCACACTGACAGGGAAATTACAGAGAAAATTAAATATTTTCAAACACAGTGTATTTTAAAAAGAGAGAGGGCACTGGGTAGAAGAAAAATCTAATTTACAGCAGTAATCTGAAGATCTAAAACTGCCTTCAGCTCAACTGAACCTTTTGTAAGTTGGTTAAAACTTTTTAGATTACTACTATTAAATAACCAAATTTGCCACCACTGTCTTTGTATATATTTATTATTATTATATTTATTTCTCGTCTTTATCTTTGCTGAAATTCAAGTGTATTATGTGAGATGTATCATGAGTGGCCCACATATACTATTGTTTAGATCAGCCTCAATGTCATTTTTCTTTGTGAAAAATACCTAAGGGAGTGTCTATATAAAGGCTGCTGCAGGGTGAAACCTTGGCCCCCTGGTTAATAAAAAGCCCACAAGATATGTTAGGACTGCTTCATAATTCTGTTAAATGGCTTGAAACCAGACATGGGGGCCACACCATGTCTTTTAAACTTTGGGCAAAAACTGGACTAAAATAGGTTATACTAATTCATGGTCAGTTTGAAATCCTCTCAGAGGGATTTGTACATGAATTCAGGTGTTCACTCCACAAATTATGACCTGTACGCTCATGACACTTACGGAAATTGCCAGCATCTTAGACGAAATTGTATGAGGTCAAAATTTGACACTGTCCTCGCTTGCACATATGCACACAATTTTCAAAACAGTGAGCAGATTCATTTTATGAGCTTTTATGATTAAAATTGCTCTACGTATGCAAGTTAATTAATCTAGCAGGAATAAGCCTAACAACTCTACAGTTCTGTTGCTGGTATCTCAATCATGCTAATTATTAATGTGGTAAGCTACACTGCATTCTCATTTCAGCTCATCATAAGAACATTTGAATGTCACAGAGGAAGAAAATGGAAAAAAAAAGGGGGAGTAAATGACTCGTCTTTGCAGGTGTTCTGAATCTTGCATTTTTACAGCATCTCTGACAGTAATCTAATTACCACTAAAGACTGTTTTCTTCCATCTCTCATATCCTTGCTGTTTTACTTTCATGACTTTACAAGCAGTTAGGTCCAGATCATTGTTCTACATGTCAAAACTCTGAATTCAGATTGTGATTTTCTGCACAATATTTAGACAGTGGAAAAAGAGTAGAATGCAGTCCAGGCATCTCTTTCTTCCATTACATGGTTGTCAGTGCATATTATGAGCTGGAACAGTGGCAAAAGGGGAGGACTAAACTAACTAAATGACTTCCTTTATGTGATGAATTGACTCAGAAAAGTCTAATTTCACATCTGACTTTATCTAGTTTTGAGCCTTTATTTTAATTACATGTTTTCTTTCATTAAAAACATTATGTTACATATTGAGTACTAAAAATAGACTGAAAATGCATGTTTTAATTAATCAGCTGTGGGAGGACTGTCTAAGGTGAAAGATAATCTTTATATTTTTTTGTAATGGGTTGGTTTCTCTAAGTGGATTCATTAATATGAAGAGAAAAAAAGAAAAAACATAATACCTACAAGCTACCCAGACATTTACCTTACCATGATAGATAAACATTTGCTTATCATCAAAGAGGCCTGAGCGAAAACGCATTGTTTTGTTTTGTAGCTGGGTTACCCCAGATACCGAAATAACCTGCTGTGCAAAACAGTTGGTTGATGTAGACTCAAAGTTATTTCAAGGACCTCCCCAAAGAGACTGGTGCAAAATGGAAGAAAAGTCCTTCATGCTTCACTCCGTAAGATAAACCAAATTACATTTATTTGGAAGACCTTGCAAGCAAACTTCCAACCACTCTGCTTTTTTCAATGTTGCAGATTTTTCCTTTGCTTTTTTCTTCTCTTAGTTTAATCTGATGTGACATTGATCCTCCTCAATATGCATGCTCTATTAGCAACAGAGAAATGGTTTTAGAAGTTAAGAAGTACAAACAAAGTGCTTTTTCATTTGAGCGACATCAAAAGAGATTGTGCACACGCCGGTTACAGAGAGCATTTTCCAGAAAGGCACCTTCATAAGTGGCACACACTGTTAATTGAGCTACTGGTGATCCGGTGTTAACGAGAGGAGAGTTGGAGAGCCAAATGGGAGTGGGAGTAAGATGGAGGGAGAAAAAAAATGGAGAGACTCGTGTCTTTTAGTTATCCACCCACCACAGAGACAAACAGGGAAGAAAAGCCAGATCAAGACGGAGGAAGAGAGTGTAATGATGTGGTTAATAGCTGCTGGTTGTGAACGCTTCACGAAATTGCCACCAACAGTTTTTCCAACATCAAACAAACATCAGACCATTAATTTGTGAAAATCCTATTAAACCTGCTGAGAGGCCCCATAAACAAGACAGCATACTGTTTCCTGCTCATTTTGCTTTTTCATGCTTTTGAAATGTATACTTGAGTAACACTTAGGAGCATCAAACACTTGATTACCACCGAACACTGAGACATTGCCTCGGATTTTCAAAATCTCCTGCAGGGGATTAGGATGAATCACACTGAGGAGGCAAAATGGTGCAAAAGAAAGCAACCCAGCCCTACCTTTAGGGGTTGAAGTAGACTCCTACTTACTGGAGATCTCATTCAGAAATGAAATTTGTACGAATGCTGTAACTACATGGATCTGACTGCGTATACTTTTCTTCTTTTCCTGCTTTAGTGTCATCGATAAGCTGTAAATTTTACTTTTAAAATAATACTATTTTCTCACAAATAATTAGGAATCTACCCTAGGGGCCTGGAAACACCACTCCTTGCTCCAGGCCAGTACAAAGCCCTCAATAAAAATAACACCTGGCTTTTTTACACTGACATTTTGAGAAGAATTTAAGAAATGAGAGTTTAATGCATTAACATGTTAGCTGTAGAGGTTCCGGTATACATCTTTGGACTTCTTTGGACAGAGCCATGATAGCTATTTCCTCCTGCTTCCAATCTTTATACTAAGTTAGTAAGCAGCGCAAAAGGCACAAATAGTAGTAAAAAGGCACAAAAACAACAATAAATGCCAAAGGTAAAAGATAAAGCAATATCAAAATATGTGCAAATGTAAAACTGATTAAAAAGTGTCAATGGATCCAGAACATTTGAGTGAAAGTGGAGGGCAACTCCAAAGCTTTGGAGCTGCCACCACAAAGGCACCATCTCCTTTACCCACGAGCTTTGATCGTGGAACATTCAAAAACAATTGTTCACAGACACAGAGGAGTGCTTCGAACATGTATGGCTTCAAATCCAAAAAGTGAATAAACATATTACAAAATATTTAGCTATTTTTTCAAAGGATGCTATTGAAGGAGAAGGCGAATATATGCCCGGTCATCCAGCCTGATCACCATCCAAAGAGGGTTGAGGTGTTACTTCCACCTCTGCTTCTCAGACAACAGTATCTCCTAACCTGTGTGTGTGTGTGTGTGTGTGTGTGTGTGTGTGTGTGTGTGTGTGTGTACTGAGAGGAATCACCGTGGTTGCTCAGATTCTTTGAGACCCTCCTCAAAGAGCAGTGCTTTTTCTGCCAAATCAGGATACGGTTTAACTATTTGCTACAAATGGCCATTTCCTGGACATAAATGTCTCGGACTGAATTGATTACTTGCTTCTATTTCCCTACCAGAACCATTTTTACTGCTTTGCACCCTTTTTAGAAAATAGTGGCCATCTCTTTCCTTTCCTATTTTTCAATTTTGATTTTTTGCCTTTTAGCAAAGCTTTAACATTTCTATTTCTCATGAAAGAAAAGGAAAACAACAACATGCAATTTTGACATTTTACCTTTTTTTTTTTTCTTTTTGCCTATTGAGCCAATTCAAAATGAGTACAATTTTACAATTTTGTGACACTGTGAAATGGCGCACAGTGTGAAAGAATACAGCTAAAATGTTACAGGAGGGTGGGTTCTTTTTTAAAAAAGAAAAAAAAGAAAAAAACAATTGTATTATTGATTTGTAGATCCAACAAATATCACAACACCTCTGATAACAGAGAGCAAGGGCGAATCAGAGAAAGAACATGATTTGCAGGAGGGTTTGCTGACATGAATACTACTGATCTCTTTTGTACTGCAATTTGTCATAACAGTGTTGACAAGAGACTTCTCTGCACACACAAAACAAAGAAAGCCTGAAATCACATTGTGTACATAATGAGACATGCACATACTGTTAATGCACGTGATGCACAAACGCTCAGCCTCGCAAACACATGCACACACACAAGCAAATGGAACAAAAGAGCCACCAGCTACGCTGAATTCTGCTCCTCATGACACAGTCGCTTTCTGTCAATGACATGCCTGCGTGTGCTTCTTGAAATTATAATTTTTTTTTTTTTTTTTTGTTCACACTTAGTTGTTTAAGCCAATGAATAACTTTTTTTTTCTTTTCCAAACTCCTATTCCATTCCTATCAGTAATGATACTGTTTAGCAAAATTATCATTGGTAAGCACTGTTAGCAAACATATGTTGAGTGACACGTTGAGTAAAATGCATTCATAACACATAAGTGATGGTCAAGACTATGAAAACTGTTTTAGGTCTTAAAGTAATACTGTAGAGGCTCTGAACAGGGAGGATATATAATTGTTTGAATTCTTTTGCGTGTAAAGATGTCAATAACGCGACAGAAATTGGTGAGTTTTCACTATTAAACTTAAGGGTGGGTGGGAATTTGTTTCAGGTCCCATCTACAATGTAAAATCATGTTGCTGTTAACATTTTGATATCAAAAGCTTGATGACCTTTGGGGGACAAAACAATACCTACTGGAATTGGTATGCAGGCCCTCAACCAATGATCACAACTCAGGCCATCTGTACAAAACACAGCGAAACACTCATGCAGTCTCTCTTTCATAAAAGCTGCTTCCATGGACCTCTGGCTCTGATAACTCCCCCATCACACACTTGTCAGAAGCCATAAGCTCTGCGCTGAATGAAGTCCTCGTCACTGCCATTGCTGCTGGTGATCAAGAGGAGGAGGCTGCTCTGCTTCTGTCCTGGAGACACATTCACCCTCTGACAGGAGGACGACACACTTGTCTCCACCACAACTCTCTCATCGAACAAGCTGCTCTGGCATTCATGCATGAGAGAAAACTGTAGTTCGATGAAAACTGTATCTAGGCACACACTTCAGCTCTCTCTGGGTCTGTTCTGCCACGTGTTTGCAAAAAATCTTTACCATAATAATTTCCAGACACTAATAAATTGATTCTAAGCAAACAAGACCATTGCAGCGAGGATCGACAGCTCCTTCCTGCACCTGCGTTCTACACTGTGTACAACAAGGTCAGATTTGATTTGGTTAAATATGTCAGGGAAGCGGAGAGGCAGCGAGAAAGTGCTGCTATGTATTCTGGATTTTAAGAAACACCACAAACAATAAATGAAGCGTGAAATGAACCATCTCCAATCGTCTAAATGTTTATCATTAATCATGTCAAGGCAGAGCAGTCAAAGAGTTTCATTTATTTTATTCAACTTTATAACTTGCCAAGATAAGTCACAACCCTCAAACTCTTCCTACGTTTGTGATTTCACAACAACGAACATCTTGCATTCCTGCTGCTATTATCTGTCCTCTCTGGGTAGCAAATGTTGAAGTACAGTAGTGCAACGTCGTTGCACTGCAGCCAAACCTCTTAGGAAGGAATCTTGAGTCAGGGGTATGATGTACAGTATGCTACGTTGAACCCAGAGACCACAGTTCATGTCCCATTCCCCCTCAACACAAACCACTAAGGCAATCTTCCCAACATGCCCTCCAAACAAAAGGTCGTTTATCATTGCCTCCCACAGTGTTTTATTGAGCTGGCAGGACAGCATTGTTTCACAGATTGCTTTGCTTTGGCACAAATACTATTTAGTTAAAGTTAGGGAAAGATCATGGAGATGGTTCAAAGTTGATGTCACTGGTCTGGCATGTCAAAGTCATGCTTTGCTGACTCAGCCGTCCATCCTGACCTTGGTGATGAGAGCTTTTGTGGTGCTGTAACAACATGCGATGATACTCAATATCTGCCTGTACTCTCTTGGTCTATGTAAACATAAAGGCCATTTATAACATATAAGAGCTGTACACATTAAGCCTTTCTAAGAGCTGACCACAGCATTAAATCATTATTCCCCATGCACCTACTGCATTATCAGCGGTCAGGTTTACTATTATTGTTTAATCGCAGTGCATTGTGATATTATTTTTCTTCGTGCTCACTTCTCTTTATTGCTTCGTATACTCCATGCAGTTATATACCCATTTATTCCATCTCATTTTATAATCTCTTTTAAATGTGCTGTCCTGTCTAAAGCATTCAAAACACAACGGAGGAATCATAAACACGAGACAGATAAGGCACAGCAGACTCTACTTCCCCCTAATCTAAATGACATGATTACACAGTGCAGCACAGGTACTGTAACGTCACGCCTCTGCATTCTATTCTCTCCGCAAACATGTTTGCATATAATTGAATCACTAATCACTCCATAATTACATGAGACAACTCCTTACATCAACTGAAGTCAATGTAAAAGCCTGTGGGCTGACAGGAGAAAAGAGGAGAAAGCACAGGAGATGAGGCGTGATAGAAAAGTTATGGCCCATGAAGAAGAAGAAAGGAGGAACTGACATTTTGACTAATATGCTACTGTCTGTGGATATGGCTCGGCTACACACAAGAAATAATGGCGCAAGCTTCTAACGCTCACAGTAATGATTTCACAAGACCAAAGTTTCTAAATTATTCAATGAAACATGCTTTTGTTCTTTTTACACCTATTTCTAACAGCAGCGACTCCACACAAATATCACTAAATTAAACTTGTGCTTTGTGGAAAATAGGAGTCAAAAAGATAATAAAGTTAATTGATTACTTAGTCGTTTTCAAATATACCAGTTTGCATCTGATAGACAAGCATCATGTAACCAGGTTACTGCTCTCAGTATAAAATTGAAGCCACAAGCTGTTATGAGATTTGCAACCCTGGTCAGGAGCAGAGAAAGAATGAAAGGATGAATAGGTGTTTTAAGACTGCCATTATGCCTGACATAACAATCACTGTCGAGGTAATATTGTTAAGTGCTACTATGCCTGCTATTTTTTTTTTTTTTTTTTACAGCTTTTGAATCTGGTGAATCCATTAATTCATCACTTCCATTACTGCATTTGATCAGACCTTGAGTCGAGAAAGCCTCTTTCACTCAGAAGATTTGCAGTTTTGAAAATCACATTTTACATTACACCGCCGTGACAGAAAGCTGTCTTTCTCCAAGCTCTTTAAGCTGTCCTTTTAATGCGGCCCAGACAGATGATGAAAGGTTGTTAGTGCAAAAATCAAACACTTTATAACGATTACTCTGAAGAATACTCCATTAAAATTTTTATTTTTCAAATTTATGATGATTCCAAATGGCTATAAGCTGTTCTGGTGCAGTGACTGGCCAGCAGGGGGGGATAAAGCTCTGGTTCCCCTCTGTACTCAAACTCCTCCGTTACTCCCTCTCATCCCCAACTCCCTTTCCCCTGCCCCCTGACGGGAAAGGCCAACTGAGCTCTGGAGAATATTTATGAGCAAGAGAGAGCAATTGGTTTGAGATCATTGGACAAAGGAGGGAGGGAGAGAGAGAATGGAGGATGACGAGTGGGAGGGGGAGAAAATGCGAGATGCATGTGGAGATAAAGACAGAGGCAGAGGTTGGATTTTAATGTTTTTATTAAAACTTCTTTTAACCTGCTGGTTAATTAAAAATAACTACTCATTGCTATTCCACCGTTTCTAAATCTGTATGCGTATGTGATTGCATATGTGCTCCGGTGGTGTGTGTCGTCGCTTTTCCGTAGTTACGAGGACCAAAAATCTGCACAAGCATTGAGGAAAACTGCCCAAACTGAAGTCAGGCTTTCCGCTCCCCAGCCTGAGTTCCAGAGTCGGATTTAGGATTTCAACACATTGCAGTGACGTTTCAAGAGGCAATAACAAGACTTTTACTGACCCATAAAGGAGCATAATGTGTCTGCACAGAGTATAACTGTGTTGTTGATCAATACGGATGATTCAAAGACTGCTTTCAAAATTCATGAGTGTTGTGGAAGAAGAAAAAAAAAAAAAACAGTGGAGCCCATTGTGTTTTGAAGGCACTTCTGATCTCTTCAGTTCTCAGCTAACTGGCATCCTTGACTGCTCAGTGATGGATGACAGCTCCGGGTACAAGATATTTAAAGCCTAAAAAGCCTTGTTTCTTAAGACAAGGAAAGCAAACGACAATGCAGGGACATAATTCCACTTTAACATGGTGATATTCTACTTCCTCATATGAGTTTCAATTGGATTGTTGCTCTAATTAATCAGCTTACTTTTATTCTTCAAAGGAAACTGAGAAGGCCACTGGAGCTCAAGGGGAAAAGAGGGTTATGGACTCAAGTTTGCATTTCTTGATATTTGCTGATAGAGGTCAACAGAAGTCATGCTGTGAGGTACAGAATGCTAAAAAAAAAGATTTAGCGCTATAGTTTTTGAAATGCAATGGTGAGACATTGCCTGTGTTTTTGTAATGTAAAACTTTGAATCTTGTGTATGCAAATATCTGTTAAATTTTCATGCAAAGGGAGGGCTTGGTAGACATAAAAAGGGAGGTATAGAGACATTCTGAGAGACATCCTGAGAGACAGAAAGAAGAGGCCAGCAGAGAGGCAGTGAGGGAGGATGTGATGGATGTGGGGAAGCCAACAGTGCTACATTCCCTATCTTTGCCTGGCATTGTCACCCCTGTCAGCTGCTAAATGCCAGCGTCAGTCAAACCTCTGTTCAGCTGGCATCAGCCCCTCCACTGCAGGACTGTGGACACTCCGACAGCATCGCTCTCATCAAACCATCACCTGGCACAACAAATACAGACGCTTAAGCATGTGCAGTCACTCAGATACAGTACCCAGTAAAGAACCTATTGTTGTTGTTGTCGCCAGCTGAAAACAACTGCTTGTCATTAGAAAGCCACCATTGTTCTGAGTTACTTTCGATCAAAAATCATTTTTGAAAAGGTTCCGGTAGATTCGAGAAATTTCTTCGCCTCTAGAGGATCATGACGCTCTGCAGTCAAACAGGAAATTACACTAAAAAATCCATTTTCCATGGCAATTTGTAAAATAAACATGTATATATAAGACAACATATATATACACGTTCACTAACATACACGCACATTTCATGTTGTTTTTCATGTCAGTTTTGGGGACATTATATAGACTTATATTCATTTCCTAGAGACTTGCACTTGCACTCACTAACCTTAACCTGACCCTAACCTTAACCCCAGCTTCCACCATAAAATTTAATGATTTACATTATGTGTACCTGCATTTTGTCCCCACAAGTAAGGTGAGTCCCCACAATGTGACTGTGCAAACAGATTTATGTCCCAACAATGTGACTAACACACACACACACGCACGCACGCACGCACGCACACACACACACACACACACACACACACACACACACACACAATGCTTCCCCTACAGTTACACACTGTGTGTGGGTCATGCAGCCTTAAACAGGTACTGATCCACCGCTCTGAAGAATTGTTTCAGTCTTGAATTTCAGTGAGTTCTCTTCTATCCTGAAGAGAATAAAACTCTTGGAAATACCAACACAAACACACATTCCCACTTGCATACATGCAGACTAACAAATGAAGAAAGCCTGCAAAGCACAACTGAGGTTTACAGATGTTACACTGTGGTTTGCTTGTGTACATCACCTCAATAATTCACTTTATATGGCCAGTGAACTTTGCTGGAATATGTGAAATGACAGAATTGTCAAGATGTAAGATTCAGAATTGCTAATATTTTTGGACAATGCTGTTTTGAAATGCCATATAAGATACATGTTTTACACTATTTCATGTCATATATCTGACTGACAACAAAGAAGACAGCTAGCATGCCTAATATCCTGTGATTCCCTATGTGGGAGTTTGCATCTTGAAATGCTCAGTTTTTCCTTCCGCTCTCTTGTCTCGAAAAGTGGAGAAAACTGAGGAAAAATGTCCTCCCGTAGCAAGCTTTCAAACAATACCCTGCTGCTTCTAAGCACACACCCACCATACTTCACACCACACACTTCTGAAGCCATCCTGTCTACCCACTGTCACACATCAACTGGCTCAGTCAGATATCGGTTACGTCCTGCTGCTTTGCCCAAACCCTCCTGCGGTATCTCCACTTTGAGTTTACAGTGATATGCAGCATTCTGACGGTTTGTATCATACTCAAACCATATGTCTCCGCTACCCACAAGAAGGGAATCAGACAGTCGCACCCAAAGAAGCTTGCATCTATACAGAATGCATGCAGGGCTTTCATTTGCATGCAAAAGTCCACTAAGTAATCGTCTCAACGTTTCATCCCACAGTTTGCCACCTACTAAATCTGCATCTTTTATAGTCAAATGAAAAGTATTATGTGATCTCTCTTACTTTTCTAAAGATCTTGCAAAAACACATATTTTGCTCCAAGCAAAACAACGAAAATTTGAGTCTAAATTATGTTAGGCTTTACTTAACTGCATTTGGTCCATATTGGTATCACATTTTGACAACCTTCCTCTCAGGTATCTCAGATCATGCAGACAGTCACCCCTCAGCCTGGCGTCCATCGTTTCTCACCTGTATATCTTGTACTTGGTGGTGAATCCTTGCTGGTAGCGCTCTGTGAAATCGACAAACTCCTGCGAGTGGTGAAAAGGACCCTTGTCTGACAGGAGCCAGCCCAGGGGCCCGGTGGAGCCGCTGAAGCCAGCCCCGGCAGGGTCCGCTGCCCAGGCCCCTGCTGACACCCAGCTCTGGAGCAGGCTTAGTGTTAACCACTTCCATAGAAACATGAGGGCCGCCAGTCTAATGGAGATGCACGGGCCACTCATGCTGCTTCCCCCGGCCCCGGTGACTCTTCATTCTCCCTGCAATCTGGATGAGTCCTGCTGGAAGGAGGAAGGAGAGGGAGAGGAGCTGAAGCAGGGTAGACACACAGAACAATAAGCTTGTAATTTTGGCTTGGGCTGAGTGGGATGACGATGACCTGGGAGGGCTCCATTTGTCCAGCATTGCTGGGTCAGAAATGATGGCAACAGACACTTTTTTTTTTTTCTTAAATAAATCTACAGTTCATTTACAGTTACTACATAATAAAGCAAATAATAATGCAGCCATTTAAAATGTAATTTGTATGTTAGAGGAGCTTCAACGTGTAAAATGTTTCACTTGCTTTTTACCTTATTCTGTAAGTACTGTGGTCCGTTACTGGTCGGGTATAATCTCCGCAAAATCCCCTGATAGGACCGTGAAGTTGGGTTCGGCTCGACGCACAGACGGGGCGGCATTGGAAAGGGACTTTTGGGAGGATTATCGCCACAAATGCGAACAGACGCACAATTAGGGGCAGCGAAACTTGAGCGAAAGCGAAGATGACATCCAGCCTCCTCAGAGCGCGCTCTTCTTCTCCTCCTCCTCCTCCTCCTCCTCCTCCTCCTCCTCACAATAGCATATTTCCAGCGGAGAGCGTCAGACAATGCGCGGTAGGAACCGTAAGTCCAATCCAGCGGAGTGAGTCGCAGCGGACACGATGCTTCAAACCGTCTAGGTAGAATAATTGTTTAAACACACCGCTATGATCTGGAGGCGGTGAGTGCGCGGTGACCAAATGACACCCGCATGTGAGAAGCGTCACCGGCTGTTGTCCTTTAACTCATTTCTGCTCTTTTTTGGAGAGACGCGCTCGGGGCGCACGCAGGGCGCACTGAAAGCTGCTGATGCTGCTGACGGTGCCTGGACTCCCAGCGCACGGAATGTGTGAATGGCATTCGCAGCGCTCTCTCCCTCCCCTGTAACACACCGCCGCAATTTAATTTATTCCAGCAGCGAGCACATTCCCGGTTGGCTGAACGTAACTGGAGGAAGTGAGAGTAGGAGGTGTTCGCGTGGAGGGGGGTGGGGGGGGGGTCATGGTCAGAGGATTCTGATGTGCTGGAGTCATTTTAGTAGACAGTGGGAGCAGAATGGACAGAAGAGTGGGAACAGTAGAACATCGGGATAGAACTTTTCACATTTCCAGTCTTACTTTTCTTTCATAAGTGTGTTGTTCTGCTAATGAATTCAAAATTACACAATCCAGTTGTTATTAACAAATAGAGGGGGAAAAAAACACCCGCCATTATCAAGAAGATTAAACTCGGATATATATATGACAAAACCTAAGGTTATATAAAGAGCCAGAGAAATAGTCACCACGATGGAATTTGATTTAATAAATTAATATTCTAGTACTCTGTGAGATCTAGAGTCAATCTACTAGAGGCAGATTGTCATAATGGATGTTATCTTAGTGCAAATGAGTCCTAAAAAGAATTTTTAATTATTTGAATAATGACTTTAATGACGGCTGTGGTGATGATGCTGACGATCATGAGGAGGAGGAGAGGGTGTTTTCAGCCCCCTGCTGTTATTCTCGTTATCTTCTTTGCCCTCTCCCCCCCTCTCCCTTCCTCCCGCAGAATAATCATCACTTTCACCATCAGCAAACTTAATTAGATCGGCTCTATCCCCACTCTATCCGAGCGCTTGTGCGTCGGACACCGAACGTGGATCAGAGAGGCAGAGAGCAGGCGAACGGAGGGAGGGATATGTGCTGCCTTTCAGCTTTTCTGTAGACGTTCAAAGGGAGGTTTTATGCAGGGATTGGATTAGAGAAATGAACACCATTGAGTCATGAGATTCACTGGTTCCCAAACTCAAAGAGAAGCTCAAATCCCGTGGCATAGGGACTTGCAGATTCCAGAGTGAAAGAATGAGTTGATTTGTCACGGTTTCATCATCATGTCTTGGGATTGGGTGGCTTTTCTTCTGACCCTGCCTTGCAGCCATGATGACTTGAGAAGGACAACTACCTAATAGGAACAGACATTCTTTGGTCTATAGTGTTGTATTTGGAGAAGGATTTTTTTTTTAATTATTATTATTTTTTTTTTTTACTTGTTAAACTGTACTGTAGCTGACCATTTTAAAGTTTGTCTGCAAGCACAGGTTAAACTTTTTTAAAAAAAACTTTTGAATAAAATATGCTTTTTAGTGGAGAGTGTGTCACGGCTCATTACTTTCATGGATTCACATTGCATTTTAGGCAGTTTTTAGAACAGTGTTTTCAGGTTTCAGAGCCCCAAAACTCAGGCGAGCAGAGTGGAAGCAAGTCCCTGCAGCTCATATTCAGCATTTCAAATAAATCATTCATCAATTTGTGTGTGTCTGTGTGTACGAGAGCGGATACGTTTACACGTGTACTGTTATGTGCACAAAAGCAAGTGTGCTTGTTTGTTTCTTTTTAGGAGAGACGGGCAAGGCAACGGAATTGATTGCCAATTCATGGAACATGAGGTTGTTCATGCGAGACCGGATGCAAAGCAACATCACAAAAAAAAAAAAAAAAATCAAAGAGAATGTCACAGCAAAAGGCTCATTAGCTCCACAGAGGTACAGGAAATGTGTAGGTCGCAATGGCTGAACAGTGACCTACAATAAAGAGGTCATCTATATATTCTCTGAGGCAGCTCAGTAACCAGTGATTGTAAAACCAGAGCCTTGGCAGCTGCATTCGGTGAAGACGTCCTTGGAGGTTTTGAGATTGAAACCATGAAGAAATGTTGCTTTGAATTCTGTATACTCGCACTGTGAGGCAACGGCAAATTGTTTTGAATTATTTTTCAATCATTCTTACCATCTTGCTCCTGCCTATGCTCTCCTCTGTGTTGTTCCTATGATATCCAGGATTATGATGGCTTTCAGTTTTTGTCTTGCAGGCAGTGATAGTGCAGATAAAATGCACTCAAACAGAAACCTCTTTTTTTTTTTTTTTTTTTGGTCACTTGGGGGCAGTGGACACAACTTGTGAATACAACACTGACATATCATCACCTTTAGATTGATATGCAAACTTGTTAGCAAACAGTCCCGCATCCACCTAATGAATGCAGTCTAATCTCATTCAGTGCTGTTTGTGGTCTCTACAGTAGCAACTCCTGAGGGAAATATCTGGCTCTTAAACTGCTAAATGCTCCACTGTGGCCACCAACTAGTCTCTGTGCCTCTGCTGTTTGCTGCAAAGCAGGTAATGTACAACAGGTTTTTAGAGCCTTTTACTGAAAACGGCTGCCTGCTGTGGCCGAAAACAGCATTGTGAAAATAAGGAGAGTGAAACAAAACAGTGAAACTGTGGGCAGGAAAGGTAAACAATGATCTGAAACTCACCATAAAGATCCTCTGTGTGTTCATTTGATCGACCACTTTGACATTCTCGCATTGTTGACCGATACATTGTTATTGTCAAAATAGTGATTGATTGGATTACATCCGACATGATAGAATAACTTAAACATGCAACATAACTGTGCTACTACTATTTATCTGCACATGCACTATACTTGAAGTTGCACTAATGAACATTTTAAAATGAACAATGGATTCAATCACAGTGTGAAATGGCTCACTGCAGTCATATTTCAGGTCATTGTTTAGTTTTTTACTCACAGCCTGAGTGTTTTGTTTGCGTCTGTGTGCTCTCCAAACGAAGCAGGCAGGTGAGTGCAGCATTTAGCAGCTGAAGAGCGAGATATGTACCCTCAGGAGTTGGTGGTGACCAGACTACACTTAAAAAGAGGCAGGTGACCAGAAACCTAACTCCAAATGAATGCAGATGTTTTGATAATGTGTAATGTTAGTAATAATATGTCAGTGTTGTGTATATAGTTGGTTGCACTGCCCCCAAGATCGAAAAAAAGAAAGAAAGAACACAAAATGCAGATTTAAGTACAATTTTGAGATGCTTCTTTATTGTTTTTTCGAGCTTCTTTACATTTCATACTGCCTGTCTAGTTATTATTTCAAATTGTAGTTTTACATACTAAATTATAAACAGTGTATCAATGAAATAACTTAATTGATTAAACTACCCAAAGGCAGATTCTCACAAGATGAGTAGATATAAGTATATTTTCTCTTCACCATGAGCAAAACATTATTTAGTGATCTTTATGTTCTGTATAACCACATTTTTGT
The DNA here is from genome assembly GCF_039877785.1 of Chaetodon trifascialis. NCBI lineage: Eukaryota > Metazoa > Chordata > Actinopteri > Chaetodontiformes > Chaetodontidae > Chaetodon > Chaetodon trifascialis. Next base: position 23,886,582 of record NC_092059.1, on the reverse strand, counting down.
TCTTCTAATAGTAACATGGTATTTTGTGGTATTGCTACTGAAAGAATGTGGATACTTAAATAAAACCCACATCTAGCCTTCACCACCTAACCTCATAACCTCAAGAGCTCACCGGTAAAGCACCATTTTTTATTATTATTATGATTCTTTTTATTTAGGAAATGTATAACTTGTCCCAGCATGCATTAGGGCTGCAGGCAAGAAAGCACCTCGAGCAGGTCATCAGTCTAGCACTGGGCTAACACAGATAAAGAGACATTAACATTCACATTCACGCATGCCAACAGTTCGGCTCTTTCCATCCACCTGACTTGAATTCTTTAAAGAAGCAGAAAGAGCAGACACGCAGCTCCAAGCTGTCAGAGCAGAGATGTGGAATCAGACTACAATTCTTTTAATCCTTAAGCAACGCTGTGCACCACTGAGCCACCATGCTGTCCAGCAATCATTACGCACAGCAAAACAACAACTACCTGCAAATAGTCTTGCGTCGACAAACAGCTGGTACACAGACCTTGGGCTGAGGTCTCGCCTCTGTGGGAGTGCATGTCACCTGAGTGGCGGTGAGGACCGAGGCAGTTGCATTTACTCAACACTGAGACAGATAGTCATTAGGGGAGGTAAACATTCACTTAAGCCTGAGCGTGCTCATTGATGCCACTCAAGGGTCTTTGTGAGGAGTGATCAGGGAACAGAGTGAAGCTGAGGTTTTAATTAGCCTGAAAACCTGACAGCCTTTGTCAGGGCTTTGTCACTGCAGTGCTGGCTTTACTTGCTTTCTCCTCGTGAGCAACGGTGTGGGAAAAATCATCTGTTTGTTTGACACTTCCAGGTGCTAGATGAAAATACACGTCTCGCTGTACTCCATGCAGATGTGTTGATGCTCAAAAAATGAACTCCTCAAAGTTATCTCTGGCTATGAGCCTGAATGGATAAGACATTGCATCTTCTTTGTTTGGCTAAGAGGCGCTGAGTGGTGCAGGATACCAGCTAACTGCCTCTATGTCTCTATAAATTATAAATTGCTACCAGTCAATTGTGAAAAAAAAAAGAGAGAGAGAATCCTCCTCGCTTAATGTTGTCCACAGTACATATCTCAGCTGGGTCAGAGGCATACATAATGCGGTGATTAAAAGAGCCAATAACCTGACAACACTTTAATCAGAACCTGGATTACTTATTGCTCATTTGGGTCACCAAACTCACCATTAATCAACTGAAGAAAATGCTGAGCTGCTTGTCCATTCCTCTGGCTGTATCCTCATTCCACTTTTGTACTTATACAAGCAGGACTGCAACAGTGTTTTTATTTATTTATTTACTTTTTACAAGTATTTTTTACAATTTTGTCTGTGGAAGTTTTTGTCATGTCATTAATGCCCCTTTGTTTTTCTGCTTTTTTTCCCTAATAGGTGTCTGGTATTCTCCTCCCTGTCCCCCTGACACAGTATTTCTAACAGGTTAGTGTGTGTGTGTGTGTGTGTGTGTGTGTGTGTGTGTGTGTGTACTTTTCTCTTGTAGTTTATTATTTCTAAGGTGGCATATGTGTGAAAACATCTTCGGATTCCATCCTCATCTGACATCAGCTCAGAGAGAAACCAGATGTTAGAGGAGAGCCTGTAAACCAAAGCTTGTTTTTTAAGCAAACATATGCATACATGCATCTATGTGTGATTCAGTATAATCTATTTTCTGCTTCATCATCATTAGGTCAGTTGATATTTGTTGAATTTTTGCTCTTGTTTCACATTTTCAGATTCGTTCTTAACCCTTTCTCTCACAAAATCAGCCCATCCACACCAGAAAAATGGGCATCTAGGTCATCTGTGCAAGTAGGCTATTATGGCCGTTATTTACATTTATTGTTAGGCAGTGACCTGCAGTGTAGTCCTTATTACGATGGAGGCAAAGGAGGAAGTCAGGTGACAGTATAAAGTGCAAGACAGTATACATATGGAGGAGATGGGGGGATCGATGAGTCAAACAAACACAGGACATTCACCCAGGAGACCCCTGTTCCATGTGAAACCCAAAGTCAACAATGACCTACTTCAGGGTACTTAAGTTACATCACTGATGTAACAGTAACTTCTTATTAAGTAAGTTGTAAGCACTTATTTTAACACAAGATCTTTCCTGAACCTATCTAAGAGGTTTTAGTGCCAAAACCTCAGCATAATGAGCGTTTCAGTGACAGTAATATACTTATATTATATGAAACTGTGATCTTTTCCTAAATCTAGCTAAAGTGCTGCTTTTGTTGCCTAAAAGTACAAAGAAGGTGCGATGAGGTCCGCCTGTCATGGTCTGGGGTTTTGTTCAGCCATTTTGGATTTATATTGATCCTTTTTTCCCTTTGCTTCAGCTGGCTTGGTGCGGAGAGGCGGGGCCGTTCGGCTCGGGGGCGAGGCACACGAGACGCACCTGCTGCTCATCGGCAATTAGCCGGCTTCTTATGCTCCGTTCACACTCATCCCTGTGCCAGACTATTCCTCAGTCCAGCGTGTTCACCCGTGTCTCTCGTCCTCGAGCCTTTCTCTAGTCCATAGCCTTGTTAAGTGTGTATTGGAAGATTTTGTGCTATCCGCCAGTTTTGTTTAGGGCGTGTTTTCTGTTTCAAGCGTTCGTAAGTCTTGTCTCTCCCCTTTGGAGTTTTTCTGTTTGTTTGTTGACTTTGAGTTTTTTCACCTCGTGGTGCTTTTTAGTTGTACTTTGTTTTCTAATAAAGTCCAGGTTTGAGACTCTGCAATTTGGGTTCTGGCCTTGATTACACCTCGTAACACCACCTTTGTCGTACTGGCCTGCTGTTGCTGTTACTCACCAACGGTGATATATGTTGTTTTGGCACTGGAGATCGACCTATTCAGCCCCCCATTCAGGTTTAGTGTACTGAATAGGTTGGGAAAAGATTGTAATTTAATTTGAACATGGAAAGAGTCAGCATGTCCTCTCTTTTTCTTCATGTGTCATCAGAGACCAGGATTTGTGTTCTGTGTACTAGAGGGCGACACAAGAGTGGATCTTACCTCCTGTCCCATCCGTTCCTGTGTTGTGTTTTCTTTCTTGGAGTGGTGGGGGTAATCTTTAGGCAATGGAATGATTTTGATTTGATGCTGTCGTTATCCTTTCCAGATTACTTTTAGACACATATAGAGTGCTACAACATACTCAAGTGAAAGAACTGCTACTTTAAAGAAATGCCATCAAGTACTTGTGTACAAATTTGCTTACCTCGATTAAAGTAAAAAGTAACTCAGGTAAAATGTATTCAGAGTAAATGTTTGGAAATTAGTGTTTTTAACCTCTTTGCTTGACCATTCTCAGCTCATACTCTAACCAGGCCTCTCAACCTCTCTGTCCCACTGTGCCCCTCAAAGTTTTCACACATTTACTTGGACAGAAATTGTCATTTGGCGGGAACTAGAATTGTACCAAACTACTTTTTCAAAATAAATAATGTAATTGTCGTTGCTTAAATTTAAAGGGGCTTGTTATTCATTAGTTTTGTCATATCTGAAAATAGTGAATAATGCAGTAGATTCTCTGATTTTTCAGTTTCTGACGTAAAGTCACCTGACCTTACTGTGGCACAAGATGGCTTTTCAGTAACTTTTACAACACTGGGCCTCACACATCTCTCTGAAGGACGAAGTTCCTCACTGATGTAGCAGACATAGAAGTCGCAGCTGGAAGATCCACTGTGAGCATTTCAGCATTTAGCATTTAGCTAAACGCACTTTGCATTTATTGGTTATGCAACATCTTGGGTGTGCTTGATTTGAGTCACTTAGCATGCTTGTCTGGCAGTGCATTAAATCAGTGATTGATTAAGGTAGTTGCAACCTTTTTTTTAACTATGCCAACATCTATGATGACTGACAGAACAACTAACGTTATGTTCAAATTAAAATGTTTTAAATAATAATGTTTATTCATATTATTATCCATATGTATTATGTAGAACTGCATATTTCTACATAAAAATACACACCCTATTGTTATCAATAGCAATTGCCATCAGACTTTTACATTTACTGTTATACATTTATGTGCTATTTCTTCATGAAGTTGACAAAAACTTGAAAAAACAGGTAACAATTCAACTACGCATATTTAGCATTCATGAGCACTTTACTGACACTTAAGTGGTTAATAACACACTGCAGTATAATGCAGTTGTAAGATGAGTTAAAGACAAGTGTAGTGTACAGTATTTGTCATCAATCACAACTTCTCCTATGAAGACACATATTATGGTAACTCTGTTGTAGTATATTGTTTGCATCATCTGTTTACACACTGGCCTTAACTAATGGGTGGCCACATGAGTAGTTGTTGACAAATACATAAACTGCTTACAATTATTATAGGCAGCATAACTTAAATAAAAGATATGAGCACAGAAGGCAGGTTGCTCAGAGAGAAACCATGTCTAATATAAGTCCTGTAAATTTTAAAGTGTTTCATTGCCATTTATTTATATGTTGTGTTTTGACATATACATGCTTTACAATTTCCATTACCCATTCATGCAAACAGAGCATATTTGAAGTGACACACAGAGAGAAATAATAAAATGTGTCAGTCAGTCCACAGAGGGAGAAGCTCATACTTCTCCTTACAGCCTCCCCAGATGCTCAGCGTTTCCCTGTTGCTGCCTCTTTTATTGAATGATTCTGACATTCAAATATTCATTCAAGAATGCAGTGACAGCTGGTGTGTTTGTGTGCGCTCGTGCATGCGTGCCTGCATGCGTGTGTGTATATCATATGATAAGGAGCCCATGTGGAATCATTCCCTGATGTTAAGGCTGGTCGACTTTTCATCAGGGAGTTGAGTTCATTTGCAGGAGCAAAATTGCTATTTGCAAATGTGGCCACTCCAGTTGAAGAACTATTAACTTTGAGATTGAAATATATATGCTGTGTTGCATAGTAAAGCGTAAACATTATTTCATTTTTATTGAGTGGGAAAACACTGAGCTAACAAGCAGATGGCAAACTCCAGCATGTCTGGCTTTCAAGATGTTGTACTTATAGCAATTGTGCTATAGTCTTGCTTTCTTGTCAGTGATTCTGGGTATAAAAGTGAGGCAGGTATTGACACAATCATCCAAACTGTTAAAATCAGAGGTTTCTGATGCTCTTCCGTGCAAAACATAGGCTTTATTATCTCTCTCTTTCTCTCTCTCTCTCTCTCTCTCTCTCTCTCTCACACACACACACACACACACACACACACACACACACACACACACACACACACACACACACACACACAAACTCCCAAGCCACTCCCAAGTCTTTTTCCAGTGTATTTTTCCATTATAAACACCATACTTTTCAAACAAAATTAAAAAGAACAGCAATTGAATCATCTTTTTTGTCATTTCACCCATGATACTGTATGTGAAAGATGCCAAAAATAGAACAGGTTCTAACAATAGGTCATAAATTATTGCTTGTAAGACTACAGAGAATATAAAGAATATACAGTAACTAAGGCCACAGTTTAAATGTAGGTGGATTTCTTCAGTACACAAGTCAGCAAGAACACAGCAGCTTTCACATCACTAAAAAAACCACACAGAAAATCCTCACTCACATATCCTCGTATAGTCCTATGTCACTGAGCTATGTTGTCCAAGTTGACCTTACCCGTTTCTCACATAGCAGCTTTCGCCGACACATCACATAATGAGAAAAAGTTAGTTAAATAGCTGTTCAATACATCCGATTTGTTCTTAGTCATCACAGCAGTGAGTGACAGCAACCCCATGTCTGAACGACCACACGTAAACATGACCCATAGGTTTTCATGCATGGGAAAGTCATTCTCTAATGTACTTTTTTTATATAGAGATTTTAGTTTTGTTTCGTTGATGACTATTTTGGGAAATGGAGTATACGTGAGTACGTGTAAGTGTGTGTGTGAAAGTGCAGGTGCCAGAACACCTGAAACACCTGCGGTTGCAAGGCGCCTGGACTGCAGCATTAGTTAGGTGCTGACTCATAAAGCTGTCTTATATAATGTGCTTGGTGTTGATTCCCCTGTATCGAGTGAGATGCAGCTCTGCCTTTGACAACAAGTGCTCATGACGGAGCTCTGGATTTTATCATGGCAAAATGCCTCTGGTTAATGACTGTGGAGCACTTAAGCATAAGGTTTTAGTAGTAATTATGTAATTATTGTCATGGGAATTATCATTCCAAATTGTTATCACTCAGAAAGAAAAAAAGAGGACTTTTGGAACGCAGTCAGTCCTGACATGTTCGAAATCAGTCATCAAGGTATCCATCCATCCATTTTCTATGCCGCTTATCCCTTTCGGGGTCGCGGGGGGGCCGGAGTCCTGTCAATGGGCAGGAGGCGGGGTACATCCTAGACCGGTCGCCAGCCGCTCGCAGGGCACATACACACAACCATTCACACTCACACTCACACCTAGGGGCAATTTAGAGTCACCAATCAACCTAATGAGCATGTTTTTGGTCTGTGGGAGGAAGCCGGAGTACCCGGAGAGAACCCACGCATGCACGGGAAGAACATGCAAACTTCACACAGAAAGGCCCGACCCGGGAATCGAACCGGCGACCTTCTTGCTGTGAGGCACGCGCACTACCTGCTGCGCCACCGAGCAGCCCATCAAGGTAACTATTGAATATATGTTTAATGTCCGAGTGATTTAATGTAGTGTTTATACGGAAATAAATAAAATAGGACAGATAAAAATGTTATTTATCTCTCTAATACAATAGCTCACTTTTTAGCTTAGCAGCCAGTTTCATTTTTGTCCAGCCAGGCTGAATGTAGTTAAGGGTCTCATAAAACATGGTAAGAATGCTTATCTGACCGAGCAGATTGCTTGGCTGGCACTACCCATTGTATAAACCTTGTTAGTGTTATGTTTTCCTCTGTCTTCTGTTTTTACCTTTCCAGAGTTATTCACCCTTGATGCTGGTCTGCATTTGCAGTGGGGCCAAGGACGATTCATTCCCTCCAGGGAAAGTAAAGCAAACAATTCACCAGTGATAGAGAGACTTTTTCCAGAAAAAAAGCCAGTGTTAGTAGGACATTGTCTGGTTTATAGAGAACATAGGTCAGGGATAGAAAGTGCCCAGCCTCTGCATGTGGCGGCTGGCTGCTGATGAATGACCTTAGCCAACAGCCTCCAGTCTTGTGCAGTGTCCAGCTGAAACACCCAAGAGCTCTGCTCCAATGCTTTCCATGCAGTGCACATATACAATCATGATTTGATTGCTATTGCTCCCCCATTGTGAGTGTAACTGTCACCAGCACATGCAAATGGCCCAAATGGTTTAGTATGATTGGTCTGTTTTGCACTCTAGAGTAGAAACGACACACTTCTTTTTCCCGTTTTTCTATTACAGGAGTACTACACCCCAAAATAACACATTTTCATTATCTACTTTTCATCAGACTCATGCCAGTCTGAGCACTATGGTTGCATCACACTATAAGAGGGCAAAAGCAACCTTAAAATGAGTCTGACAGCTCTGACAGCATAAAAAGTGGGAACGTGCCGTAAAGCCAAAGAATTGAGTTTTGGGTGTTTAAAGTTCAATATTTACTTCATTATTCCCTACATTCTTAGTCCTTTTACTGCATCACACCACTGCTTGATCCATACTTTACAACTTTTAGCTGCTGAAGGCAGCTAACACTTATTTTGTTATTGATTCATCTGCAGTTAATAATAATAAAAAGAGTTTACTCTACAAAATATAGAAAATAGTGAAAAATGCTGATCACAAGGTGCTTGTTTTGTCATTCTAAAACCCAAAGAGAATTAATTAAAACACATTAAAGCAGCTCGTGTTCACATATGGGAAGCAGAAAATACATTCAAGTTGCTTGTTAAATGAGTTCAGCCAATTATTGAAACTGCCAATCAACTGTTTCTAGTCCACACCAGAAAAATGGACGTGCATTACCTACAGTTACATTTATCGGTATTGTGACCTATTCTGGCAGTTTCTGGAAGGTGGGGTGGATGGAGGGGTCAGAAAACACAGGAAAACCCAGAAGACTGCTGTTCCAGTTCAGTTAGAAACTGAAAGTCAAAGTTGACTTTTTTTTAACTTATATAACATACTTACATTACATACATGACAGCAACATACTGATTTTATCCCATGATCTTTCCCTAAACCTAACAAAATACTTTTGAGGCCTAAACCTGACCAAACTGTGAGCATTTCATAGTGTTTACAACGTGGCGACGATGGTCCGGTATGACAAAGGTCTGGTATGCCTCCCACTTCTACCTTCTAACAGTCATACACTGTGTGTGGTTTCAGGAGTCAGTGGCTATCTGCCTATTCAGTTATTCAGTTATGGAGATGTGTTGGTTTCAGGCGTACAATTGTAACATTCAGGATATTAAAACAGAACTAATGGATATTTTATATCAGCAGTTAATCAGATGAATCTGTAGTTCCATTCAGCTCTGCACAGCGTTGTAGCACCTCTCAGCTTTTACAGCCCACAGCCTCGATGTTTTGGTTCAGTCGCACAGCTCTCTTCATCCTCATTTCCAGTTGCATCAGGCAGATCTTTGAAATGAAAAAGTTGCCTGATGCCAAATAACAAATAGCCAAAACCAGCTGGTGAGGAAAGTAGCAGCTAAGGATCCAGATCATTGTCTCAGGAGTTGGTGGAGACCAAAACAGTGTTCAAAAGAGAGGAATGTTGGACTTACCTTCATCAGATGGCCATAAACATGACTCCAAGTGAATGCTTATGTTGCTCCCTATCTGCTAGCTGTTTTCATTTATTTATATTTTTGCTCTTCCTCTTAATTATGCTAATGTTGTGCTAAGCAGCTTTGCCCCACTTGGTAGGTAACAACATAAATGCCAAAGCAGGGACTTTTGTAACAGGCCTTATCTTTAGTATCTGACTACACACTAAGCGCTGCGTGTCATATTTATCGCTTTAAAATTTGGAAAATCAGGCTTATAAAGAGGACATGAAGACAGCAGCAGCATTTTTTCATGTGCAGCACAGCCATGGGAGCATTGTGACCAGGGAAAAACTTGATAATGAGGTAAATATTGGATTTTTGAATACTTCCACTGTGCTGCACAAGATGTTTGCACTAATTTTATGGTCATTGTTTGCTCACATTGGATCTGAAATGACCTTGTTGTGGGTCACCACTGTTTTGGGGGAGAAGCTGCACCAGCTAACTCATTATGTTATAATGACATGCAAACTTCCTCTGTGCAGAGATTTTCTTTTTTGGGTAAACTAATAACTGTCCTTGATTGTATTGAATTTAACCTTCTCTTCTCTTCTTCTTTTCTTGTCTCATCTCTTCTCTTTTCTTCTAACACTAATTCCCCAGATAAATGAAATAATAATTTTAAAGTTCCTCAGACTATTACCTTAACAAATTGTGGGTATTGCTCAGTCATTTGCTGCAGGCTATATTTGAGATAATACAGTGGCTGTGGCTGGAAATGTATCAGAATCTTAATAGAATGGAGATGTGGACTTATTAGGTTTTTTTTCTTATGGTACTACATCTTAAAGCTGTGAATACTGCAACAGTATCACATCTCTTGTGTCATACTCTAATTTGTCTCATAAAATGATACCACAACAATTTATTGATCAACAATTGATTTACTTTACAAAATAGAAAAAACATTACACCGCATCTTACCTAATCAACTGTAGCCTCTTCATAACACAAGGTGTGACAGAAGTCCTCAACTGCAAGTGACTGTTTAAGTGGACACTGTGGGGGCCAAACTTTCAAAATCAATGTTATTTTTATGAGCCTATATCAGTGAGCACAGGCACCTAACAGACAAAATATCTCAGTTTAAGACTCAATACAACAGTTGGCCAATGAAAATGAGCCTAAGCGATGCCTCGTGTCTAATAGACAAGCTTAGTGGTTCTCTGACATCTCTGCAGTCACCTTCTGTAGTTCAGCCTGAAGGCAGCTGTCGGCTCCAGGGAATGGCCAGCCTGGGAGCTGGTTGGTGCGATGGTGGGTCCACGGAGCAGAGAGCATGGAGCTGTAGAATGGATAAACTATAAACTATAGAATCTTTAGCTCTTTGCCAATCAACCATTACTTTGAGGACAGACTGCGCCTGTTCCACTGGTGAGAAATGTTAGATGCATGCATTTTCTGAATTAAGTAATATTTCGTGGGGCAGATGTGGCCTGTGCGCTGCCAGTTGAAACTCGCTAAGTTGTGAGCCGGATCTGTAAGGACTTGCTGTACGGTCCGGATGTGGCCTGAGGTCTGGTCCCTGAGAAACCCTGATTTATACATTTGTATATTTGGCTGTTTTCATGTCACGTGCTTCAGTTTAGAAAGAGACATTCCTCCTCAATACTTAGGAATTGATTTTGATTGTGCTCATATGGAATGACATATCATCATTTTATCAGAGACCATATGTCCAGCAATACTGAAATTAGGCAGCAGTGAGATTTAATTGAATGACTGCAGATGGACAAATGGTTGGAGCTAATGCAGCAGTGAGATGGACTCAACTGGTTAAATATAGTGTATTCAGCATGTGTGTGGCAGTTTGTATGACAGACTGTGTGTGTGTGTGTGTGTGTGTGTGTGTGTGTGTGTGTGTGTGTGTGTGTGTGTGTGTGTGTGTGTGTGTGTGTTTGGCTGTGAGGCATGGCCAGATGCTGTTTTGGGACATGCTCTCGGGAGAATAAAAGGCTTGGCTCTCTAAGACCTCATCAGCTGCCATCAACACTGGGACAGTGGAGGGAAAACCAAATTACATGTGATCACAAACACTTACCGAATAAATGGAATGTTGTGATCTGAGGGCGTTGCTGGAAAATGACTGACACAGGGGGAGACTGCAGGGACCAGAGCTGCCACAACTCAGGCCAGGGAGACGTAAAAAAAGAATGCAAATCAGGAGAAGTGTGAGAGAATAAATGGATTTATATAGCACTCTGTGTTAATGGAGAGAGTGCTTTATAATTTGCCTCTGATTGACCCATTCATAGACACACACCAATGCAAGGTGCAAGCCCGTCCATCAAAGGAGCAAAGTGGACTTGGGGATCCAACTGGCAACCCTGGAATTAATGGATGACCCGCTCTACTCACCCATCCACAGCCGCTCCACGTGAGGATAATGTCTGAGATATTTGCTGGGCTCAGGCCACACACACTGTAATGCAGTGGACTTGAATGCACCCAAAGTGATTTTGGGCAATATAATCTAATTTTAAGGTTAATTCAAAGTATTCATCATTGCAAATGGTATCATGTTGATGTATGTTGTAAGACCAAAGGGCATTTTAAGAGGAAAAGCAAATGCTTTTTCAAATGTACAATTTTTCTCACTGGTGGTTGTTTACCTCATGATATTCACTGACTGAAGGTCATATTTTCCACACCTTTTTAATTTATGCTGCATCATTACCCACAGAGCACACGCTGGTCATATACTTACACTGGGTGATTAGCCCTGCTTAAAAATGCAGGAAAACATGCACTTTTAACATTTTGTCTCACTCTCGCCTTTATTTACTAAGATCCTTTAAGGCTTGCAAGAGGGGTGAGAAGGAATGTCATTTCTGAGGACTAAAAGTGCCCATATCTCTCTTTTATTACTATTTTTTGAATATATATATTTTTTTCACTTTGGCTTTCATGGGAATTGAAGGAGAAAAAAATGTTCTGGCCACAGTGCTGCCAAATAAACTGATAAACAGTCCATAAGAGCCCATAAAGTAACATTTTCTGTGTTTTTGATTATCAGTGGTTGCAGCTCTGCAATGCGACCACCAGATGTTTTGACATCCTTCCAGCTCCTTCCCCTACCTTAATATTCTCAAAAGGGTCCTCTCCTGGTTTTATTTTTAACTGGCATGAATAAATTAATTACTTGAGAAGGAGCAACAAATGAAGGTCCTCTGTGAAAAATAATGGCATCACACACCATACTGCTTTGCACCAGTGCAGTGGCTTCAAGATGACACACACACACACACACACACACACACACACACACACACACACACACACACAAAAACACACACACACACACACACACACACACACACACACACACACACACACACACACACACACACACACACACACACACACACACACATACAAATATACACACAAAACATGCACCTGCTCATAAATCTCTCCCCCAGAGGGACCCACTGTAGTTAATTGCGGTCATGTAACTTGTGTGTAGCTGCATTGTTTAGCCTGGAAATGATTAGTGCGAAGTGTGGAGCAATGTCAATGCCATTGCTTCCAGATTTATATCTAAAGGCATCAAGTACTTTAAAGCTTACAAGTTAGTTTAACATCCAAGGCTTTTTTATGCAGCCGAATATGCTGCCTTGGTTGAAGAGTCCACAGTACCTGCTTACCAATGCAAGCTGTAAACTGTTTGCCAACCTTCTGTCAGCTAACACTCAATGTGTCATGTTTGATGTTTCCCTGTCTTTCTTCCTCCCTGTGTCACATTATCCAATTATTGTCCAATTATGCCATGAATCTTTGTGCAGCTTATTAATTGCATTGTACAATTTTTATGCTGATGATACTGTTTTCTATTGCTCTTTACAAAACCTTGATTTCCTGCAGTCTGCCCTTAATGTTCTTCAGTTCCTTTAAACCAAAATTAAGCTATTGTCATTATTATTGCTCTGTTAAAGCTGCAGTAGGTAAGATCGAGAAGAGAGCAGACTTAGCCTGAAAATTTGAATCAACACAAGTTCCACATCACTCCCCCTCCCTCTCCGCTGCACTCATGTCCTGCCTCCAAGCCCCTCCTCCCTGCGGCGTCTGCACGGCTGCCGTGACAACCAGTAACGTTAGCCTTAGCGTTGGGAACAAGCTAGCTTTTCCCAGCCGCTACATCACCGTTGCTAACATACCATACGCACTGCGGAGTGTTATTGTAACAATCACCATATTAGCTTTATGGTTATTTGTTGTCTTAGCCACATATGCGATTTTCTCCTTTGCGGGTGGCTGTTGCTCTGCCATAGCTTTCACTAGCCTCCTGATGCCGCTCACAGAGCTGTTTGAGTGGCAGCCACGAGCATGAGCGGAGGGAGGCGGCGGCTCGCAGCGTGTGTGAGTAGTGACTGACAGATGTCAGACACTCCCTCAGATGCTTCTCTGGCTCTGATTGGTTGTTTTGTGTCGGGCGTGGTGGATTCTTGCAAATCGCAGTAGGAGCAGTAGGTGGGACCAATAGAGACGTTTTTTTTTTTTTTTTTCACAGATTACATGTTTCATCCTACTGCTGTCTGGACATAGGGACAGTTTTAGCAAATATGACAAAAATGTAGTTTTATACAGGTTACCTACAGCTTTAACAAATTGTTAAATTTAGTGAGGTTTACTTAACATTTACTCCTTCAAAAAGATAATTTATGACTTCTGACGCCTTATAAACAGACGCTCAGTCAGTGAACATTTAACATAATTGATTTTAGCTCCATGTTAAGTGAATAAACATGATTTTTCAGAGACAATGCTAGTTCTACTGAATGACTCATTACCCTAAATTTAGCAGTAAACCTCAGTAACATATAAAAGCCTGTAAAGTCAGGTAATAAACATCATCAGTATCTGATAAGCGATCTGTCCTATAACACTGACTCATCAGGCTGACAATTTGATAATTTACGATAACATCTGCAACATCAATAATGTCAGATGAGATTGTTTTGCCAATGGAAACACGCAGAGGCCACAAAGGATTGTTGTGATGTAGATATATGCAGAAAATAAATATGCCCTAAAAAAACCCAAACACATAAAGCTTTTGTGGCGGGGAGATGATGAACAACAGCAGTTCAACTGCGAGTGGAAGATCTAGAGAACCTTGACAACACCACCTTAGGACTTGCACCTAAAGAGTATACTCCTTTTAACTTTAACTTCCCTGAGAGGGTTTCCCAAAACAGCCCATGCACAGGTAAGTGCACAAATGAATACAGACAAGTAAAGTATTTATTAGGAAAATATTTCCTTTAATAAATTATGTTTCTTCTTAAAAATAAACGTTGATGTGGTTCCCTTTTACCCCTGCAGTGTATGATGTTCAGCTAGTGCAATAAGCCGCTGAGTTAGCTCGGAGGAAAGGCCACAGCTAGTTGCAGCAGAGGTCCCTGCACACTCAAATAATCACACACAAAAAAAGAAATACAAGAAACCAAATAGGATATCTATGTACAAATTAACTAATAACTCAAATCAAACCCAAAGGAAAATAAACAAAAGGCATGCAGAGGCCAGAGAGGCAACAAAAAAAAAAAAAAAACGAGAAGCCAAAAGGAGAAAAGAGAGGCAAGGCAGGGCAAACAGCTTAACGCCAGGCAAGCTGTGTTAGTCGCAACTTGCGTACATCGCTCCGCTAGCTGTTAGCAGCGGCGGCTAACCAGAAGGGGACACGCACACACACCAACCAGGCCCAACACGCCAACCTGAAGGAGGAGAGAGAGCAACTAACCGGATGACGGGTATTTAACAGGTCCGCATTAATGGCCAATAATAAGCGACTGTACTACCGGTGCCGGTAAGGGGCGTGCCACACACCTGCTCCGATTGCCATGCCTGCTAAACAATAAAAGACAGATGCAGGGAGACAGAAGAGAACCACTAAAATATCACCATTCGGTTACACTTTCAATTAGCTTTTTCAAGCTCATTAGAAATTTTACAGAGATGGAGAATATCCTTCAGCAAAATCCCTTCCAATATCATAACTGTCGGAGAAGATTATGACTAAAACATTGACTACAATTTTCAGGAAGTGACTAAGAGCAAAACAAATATGCTCTTCAGGATGAGGATGATGATTTTATTTATTTATTTATTTATTTATTTATTTTTAACTTTTGTTGGATGATGTGCTTTTTATGAATACACTTGCCCAGTGTCTAAAGGTGTGCCTTATGTTTTATGAGTGGCTGTGATTGTCTTGTACACCACTGTGCCTTTTAAACTCATGCTGACTGGCCATTACTTCATGTGTGCAGACATTCCCATTGGTTGACTGTCATGAATAAATCTCACCTCAGGCTTTTTCTCTTTACATGTGTGCATATACATTATGTAAATGTCAGTTTCCTGATTGGGCACAAAAGCTTTTAAATACATTAGCTCATTCTCCTGGAACAATGTACTAATGTTAAACTTTGAAAGTTTGTTAAATGATTTGGAAAAAAAAAAAACATCATATCAGAAGATCTCAGGAAGTCTGGATATGATGAAGTGTGACCTGGAGGCTTATACTATTGTTTTAAAGCACAGGGAGAGCGAGACATTACCCCTCACGGTTATTGCTGGATCAGATATGCTTCCGTCAGCACCAACTTTGCCATCTTTTACACCGCATAAACACTTTTAAAGCAGATTTGATTGAATCTGAGTTCTATTATTAAGGAGTGCATTATGAATTCATCCTCTACTATTCACAGGCACTCAGTCACCCTTGACATAAAAATCTTCTAAGACACAGTCCATTCGCTGAAGGATTGTTCAGTAAATTAACCAAATCCCCAACTGCAGAAGTGTCAGGTAATGATTTCCCTAATTACACTTTAATTCAATTTTGTACTATATTGACACCCTTCAGTGCATCTCTGATTCTCTGCCTGTCTCCCAGCATTACTCTCTCCTCCCTAAAGAGGCAGGAAACAGCTCAGCACTGATGTCTTCCCTTCATGGTCGGTTTGTGGCTGCTGCACTCTGAAGCTGACTCGCCAAGCTTCTGTTTTGAATCAGGACTCGCTTAAAGGCATTTACCAAGTATTTGGAGGACTGTTTTATTGTAAAAGTGTGAACATCAGCCATTTCCTAGCTTGATTTGTCTCTCCAGTGCTCCACCATAACACTATAAAAACTTTTATTACCAAGACTTATGCCTTTGGGTCATGTCAGTGGCTTGTATGGCTTTTATAGCTTGTAAATGCTGAATAAAAAAAAGAAAGAAAGAAACATTACATTTTGTTTAATAGCTGACACTGAGACCTATATTATGGAAAAATAGTCACAGCTTCCCTTTAATGGTTTTCTATAGTGGTTAGATTTGCATTAATAAACAATGACACAGCTGAGCATTTGTTTCCTTGTGAACATTGAGCAAAGTATGACATTGACCAAAACGAGTCAAAAGGTTTTTCTCGCGTCAGGGAAGGTTGATGCTCACAGTAAGATTTATATTTTAACTTTACAAGCTACCATCTGCTTTTAGACCAATGGTAAGGTTTTCCAAAGATCCCTGTCACTGCAGGTCTATGTGTTATGGGTAATTGTAGGTCACAGAGGCTCAAATAGGAGCTGACATTCAAGCACCTCTCAAAACAAAAAAAAAAAGAAGAAGCTCAAAGCTCAAAATCTGTACAAGTACAGAAGAAATGACCAAGTGAAGCGCTGCGAACGAATTCAGTCCAGAGAGGCATGTTGTAGCCTTTAGGTTACAGTTATTTTCAGGTGCTATTTCATTCAAGGCGGAAATGTCAATCTCAGGGCAGTAATAGACTTATTATGTTAACAAACCACGCCTATGTTAACAAGGCGTTACTCTGAACATAGCACTGTTTTAAAATCCACAAGGGCTGTGTTGGTTTCAGTGTGTTGGGAAGAAGTTGACATATGATGCAGGAAGTCCATGATAAGTCATACACCCATGTGATTAAAGGCTTATCAGATTCCTTTACACCGCAGTCTGTTCAGAAGCCATTTTATCCTGTCTTAGTAATTGCAATTTCAAAAGTATGATAACACTGTTCATGTTACAAGGTATTCTACCAGGATTGGTGTGGATGACTTGGATTAGTGTAGAAAAAAATTGAGCCTTCAACTGGCTTATATGATCATTAACACAATACAGATGAATTTTATTTCAGATATGCAACCACGCATCCACACAGCTGTCGATATTGGGGAGTGCACACAGTGAATCCTAAAAATCACCACTAGGTGACCACTTACTTTTTATAATATCAGAACAACAAAACAACAAGGACTCAGTTAAGTAGTTCCTACATTAAGTGACAACAGTTAGGTGGTTAGAATCAGATACCCAGTTGAAAGTGAAATACTGTGAACATCCCTGCATTATAGTAATGAAAACACAAGAGGGCTTATAAATTCAGCACTTAGTCTGTCTTTGAAGAATATGTAAACATCACATATGCATGATACTTAACTTGTAGTTTTGAGAGACGCTGCTGGCAAGTGAGACAACTGGTAGGAGAGGGTGATTGTGAAGATGGACGGGAGAGATAGTTTGAATGCAGTCAGTGGTGGGTTTTTTGTGCCTCTTGGCCATGTTTATGCTTTATGCAATCTGTGGCATATTTTACAAAAAGCACGACTTTGACTGAAGTTGCACTTCATTAAGTTCGTGTAAGCCTCCTCCCCTTTAGTCAGAAACAAAAACTTTTAGTCTTTTTGGCAGGTACTCATCCCTCTCACATTCATCCATCTTCTTGTTTTTTGGTGTAGCTACTTGTTACAGCTATTTTTTTTTTTATTTATTTTATTTTTTTTGATAGGTTAAAAATACAGGAGATACACAGGGAGATGTTGAATGGACTTACTTAGAGCAGAGTAAAATACAGGAGAATGCCAGGAATAATGGGAGGGTTCACAGGTCTGCATTCATCCTCTACATAGTGACATTTAGCAGCATGCAGTTTCCATAAGCTTCACTTTTTGTTCGCACAATGAAAGCAGTCCTACTTATTTAGAACCTTTCATCAAAATTGTATTTGGCATCAATTTTATTCGTCTCTTGGTAGATAGATATTTCACCATTTATCTTTAGAATTTACAATATCTTCAGTCTCAAAAAACGGTGGCATATTTCTTTAACCTGCCTCCCTCCCCTCCTGTCTGCAAGCGTGTTGGCCAGCTTGCCCTCTGCAGTAGATCCCAGTCTTTACTCTAAAAAGGGCCGCTGAGAGCACCATGTCTGGCACCGCAGGCACTATGGGTTTCCTGCAATGCTGCATCATATTAGCCATAATAAACTCAAACTCAGCTGTTCTCGGAGGAGCATGCAGAACACATTAACATACAGACAGGAATCACGAGTAACACACTCTAACATATGAATGCCCACACATACGTATGCATGGTGTTGCGTATGCATGCACATTTTCTCCATAACAGGCAATATGTTTCCCTCACCCACACTATTGTCAGGGAAATTAGCATAGCTCCCACAGCAAGTTTCCAGTGGATTTTCTCCGAGACACACACAAACGAGAAACAAGATGCTGTGGAAAAAAAAGAAAAAAAAATCTGAAAAAGAAAAGAAACATGCTGGGCGGAGAGACAGATGGAACAGGTGCAAATATTGCACACAAAGAGGCCAAACAGAGAAGCCAGTGTCAAGCACATGGAGGCGTTTGTGTGAGAGCAGAAATATTTAGAAGGCTAAAAACAGTGGTGGCACTTAGACTTCACATCCATCACAGAGGAGAGTGCTGTGTTTGTCCAAAGGAGAGGGCTGTGTGGGTGTGAGCAGACTGCAAAGTTAGCTGTCTAGGTGGCTGGCCAGGAGACGAAAATCTTGTGGATTACACACACACACACACACACACACACACACACACACACACACACACACACACGTCCAGTATATGAGGCTTTCCAATATGGTGGATAAAGTGTTGGACAATTAGGCAGCCAGGAATGACAAAATCCACTGACAGTTATAGACATTTTAATCAAATTAAGGCAAAAGAAAAATGCAACAATAAAAACTGTACAGTGGTAGTCTGGTAGTGTAATAACTGCAGAACGAAGCTGTGGTATATGAATGTCAGTCCCACAGATGTATGCTATCTTTTGATGTTATTTCAAGTCATTTACAACAACAAACATGTTTTGAGAGAAATATGATGCTGCACAGTTCAATTATGAGGATTTCTATCTGTGTCTGTTTCTCCAAATGTTTATACTGACTGCCTATACCGTACAGTTTGTGGGTATCAAATAAGACCATCTCATATTTGACATCCTAACGAACAATAGTCTCAAGTGTCAAGATTGTCTTGTGGCAGAACATACATTCTGTCTTACATCCAGGCTCAAGCTGTTGCTTCAGTTTCCAGAAGGTCTCTGAAATGTCACTGCGTTTAGCGCTGAAAGTCGGAGATCTGACTGGTGCCATTATAAGACCATTTGTTAAGCCACAGCAGCTCAGTGCCTGAAAAGGTTTCTGCCTCCCTGGATCTGTGCCAAAGTTGTCAGTGCTAACATACAAAGCCAAAAGGTTTCCAACCTGCAGGTGGGGACCCACACGGGAGTCCCGCCCAGCAGGATTGAGGGAGTGAGCGAGATTTTGCATCTCTACTCAAAGAGGTTTTTTTATATATTTGTATGTAGCTCTAATGTCCTTTGATTCAGCGCTCACTTACCTTTTAAAACAAGATAACACACATTTGACCTTCACCACAAAAATGACACCATTTGTCAGCTTGAAATGCTTAAACTGACAAACATTTACATTTGTTTGGCTAAAAAGTCAACATTTGTTTGTCCATGGTGGCAAGCTATCGTAACCATTCTTAGTCCTGCCAACAAGGGTGCTAGTTCAGTGAAATAATCTCTCTCGAAAGTATAGCAGTGTCTGTTTGAAGACCTGCAATTTATATTTTAGGACTGAAGTGGGGGAAAAAAAACAAAAAAACCCTTTGATTTGATTTTTTACCTTCTGGGCCTATTAAACAGGTAATTCAACTCCTATCACAGCTTTTTGCTTTGACTCAGGACCGCTGGATTAGTTGCATTTTGCCCTTCTCTTTGTTTGGATATCCTCATATTGCCAGATTGTTTTATGTGTCATTTTCTCTGTTTTGGAAATTCACATTTCTTCTAAATCCCTCACATCACCTTCTATCTGAATGTCTAATTCATTTTTAATCCAGCTTTGCCTGCACCGAGACATTTGCATCTGACTGTAATGTCATTACCTTCAAGTGTTATTTTGCTAAAAATCCATGGGGGAGAGAGTCACTGAGCTTTCCGGATCCCTTAAGGAAGGAGAAGAGACAATATCCCTCCTTGACATTCAGTGAATAATCTGCTCTCCCTGAACAGGGTGTCCTTGCTAGATAACAAAATGCCACGTATGTCAAATTGGTGAGAAAATGACTGTCCAGCAGAGCACAACAGGCTGACAGCCAACAACACCGCAAGGTTTCTATCGCCATTCCCATCAAAAGATGCCTCCCCGCTCGGCTAGAGAGCCGTGTGCCAACACTTCTGTCGCCTTCGAAGGCTCTTGGAGAGTGAGGGAAGGGGGAGACACTGCGTGGCTCTCATAGTGATGGACGGAGTTGAAGCCTCTGCATATTGTTCAAGTCATTTTCACGGCATATGCCGCAGAAAATTACAACTGCCTGCTGTGAAAACTGCAGCATTGCGCACCACTAGATCTTATACATGGCCGATGAGTGGATGGGCATTTGTGTGTGATCGGGAGATTTAACTCTTGTGAAGAATGTGCCAGAACAAATGATTGGCTCATGGTTGGAGACTTGAGCTGAGCCCCTTTCAGCACTATATTAATGCCTGACCTCGGTTAAATTTGTAAGGCAAAAGTAAAGCTCCTTGGAGAGACACAGAAAGAGAAAACAGACCTTTCCTGTGACAATAAATAAATGGGATCCTATTCTTGTCACCTTGATGTGTGTTTTGCTCAGGTATTTTTACCATTAGTTTCAACATAGTGCATTGAAGAAACCATCGAGGGAAGGGGCTTAATGAGCTCTTTGTCTTACTCAATTTTCAATGTCCTATATAATGCATTTTTCCCCCTCCATTCCCTTATTTGTTGTGCTGTAAAGTGGTGCTGCTTTTGACTTGCTTTTTCTACAAGTAATCAAATAAGTACTGCACAATCCCCCGAGGAAAATGAGCTGTGTTTGTTTTCTAAATAGAGCTTACTCATTATTTATTCTGTTATTTATTTGTTCTATGCTGTTATCGCTTGATACCGGTGGTGTAGTGGTAAAAATTATGGGTACATTATGATCATCAGAGAGCAAAACAGCCACAAGTATGTGTAAAAAATTTGTTATTTTTCCCATAAAACTTTTTTTTCCCTCATAGAGTACAAATTCAAGAGCCAATTCACAAGTAGCTTTAACAAGTCTATAACATGTCGAATGACAACCTATATGACCTCTAGAAAAACAACTAATATGAGTGTTTTCTGATCTGACACCTCTGTGGTTCAGATCTGGCAACTAAAGGATAAACTTAGTTAAGGTTATCATAAGATCATTGTTGTTGGCTGCTGTTGCTCTGCTAGCACGCTTCTTTGGCTACCAGAGCTGTGTAGACATTCTGTAGCAGCTATGGTATTTCCCAGATGGCAGAAATTAGTGTGAATATTGGTAGCAATATGCCCTCCGGGCTTGTCAAGCACACTTACAGTCACTTTAGCTAATCAAAAAGGAGGTATATGTTTGCATGTGTTACTCATGAATAGATTGCTACCCATGTCTAGCATAAAATAACAACTGTATGTCACATTTCCATTCATCTGCTGTGACTCCAAGGCAATGGAGATCCACACTGTCAAGATGGTTTGCAAATGGCTATTGGGACAAATTTGTGTTTCGAAGATGACCCTGCAGAACACTCCAGAAATTTAGTTAGTCTGTTAGTCAGAAAGTGAATCCACCGATAGGGCATATTCTATTGAAATAAATAGATTTTACTCTTACAGGCCTACACACTGGCGTGATCGAGCAGCAGCGCAGCAATGCCACACCATTTCTGCTTTTGCCAATGATGACCACAACCTGCTTGTGTGTCTAATGGGTAAGGGTGAAGCCCACAAACTCCATTAGGCCTGCCTGTAAGAGGTTGATGAAACTTAACTTAATGTATTGGAGTGCAGTTTCGCAAGCAACTTCATCACCACTATCAGTTTCTCCAACACAAATGCTTTTCCTGACCTTGTATGCTTCCACCCCACAGGCAAAATCTTGCCTAATGCATACTGCCTCTGACACACTATCCTCGAGTGGTTTGACATATTCCACACTAGACTTACATCAAACTGCAGAGATAGATAGGTCTGCAAACTTTGTCCTGCATCTCAGCACGCATAGTCTTCAAGTTCTGCTCAATACCTTGGTTTTATGAGCTACAGATTCTGTTTTCTATTATACTGTATATACATCATGAAATGCAGCTTGATGAAACAGTAATCTCCTTTACTGAACATTCAATGAAATTATATGCTGTTGTAGCTGGAGCAAGGTAGTTTTTTTCCCTTCTTTTTATTGCATTCTTCTCCGTCGTCAAACAGTACATTTATTTGGCTTCCTCGGGTGCTTCCCTTTCCTGTCGTTTCTCTTCATATTAAATGGAATCAACATGTCAAGTCTTTTGCCGCAGTCATTACTTTATAAACTTTTAGACTTCCAAAGTAAATAAAAGTATCTCTCAGCAACATTATACCTGTCGTATTTTCCTTTTCATTTTTTCTTTATTTTCATAAGGAGCTCGCTTGAATTTATGCCCTTGTGAAAAAAAGAGGCCATTTCTCAGTGACACACACTGTATGTGCCATTTGTTTGTAAGTGCTTGTTTCAACATTTGAAGGTGGATAAATTCAATGAGAATGAGTCAAGAAACGTGCTGTTCACTTGACCGAACACCGTTTGAAGTCGAAATTCAAATCATGCTTCAAAGAATACACAGACTGCACTGAATATTGGATTTCATGCCCAGGCACGTCTGCAGAAAATCTGTCAAAAGGGACAAAGTGCCTTAACACAGAGGTCAGAAAGTGCTCGAGCAGACAGATGCAGTCAGGAGGTCAGTTGTGTTAGATTTTTGTCTTCATGGTCTTCATGAAACTTCTGTAAATATGAGATAATTACAGTTGAAGAACACAATTTGAAAAGGTTAACTTACTGTACAACATTAAGCCATGTGTATGCACGCTAAGCCATTGCCCTTTGCTGAGGTTGTTGTGTAAGTAGCGTCGGGCTTGTTGTCTTCATTTAGTGTTACATGATTGCTTTAGACACTTGTTACGAGCCAAGTGCTCAGTCTATCTGCTTTCTGACTCGAGTATACCAGAGATGTTTAAATGTTTCACCAGCCCCACCCCAGCCCGTTTCCAGCCAAATCCATTTCATCCTCTCTGCAAGCTCAGTTACAGACAGATAGATCCTTTCATCCCCCAAAGAGGTACCCTGCGCTTCAGTGAAACAGCGTGACAGACAAAAGCTTGGGGGGACGCCCGTGGCCAGCCCACAGTCTCATCTCCTATCCATAATCTAGCCTGCCTCTGCCATTGCAGATTACCTACATGGAAACCAGCGGTGCTTGGCTGTGCTGGCGAGCTGCTGGCAGCGATGGCAGCAGCATATGTAATGACACCGTCTGTCTCGTACTGACAGAAAAAGATAAACATTCTCTCCTTCACAGGCCCATGTGAACATCTCTGTGTGGCAACAAGCGTTTTTGCTGCTGCATGATTCTGAAGGTGAAAGTGAAAGGTCATCACTCCTCTGTATGGATGAAGACTTTAGTCCACCGCACATGGTCGTAATCTGCACTTCCAAAGAGAAAGGGATTATGGGAGATGAAAGGATTCGGAACAAGAGATTTTAAAAAGGGCTAGTAATGCCACCATATGCACAGAATTTCACAAATGCACACACACACAAATCGGGTTAGACTGTCTTAGTATTGCTGCCTTTATATAGATATTGAATTCATCAGTCAATGTCTACGGCATGTGATATGATGGCAAGAATGAAGTTCTTGCTCCTCTTTCATCTTCTCCTGCTCCCCTTTCTTCCCCAAATTCCTCTTCCCCTGCCTCTACATATTCTTACCCTTTGTTTCCTTCGCTTTCACCTTCTTTTCCTTTTCACCTTTTTTCTAAGATTCTTTTTCTTTCTTCTCCTTCTCCACATTCAGATCTCCCTCCTTTTCATCTGCCTGCCTCTCCTCCTCCTCGTTCTCTTTTCTCTCCTTCTTGTCCTCTGTCTCCCTTTTTCTTCTCTTCCCATCTCCTTTTCCTCTTGTGCTTCAGTTTCCTTTCTTCTTTCCTTCTCATTTACCTGTTTTTTTTCTCCCCTTCTTCTCTTCTCATTTCTTTTTTATTGTCACAATATTTTGTTGGCTCTTTTTTTTTTAATCTCTAAAGCTTGTGGAAAAACAGATAATATTTTACTTTCCTTCAGCATACAAATAGTAAAATATAATGATCAAACAACGGCAGACTGAATATTGGCACAGAATGTGAGCTATCAGGCTTGTGTGAATGACATTAAAAGTGCCAGCCATGTCTATATATGTATAAATAAGACACCGTCAAACACTGAAACCTACAGTATTATAATACAGACTTGCTGATTAAATAACTACCCAACGACACTTCGCAGAGTCTGCTTGCTCATTTATTTTTAGAGGTCCCTGCAGTGTTGAACACACTGAAGTAATAATTCTGGCAGAGCTTGTGCTTTATCCATCAGAGCACTGAAAAGCCATAATAGATATTGCAGTTTTTCATATGTGGTTGCATATGTGTGTTTGAAAATTAATAATTCACAAAATTAAAATGTGGTTCTGGTGTTGCTTACTGTATATCCCCCTGTGAGAGGATAAATCCTGCTGTTGTGTTTCTGTGATTCATCAACTCGTTGTGCTTTCCACACAAGGTTGATTTAGTTGGGATTTATGGGTCATCGAGGAGGGCACGTACTGTACTTCCGAGTTTGGAATGATGGTGTATGAAAAAACACTGGTAAGATCGAGGTGACAAACTACTTCCCAAGCCCTGCTTGTTATTAATGAACAGCTAACACGATGGATGCACAGTGAGGGTGAGAGCGTACACCTCGATGATCAGGACTTCCCAGCATGCCTCCTCACTCTCTAAATCTTCCCAGCATCCCTTATTCACATGGTAGTTTATTGACAGTGGGAAATATTTATTCTGCAGGCTGTAAACCAAGGCTGGCTATGGTAATGCACCATGCCTTATTGTGAAAAACATCCTTTAGCAACACCAATCCTTCAGTAAGAATGATCTCTGAAAGGCCTCTCAAAAGAGGCAGTGGTGTTATACAGAGGGCTACTGAGAAACACAGAATCTGTTTGAAGATTGACTGAGAAGTAAATAGAGCGGCACTATGTCACAGCAACTCTGTGTGACCGCCATAAAGCACCTCCTGCATGGTTATCCTTTATTAGTTGTGCATGTAACCAATTGCTTATTGCAGAACGCAAAAAGCACAGACATTTTCCTTCCAAAGAATCGTTTAAAATGAGTCGGAAATTAGGCGGAAGTGTAGGCAGTTTGAATGGAAAGCTGAAGCTATGTGTGTGTGTGTGTGTGTGTGTGTGTGTGTGTGTGTGTGTGTGTGTGTGTGTGTGTGTATTAGTGTTGTCAAAAATATCACGTTATTAACGCGTCAATTTTAGCGGCATCTTTTTTTATCGCAAGATTAACGCTCTTTGTGACCGAGTGAACATGTAGTTTTTTATAAGCTGTGGCCACTGCTAGTAACATAAGAAAAACTATAGGATCAGATTGTAAACTGGAAACAAAACAATAGGCATGCCCCACGCACATGGTCTTGTCTGCTCCCTAGCTGTAAAAAAGTAGGTTACCAGTTTGTGTGGATGTCAAGTGCTAAACACCGAATTGGATGCGAACAAGATTCTGAATGGAAAGTTTAGTTTCAAAAAGTTGCCAGATGGGTCGACTGACAAGACCAAAGTTATCTGTGTGTATTGTTGGTGTGAACTGAATTGTCACCGCAGCATAACCAGTCTGAAATACCACTTAATGGTTTTTAAGTTTCTTGTTCAGCTTAATTATAATTTGAACAGGGTTCCATTTCAAATAATAAGACATGTAAAATCCGAGCAATATTCAGCACTCAAGGTAGCACTGCATTGAGGTTTAGCATTATGACTCCCTCTGCAGGAAAGCTGTGGTAGTGATTCTGCCAGCGATAATGTGTAAATGGTGTGTGGCTGTCTGAATGTGTTTGTGTCCAAGACTGTTGAGGCAGGAGAGGGAGAACGAGCAGGGTCACCATGATGCTAAGTTCATATGGTAGTGGTGGTGGCACGGTGGAACGGTGGAAACGCTGTCGCCTCACAGCTAGAAGGTCCTGGGTTTGATTCCCGCTGTGGGCGCTGGGGGCGTGTCCTCCAGCATGCCTTTGGTGCCTGCTGCCCGAGGAAAAAGAGGCCTTGTGGAGTTTGCATGTTCTCCCCGTGTTCGCCTGTGGTATCCTCCATATAAAAAAAAAACACTAAAAACATGCGAGAAGATCACTACCTGACCAATGGTGACAAGACGGGTCCCCGGGCGCTGTTGGCTAGCAGCCCACTGCTCCTGGTCTGCCGTGGAGGAAGGACGTCCAGGATGGGTTAAATGCGGAAGAAATAATTTCACCAAAAACATGGCATATGCATGTAGTGTTGTGTTGTGTAATAGGGAGTGTACTATATTAATATAGTGTGAATATATCTATCTAGTAATATTTAAGCAGCTGCACAGAAGGAGCCAGACAGTATGATGAATCAAAATAACATTCAATCAGTAAACAGATGAGAACCTGAACTGCAAAAAATGGTTTTCCAAAGATTTAACATTTGACATTTTGTGTTCTCAGATGTTTCTGGAGCCGTCTCATCACCATTCACAATTAGCTTTAATTTTGTTCAGCTGTGAGAAGCTCCTAGATCACGCATTGCATTATGGGATGCCAGAGTCCATCAACACTATCCAACAACCAAACAAATACACTGAGCATAGTGACATACTCGAGCATACTTTTTTTTTCATTTTGCAATGTAAACAGAGGAGTGCAAAAGTAAAATTATGCAATATGAAACAGCGTCAGACCTTTTTTTTTTTTTTTCCCAGCAGCTGGCACCCAATGAGATTGTGCTTCAAAAACATGACTTGCTTTCACTTGGCTCTGATGCTTTACAAATTAACTGGTTTCATTCACCTCGCACATATGCTATACAATCAGACGCATATCCAGGGCAAATATCTAGCTATAAATTTTATTCACACCTGCCCGTTATCACGTGTCCTGGAGGGATAAAGAGCTAATTAGAAAGAGTACAGGGGTCCTCATGAAGTTCAGAAAGGTTGCAGCAGTTTCCTTTGTAATCACCCTCATCCAAACTGTACATGCTCTCAGGGATATGCCTTAATATCAAACCAATTTTGAAATGATTTACCTGCAAGGGAAGTAAACAATTTTGCAGCGACTTTCATCGACTGGGCAAAAATAGCTTATTGTACAAGAAGAAATGTAACTTGAGTGAACTCCATTAAAAAGAATGTGCAGGAGGCATTTCTCCTCGTTTTCCCTCCTCTGCTATTGTTATCATTACTCCTCATTCTCCAGATCCTCTGTGCTTGATATTATCAATAATAATTCAGACAAGAGAATCCATTTTGCTGTGTACCTATTATTAAAAAGCTGGATTACTGCAGCATTCCACTGAAATTTCTCTTTTCTGTATTTCTATCTGTTTCTGTCTTTGAAATCAATCGCCAGTAATGACAACAACAGGAAAGACAGCTGTCTCTTATCTTTCTGACCCTCCTGGTGTTGTAAACACCTGCAGAGAAACCTCCAGGTCTCTCTTGTCTCTCAGCAGTGAATTGTGAAATCACAATGGGAGAGAATGACATTTTAATCCAGGTGGCTCCATGTGTATTGTGACACTGGCTTGCAGAGAAACAGAAGATGTAATAGTCATCTGGATGACCAAGCTCAACTGCAGGGTGTTGGGGAAAATACCAACTTTGCCTCATACAAGAGCTGTGAGTTTTACAATTTAGCGCTGAGAAAGCTGCAGGCATTTTTGTGGCTACTCCAACAAGTATGATGGATACGGAGTTCAAAATCACTAAACATTTGAGATGCATTTTACCTCCAGACTATTTTTTTGATATTGAAGTTTGGGCTGATAATCAGTCAAACAGACAACAGTTGCAACTGCAATCACTCTGGTATTGTTTTCCTTTTTTGAAAAATGTAGAAAACTACATGATGTGGGCGTTAAACTTTATCAAAGTATCATAAGTAGGGCAGTCATCAGAAGTGAAGCCATTTGGACTATTTGGGTTCATTTCTGAAGGCAACAGAATGGTTTGTCCTCCTTAATGACCATTTACAAATGAAATGTTACCACACCAGTGGGAAAATAATGACCATGGAGCTAACAAAACAAAAGTTTCCCTGGGTCCTGGATATCCTCAAGTGACCAGCACTGATATTTACAACTTTGAATACAATGTTTGTGAAAATATTCTGTGTTTGTGTGCAAGAGCTTGTCTTGATTTGTTCAGGAGGCATGTATTATTATGGCGTGAAGCCCATGAGCAGAAAAGAGCATTCGTATTGGATGATTCTGTGTGCATTACTGTACCTGCTGTTCACTTTGTCCTAACCCAGTGTTTCTCAATTCCGGTCCTCGGGCCACTGCCCTGCATGTTTTAGATGTTTCCCTCCTCCACCACACCTGATTCAAATGATCGGCTCGTCTGCAGTGGCCTGATAACGAGCCACTCATTTGAATCAGGTGTGTTGGAGCAGGAAACCTCTAAAACATGCAGGGCGGGGGGGCCCGAGGACCAGAATTGAGAAACACTGTCCTAACCTGAACTCCCTTGCTGGACGGTAAAAACCTGGTTTTATTTCCCCGGGGACATTGATTGTTAGTCCCCAAAGCTTGAGTAAAGAAGTCACAACAATTGATTTGGAAATGATGCAAATTCAAACTTTGGCCATTATCGTCCTCCAAGCCAACTGAAGATAGTCACACAGCTGAGCAATGTGGACAACGCAACCCAAAATTGCCCAATTCAGAATGGGAGCACGCCTCAGTGCCTCCTCCTTTTCTAAACTGAAGCCACGAAACCTTTTTTTTCCAAAGGAGCCAGACAGAGAATGACAGAGAGAGAGAGAGAGAGAGAGAGAGAGAGAGAGAGAGAGAGAGAGAGAGGCCCAGCTCTGTGAGTTCTTTACTACATCCACAGGCGCAGTTATAGCTATCACAGCTGATCGTGATTCACTGTGTCCTTGTGATTCACCGTGAAAGCAGGTGATGACATTTCAGTCCTGTGGAATCACTGAATGCATGTGAATCCAGTGACCCATACAGGGGTCAAAGCCACAATGTTCACACTGTCGAAGGTAGAATTCCTCCTGAATTAGCTTATAACTACGCAGATAAAGCGTATGTTCAGGACTTGTCAGGCAGGTAACACTATCTCTGTACTGCATAATGATGTGTGAGTATTTTGGGCTCACTGCCGGCTCTTCATACTGCAGAATGGAGTCTCACCGAACGCGAAGCAAAGTAATAAATTACTCTGGCAAGATTTGAGCTCTGCATAAGTCAGGAGAGCCACCACGGGGGAAACAGATTGTAGATTGTTTTGTGTGCAGAGAGGGAATGGGGGAGGTTGGTTGTGGCATTTAGATTAATGCATCTGCCTGCTTTACAAAATGCCTTTGAATCTGAGAGTGCAATGTAAGCTTTTACATAAATGTGAGATACATTACATTCAATCCTGTATATATGAGCAATGATTTACCTATTTTGTCAGTAGATGAAAATATTACTTACCGTATGATATTAATGGAGGACAGAGGCGAGCTCTTTGACACTCATTCAGACGCGGCACACATAGGCAGCTGTTGAGGATAAATGCCGTTACCTTGCGCACAGGTGGAAGAAGGCGCTTCAACCAGCAGCAACGAACACAGAGGACTACCATTTGCAAGGAGATTTAGTAAATAAACTATGAAAGGGAATGTATTCTTATATAAACATTTATATAAATGCTATATCCACGTATAATGCATACAAATAAAAACATAATTATGAAGTTCTGTAATAACACAGTAAAGGCAAAATGGTAAATTGTGAAATTCATTCAAATCCATATCACACTTGGTTTTTGCTGAACAAGGAGGAAACTAAATGTCAATACTGAACCCTGAATGTTAATTGTCAATCAATATTAATTAATCAGCTATGACCTCTTTCCTCAAACGTACTGAAATGTAACATCTGTTATCTGACAATGCTGTCTTTACAGTGTTTTTTGTTTTGTTTTTGTCAGAGAGAAAATCAAATGAAATCAGACACGTTTGTAGATGGAAGTGCTCATCTCATATAGTTTTATAGCAACACTAGAAATTTACTGAGCTGTATCACTGCCCTCAGATCTTTATTCTTTCACAGCTATTAAATCTGATAGAAATAATACAGCTTTTCTACATGTGCTATTGTATCACACTGTATTACTGCATTATATTGTAAGGTGGTTTTATTTCTGCTCTACCTGAAAGTCAGTAACTTGCCCTGAAGTGAACCCAAATCCAAGCAGTGCCCATGCTCAGACATTCACAAATGTTAACGGCTACAGTGTAGTTGACCTTTTCGTAATATTTCTGGCCAGGATTTCAGTTTGAGGTAAGCCTCTTTGGTTTCGGAGGAGCAAAGGGATTGTGCATGCAGATCTGAAACCTGAGAATATAATGATTGTGGACCATTTACAGCAGCCATTGAGGGTAAAAGTAATTGACTTTGGCTTAGACTCCGAAGTCTCTGAAGGGCTCCACACATTCAGACCAGGTGGTGCAGGCAAGTGTCTGGCACAATGGCAGAGCTCTGGTAGCCGCTTCAATAGATATCTTCAGCAGAGCATATTTCCAGATCTGTATGTCCAGGACCGATCACATGATAAAGGACATACAGTGAAAGACTTAAAACTCTGCTTGGTCTAAAAATAAATGATGTTTAAGTCAGACCTCTAAATGTGTGAAGAACTTTTGACCAGGTGTCACATTTGTGTATATTATTCTACACAAATCAGCTTTGCAAATGATGATGTTTATAGAAACAAGATCCCTGAGATGACTCCTCTGTTATTGTGTGTCAGTTTGTTGTGGGACTGAACAGAATCTCCCACTTGAGAAGTTGGAAACAACCATTGACAAATTCACTTACTTGCTTGATTGACAGTATATATTGGAGAGGCAGACAGGGACTGTGGGGAGAAAGAAAGACGAGGATGACATACAACAAATTCCCCGGCCAGTTTCAAAACTCTAATGTTTGTGCTTACGTTGTACGAGACTTTACCACTTGATCACTGTGATGATCCTCTTTCAACAATATTAAGTGGTCTTCATCAGCAGATGCAGTTTGTTCTGCTATCATGGAGATGTAATCCAATTTATTATTCTGAGAACCTAACAACAGGAGGAGGCAATAAAGACAACAAAGGTCATTTGACCTAACTCAAGTCATTTTAATCCAAATCACAATGTTTGGACAATATCAAGAACTTTCCTTCAACTTGGTGTAGTTGTTTTAGTGCCTTAACCTAACCAAACCTTAACCAGAGCAGTCTCATCATTAAACAAATGTATTTTTTAACAGTGATTTGTAAGAGTGGCGTCCTGCCAATAGGGGTGTCAGATCAGAAAATGCTTTACAACCAAAGGTCAAGTGATGCAGTCGAAAGCATCTGAACAAGCAAGTCAGTGAATGTTAAACTGGCACTCAACATGTTATTTACTTTAAAGTATCAGTATGAAGTAAATGTTCACTGCACAATGCAATAGCTATAGAATCATGACACCACTAGCATTTAGATTGGTTTGGTGAAGCAATATCCTGGGAAAACAAGGCAAACTGGTGAACTGGTCCTGCTCACACGCTTTCTACCTGCTTTCATGTTTTGAATGAACTCAGATTCATTCATTCTCAGCTTGTCTTAAAGAGCTGGAGCCAGTGAGGCATATATGTGACACCACCAAAGCAAGGGCCCGCAACACTCAGCACAGCACTTCTCATTTCAGAATTTCGGATACAGTGACAATCTTCAATTTAAACCCCCCACTACAGCAAACAGCAAGTAATGAGGTCACTTTAAACACTCTGACAGCTTCTTCTCTAAATACCATTCGTAAAAAAGTAACACATCAAACTTTGGGTACAATACAAAGATCTACATTACACCCTCTGTTTTCTTTTACTCTTCCCTCCACCCTGACGCCAAAACCTGCTGTAGCTATTTGTTTGCATGAAGCAGCACTTGTAGTACTAGAAAGTTATTACTCCATATACAATTCATGACAATCTTACTTTACCTATTCAGTGAAAATGCCTCTTTCTTCTCTCCTGTTTCCAAAGTGGTGCGGAGAGCAATCCACTCTACTTTGTGACAGCTGCACCAACAGCAATATCAATTGGAAATGTTAGGGCGAGGCTATAGCTAGTACTGTGCTACAGCATATTTTGTAAAGCACTTTGTTGAACTTGTTTTCAATTAGACCTGAACAGAGAGTGACAGTTCAATCGCACTTGCGCTTGCCATGATGGTTTATGCTTAAATAGTTCAAAAAGTAAAGTACCCCATCCCTATAAAGTAGCCTAAGTTGTCAGAACATTTTCCTCTCTACTTTACAGTAGGGAATAAGAATTATACATATTAGTTAAATAGCCAACAGGCATGATTGATACATCATTTGGCATCCAGCATTACTTATCATCAAAGTAGCAACCTGATTTTACCTCAGGTCTATGTTTGCGGCACAGAAGCTCTCAAATGAAATGTGGGCCTAATTACATTTTATCTGATGCCCCGCAGCAGGCCCTGCCCTCTGAGAAATTAATATCAGAGTGTCCACTGCACCCAGTCTCAATTACATTTCTTTTCAAATGCATCAGCTGCCATCCTTCTTGTTAATGTGCAATGTGGGAATGAAAGTGAATACAGTTCTGAGTTATTTGTCATGCCCCAAAGACTGAGAGAGGGTCTCGGCTGCATGCGTACGCATTTCAAAAAGCGCTAACAGCACAGAAAACAAGCTTCCTCACTACAGTTATGAGCTGCCTAATGATTTACTTTTACTTAATGTTCTCCTGAAAAAATGTGTGGCTGTGTTGCTGGTAAGAATGATATTCAAAGAACAAGCTGTCACACTGTTTAAAGTGACCTCATATTTACTTGCGGTTTCCTGTTGTGAGGAGTTGAATTGAGGATTATCACTGTAGCCAGAATTCTGAGATGAGAAGCACCGTGCTGGGTGTTGCGGGCCCCTGCTGCGGTGATGTTACATATATGCCTCACTGGCTCCACCTTTTTAAGACAAGCTGAGAGTCGCTCGTCTGCTGAGGATGTCTGTGGTGTTCTTGCAACATAAAGTAACTGCTGCTAGCTGGGAGACTTGCTGCTTGATGATGAGTCACAGACCTGTCAGTGATGACCCTGGGTCGCTCCTATGGAGATGAGTGTGTGGATAATGAGCGTTACAACTCCATGTCCTACTGAAATCATTTTTGTGAGAGTCTTAAGACTAGTTGCTTATGTGTGTGGGGTAGAAAAACAATTGCACTAATACACAACAAAGGAATTAGAAATGTATGATATGTATGTGTATGAGCTTTCCATCTGTTTCACTGTGTGTGTGTGTGTGTGTGTGTGTGTGTGTGTGTGTGTGTGTGTGTGTGTGTGTGTGTGCGCACGCTTATAATAGAATGCAGAATGCACCACTACTTCTACTTCATTGCAAACTCATATTTCAAAAGATCTGCTCAACATCAGGAATTCACCTTACTGAAATCTCTCACATAATGCAGGTAAAGTGCTCCATGTGGTCAACACCGCACTAGTTTAGATATGCTGATAATACTACATACTGTACATATTTGCAGAGACAGGACAGACAGAAATATTCTTAAACTACATATCATGTAAACTTGCTGCCAGTCGTTTTCAAATGCATGCAGTAGAATTGAAGATTTGGGGCTGTAGGTTTTCTACTGTTCCATGCAGGATTTGGTAATGCTTTTTAATAATACAGTGCAGACTTTTCTAATCAGTCAATGAATTAAAAAACAATAATGCAGCTTTGACAATTATTAATGCAGACTTGATGTTCGCTCTGATGGATTACAGAGCTGTCAAGCAAGTGTAAAGTTGGGTGATTGATTTTCATACAGCACCAAAATGAACATAGCAGTCTCAAACTTTGGGTAAAATACAAATATCTAAATTACACTTTCGTAAAATGGATAGCTGTGATGTTCTGTAAAACATGGTTTGATCTTTCATAGTCAAAGGGAGCATATCCATCCAAGTGCTGGTGCAAATAACATTCTTTGATTTGGAGAAAATACACAGGATTAATGAGGTTGCACCCACATCCTGTTGGTCAGCAGGACGGTCTGACAACTTCTATATTATGAAACCGCATCACTGTTCTGCCAGCCTCCACAGCAAGAACACCCACATATATGACAACAACCCTGTGGTTGTGATAACATCCCAAACATTATTAAACAACATACCAGGTTGGGTGCTGCATGGTACGCTGCAATAACATGTTGAGAACATAGCACATCAGCACACACTATGATGCACTACATACTGATCGGTGTGAAATTTGAAAGGCTGATATTATTCTTGTTTCTGAAAGTGCGGAGTGCAGTGCTGATATTCAGAATTTATAATATGATGACTAAGACAACTGCAGGATTCAGCTGAAACCTGAAAATTATTTGGAGGTTAGCAGCACCCTCAGGGGCAGATTTAGCCATTTTGTGGCCTCAGGTAAACACAGGCATGGGGCCTTCCACATCCCTTGTACCCCTTTATCAAGCCTTATTGATCTGAGAAGGACCGACTTGTAACTTCTCTTCATTGGTTGTCACACAGTAATGATGTCCACACTTCTGGAATTGTATCTGTAAAGAAAAAAAAAACAAATAAACATTCAGTTTAACAAATATAGCCACCAATAAGGTCTCAACGATAAGTTTGTTCGTAGTGGACATTAGTCAGTTCACTTAAAACATCGGTCATTGGTTGTCATCATTTACTATGGTTTCGAAAGAATCTTCTTGTTGGACCTACTTGTTGCTGCCCATATTGAATAAGTTGTATTCTGTCTTGCGTTACTTAAGTGAGAAGACACACAACACACAAAACAGCAAGAGGTTGATTAGGAAGACACAGGAATAATAACCATGATATGCTGTTAAAAATGTTTACCTTTTCTCTTTGTCTTTTTGAGTTTGACTTGCTTTCTTTCCTGAATCAACTCAGATTTAGATGGTGGGGAACCTTGGGCGGTCACAGTATTTTTGTGCCTGTGATCAGAACAGTGATGGAACTCTTTCGTGAATTCTCAGAAGTTGTGCGACATCGTATGCCATAGGCTATGTTGTGTGCCTATGGCTGGGAGCTACAGTTTACATGGCCATGCTAAAATTTGACCTTGCGAGCCTTGGCCTCAGCCAATCTTGCAATCAGCAATTCCATATCTAGTGACTTCCTGACTCCATGCTCGATGGAGAGTGCAGCAAGTGCAGGCAGCCTGTCCTGACATAGTTGACGGTGCATTTTAATGAGTTTCAATGATGAGAAGCTTGTCTCACCTGAAGCTACAAGGGAGTGAAAAGAAGTCTGAGAGCTGTACTCAATTTGGATAGAAGTTAAGGATATTTCCCTTATACATATAATCAAACATCCCAGATGGTAGTAAGATATCTGTGGAGAAGGATCTAACTGCACCATTTACCTCATGCTTTAAGTCCTGCTCCAATCTGTGATAGCGTTCATCCAGCTTCCCTTGCTTCTTAGTGGTTCTCATCATGTCAAACGAGTAGAGCAATCTATACGGCTCACAGAAGGTTTCCAAAGGTGAAAATCTCCCCTCATCTCTCCCCACAAACAGTGTAAGCTGTTCACAAGAACTAGCACTTCACACAGAGGAAAATTAAGTAGTTACCTTTCACAGTTCGAGTGAAGTTGTAAGTAAGGTCCAAGTCTGGCCTTGGTTGAGAAATGAAGGTAACTGTTTCTTTACAAAATGCTGTGAGTTTGACTTGGATGGAGATTTGTAGTTGTTAGCTTGTAGTATTAACCTCTGAGATATTTCCCAAGACTGGTTGGATGCTTCACCTCAATATGCCGTTTCAAACTCATTGCTGATGTGACTGACATTATTTTTCATAATTTACATTAAAGTGTGAGATTTTTTTTATCAGTTCAAATCCATACTGATTTATTTTCCCAAGTTGGCGAAGTCAGGACCCGCCCCACACTGCCTCTTAATGGCTAGTCCTCGTTGCATTTGTTGATTGGGTTGGTTAGGTTTAGGCATGAGGAGTGATTGGTTAGGGTTAGGGTAGGAATATCAGGGTAATACCAGGAATACATAACACCTTGCTTAGGTCTAGTAGCCTCTATCAGACCCCCTGCTTTTTACCCTGCATGTTACTCTCATTATCATAAAAATGGTCTTGACATTTGGAAAGATCCAAACCTGGGGTATCTCAATGCTCTAAGATTTACTCGCATAAGCTTTTTTTCCTGTTGTGCCAAATGCCTGAGGAAAAACCAATAAAGTGGTCATGAATGGAGACACCTTCTGAAGTTTCACAAGTTACTGGTCATAGGACCACTGATAGCTGCTCATTGTGACCAAGGTCCAGACAGCAGATCAAGACTAGTGCATAATATTCAGGTTTCTTTACTCTCTCTACAATTGCATTAGTTTGCTAAAGCTTAGATTGCTAAAATAAGTGTCCCTTACCTCAAATGTTCTTGCATGACTGGGTCAAACTGAGCTATCAGTTTTACTTTCCCAAGAAAATTTTTTCATTGCCAGACTCAAACAACCTGTCTGAGACTATGCTCTGACAGATGTTTCACAATAGCAATTGCTCATCTTAAAATGTCTTTACAGTGGTTTACTTCAAGGGATATTAGATCTTGGTTCCCCTGATCTATAGCTGTGTTTGTTTATATTTTCTGTGATAGATTGTGCCAGGTAATCATAATTGTAATGTGTTCAGCGGACATCTTGTGCTGTCTCGAGTTGAAATCTTTTTTTCTACAGTAGTTATTGAACAACCCCCCCAAAGAGCACCTCCATGTGGTCTTGTGGTTTCCAAACAGGCACATAAAGCACATCACACACTCTTTTCTTGCCACTGTACTCTTTTCTCCATTCTTTCATTCTTCATTTGTATGTTATAGTTCCCCACTGGAGGTCACCAGAGCTGATCATCTGCTTGCAACCCTTTGCACTTATTCCACATTAAATTAGCAAGTGGCAGGGGAGCAACCCAGGGTTCAGTATCTTACCCAAAGACACTTGGCCATGTCTACAAGAGGAGATCAAATTGCCAACCCTTCAACCAGTAGATGATCCACTCAACCCCCAGAGCCACAGTCACCTACTCATTTAATCGTTACTGCTTGCAAATCAGCAGTCCTCTTGATTTTTGGGAAAATTCTGTCCTTGACCTGAACTGGTTCTCTTTGCACTATTGGGCAGCACTCTTTGTATGGCAGCTGTTTCAGGCAGAATGCTGATTAGGGTAACTACTCACTAGTAGTTGATTATCATCTCTATTACCATCTTTGTCATAGCCATTGTTGTCATGGAGAGTGAATGTGGTAGTTCTGTTGTCATTTCCTGTCCCAGGATCCTGTCGTCTTGCATGTAGCAGCAGCACTGCTTGAGCAACTTGAGCTGGCACTGAAGGCAGCAACAAGTAGCTCCTCTTTGCCAGTATTAGCAATGCTTGCACTTTTTCAGTGCTGCTGGGGTAGCTTTGCTTCATTTTTCAACAGTCTCTATACCATGCCCAGCTGTTTGTTTACATGAGCTGGATACTGTCCTGAATCACTCCACACATGTGCAGTAAGATCATAGGATAGTACAATGTAGTGGGGATCGAGGGTGGGTGGCATTAAGCATTTTGATGCCATTCAGGTGTATGCTTTGCTTGTTTACACTACCTTTATTTCCAATACTGAGAAAAGAAAATTTGTCAAATCAGCATGGTACGTGCCTTCAGCACCCTCTGTTTGCAATGTAACCACCGATGTACAACAACAACCTACTGGATTACATTTAATGCTGAGGTAATCGTCTGAAGCAAATGAAGACATTAGGACATTTTTACATGCATTTACATACACATACTTCCCCAAAAATGATAACAGAGCAGCTTCCATCACTGAAAATAGGTTGCATCTGTTTCAGCAGTATGTGAAAAGTGTTTGTTGCCTAGTCTACATGTACAAGAGTATTTGTTGAAATGCAGCTTTTCCATTTGGATTTTCACCTTTCGTCCACACAAAAATGTAGTTTTAGGTCACTGAAAATGGAGCTTTAGGAAAACTCCTTCCAGGGTGAAAATATCCAGAAGCTCTGTTGCTGTGTTAATGTGTAAACAGAGAGTTTTTGGCTTGTGAGTCAGAGTGTGTGCTTTTATCTCCATTGTTTACACGAGTCAATTTTATGCAATGGCAGATGTGATCAAAATAGTGCTGGTTTTAATCTTGCTAACAGGACTTTTTATAAGTTTAGACATAAATGTACAGTCACTCCTCCATCTCATTGCCAATGTCACTGGCTTAGGACGAGACTTGAATTTACAAATCTTGCTGTGGTAAAGGCATCACCCACCCTAATCTGCCTCTGATTGGATAGTACTTGTTACTTTCAAAGCCAGTCAGAGTGGGTCATGCCTTCACCATAGTAAGATTTATAATTTAGCAGTCAGATCTCTATTGGTGAAAGCTTTTTTTCAGGCTTCTAATTGGCCAACATGGCATTACAATTGAGATCATATTGCAGCTTGTTGGCTTGGCATGCTCTCGACAGTGCTTCAATTTATGTGTCTGCATTGTCATATGTACAGAAATGTTTTTAAAAACAGTGTTTGTGTTGACAGGATTCATTAATTTTTTTAAGAAAAAGGGGGAAACACTCAAGTGTGTGTCGACTAGGCATGTATGTTCTGGTTTATTTGACACGGGGTGCATAAATGACATCTTACGTCTTAAAAATGTCTTACATTTAATAAAACACTCAGAGCCAGTATTAGATGAATACTCCTTGCCCACACACACAAATGCAGGTACATAATAAAGTTTATGGTGTTTTCCCATTTCACAACTATCAAAAATGTGTGTCTTTATATTGAAACCTTTTTTCAACAAAACTGCGAAATAACATAACGGAGAGCTGCCTGCCATAACATATCCGCGGCAATGAAAAAAATACACCACATTACAAAAAGTGTGTGGTCCAAACAGCTTGTGGTCATGTTTACGTGGCAGTGAACACTGTAGCAGAATTGCAAGGATTAAAGAAATAACCCATACAATCTTTGGGCCACTGCTTAATCCGCTCAAGCAAATACCTGACACTCAATTTTCAGCAAGGCCGTCCAGAGCCGCTATGACGGCTGTTGTCAGCACTGTGGGTTAACTCCATCTGCTGAAGGACATGTGAGGGTGATGAGCTGGCCATGGCCTCTTCTGTGTCCTTCACCCAGAGCCTGATACTGGCCATGGGATGCAGCAGATTAAATGTAAAGGCTGTAAATAGTGCTGATATCCACTGGCAAGAGTGACAATGGATACAGCATGGGAACATTGTATATCAGAGTGCGTCATTTACCCTCTTAAAACAGACTGTGAATTGTTATTCATGAACAGGAAGAACTGAGCAGCAGTTGCTGCAAATATGGTTTGTTTATGTGTAATATTTGGCCACCATTCAGTGTCTGCTGTGGCACAGTTACCCTTAATTACTTGTCAAAGCATGAGGCAAGGCAAGTCTCTCTCTCTCTCATTTATTACACAGCAATCAGAACTTCACACATCCTCTTTGCTATTTCAAAGCACAATTCACGTGCATTCGGAGATGACAAAAGAGAGAATCTAAAAGGGTAGAAAATATCTTGAGAGGAAGCTTATAGCATGACATAAAAACACTTCTTACTCACCCACTGTGCTCCTCCAGAGACTTTTAAATCCTGCATTCAAACAGAGACGCATAGCCTCAATCTTGAGGTGGGGTGAGGGGTGGGGGGCTTTATAAACTCAGGGTGCAAGAGCAATGCAGGCTCGTATTACTCTTCACAGTTGCTGCATTTATCCCCTAATTCCTGATTATTCTGCAGTGAGCTGCTAGGTGTGCTCAATTTACAACAGAATAGAAGACAGATTTCATCCCTGGGGGTGCAGCGGCTGAATGCATTTCTTCTTCTTCTTCCTCTTCTTTTCTATTTTTTAATTAGAGCTTAAAAGTTTAACGTTAACTGCTCAACCATTTGGGGCAGTGGTGGTGATTATCATGGGCAAAGTATTTTAATAACAGATCATTTAGCATTTTTAGTTGTTGGATCCCAGTAAAGGGAGTTGCTGAACATTAGCCCTTTAGGCAGTGTAAAAACCAGCATGTTTCGAGGAATTTCCCTTTATAGAAGCAGCTGTTTTGACTGTAAAACAATTATTCAAGAGCCTTGAACAGTCTCAAATGGCCAAACTTAATAAATAGTACATGTGTGTTGCTGCTACAAAAGCAAATATATCTAAAATTTGAATTTGAATTTTACTATTCACTTTAAGTGAAATCAGAGAGTTTTGGTTTGGAATTTTTCTCCACTTTGGATTGTAAGTTTAGGCCTGTCTTGCAATTTGGATGCACTCTGTTTCGACTCTACAGTTAATTAAGGGTGGTTGCAAGGTCAATGTACAGTTAATGTGGTGCTAGTGGCTGGTGTAATTGTGATGCATTTATGTTTTGGTCAGCTGCTCAATGAGTCCATTATCTGATGTGGTTTTGAATAATGAGAGTGTAAAATTCACTCATCGAAATTCAGTGTAACTTCAGAGGTCAGATTAGAATGGAACAAAATTATTCCCTCTCACTTTGAATATCAAAAAATAAAGGAGAGAAACACAAGTTTGAATTGAAATGCCTTCTCTGAGGACTATCAGGCTGTGTAAAATTAAACATAAAACCATCCATGGTATGGATGAAGTTCCACATTTTACCTGCAGGAAGTCCTGTTTTTCTTCAGAGGGATTTATCTCTCAACAGCGCAAAGCAGCTTGCTCTTAAACTCTCATTAGAACGGCCCCTGTTTTTTGGCCAGATAAACGGTGAGGAGGAGCAATGGATGGCAGGATGGACAGGTGGGTTGGACGCCACTGGTGAACACAGTGAGTTATGTTTTTTT
Organism: Chaetodon trifascialis; assembly: GCF_039877785.1. NCBI lineage: Eukaryota > Metazoa > Chordata > Actinopteri > Chaetodontiformes > Chaetodontidae > Chaetodon > Chaetodon trifascialis. The sequence continues at coordinate 23,845,475 of NC_092059.1, read as the reverse complement.
TTTTTGGCAAGGACTAATTCTTCATTCCTGTAATTGAAGAATTCATGGTAGATCAATAAGCTCTGTCAGGACGGCCTGTTCTGGCATCCACTGACATTATAGTAAAAAGCCAAGCAGCACAAATAGATCTTTTATCAGCGACAGGTCTTAGTGTGTTTACAACACATCCCTTATCTTTCCAAGTCCCATCTGTCCTGGTGCAGGAATCCAATAAGGTTCCTAATATTAACCCCTTTAGAGAATTAACCCCACACACCACTAGTCTTTGAACAAATAAAAGTGGGTGAGGAACCTGCTGCCAGTGTTAAATGAGGAAATAAATAATGGATGCTGGCTTTGCCTCTCTCCCTCTGTGCGCCACTGATCCTACCCACCTGGAGGGCTTCTAAATAAGATCCTACGCTGGCTGAACACAACACAGCAGTTCATTGATCCCCACCCTGTGGTAAGGCCTCTTCCCTCAGGTGAGCATATGAAGGTTGAAGAGAAAGGGCATAAAAAATTACACTGGAGCCAGACAGAAAAATATGAATACGTACAGACGATGGAAGGCTGAATGACTCACCTGCCCTCTAGGAAGTGTAGTACAGATCAAAAGAGTCAGAAGCTCAGATGCACGTGTGTGTGTGTGTTAGGCTGGTGGTATACTCAGAAGGAAATCAAATGTGGCATGTTCTCAAGAGCAGTCACATTGCTGTTGAGTCCATGCAGTTAATATGGTGTGTTTGTTTAATGGATCTGCAGCAGATGGAGAAGCTTGTGAGTCACGGTGTGGTGGTAAAACTGGAAACACACAGCCCACAGAACACATGTACAGGAGACAGTATATAGGCACTTATATTGCTGACCAGTTCCAACTGAAAGTATATTTGTTGTCGGTAAATGAAGCTATGGAAATGTTTTGACATGTTTGGCATGTTTGCGAAATTGCGGGTTAAGAACCAATAAAGCTTACCAAATCACAGGCAGTGACTGCGGAAAGCACTGCATCAATTAACAGGCAAGGACTCTGGACAAATGAAGAGACAACATCAGCTGTCTGTGAACACCAGAGCAAAAAGGATCACAGCATGAGCTGGAAAGAGGTCGAAGTCAATCAGGAGTCAGTGGAACACCAGAGAAAAGTCATATGTGATGTCAAGGACCATCTGTGTAACACATGACCACCTGTTATCACGTCACCCAAGCTCCATACGTAGGTCATGTGATGACAACTGAGCTATATCCATGACAGCTGAGCAAATGCCATCTACTGACAAACACCGAGCCATGTGGTTGAAAGCTTGAACTAAAAAGTGGACTATTTTGTTTACCCAAAGTATGATTTTCTAAGGCTGAAAGTGACCTTTTAGTCTCATCCGTATCTTCTAATGTAAACATAACTTGGCATGACCTGTTTATGAGTGAGAATGTAGACATGTTGGTGAGGGTTACTAGTAAAGTTTCCCAAATCCATTTTCATAAACTAATGAAAGAGGCTGTTCCCTGTATGCAGACAAATGCATAAGGTCAGTATTGTACACTTCATTTAAGAGCGAATCTGAAATAAAAGAGTGTGTGCTGGAAACACACTCAAAACCTTCCAGTGTAGATTCCACCACTGTCTCCAGCGGCTTTATGGCATCAAAAATTTAAACCCTCTGGCCAATCACAAGCAGCTCACAGATTCTGCACTATTACAGAAAATATGGACACTTACAAAGCATAGCATTGAGTATTCAAGATATGACCTTAAAAAACCATATTCTCTGATTGTGTATTTGGGATGATATATGTAATGCATAATACTTTCATGTAGGCAATTTAGTGAGCATAGGAAAGTATTTCAGAATCTGAATAACTGTCAGAAATAAAGCAAAAGCAGTTTGCTAGCCAGCAAGTCATATCTTGTTGCCATCATTCCTGTTTGTAAGACCGTGTTAAAGCCGTCATTTTTCCTGCATGAACGAACACAATCCACTCACTTATTTGAGTGAATCCAACTGTGTGCGCACAGCGGGGATTCTGACGCTTTAGCAAAGAAACACAGCGTGGTACAGCGAAAAAGTTGAACCTTGCTCAACTGTGTTGGCCAAACAAATACGTGTAACCACACAGTCCCTGAAGATTATTTTAATGTATTAACATGAACATAACATATTTCTATGATGTGCCTGAGTCATCCCCAAAAGACATTAAAAAGATTGCCACCATGGTCAGCTTCATTTACATGAAGAAAGACTCCTCCTCAGCCATTTATGGTGAACAGCTTTCTTTCAAAAGGTCCTGGCGTCACACTTGTCACTGACAACATGGTGTGAGAAAAAAGAACAGAAACTTCACTGATGAGACAGAGGTGCTAATTAACAAAACAGTGCTAAACCGAGCATTTATATTTGGTGTGCTTGCAGGCAGACTGTCAAAAGAAAGGTTTGGACACATGTAACTACTGTTTTGCTGGAGTTTAGAACAGTGGTACAATTTAAAATGACACTGATTTAAAATTGATCGCTGAAAAAAGAATTGCACTCCACAAAAGAAATTGAAGTGGCGCAGACAGAGGGCAGTCCACCTCTTCAATTTCAGTTGTTGGTCAAAATTATCGCCATAACTGGTGAGACATCCCTGAGTGGAATCATGCCTGATGGCGCATAGAACATGCCACTGGACATCTCTGAAAACCACAGAGGAGGCTGCATCCTGCGCCTTTTTTCCCTCATTGTATGCTATTGTTGTTATAGTTGTTGATCATTGACATTTACAGAACTAAGAAGGTTTTTTCTTTCGAAGATTGGTCACATTTGCCAGATCCTGCTCCACAGGCTCAGAGATCTGCAGAGTGTGAACCAAGGGTCCTCTGCAGCTGAGATGGAGAAAAAAGAGAAAATGATCAAGGGTATTGCTGGCATCAAACCTAGCATTGTAGAGTCTCGCCTCTTCAAGACAGCCAGTGGCCATTTAACAGTCCTGTAATACACTCAACAGTGCTTCTTGTGCACATGTGCTCTCAATTCTAATTGTATTCATTTTCTACCACGAGTGGTTTTGTATATGCATGGCCAGAAGTAATTCTAAATCCATGCATATTTTCACACACAAGACACTGATAAATAAATGTATATGCATGGAACAAAACAGTACAATTTATAATTTAAGCCCTTACCTGACATTAACCCAAAGTATTCTCATGAAAATCAAACATGCTCACAAATTCTTCAGATACTGTACATTGAGTCTAATAAATGAGAGAGAGAGAGAGTCATCGAGGTCTAGTTTAATTCATATTTTTTGCATTTTCAGATTGTACTTTTGCTCTTTTAAATAAAATACTCAGATGCAGGTCATGTACTAACAGGGGTGGTTGAATAAAGTGCAGACTCCTTTGCTAACTACTGTAATTACTGAGGCATTTTTTAACATTTGTTCTCTTGGTACTTAAGCAACTGTGGAGAAGTACGGTGATGTAGTGACAGCACACCCTTAATTCAAGTTAACATGAGATAGATAGATACTTTCTGTGTCCCCGTGGAGAAATTGGTTAGTAGCACAGTCAAAGCCATTTCATCACTACTTCACAAGTCTCCACTTGATATACTGGTACTCATACCCATACACATACCTTGTATCTTGCAACAAATTGGGTATTTAAAAAAAAAAAAAAAAAAAGGGAACAAAGAAAGAGTTAGGATGACCCAGACTAGCTGGACATCCTTTGCGACCAGGACGGAGTCATCAAAGTGCATAGAGGATGAGGTGTGAATGTGTTACCTCTTTAAAAAACATTTTTAGTGAATAAACGGGGGTACTATCGTTGCTCAGATGGCAACAATTCAGAGGAAATAAGGAGGTGCCTCTGGCCACTCACTGTGTTGGTTGCCTTCTTCTTTGCTCTGTCTCTGTAGATGCATTCCATACTTGATAACCTAATCCCAAGCAATTTGCTGGTTGCTGTTACAGTTTTTCTGACAGTCTATTTCTGTCTGTCAGTAGTATTGCCAAAATGATGTACAAACATTTCCATTGAAAGCATTTTTGTTGTGGACAAGAAAGGATAGCAATTTATTTAAAAGGTATATTATTTGGTGTGTCTAAGTGCTTATGAAGTCAGTTCAATTCCAAGGTACTCAATACCAAGATTTTTAAATTTGATATTGATCTTTGCTTAGTATATGCCTTTTGACCAACATGTTATTAAGCTTGTTAAATCCTGTTGTCTTCAACTAGAAATATGTAAAAAATATCTTGTCTTCTACAGATGTTGCACTATAAATCATAATTTAATGTGCCTCGATTATTGTAATTTCCTTCCACATGTTTCTCAGTCAAGCGTGTCTGAAGTGTTTACAGTTAGTTCAGAATGTGACTAGAAGCTGACCATCCCACATTACAACTGTTCTTCCCTCTATTTGATTCCTTTAGAATTCAGAATAAACCACAAGATCCTGTTGATTATGTATAAGCCTCTGCCTGACCTTGTTCCCATTTACATTTCTGAAATCTTACATTTCTTGTTCTGTATTCCACTAACCCTGTTTAGATATTTTCTCGTGAATCTCCCGTATTTTAAACCATTCTAAAATGAAAAAGAAAAAAAAAAAGGCTTTAATGTTGACGGGAGGCATAACTGTCTTTTTGATGTGTTTGCTAAATTCCTCTGTGGTACAGCAGGTGACAGTATGTAGAACATTAGCTGATTAGCTAACATCTAGTTAGGAGAAGGAGATGATGATGGATGCACTTGAGAGGGGTGGAATACTTGGCTATACTTGGCAAAAAGGCTCAAAGTTTGAAAAATGATCTCACCAAATGGAAGGAAGTTTATCCATACTTAATGGAGAGCAACATTGGTCATGCTTTTTGTAAAATATGCCACACAGATTTTAATCTATTATACAGAGGGAAAAGCAACAAATCTGCCAAGCATAAGCACACCCAAGAGGCGCAGAAATATGCTCCACCGAAGACTACATTTATACTGACTCTACCATCCATTTTCATAATCACCCTCACCAACCAATTGTCTCTCTTGCCAGTTGCCTCTCTCAAATTCACAAGCGAATCATAATGTGTGTGATGTATGTATCCATTGATTAATACATAAATAAACACTGAAGTGCTGAATTTATATGCCATTTTATGTCCAAAGGAGGGAAAACCAATACAATGAAAGACACAGTACTTGCATATTATTTCAAAAAGCAAAAACAAAAGCCATTGTATCACTCTTGCCAAAGCCACCAGACTCCATTCACAGAAACAATAATTTTGTCATTGAAAAAAACAAAAAACAAAACACTCTTCATTCAAACCAAGTAAAACTTATCAAGGCCTTCTTGATCTATCCTTAAACACTGTTCCAGCTACCATCAGCAGCTCTGGATTTTGACAGAAATAAACTTTTGATTCACTGAATCAGGAGAATCAGAGAAGCAGTGAAAAATGTTGTAATATTTCTATTTCAGGATCATGACATTGTGACTGGAATGATTTAAACAGATTTCCCTATAAAAAATCTAAACAACAACAACAAAAAAACGTTAGTTACTGGACAACATTCTGGTTTTGTATCTCCTGTCATGGACTGCATTCAGTGCAGCTGCAGCGGCAATGCCGTTATTTTTTATTTGTTGTTGTTAATTTTTGTTTTTTTAACCATCAACGTGTATGGATTTTTGTACAACTGGAATATAAATTTGACTACAATATTCATTGTGAAAAAAATTTAATCATTAATTGATGCAATTAAGCCAGCTTCATGTGAAAATTCTGTTGCCAGCTATATATTTATCTGCTGAAATATTGGGTTGAACAGTGGAGGAAAAGTCCATGAATAAAATCTTGATGATGTTTTGGTTATTCAAGGTGAGTGTGCACCAAGTGAAGGAGAGTCAGCACTGTGTCTTCCACCTCTCAAGAGGCTTGATAGATAAACTCTAATGGTTCCATGCGGTGCCGTGTTTGTGGTAAAATACGTCTCTGCACTAGCTGTTCAGTGACCAGCATTGTCAATGCTAAATGCTATGACCGTGTAGTTTCCGTGTAGTACCTCCCAAAAGACATTTTGGTATAGAGTCTATAGAGCAGGGGATTCTCTGTTGTATTGGTTTACAGGCTATGCTGCCAGCAACATAGCTGTGGAATGCGTCCTTGGGTTTTCAAAATCACTGCAAAGATTCCGATCATGCATCAATAACCGAAATCTATGATTGTTGCTTCAGTGCAAGTGAGGTGCGAAGAATCAATCACATCCCTGCAACCAACACACAAATACCAAACGTGAAACACAGCAAGGCAGCCTCAAAGCAAAGCCAGAGCAGGAAAAAAAGGAGGATGAATTCACACACACCTGTATGGAGGCAGCCAGTCCGTCTAATGCTGAATCAAACGGTATGGGATTTTTTTAATCTTATCACTGTTGCTAGTCTTACAGGTTGACTGTCCCACAGAGAGAACTCCCGCTACTCCAGATGGCAAGTCCACCCCCGACTGTCTCCATTTTCTTTGACAGGAGGATGGTAGACCAGCACATTTAAGAGGGAGAAGAAAAATACATAAAATGTAGTTGAAGTTACAGAGATTTGAGTCACACACACACTTGATGAATGGACAGGTTTTTGCTAAACTCTAGCAGCCGAGCTTCAACTCAAGGTTTATTGATCAGGGATTTTGCCAGTTTTGTACATTTTTAAAGTCATAATCTCTGCAATTATCAGAAATCAATCAAAATCCACAGTTCCATTTACCCCAGGTGAATACAGCCCATAGAATCTTCATGTTTGCAGAAGCGTGTCTGTACATTAAGAGGGGATAAAGTTTTAGGTTTCTTGACCGACCTTTATACCACAGGCAAAAGGTTGAAAGTGCCGGCCTTTGTCCTGTCAGGGGAGAGTCAATGACGGCGAGTTGGCGCTCTGGAGCACACGCTGGCCTACAGCCATAACTACAGAGAGGTATACATTCATCAAAACACACCCACACACACATTCACTTATTCACACACACCATTACTTCCATACCCTCCAAGCAACGATTGGGTCGCGTAGACTCGGACTCTAATTTAACGTAATTTCATTTATCACTCGGAATTAGATTTCATGTTGCTGTTTAATAATTTAAATCCCTGAAAGCACTCTTGGCTTTCATCTCAGTATCAAGGAACACTAGAAGATGACCGGAGGTAACGGTGACTACAGTGGCCATGATTTACTTTGCAGTGTTGCAAAGGCAGTATGTGGAAACAAGAGAATTTGCACACCATGTAAATGTCATAGCCCAGGATGATGGAAGTGTTGAGTCAATTGTCAATTGTCAATTGTGAACTCTAAAAAATGTCTCTCATGAGTCTAATTTGATCTCATGCTCACTGATTCACTTTACATGTCATCATTGCTATTATACATCTGCTCGGACACACAGTAATGGAATCTAATGATACTGCCAGCTAATGATACTTACAATGTTTGTAATTTAGAATTGAAAAATACATATTTTATCTGATAGTAAGTAATTAGGGCATGTTCATTGCACACTGCACATGTGTTTGCAGTGTTTACAGATAGTGCAAGGTAATGTTGCTGTAGTTGTAGTTAGGGGATGTTTGCAGTGAAGAATGATCAATCAGGGAACAATCGTCGATTAAGTGTTACCAGTTTCTTCCTATGTGCATTTGAACTTAGCCCCTTCATGTATGTAATCCACACACTAAATTCATTGGTGATTAATTTGTCTAGATGTTTAACCTTTATTTATTTGGGAAAGATTTGTTGTGAGCAGTGTTCTCTTTTGAGGAACACCCTGATCACATTCACATAGTTTCACACATTCAGACTTCAGGAAGCTGTCCACTGCGAGACCACAGTCTGATGTATTGGCCATTGAACAGTGGGGGGTTAAGGGTGTAGCTCAAGGGCACTGTACTGGCGAACAAGTGCTGCTCTTTTCACTTGGCCTTTCCTCCTGGTCATAGGATCGAACTAGTGACATTACCAAGTCTGCTTCTCTAACCTTTGGCCACTACTGCCTAATTAGCTCAAATTAAACTTTGTTTATTTAATTGAGGCTTAAAGTATACTCAGTTGCTTAATGGTTGTCCCATTTGCAGTTTGTTTAATCCATTTGACAGATTGCTATGTATTAACAGAGTGAATAACATTGCATTTAGGAGAACCTTATGTTACCCCCTAACCAGATTTATGGTCTTATCGGCAAAAGATTAATGGTCTAATGTGGGCTTGTCATCTTAGCAAATTCATAGATTTGACAGGTTCAGGGACAACAGCAGACAACAGAATTTACTGTTCGATTTTATGTTAATTTCATATGTCATTGATTTTTCATAGTTGTCATCATGGTGATGTTGTTAAGTGATGCTACTTTGTTGACCTTTGGAAAACACTTTCAGCTAAAACAGTAGACTTGTAGCTTGTGACTACCAGTGAGAAAAACATGTGAAATGTTTTTGAATGCAGATAGTATGATGTTTTTTGGTCATGCAAGAATTACTACAATTGACTACAATAAATTTCTGTCTGAATCAGGGATGTAACCCTGTACTGTGTTTCTTTCCATAATAGTGGAGTAGTGAGTACGATGATTGTTTAAATCAACAGACAGGTAGATAGATAGCATGTGGGACTCTTAAATATTAGCACAGGAAGCACTCAGTCATGCTAAGATGAGTGCTTTGAAATAATAAATTACAAAATGCAAATAAGGAGAAGATTAGTCTGTGTTTATGGGTGGCATTTAATTTTAATTGGTTCATTATTTCCAGAAATTACATTTTTAAACTCTCCTGTCTGCCACAGCTGTGCTTGGTGCTGTGTCTAGGGAATGATGGCTACAGGTCAAGAGCATCCCTCTCTGCAAACCAGACTCCGGTGTAAAACATATCACTCAGTGTCATTTTGGATGAGCTCTGTCTTTCAGGTGTTGGCTCTGACAACGAAAAGAAATCGATCCTCTGACGTGAATGCACTGGTGCATATCTGCAACTTCCTCAAAAACAATCGTGATTGAGCTGAAGCTACTGATTGTTGAAATGTTGTCACAGACACAACTATTACCAAAACTTTCAAGCAGTACAGTTTTTGGTCATGCATCCCCCTTTCCCTCAGCTGGTCAAGTTAATGTCCTTTTCAATATCCATCTGAAATCCCAAATATGCTTCCATTTTAACCAATGCAAGCAGATTTTCTTGTGTTGTCTTTTTTATATCACTATATCATTTCATAAAAAAAACCAACTACTCCATATTTTATAGTCCCAACACAGGCCACTGAGTCCATAGGGTGAGTATCGTTCATGTTCTGTCTGCGACAGCGCTGATTACTGCCATTCTAGACAATGCATGCAATTCCGTTTCTGTTTCAGAAGTGTCCCAGAAGCAGCTCTCATATCTGCTCCATGGAGACCATGCTCCAAGTCTATTTTTGCATCAATCTGCACAGTGCACATTGAGCCAGATAGGAAGTCAGACACAGGATGAAAATCAAACACCATGTGCAGACCCCCGATCTCACATCAACAATAGATGCAGCTGAAACAGACAAAGAAAGAAACAAGTTAACTGCAAAGCCTACTTACCCACAAGCACAAATATGAAAGGAAAAAAAAAAGACCAAATCATCAAAATCTGAGTAAGTCAACAAAATCAGGCAGGTGAAATGTTCTGCATCTGAAATGCACCTGTTGGTGCTTGCAGCTGTGTTGTGGAATATGGAAAAAAAAAAAAAAGAGTTGAAGAGTTGCCTCTTGTTGAGCCTAAGGTGCATTACATTATGCATCTCTATGGTCCAGAGACATATTTTTATTCTTTTGTTTGAACTTTTTAAACACAAAATCTGTTGAGGTAGGACTGTATTGATGAAGTCTGAGTACAACCTTTACACTTTCACTTACACTTACACTTACACTTTTACAATTGCTAGCAGAATTCTTACACGCTGCTTGTACAATATACCCACTGATTCTAACCAGCATGAAGACAATATATGTTCACTGCTGGCCACACCCATATAAAAATGTCATGCTGTCAAACAAGTACTGGGAAATCAAATTCAAGCATTCAAGGTTCAGGTCAAACACTGTGACCGCATTAAGTACAGTATGCCTGTTTAGAATAATGTCATCTTTACAAAAAGGAAGATGAAATGTACACAGATGACCGTACTTTTTAAAAAAAATTTCGACAAAAACACATATCTTGTAAACAAGTCTCTGTTGGTGTCATGTTCAGGATTGTAAATTCAAGCCTGGTTTTTGACCTTTTCTTCCTTCTAATCCCCCGACTTTCTTTGACACCTTTATCTTCTTTCTAAGGGTATGATACAGAAATGTCACAGAATATATAATAAAATATATGCAGATGCATTGTGTTATGAAATGAAGCTAAAGCTGAGTAACCTTTGTTTTACTTCTTTGACATTTCTGCTTTATTAGAGGGCGCGGCATGCAGAGTCCACAACAACAAGGGTCAGAAGGCGATCAGTGACACCGAGAAAAAGTTCTGAGTTGGCGCTGAACAACCTCACGCACAATAATGCTTGGTGGTCTTCAGAAGATAAAGAACAAAACCAAACATGTATATCACACGTTGTTTGAGATGTGCATATCAAACAGCCCTCCCGGGATGATTTGCTGTCATCAGCAACAAGGGCAAAACGAACCCTGGAATGCCGCTGTGAAACAGCATCTGTCCAACGGTGTGCAGTACAGAGCCACTGCTGCCTATAAAATGTCAGTGTGATGACTGGTTTTCATCAGGATAAGGCTTGATCCAGAGATAAAGTGCCCCTCCTTATCGACCATGACAGTTCTCGCTTGTTCTATCACACACAAAGTGTAGGTGCACAGCGTGCCGCTCACAGGCCTCCCCACTGGCATCAATAGCGGCAGGATTTTCGAACGGGATTTGACTGGTCTCAGGCTTGTGAGCAGTGATCCCTGATGCAAAGCTGTCTTATCTGACAAGTGTGAGAGTGTGTATGTATTTTACTGAGTGTATTTGTGTGTATACAGGGCGTGTGTGTTGACTCTGGATGACTACACAGACACTAGTTATCTCAAATCAAGAGCATGAGGGCATTAGAGTACAGTCCACCCTTCCCCCGTTTCCCCTCCCCTCTATCCATCCATCCTTCCAGCCATCTATCTATCCTCCACTAGCACTCCATCACCCCCACCTCCACCCCCTTATCCTTCATCCACAGCACAGAGCTCAGACTCATGGGGAGATTATGTCTGCCTGTCATCCTCTCTGTTCTGATAGGTTAGACCAGAGTTTTTATTTTTTATCCCCCTTGCACACGTGAAAGCTGACATGATTGGCACTCATCTCAAGTTCTGATTGTTGTGCTGGGTGCAGATTTTGTGGGGGAGTCATTTCTTAGATTTCGATGCAGTGGCAAAGCTCCACTGACAGCCAGAACGACGAAGGGCCCGCATGCAGTCGATGCCTCAGTAAAGGCATTCTCTTGACTCCAAAACTTCTCATCCTGGGAGATGTCTTGTATTGCTGAATCATAATGGAAAACAGTTCAATGCTGCCACATCTGAAGAGAAAGGAAATCTCACTAAAGAACTCTGTTCCTCTAGGATTGCAAAGAAAACAGAACATCTATTTTAATTTAATTGATTTGGCTGTTACTTAATTTGCGCTGGAAAATCCATGTAATGAGTGGCCGAGACAAGATTTGAACCCAGGCCAAAAGGTGGGCATGAGTAATTGCACAAGTTCAAATTTCAACCATTACTGCATATACTTTGCAACAGAAGGACATCTCTCTCTTCATTACTGCCGTGCTGCTAGACTTCAGAGCTATCCTACGTCTCTTTCCTGATGACCAGCTTCCATTTAAATTTTTATCCAAACAGAATGACTTCATTATTGCTGCTTAAAGTACAAAGTCAATACAGTTCTAATTCCATAAAATCTCTGCAAAGTTCAAGTGAAGATAATTTCCAAGCTGTGCTGTTTACTACTCATTTGTAGTTTACACTCTGGCCAGTGGGCTGATGTGAATGAAATCACCTAAATGTATGTTTATATGAAACCATATAGCAGTTTTTACAACCCTGCAACAAGATTTATGCTCTCCAAACTCCTTGACACCCACCTGCATTTACACTTGTCTTTCTTTGTAGCACCCACTGTTCTGACATCTGCCTCCTATGTCTGACTACATGATTTCCTAGTTCTGGAGCAAGCAATCAAGGAGGTTATTTTATTCCAAAATGGTGCCACTCACTTTTTAGCCATTCTCTGCAGCTAAAGCCGGGTATATACACAGCTGTCACAACTGTCATTGTTCTGTCACTCTCACATTAAACAACCGTCTCTCCTGTAGGTTCTTGTCCAGCGAACGTAGTGGTGAGCAAGCTAAATGATGTGGCACACACGAGGAGTGACCACAAATTAAAAAAAAAAAAAAAAACATTTGGAATTAGTCATGAGGGATTTTGCAGCACAAATGTGAAACATACTTTGTTTTTCACCCTTATTTTGCCAAAGTAGAACTTGAGAGGGAAGAGCAGCTTGCAGCACTTATTGTGTGTGCACTCGTTTGTGCAGCAACAGACAACATTGATGTTGGAAGAGAGAAAGTTTGAAGAGATGCGAAGCAGTATGGCAGAACCAAACAATGATTGCAATCAAAAACATTAGCTAAACAAGTCAGATGTTTGCCGGTGATTAGAACTGAGTGAGCGCTCAGTTACTCATCATTCTCATCATTCTCAGAACATCGTTTCACACTGCAAGGGAAGAGCACATTTGTGCTGATAGAAATCAGCCATGTTCACATACCTCCAGATGTCTCGTCAGACTGCTCTCTGACCCTCCCTGAATTAACTAGCTTTGATGACATATGTGCAACTACAGGGAAAATGTGATTTTTTTTTTTTTCAGAAACTTGTCTTTGACAGCTAAATGTATTGCTCTGGATTAAATCTAGTACAACAGTAATTTCTCCCATCAGTGCTCTCAAAGGGTCAGTTCACCCACATTACAGGAAAACGATTTTATCACTCAATCTTAGCGGTTGTCTGGCAATGCAAATAAATTCCATTTTATATGCTGAGGTTTTAGAATATCTACCTCTTTAACTGCTGGCGCCCCAGTGTAATGAAAGTGAATGGGATTTTGTTTGTGCTGCTCAAAATGCTAAAAAAGGAAAAACAAAATTGAAAATAACAAAAATACATCTGTGCAGTAACAATGAATATTCCACAGAGCTCATTTTACAAGGCTTTTTTCACAAGGACTATTTCTTTGGAGGAGAGAAGTTCAAACCAAAACCTTTCGCATGGCTAGTTTCAACTGGGACAAAGAGGGGGAAAAATAATTTGGGTGAGCTGACTCTTTCAGTCAGCCTCAATACAGTAATTGCACGGTATCAGTAACAAAGAAGGACCATGAAACTGTTTGTTGAGTCATATCCAGCAGCAAACCTTTTACTTTCCAGACTCTTAATGGGCCATGCCTCTGATCCACATCTGCTAATTGGTGCTTATGTGCTATTGGGCAATACTTCCTCATTGATCATCATCACATGTTTTAAGAACACACTGCAGGCATTTAGGCTTAGAGAGCATGAAATAATGATATAGCTGCCAACAGTGCTACTAGAGGACAATGAAGACCCTCATGAACTATAAGTCTTGCTTCATTTGCAAGTGGAACAAATGAGAGAAGCTGGATCATTGTTACTTTTACCTATGTTCCTACACTATCTTATTTCTGTGCATGTATTCTTTTTATATCTCTTTTATTTTGTTCCTTCCACTGTACCCTCACCTCAGCGCATCCACACTGTCATTGCAAGTCTTGCCGCTGAAAATCACTGCAATTTCTGCCATTAGGTGTCCTTTCCCACAAGCGTCCTGATGCCTTTCTAAAATCTGGACTGCCGGAAATACCTGCAGTCTCAGCATGAGTGTGTGAGTCAGACTCATCTTCTTGGGGAACAGAGAAAAGAACGGAAAATAATACCTCCAGCTCTGCAGGATCACCTGAAACTGCCAGAACATTTAGGGACTGCTAAAAGAATCAACACAAAATGTGGTCAAACATATAGAATACAGGACATGAATGACACTTTAAAAATACAGTTGCCATGGGTCAGGCTTTGTGCACTCTCCGTCTCAGCGTGAAACAATGAATCAAGGCAGTCCTTAGTGGGAAAGTTCATAGTGGGAGAGACAGACAGAGGAAGAGAGCGCAACGGTGCAAGAAGCTTACTGGCAGTGATGGTGGTGCCAGATGGGAGAGAGAAGAGCTGCCCAGGAGAGGCGCCAGTAAGCAGAGACAAGTGGTGCCAGCCCAACTGTGTCTAACAGGAGGTCCAGCTATTTAATCAAACCCAACACTGAAACCGCACCAGTGCCAGATGCAATTCAAATACTTGTATAATGCAAGTGGCAATTAGTTTTATATAGATTTCCCACCACACCTTGTGTCAAAGATTTTAGAATAACTGCTCCTTATTATCATTGGTGAAAACTGAATCCTCATAGGATGGGAGAATTCTGAATTATAAGATACTGGGTGATAGGATCTAGACAGAAAACTGAGTTGAAGATGTACACAAAGAAATGCAAATTCACTCTTTCAATAGTGCTATATTTACACAGGAGGCACTCGATAAATTCTGTGGGAAGGTTCAACATTTGTCCTTCACTTAATCCAAAACTGGCTTGCAGCTGGCTGTACCTACGGGCCAGATTCAAACATCCTGTCATTTGGGTGATTGAGCTGCCAATACTCGTACACACACCCACACCCACACCAAGTGAAGAGAACTAATGCTAACTAATAACAAGACTATCACTCATAATGTCAAGGTATCCCTTTGAGATAGCTGATGAAATCATCTTGTGCTGCTCTGTGGGGGATGAAGAAACAATCCAAAAGAGGGGACAGCTAGTTTGAGCAAGAAATAACTGGAAATACCTTGATTAAATTCAGAAGGGTGAGATTTTCATCAGCGTGATATGGCTCAGTGGGGGTGTCGGGTGATAGTAGGGGCCGGGAGTCTCTCCCGTTGACAGAAAGGACACACTGCTTGTCAGCAAAGTCATCTTTTCCGTGCACAACATCTGCGCTGATTTGGTGCTGCACACTAAGCAGGCCATTAATCTAAACCGGGACCACTCCTTATCGTGCGGAGCGACAGGCACCCTCACACTGTGTACAGAGAATGAAAAATAGATATCAGATTTTTTTTTTCCTGCACTGCATTTGTCTATGTGTCCGTCTCTTTGTGCACCTTATTCTTATCAACCACTTCTCCTTTCTGCCTCTATGAGGTCATTTGAATTTGACATGGTTTTGTGACCAGCTCTCTTAAGCAGTGCAACACAGAAATACCTCTTCCTGAAATAGCACCATGCCTCTTGACCCCTTTTTTTGGAATGCTGCAGCCTGTGCGATGGATCGATGCACAGTGGTGCTGATGCTGTGGCATTTCCACAAGGAGATGGATGTTATGGGGTCTATAAGGTAACATAGTGACATTTACATAAGGAAGAATTGATGCTGTTGGGCCAGGGTGGAGAGAGAGGAGATGGCAGAAGAACAGCAGCATAGTAGTTATCACCCCGTCCTCACTGATGCTCCTCCAGTTATTTTGCCCCTCCTGCTGTGGTACAGAGGTGGTACATGAAAGTTTTTTTCAGAACATCTGCAATTCCAGCCAGCAAAGGAACCGAGGTGATGACATATGTCAGTGCACTGCAGCCAGCACTGGAGGGAGGTTAATGAATAGATTTAAATAAAGATTTTTTTTTTTATTTTTTTTTTTTTCAGTCAATCACAGCGGCAAGATGATTCAGACCTAAGCCTGCCTGTCGTCGTGTGCACACTGGTTATTTATAAAAGAGGACAGGATGTGCAGAGGGACTCTGAGCACAGCAGAACTCAAAGCTGAGCCAGCCAATCTTGAAGTTATTCAATCAAAAAATGAGCACATTTCACATTATGAGTACCATACTGAATGTGGGCCAAGGTGTGCTGCCCACAGAAAATGTTCCAAAGCTACGGAAATGATTACTAAAATGTACTGTTATATGTCAGAGTGACCTGCTGCAGACTTCTCCACTTTTCCTGTCAAGGAAAAGCTTTGCTTTAAATAAAAAAAAAAAAGTGCGAGCTTGCAATTTCTCTGCAATTACCAGCTATTAGGAGTCATCACTAGCTTCATTCTGATAAAATGCCCCTAAATTAAATTTAATTGCATCGATTACATAGTCAGATTTTGATTGCACATCTAATTGTTTCGTGGTTAATAATTAGAGTTTTCCAGATAGAATGCACTCTTTTCTCTTAAAAAATACTGAGATGCAATAGCAAAGGGACTTTATAGCATTATAAAGGATTTTGTGCATTCCATGCCTGAAGATTTTCCAAATTGCACCACAGAAGCCATTGTCTTAGTTTTGTGCAGCTGAAACATTAGTCCAATATATTGGAGCATCTGTCTTATTTACTGATCTCAGATATCCTATTCTGTCATATGTGGGAGTTTATTGGAAGGATCTGCTGTGAAATCACTCACACTGCTTCTCATTGAGGATAATATTGGATATAAATGGGTCGAAATGGAGCTGCAGGTGAGTTATTGACTGTTGAGGTTATTATCAAATACTGTTATTGAATTAATCTGTTTTGATGCTTATAGTGGAATCAAATTTGAATTTAAGGAGTATGTACCACTGAACAGACTGGTGAGATATATAAAACATAGCTCGTCTGATTACATGAACAAGAAATTGAGTTGCACTGTAAGCGATATGCTGTTTAAACTTGATTTATTAGCTTAAAAGAGGACCTCGGTGGACTCATGCTTTTACTTTATATGAAGAACTTCTAAATTCAACCAAGATGAGGACTGTGCATTTGCAGTATGCCAACATTAAGTTAGTTTGTAT
This sequence comes from Chaetodon trifascialis, assembly GCF_039877785.1. Lineage (NCBI taxonomy): Eukaryota > Metazoa > Chordata > Actinopteri > Chaetodontiformes > Chaetodontidae > Chaetodon > Chaetodon trifascialis. The sequence goes on along the minus strand of NC_092059.1, from coordinate 23,828,570 downwards.
CACATCCTTGTCAGAAATAATCTGACCCTGGTGTGACTGTTGATGCAAAGGCTGTTATTTGTATCATATATCTCCAGAAAAAGAGACTTTGCAGATTGCAAATGTAGTAACATATTACATCATTATCATGTCCTAATTGTAATAATTATAACATTCTCATAATGTGTTAATAATCCCATATGAGCGCCGCATCCACTAAGAGAAGCTCCGTCCTAACAATAGAGCTGCCTGTGCAATCTACCATTCAATTCTAATTAGTTCACAGGCTTATAATGTACTTGTCTTTTCTGGCTGAGGTTTTAACACATCACTGAGTCCAGTTGGTTGTCTTTTATCATTGAATGGTCTCATCAGCTCAATATTCCACTAAGCTTCTAAAGCAGCAAAGCAGGGATTTTTTTATTTATTTATTTATTTTTTCAAATTGAAAAACCCTAATCTGTGCCAGAGAGAATTTCCATATCTGCTACTCTGTTGATTCAGAAACTGCTTGCCCTGTCTCTGAACTGGCCAGTGCGCATAGGGTTGTAACAGAGCATTTCAGTTCAGACAGGAGCCTTCCAATGACGCTGCACATCTTCTGCAGCATAGGTGCATCAGTGATTCCTGTGTTTGCTGTCTCCAACTGTTTTAGGCTCTTCTGTGCAGTCCTTTAAGAAATCTAAATAATTTGTTGACTTGCTCATTTAAATGTGTGTCTTCCACTGAAACATTTTTGCTTGGTTAAATATGAACACACCAACAACAAGTGCAAGTACAGTAAATGATTCCAGAGATTATGTTCCATATTTGAGCTTTCTCTTCTCACAGATGCCACAACATAAAACATTTCAAAGCACTCTTCACTACAGCTCGAACAAAAGCTGTAATTTTTTTAAGGAAGACATAAGTTACGTTAGCGTCTTTGACTGGGTATGTTACAGAAGTTGACATGTGAAATGCACAGATCTCATCCCTGTCTTCATGTCCCAGAAATCACTGAACCAGTGTGACAGGGTGCAGGTCTCAAGTATCGATGAACAAATCACCTCATTGTGCTCAACTGAACATCTGGGTCTAGGAAGCCTGACACTTCCCTGCTCCTAGAAAACACACATATCACCCGTTTACAACAGTGCTGAGACTGCAGTGAGGGGTCTATTGAAGAGCTGTTTCTCTGCACCATGTGACACATAACATCTGCAAGTCATCCGACACATTGCAGAATTATCTATCTCTCTCCAGAGATGAGTTGTGCCCTGAAGACAAACTGCAGAGATGAATCTCCATAATTGTCTCCCTCCTTCACAGTTGCTGTGAGAGCGGCGGTCCTGCTCTCAAAGCAAGCAAAACTAGTCGCATCTGTTTGGATAAACGGGGCAGCAGTTTTCAGACTCATATGCCTGGTTACCTGTTAGAGACTTTTTTTTATTGTGGGGGGGGGTGGGGGGGGTTCCAAGAAGACAAAACAAAACGATGCAGTCTTCCTTTAAAATCCAATTGCAAACTACTCTTGCAGCAGTTTTTTTGGTATTTGAGTTGCTATGCATTTTTTTTTTTTTTTTGCCATTCTGTGGAAACTTGTCACTATTGGAATTCATTCTGATATGACTTCAAGTTGATACTGCTGCCTTCATGCCTTTGGGAGCTCAGTGCTTGATACTCATAAGATGCTTTTTTGGAAAAGTACCACTTTTTGTGATAAAAAGCCATTACAAGTAACTGAAACTGACTTGACATAAGTGTTATTTAAAGAGACCCTGTGGAGCTTTTGGAGTTTCCTGTAACAGCACTATGGCAGCAGCACTGTTTTTTTATAAGAGGGTCCTTATTTTGTTTGTCTTGTGCAAATGCACGAGGACACACATGCACGTGTATGCGTGTTACACAAAAAACAGGGTAAATGGACCTACAGCTGGGGAATGCATCAAAATACACACCAAAGGGCCAACAAAGGCAGTCAAGAAGAGAGTAAGAGAGTAAACATAGATGCAAACCATACAGGATTCATACTGTCAAAGTCCCATCTTTCTTCTTGTTCCTAAACTTGAATGTATGTGTTTCACGGTGCAAAATGATGTATGCTTGACACTAGAAGGCTATTTTCACATTCATTGCTGAAAGTGCCAATTTTTTCTGCACTAAGATCTGAGTGTAAGGAACACAGTCTGGAAATCAATCCTGGTCCAATATTACACAAGTGTGACGTGGAAACCTGAAGTAAGAGGAGTCTTGTGTCCTGCAGTTAAAGTTCTGAAATGAAAAATATTTGAATCTTCACATATTCTAGAATTTTAATTAGAGAGAAAGAAGGTGCATGTAAATCATGTCACATCAGATTACAATGAATACAATTCATCAAATCAAATGTAAATAATACTTTTGTTTGTTTACAAGAAAACTCCACAGAGCACCCTTAACAAAAACTGTCCTTGCGTGCATAAGTGTGGTAAAAGACCAAACCTGTCTCCTAAAAGTTGCGTTTATAGATGATTTGAATCAGCGAACACATTTTTAAAGAGACAGTAGCGCACATGGATTACATTTTTTATCTGCAAGGCTGTCACAGACAGTTTTCTCTGTAATATGCCCTCCTGGCAACTAAAACATAATAAATGTTATTATCTATATTAAAGCAAATTTAAATGACTTTCAAAATGCATCCCAGCTGTACAGAGTCCTTATCAAGATGTGTATCAATTTAATATCAGAGGCATAATAATCATTACCGTGCACAGGTATGCACACTGACCCTGCTATCAGTCAAACTAGCAAGTGTAAGCACTGTGGTAATATTCTACCTGGGACACATGAATGACAATAAAATTAGATAGAATTTTTGATATGAACTCTGTGTGTGGAGGGTCTTCTGCATCACCCCAGAGCCGCTCTATCAGCAGCCATCAGGCCAGTGTGATGAGCTTCCGGTGTGTGAAGGTAATGTGTGACGTGGCGCCAACGTCCTTTCATTCCTCATTTCACTTCAAAACTCTCTACATGTTGGCTCAGTGTGATGAAGTTTGGATTTCAATCCTCCCTCTGCCACACTCCAATCTGTCTCAGTCAGCAAGAACTTCATGTCCTGGCTGTTTTTGTACAAAGCATCTCATTTTAATTGATTTGCTGAAATTCATAAAAAGAAGCTCCTTTTCAAATGCTTTGTTGCATGAAGCACAATGAATATGCTGACACGGCAAATATTTGGACAGGATATCTGTATTTCAGTTAACACGTAAGAAAGAAAACAAAAACAACAAAAAAGTATGAAACTATAAATACATACTATAATATATAAAAAGCATTTTTAAGAAAGCTCAGAAACAACTACATTTCTTAAGGAAACTTAAGAAGACAAATGGCTCATGCCAGGTTATCTATCACAGAGGAGCAAGCATCCTGATGAGAAACATCACAAACTGGCATGGGATGTGCACGGCCCAGGACAGGAGGGCAGCGAGTGATTAAAAACGCCCAGAACATCATCTACCAAGCATCATGATGTCGTGTGCCCAGAGGATACTAAAAGACAGTGCCCACCCCAGCCACAGCGTGTTCACCCTGCTGCTGTCTGGCAAGCCATACAGAGGTATCCGCTGCAGTACCACCAGACTACAGAGCAGCTTATTTCCTCAGACTGGAAGACTCATTGATTCATCCTCCACACTCAACCATAAAAAATAGTTTTTGATTTGAGTGTAGCATAACTGCAGCTTGCATTTCACTGCACAACTCTGCATCATAGAATGAGAAATAAATGAACTCTGAACCTTTCTAAAATGTTCTGGCTGCATATCTGCTATTCTTGATGCGTCTCTTTAGTACTCTTACTCCTGTTTACTTTTTCTGTGGTTAAAGATGCATTGTGGGGAGTGATGATCTTGTTTTCCACATGTGTAACTCTGCTGAGACAGCCCTGTCTGCAAAGTCCCAAAGCTTTTCCCTCCAAATACACACATAAACAAACACTCTCCAACTATGCATACACATTCTTAGTCAGAAAACTGAAAAAATGAATGATGTCCACAAGCATGCACACACTATCGTTAGGATACATTCTCATGGATTCACACACTGCCAATCACGTCTACACATACATACATACAATGACTTACAAAGTTCAACTACTTACTTACTTAAACAAATGAATATATATGACACTTAACTATGTGACAATGACCTATGCAACTACTGTATTTTTGGATTTTATTCTGCATTGTGTACAACGACCTTCTGTTGCTACCTCAACAATGGGGGTGAATGGAATTTTCATTTCATTCATTCGCAGCACAGCTGATGGTTCAGCATGTAGAACAGAGTGAAAACAGAGGACAAGTATGACAAATTGGGGAGAGGGAGTGAGAGGAGCAAGAGAAAGAGGGGCACTCAGCTTTCCGGGACATGACAGTTCAAGAGGATCAGATAGGTATGAAGTGGTGAGCCCATGTAGTAAATTTCATAAGTCATCATAAGCACCTAAAGGTCTGATCTTAATGGATATGGAGCCAAAAAGGAAAGCTTAAATTGGTGTGATGTGGCTAAATTTTCAAGTGGTAGTTAATATGGTGTTCTGAACCATTTTAAGACTTTTAGTAATGGTATGTGAAAGATCTCACAACAATCCAGTCTAGATGTAACAAAGGCTAATTAGGGTCTCTGAATCAGCCGTGGACAGAAAAAAGACCAAAAAGACTTGGTGATTAAAATGTGAAGAATAAAAGTGAAACTTGAGATGAGACTGACAATTGGACAAATTAAATCTTTGGCTAAAGATCGTGGGATTGACATGGTAGGCTGTATTTGGACTAAAGCCAGTCTGACCAAACATAGACTCTTCCATGGATGTTGGGTGTTTGGCGGGTATGAGCAAAATCTTCAGAAGAGCCACTGAAGGGACCTTTTGGTGAGATTGTATTTTGTTGCTGGAAACTCAGTTCCTGCATAGTTAGATGTCATTAAAAATAAAACTAGAGCTCAAATTTTTGTGATTCGGTTCTTTGATTTAGTAGCAGAACATGACCACATCAACTTCCATCATACCAAATATTGTTTTTTTAGACAGCTGCTGTACTTTAGCCAGGGTAAAATTCTGTGTAGTCCACCATCATGTGTGCAGCTAGTTCTCTAAATGACCTAAATATTTGCACCATCAGGGGTTTTGGGGGAAGTTTGAGATACAATTGCTGGGCCTCCATGGGAATGTGCTATTTAGCCAACTTTGTTAGGTAAGGTTTGCTAAGAAGGCAAACACACGCACACACCTTCCCACATACATTTGGTTTCAGCCAGGAAATGTGATTGCCGGTGACAACCGCTGTGACGTAGCAGCCTGCCAGCAGGTGCTTCGGGCTCCTTGCCCACTCTCTGAACTGGCCACAGAGGAATATCTGTCAGGCCTGGTTACTGGCATTGCTATCTAGCACCGACACTCCCGGTGAATTTGGGAGCTCAGCACAAGAGTGCATATTTGTGTGTACGTGTGCATGTGTGAGAGAGAAAAAATTGAGTGTCAGGGAGTGGAGAATACAGACAATGAAACAGGAAAAACATGTAGTCACTAAGGGAGGACCAGCTTCTCAGAGATTCTGCTGTGCAGATGTGTGTCGCAAATTATAGACTTGAATTGTCCCCAATTCCAAGGGAAAATGAATGTCTACATGCTCTTCTATACCCTCACGACTTGAGTTTATGCAGGGAAGCTGCGGTGTTGTTGATTTCTCACTGAAGATGAGCCTGTCTTTGGCATAACACTTTTTAAAATGCTTTCGTGCTGTGTTGAGTATACACACAGGAATACTTTGGCACTGGAGAATCTGTATGTGTACAGAGTACTTAAGTACAGTTCTGCCTGGATCAACAAAACGAACAAAAGCTTTGTTGCAAAATGTTGAAAAAAACATGACAAATACAGGAAGTTTTCCAGGGAATTAGGTGTGTTGGTTTTGGGGGTTTTCGTGATTTGAACAGTTGTTTTTTTTTTTTTTTTTTTTTTTCACTGCTTGTTGGGTTGACTTTGTATGGGGATTATGCATGTCACCCAGGATATTTCCTTTTTCCTTCCCTTTCTTATGAAGAGAAGCCAAACAGTTATGTTACTGGCCACTGCTTCCAATTTTATTTTCTAAGAGATGTATGAAATGAATGACCCTGGAATTATCTCGAGAGGAGGAATAAAAAGTTGCCAGTGCTTAGTTTGCCAGTGATTCACTCACACTCAAGAAAAACACAAAAGAAAAAAAAGACTTGGAGTTGAAAGCTGTGAATAAAACTTAAGTGGAGCTTGTGTTCAGATTTATTCTCCTAAATGTACTTTACAGCATGTGTAACATAAGAAATCAATGCTATGCATATTTACACAGCTAAAACAGGTCCAGTACTTCTGAGAGAATTGATCTTTAGTAATGTCTAATGACTTTGTTCGGTTTGAAATCAGACATCTTGATCATGAGAAGTCTGGTAATAACACAAACGTGGCATTGAGGTATTAAGCCGCTTAGTATTCAGCTTCTGAGAGCAGTAAACTTGGGCCTTGCTCGATTCCAATTTTCCATCACAGAACATCCAAATTACCCATTTCACAGGTGTCTTTCAAAGTGTAGTGATTGTAAAATGTATTTTGGAATGATTCCCCATTAGGAATATTAACATATCCCTTTGCATTCATCTCATTCTTTCACTTTCTGATGGTAAACTGACACTGGGCTCTGCAGATGTGAAATAAACTTGGGTTCAAAAGGGGATCGGTGGAGGCTATAAACAGAAGCTGTACAGTCTGGTCAGATGAATCAATGTATGGACTACCTACACATGTCTAGGCTTTCTCACTTCTGGCACTGTGGAAGAACAAAGTTTATATAATAAAAGTTGGCTCTCATTTTATAAAATATATATCTTACATTTAGTTTGGCTGCACACTCTGCTGCATTATTCTTGTCAAGCAGCGATGATCTCTCCCAAATGGCAACCTGGCTGTGGGCTTTCCAATATGGAGTGATGAGTGATGTGCCGTGTATAAATTGTCCCACATTGGATCAGACTTATTGATTTCTGAGTGTTGGCACTTGGATCTTTTGAGCTCTGTGCTCCAGCGGCAGAATGATTACTTTTTCATCATCTCATTGATATTTTATCATTATTGTACTTCTCCTTCCTTCCATCCAAACACTACTGCCAACTGCCCCTCTGAAAAGCAATTATGCTATGGATGTCTATCATTTCCTTCTTATGAAACTGTCCATGTGCCAGGGCTCTTTTAGAATACAGAGATGTTATGGCCACAGTGTAGATGGCACTTCCACCTTTTCATTTAGAGCTGTTCCTATGTGCTCAGAGCTGTTTTTGAGCTTTGGTGCTTCTCACTTCACACCAATGTGTTTGGTGCCACTGGATCCCACTTACACAGAATAACGATCGCGTTTGTCACACATTCCTTGCTGAGGTAAATATGAAGATATCACCATCATTCTTTAAATGTAAATGGTGGGTCTGAAAGGCAAAATCCGCATTTTAAGAATACCTACATTGATTATAATGTAGTTCTGCTGGCAGACTTATCATGGTGATTTACTGCACTGCGGCAACAATATGCAATTATAGAATACACAACATTAAAAATTGTTTAGAAAAGGCATCAGAATGTCATGGAGCAAAAGGGAAGAAAGAGGCAAAGAAAAGAGAAGAGAGAGTGCTGTTGTTCAAAAAAAAAAAAACTGCTTGTACTCTGTCTTCAGAGTGAAGCTGGTAGTAGCTCATCCCATCTGGAGGTGTGTTAGGAGGCGTGTTGACAGGAGCGTTTGATATGTTAGAGGGGGGAAGGGAGCCTGCTGAACTGCACCACAGCATCATATCATGACATCAGATAAAATGAGAGGAAAGTGCAGAGTCAAAAACCTTAAAGCTGAACCAGGCAGGATTTGTATGTAAAAATCCACCTATTTTAATTAATTTTGAACTGAGGAAAGAACAAAATTGCCATTAATGAACCATTTTGCACAAGTGAAATGTGTGTGTTGAGCTCCATAACTGGAAGCGAAACAACTGAGAGCAAATTACCAAATTGTAACTCAACAGGAGCAGTGCTGCAGAGGAAGATGAAAATGTAAATGCTATATTTTTTTCCTGTTGTTGTTTTTGGTGTCCTTAAGCATAGTGGTGCTAAAAACTGGAGGCCAGACCCTTTTTATGGGGCATAGAGGCATCATGGTGGAGCAGATGTGGCTGTAGAAGTGGAGTACATCGGCAGTTCGATCCTGGCTCCTGCTGGCTACACATCAAAGTGTTCTTGAGCAAAACACTGAACCTCAAATTGCTCTCTCCTGCTGCTATCGGTGTGTGCGAGTATGTGTGTGAATGGGAGGCATTGTGAAGTGCTTTGTCCTGCTTAGGTAGAAAAGCGCAGTCCATTTACCATTGTAGGGGGTGAGCATAGACTGTGGATGTAGCCACAGTGATGTTACCCATTGTTCTGTGGACTACTGTTTTGAAGTACAAGATGGGCAAAGAAGTCCAGACACTCATACAGACAAGCAAAAGCAAACAAGTTAGTTTTATTCAAGTCAGGACATTATGACAGTCTCGCTTTGGGCTTCACTCTCAATGTAACAGGGGAGACTTGCGTCTAAAGAAATCATGCAGGTCATGTTCATGATGACATTTTTCAAAAACAACAACTGATTTTGTCACCAGTTTCCCCAAATCGATAATGGTTGATAAGAATTTAATTTACAGGGAGTGTGGGCAGTACATTTTTTTCCTGCTTTAAGAAGGGAACGTGACAGGAAGTCTGAGAACCAGGACTGCCTCGGCGTAGATGAACACGGTGTGTCAAGTTTACTGACATCATATTACAGGATTTCTGGCTATTTAAGTCCACAAAATTAGAAAGTCTCCCCTTGCTGCCATGTGTGAAATTAACTTGTACAGCATTAATCAAAATATATGGGCTTCTGTGCAGTTTCACACACTTATGCTGATGTGTACAGACTCACTCTTATGCATACAAATAAACATATATAAAGTGCATACACCAAATATGAAACACACACATCTCCACCATGTGCTTTGCATAACCCTGTAGAGAGGAGGGCTAACAAAGAAGTCCATAGCACCATACTGTATGCTGCCAATGTCTGCTCAGGGAATGCTGTGTGTGATTGTGTTTTCCCGCACATAACAAAACCACCCTCCCTTTCGGTCTGTCTACCTGAATCAGCACAGGACTGTCCCGCTGTCCTAACAGCATCCGGTCTAAATGAGGTGAGTGGAGTGGCCACTATGCCAAATGGACACATAAAAAGAGGACATTAATGGACTGAGGAGCGGCATAAATCTACCAGCAGAGCCTTCTGCTCCGATGCCTGTGTGAGCAGGCTGATATGGAAGGAAAGGACGAAGACGCCCCAGGTGAGACATATATCTCTGGCATCTAATTATACTGACTCTAAGTGCCAATGACATCACACATCCCACAAGGAAAACGGGAAAACACAATTATTTCTCCATTTATATGAAGAGTGTTGCAAGAAACACTCGCTCTGTGTGCTTTTTTAATATTATTTGCCTTGACATTTCTGCATTATTAAATAGTGGAGGCAGGCACCTTGTGGAAGTCTTGCTCTGATATCTGGTGCACTTCAGTATCACGTACAATAAACTAATTTGGGCTTTTTTTTTAATAATTTGTGTAAAAGCAAGTTTTATCAAACACGCTACTGTTTCTGGAAATGGTGCTGCATGTGTGTAAGTGGTATTTTGTATTCTCAACTCACTCACAAAACATGATAAAAGGATAAAGGCTCTCAAAGCTGCATCCAGAGAAGCCATGCAGCATGTAGCCACAATGTGAATGGAGATTATCCTGGTAAAAAGAACACGGAGTATGATCATTCCAGGCACTGTTAAAGAAAGTCTTCATGCCTATTCATCCAGCCAGAAAAAATGCCCAACAGGTGCTCAGTAGGCCCATTTGTACTGCAGGAAAATGACTGTTGAGGAGGTGCTTCCCATCAAATGTCCCTAGTTGTTGTGCAGAGCAGTACACAGCAAAATTATCCTCATTTCATGTAAATTCAAAATGAAATCCATCATTCTGAAAGTGAATCACTCAAGCTCTTATATGACTGATGATAAGCCTCAAGAACAAATTATGGTACTTCTTAACTAAATACAGATAACATAAGTGCTTTGTTGACAAAATGAGTTCCGACTGGATCTATAAGAGACCTTGAAAGGTAAAAATATGAAGCACTTCCACATAGATTAATGAGTGTTTTGGTGTTCTCCATTGGTGATTGTTAGAGAACAGCGGAGTCCAATCATGTGCTGTGGCCAAAGAGGGTTTCCCTCCAAACAATCATGACATCATTTGGTTTCACAGTTAGTTGCTCCCTTTTTTATGGAGATGCAGGCAGTGAATCAGTGCTAAGCAACAACAGTTGATGTGCTTCGTTGGAAGAGAAACTTCAGAGCCATGGCTATCTGAGGAACATTTTAGAAAAATACTAAAAAGACCACAATGGCACCAAATATATTCATGTGTGCTGTTCAACGCATCAATAATATAAAAAATTGGCCTAATTTAGTCTGGCTTTTCTTACAAAAATCCAAACACCACAATAAGAGCATTTTTATATATGCAAACGAATTCAACAAGGCCATGTGAATAATGGCCATGCTCCTTTAGCTGTGCCAGTGTGAAGCAGCAAGACCATGCAAATTTGATAAAATGAAATGCTGGAGGCATCTGAGGCGTTAGATATGTCGCTCAATCTACATCATGATGAAACAGCAGCACGTAGTGTGGCAATGGCTGTGGTTAAGGGTCTTCAAAACGAGAATGTTGACCATGAGTTGTTTTCTGTTTAATTGGAGTGAACTGGTTGGAAAATTAAATAATTCATTGCAGATTCAGCATAAATGTGTTTGGTTTGTTCGGTTGTTTGTTTTTCACATAGGTACAAATGCTTTTGAGTCACAATGGAACAACAGCTAATGGATTCTTGAGCGTAAGAAACTATGGCACTTTTGTATGCATTGGTGGGATGAAATGTCTGACTGCTTCCCTCTGATGTTGCAAAACAGCACTTCACTCCATATCACCATATTACACCATATCTACATTTTTGCTTGGGGCTTAGCACACTTTATTTCAATAGGGAAAGATCAAATGGAAGTGTGTACTATCCTTGTTAGCAACAGAACAGTTCCATCGATGTGAGGCATCCTCATTAAGTGTAGACCCATATGAAGATTCAAGATAGGGCAGGATTCCCCACAGTTTATATATGCTGGTGGTAGTAAAGCCTGCAGGTGCTTGATGGAAATGAAGTCAAAGAGAAGGCAGGGAAGTTACACAGTAGTGGGAATGAAGGGCAGAATTGCAATTATATTTAAAGAGCATCCAGGGAGCAGACATGTCACTGTCCAGTCAGATGTCAGAATTGTGAATGTAAGGACTTTGATTGCATTATCTACCAGAGGCCTCAGAGTTGTGTAGCCCACCTACTGTATCCCCTAATATATCAGGGAAGGGCCCTGAATTCTTACCTGAAATAAAATAATATACAAGAAATGATAGTTAGGTAATGTAATCTGTTCTCTATTGCCCTTTAAGTTTTTTAGGTGTCTTGAGTCTTTTAATCACTGCAAATTAACGGTAAATAGATGAACTGTAATAATTCTTTCATCAGTTACTTTAAACCCAAGTGTTTTTTTTTTTTTTTTACTATGAATGAAATAACCAAAATTCACACTGGAATCAGTGCTAAGAATAGTAAACTCAATTATTTACTACTATTATTTATTTAAATATATAAAACAAATAAAATGCAGTCTTTTTGAAATAGCATATACTTTAGTCTCTTTAAACCACTTGTTACTCTGATATTAATGATATTCAATTATCCTTTTTTTTTTTCTTTAAATAAAATGAAATAAAATAATATACCAGTGAGCCCACACTCACCAAGCTCACACACACAGTCACAAACCGGCAATTACCTCACTAATTTCCCCTTGTTGCAGGCCTGATGTGATGCTTGGGTACAGTGAGGCTTAAAACTCTCTGTCCGTTTCACTCAAACGAGCAGCAACTAAAATGGTACCTTAATCCAACAGTGAAGTCAGTTTGGCGGTATAATGCAGTCTCTCGAACCAGCAGTCAGCCATCAGGATACTTTGGAGTTTTCTCTGCGTAGCTTCATCATCATCTTCTTCTTCTTCTTCTTCTTCTTCTTCTTCTTCTTCTTCTTTAAATCTCCTCTTTGGAAAATATGAATTACAGAATTATTAGAAAGCTGAGTTAGATACATACTTTACACTGACTTTTTCTTACACATTGTGACTCAAGTGACACACATCCACACACCACTTCCTTTTCCTGCCTTTACCTTCAAAATAAAACACTCTTCAGAATAAAATAAACGTTAAGTCAACATACTTATATCTTTACATCAAGACTTTTTAAGCTTATTTACTCCACAGAACTGTTAAATCTTTCATGAAACATCTTTTTTAACCTTACTTATGATGTATCTTTTTATGAACTTCCTTTTTAACCTTATTTAAGATGCTTTTAATGTTTTAACAAATTTAAACATGAACTTTATTAGATATGGTTTTTTTAACCAGGTTACAGTTGGAAGGTTCTGTTGGAGCTGTTCTTTGGTCTGCACTCTTCTGAACAGAGACCACTGATGTTGTAGGTGAAATGTGCACTCTGCTAGATGGGCATGCCTATTACAACTGGGACCATTTTGGGCTTCACCTTCCACGTCTGTTCCAGGTGTTCCCCACACCCTGGTAATTCCTGATCATCTCATACTCCTTTTTTCTGATGTTACTGTCAGCTGGGATTGCCACATCAATCTATCTATCTGAACCATCTTCATTACAATGAGAAATTATTCTTCTCTTCAACTCCCCTGCCTTCTCCTTCACCAGGTGCACTGCCACCAACAGTAACAGCTTTTGTGTCTGAAGGTCACTACCATTGCACACATTGTAATTGTAACATAACAAGACCTTGACTAAATGCTACCTCAAGCAATATTCCCCTTCTTCTCCTATGATCTTGTGTAGACCCTTCCATCTCTTGAAGTGGGTGCAAAGCAGCAATGACTGTATAGTGCAAAAACATTTCAAGGGGATCTGAGAGGCTTACAGAGGATACCTCTAAATATAAAATGACTCAGCTTTACAAGTAACACAGCCATTAACAGCAACATGCCACGTGTTGGAACAAGAATGAAGAACACCCATCAACTTCAGAGCAACATGTTGGCATTGGAGTCATGAGCTACACCTGGTGATACAGGTGCAGTAATGAGTGCAGCCATTAGTGACTGGCTCCTGTGTGGATGAAGAGTGGCCATTTTTGCTTATGTGATAGATTTCTGTGAGCCAGGATGGAGTTGCCTCTTGGTGTTTAAACTCTCGGAAAGTCAATATATGAATTAATGAACAGGAGTAAAAGCAACATAGCAGAAAATAACTGTATTTGTGTTCCTATACTGAACTTGAACCTCATCACACATCATCAGATAATCACTATGAATTTGTGACTATAAACAGCTTGCTCATACAGATGATAGAGTAGAAAATCTATGCAACGGTTTCACCAATCTTGGTATGCTGTGTGTTACACAAGGGTCATATCAAAATCTATAAGGTCTGGTTCATCGATGAAAAAGTCATAGCTGCAAACAGCAAAGCAGCATTCAGCAGCACATAGATGCTGTAATGGGCTCTTGATGTCAGATCATCTTGAAATGTGGTACCTACAAACAATATGTGTTGATACTGAGTACATCCCTGTATTTTCTCAATAATTGGCTTATTTGGGCAACATACTAGATTTACATTAAGGAAAAAAGCAGCCTTTCAATTTAATCCTGAAAACATGCTTTCAAATGTTGTTAGATTCATGCTTTTTTTTCTTTTTTTTCTCGCCAAGGATGTTGATTCAACCTTGGCACGTGGATTCTCCTGCTCTATGTACAATTTATCAAAAGATGTTGGTATGCTTTTTATAAAGTCAACTGTGAACTTGAGCAGTGACTGCCCCAGTATTAATGGTGCCTGGGAGTGATTAGACCTCTGCCCTGGTTGTTGTGGAAAGGTTCACCCTAATAAAAGCAAATATGATTCCACCAACATATTGTGCAGACTTTAAGTGCATTTCTGAGAAGTCAGCAAAATGAAATGTGAAACTGCTATTCAAGAGGATGTGACTGCATTATTTATTAAATACCAGCAACTGTGAATCACCATATCATATCATATCATATCACTGAAGCAATGAAAATTTCATTTGTGCACCTGGTCTTCTGATCCCTGTGCAATCTGTGGCATTTTTGTCAGCCACTATGGGCTTAGAGAGGAGGCTGACATGCATCCAAGAGGAGGTCTAATCAGGCCAGATAAGTGAAAGCATCTATACAGATGAACCATAGGCATGTAGGAGCAAAATTATTACTATAACTATCTATAATTTTGTTTTTTAATCCAGTCTTGAAAACACCTTATCAAATGCTGCTTGTGGCTGTGTCTTGTTGTTCAGGTTTCTGCCAGTTTCCTTTTACCTAACCTTTACTTAAAAAGAAAGTAAGGTGCTTCTGTGTGGCAGAGAACAACAGAAACACAACAAAGGTCTTCATCTTTGTTTAAATACAGGGTGTTAGTGTTATGTTTCATGTAGGATAGGACTCAATAGCAGACAGCGAGTAAGGGAAAATAGGAATTTATTGAATGTTTGAAGAGGTAACTTGTGGCTGGGAAGTCCAGAGAATAGCAGGTGAAGCATGAGGGAATGAGGAGGTGTGCAGTTCCAAGATACGCTGGAGCGCACAGCACTCAGGTGGTGTGAGTGCTTGTGTGGCAGGCACATGGTGATGGAGGTACAGGTGAAGCAAAGTGGTGGTGGTGGTGGTAGAGGGTTGGAGGCTTGTGGCAGGTGGAGGTTAGAGGCTGGGCAGCATAGTGGCAAAGGCACTGGAGATTGTGCTGGTGAACTTACTGATCACTGAGTAGCAGAAACAATATAGCAACAAGGCTTCAGCAGCCCACAGTCTTTATACTGTGCTGATTATGATGAGTCCCAGCTGTGTAGGAGCCTGCTCCCAGCCACCTGGAGAACCACACCCAGCCTCTGCCAAAAAAGGAAGCACAGGAAACACATTCTCACACATCTCCACAGCACACATCCATCCATCCATTTTCTATACCGCCTATCCCTTTCAGGTTTGTGGGGGGGCTGGAGCCTATCCCAGCTGTCAACGGGCGAGAGGCGGGGTACACCCTGGACCGGTCGCCAGTCAATCGTAGGGCAACACACAAGACAGACAACCATTCACACTCACACTCACACCTAGGGGCAATTTAGAGTCACCAATTAACATAATGAGCATGTTTTTGGTCTGTGGGAGGAAGCCGGAGTGCCCGGAGAGAACCCACGCATGCACAGGAAGAACATGCAAACTTCACACAGAAAGGCCTGGCGGCTCGAACTGGTGACCTTCTTGCTGTGAGGCACGCGCACTACCTGCTGCACCACCATGCCACCCACAGCACACAATAACTTCCAAACCACCACAGTTAGGAGCTGGTGTTTTGTTTTTGTTTTTTTTTCTTTCATGATGCTGAGGCATCTGAACAAGACACTCTTACAAGTCTTCTCTATTATAATTTCACGTCACAGCCAAGAGAAATTTAGCCCACAATTTGTTTGGAAGGCATGAAGATTTAATTGTCTGATTAAGTATTCACCTCACCTGGTGGAACGTACTGGCCCAAGTTTGATCCCAGCCTACAGCCCTTTGCTACATGTTATCCCCATTGTCTTCCCTCTTTCCTGTCTCTCTCCAGCTGTACTATCAAATAAAGGCAAAAAGCCAACAAAAAGTATCGTACTGTTCAGACTTTTACTCTATAGGAAATACTAGTAATGTAAGACAAATGAAAGTTTATTAAGAGTTAAGTTAAAAATTACATGGAGCTGAACCTTAAATGAGAATGGGGAACATTGTTTATGGGTTTATTTCAACAAAATTGCATCTAAGCATGAATAATTTATTCTTTCCGCTGTTTACTTTAGGGAGCCAAGGCAAAGCATTTGCAAAAAAAGAAGAAGAAGAAGAAGAAGAAGAAGAAGAAGAAGAAGAAGAAAAGAGGGTCACATCGAAAATATTTTGAAACCATATATACAGTTTCATAGTGATTATCAGTTGTGAAATTCCTTTAGAGAATTATCATGTGAACTTCTCCTGGGATAATGTGGGTCCCCTAAGCACAACATTCAGATCCACTGATTTTTTTTTTTTTTTTTTGATCAACATCAAATAGAAAGATGTGTTTGCTCTTTTTTAAAACTGTGAGTTTTATATTTGTCCTCTGTGATTTGAAGACATCTGGGTGTTCAGTTTCTGGTGTGGTTTCTTTCTGCCTAATTCCTTTATTTATTATTTATCTTTTTTCGGTGTAACTGTAAACAGGGCGTTGCGGCAAGACAGCATGCATGCACATGGCCAGCCCACTCTCTTTAAATGCAGGTTAAAAGCCAGCTATGAATAACACATTCTTGATGTGTCCCATTTCAGAGGCTCTATCCTCTAAAGGCCTCCTATACCCCATTTACACCTGGCATTAACATGCAGTGAGTATCTGGATATCCTACTTGGATAAGGAAAAATGCAAGGTTAATGCAAGGTGTAAATGCACACAGAATGCATTGGGATTAGAATGAGAACAGCACGGCCAGACCACAACTGGAGGTGGCTTGCATTGTGATAGGACTTCATTTTCACTAGTCATTTCATGTGCCTTAGGCAGACAGGATAGCTATCTGATGTATGCATGTATCCAATGTATCCAAGTAGCATTCAAGCCTGATTGAAATTCCATCACTCAGACCATCTCCAGAGTGGCTGTTTCTTCAGGAGACAGATTCTTGCCAGATGTTGATAATGTGTAAATGCCTATGTCTCCCCGAGAAGCACACATTAACTTTACTCCTCCTATTATGTGATTATGCAGTGAGTGCAGTTTGTGGAAATAGACACTCACTGTGTAGTGTCTTAAAACATCCATGATTTGTCGTCTCTGTCTTTGTGATGACAGCATATAAATGAACACAAAAGTCACAAACAGTGTTCTGTCTCATTAAAGAAAAGGACATGCATCTCCAGTGGTTTCTATACATACAATCAAATGCAAAGCGCACTGAGCTGCTGTAGCATTCATTTGATCCCTGATCTGATTGACTGAATGATCTGTGTGGGTGAGTGGGTGAACAGCGTGAGCTAGAGCCCCTGAAGACAACAGAACTGTTGTCTCATTTGTAGGGCATTAATGTGGTTCATTTATGTGTTTGTGTTCAGCTGTGAATACTTGTTAGCGAGCTAAGTGTAATTGCAGTCCCAGCCAGGTTTAGATGTAGTCTGTGCAGTGTGACCACATTATTTGAATAAAATTTTCAAAGCAAGATAAAAAGTCACCTATCTCCGGGTCTTACAGCAAGCCCAAGATAGCCCAGCAAAAGCTACAAGAAGTAGCAATGAGCTATCAAGTCTTTGCAAACAAAAAGTGATTTAAAAATGAATGAAGCTTGTTAGGGGCAGCGCTTCCTATGACTTTGGATGTTTCTTGACCACCAGCTCCACCTAATCTGCATACTGAGATCTGGTCACAATGTGTGCAGAATGGAAATGATGAGAGTGCTTGTTAATACCAGGTTAAAACGCAAATTTGTTCATGCCAGGTGTCAATGATGGCCTGATTGAACCTTCTCCTCCTTCCAAAATGAGATGATCTGGCATCACAGATACCAATTGTAAGGGTGTGTAAAAAAAATAATAATTTGGAACAAAATTACAGGTTTATCAACAGGAAGCTGACCAGCCAAGAGCATGTGTACCAGTGGTGATGGGAAAAATTTACAAAAATTGTACCAGGGTAATGATAAATACTGTGTTCCCATGTAACTTACAGGTCCTGGCTACCAACAACAAACAGCAGACTTTTTGCATTGCCTCCATTATTTACACCCAATCAAAACATCTGTAGTGATGCTGTTAAGTTTTTTTGGGCAGTCTGTAGCCCAGGAGCAGGTCATCCACAAATCTCTGGGTTGGCAGTTCGATCTGCAGCTCCTTCGGTCCACATGTTGTCGTGTCCTTGAGCAAGAAAAAAATCAGTGCCCTTATTTCTCCCGATGGACAGGACAGCACTTTGCATGGCAGCTCCGTCACCATGTGGTGTGTGGATGTATGTGTGTGAATAAGAGGCCAGTGGTAAAGCACTTTGTCCCTTAAGATAAGCGCTATATGGGCAGTCAATTTAAGTTTTAAAAACTTATAATCCAGCAGAGTAATACAGACTGTACATTATGTGGGTTACAAGATGTGTTCTGAAACAACTTTGAAAACTTTTATATATGAGAAAAAATTTCTAAGCTAGTATTTGCTCTACTGTATGGAGGAAAGAGCTTTGGGAATCACAGCCTGTGTTGTGATATAACAAAAATCAGCTCTCCCACACAGACCGAATAGATATTCTTCACTGTTTAATTAAGATTTTATTATCTGCTCCCATTTTGCATCTGAAAGGACTTCAGCTGCTATTTTTCATGTCAGCAAAAGAACATTGTTAGAAAGAAATGAAGCATCTTAAACATATGGGAGTTGAAGTAAGTCTGTGGGGGAGTATAAAACTAATATTCTTGGCTTATGAGGAACTATCAGAAGCACTTAAAGCAACAATGACAGCTGACAGAGAGTTTGGCAAAGCCGGAGAGAGACGAGACTGACAGTAGTTGGTGAACTGCAGTTTTGACTCAGTCCTCATGAGCAACCCGACACTTCCACTCAGTGATTTATTCTGTCGCAAATGATGCAGAAAATTACTTCATCAGAGGCCCCGTGTTAAATGCTTGTTTGTTGAAAAGTGCTGCTGTTTTGAATTACAGTCATGATGGGAAGTTTTTGGAACCAGGTAAGTATCCAGTCAAGTTTGAATTATATTTCCATTTGCAGTACAAACAAAATGTACCTTCCAAACAAATAGTTCACCAGTTCCTCTCATTTTCAGCTTGTTTTCTATGTCCAAGAAATACTAATGCTCCTGTTGGAAATGTAAAACACATCTCTTAACATGCACCAAATGACCAGACCCACAGAACAGCAAACTAGGAAGTCAAGAATTGGGTATAGATGATACCAGCATGCAGAGCAGTATGATATTCTGTATTATTACTTTCAGTTAGGTGCTGACATTTCTGACCCGATCCTCTAAAAAATACATTTATATACGAACACACTGATTTTCCAAAGACACTTTGGAGAAAACATAAATGCTTGAGTGCTTCAGTAAAAGTGAATAATGAACATTTTGTTATTATTCTGACATATTCATTAAAATCTTTGATTAACTCTGGCCGCCTTTCTGTTTCTTTAAAAATGTGTTGGTTGTTTCCCGTTCATGTGCAGAAGTTTTAGGAACAGCACTGAACCATTCACATTTAACAGTCATTGTTTTACTGATCCAGTGCAACTTGCAATACGTGGATGGATGTTTTAATGGATCAGCCTCATTGCACCTGTGCTGTGCTGGGTTGTATCTGTAGCCACACCCACCAGTGATGTCACATTGTACTGAGACCCAATGTGGAGAGGGCTTATGTTACTGCAGGTAAGAAAGCCACTGACGGTCTGTCAAAACAAGATTTTCAGCTGATGTTAATTTTCCCTGAAAAAAGGTAGAAATAAAAACAAACATCCATTTTCTATACCCCGACTATCCCTTTCGGGGTTGGGGGGGGGCTGGAGCCTATCCCAGCTGTCAATGGGCGAGAGGCGGGGTACACCCTGAGCCGGTTGCCAGCCAACTGCAGGGCAACATATATCGACAAACAGCCACTCACACTCACACTTAAGGACAATTTAGAGTCACCAGTTAACCTAATGAGCATGTTTTTGGTCTGTGGGAGGAAGCCGGAGTGCCCGGAGAGATGATGACATGAAACCATAAGCAGTTATATATTCTACTGCCCGGTCTGCTGTACATTAGAGTTTCACCGAGAGGAATAAGCTCCTCTCTTGCAAGGGACAAAAAAGAGTGACATTTTGGGTAAATCTGGTGAAATGTTCATTCTTTTTTAAATATTATGGTCATTCTATAAGAAAAAAAAGTCTTCCTGATAAGCAGCGGTTCGTTAAAGTCAGAGAAATCTCTCTCTCTGTGTTCTCTTCTTGCAGTCCCATTTTCCTCTGTGAATTTATTGCTCGCCTAATCAGTGACCCCTGAATGCAACTCCTAGCAAGCCTTTTTGCGTTATCTGGCAATTTCTATATCTATTTTGTCCTTTGTCCCTGTTCTTCACTCATTCTACACCATTAGAAAATGAATAGAAATGCATGAACAGATGACTCCTTAAGACATAGTATTGTTAGATCCTTATTCCTATTTATTTGCATAGACACAGTTAAAGTATGTTGTAAGAATGGAAATACTATTACCATTGGCATGCTCTCTGCCTCTTTCACCCTTTTCCCTGAATGCACCCTAGCCCCATAAATGTCCTGACTATTTTCTGTGTCAGTGAAAGCAAGACCCAGAGTCAGTTCTTCACAGAAGATGCTTGGCTGAGTGAAAGGTCTAGATATGGTGGACAAGTCAGCAGAGCAACTAGATTGAACTCAGGCTCCATGTGTGAAAGGGACCCTCTATCTCCTTCTCCCTCTCCCCTTTATGTAGTGAACTGATTGCCTGACCTCGAGGTGACCTTGGATTGTAACTCATCATTGTTATCAACCAGTCCTGTTGAACTCCCTCAATCGCACTCTTTTCAGCTGCCAGTCAATCCACCTCGTTGTTTTTGGAAAGATGAGACACATGTGAACACTTTGTGAACGCAATTGTATGCAGAGCCTTACAAGTCTCCTTTCACTCACCAGTTAAATAAAACTCCCAGTGCCCCCTCTGTGGAAAATAACAGAAATGTGTCTGCATGCGCACAGTTTGTGGGTTGCGTGCATCGTCCTCCGCAGTGTTTGTTTATTCTGTTGCTGTAGAAGGTGTTTATCTTCAGGGATGATAATTCATGTACAAGGATGATTAATTTAATTAACAGGCTGGCGAATGGTTTCTGACTCCACGTTTCTATCTGAGCAAAGCCCATTACAGAGATCTGTAAACTAAGGAAAAATAATTCCTGTAATTATAAAAAAAAAAGAAACACAAACAGCATTTCTGTGTAAGTGGTTACGTAATTTATTTTTAAACAGTTGTTGAGAGTTTTTTGAGACATTTCAGGAAATGTTGGACACATTATGTGCCTGTGGACTTTATTCTTTTTTTTCAGATAAAATAAAAAATATTTCTGGCCGAAGGCAGTGCTCATTGGAATTGCAGAGCAGTTTTAGTTAGCCTCCCTGCTGGGTGCCAGCAATGTTGACACCACAGATGGCTTTAACTTTTTGGTGTTTTAATGGGCATGATATGAAAAATTGGGATGGCACTTTTCCCGTTTGAAAAAGTCCTTAGCAATCTCCCTCCTCTTGGTTCAAAGATGGCTGCTGATGTGAACTCCTGTTTTCAAACGCCAGCACGATTAGCCTGCCAAGTGCTGCCTAAACAGATCCACAACAGAACAGTGCATAGCTGGATAGCCAGAGGCCTTATCCAGGAAATGGTCACCTGCACCGTTGAATCAGGTGCCCTTTTGATGGGGAGTCCTGCTTTCCTCAGTCTGAAAGGCAGGACACCCTGTCTGATGATCTTTCTGGAAGGTGCAGCATGAGCAGTTTAGAGTTTGGGAGGTCATGCAGAGTCTGCTGCTGACACATTCCTGTCTGGACAAAGGAAGAAACAAAAAATGAGCCCTCCAGTGAGCCACTCTGAACTGTCACCCGTTCTGTGTGAGACTGTGTGAATCTCTGACTCATCTTTTTTTATTTAAATCAGACCTGAATGGACACGGATGTAAGCAGGAGTGAGGAGGTTACTTTACTTTTCACTGAAAATAACTAAATAAATGGGGAAAATGAAATGCTCCCCGTAGGACATATTCTTCACATGCATGCAACTTTTTTGCAGCTACTCCAAAACAACCCAGAAAATAGCCTGTAATGATTTACCTTTGTTGAGAGAGAGAGAGAGAGAGAGAGAGAGAGAGAGAGAGAGAGAGAGAGAGATTTGGTTTTTGTTTTGTTCTAGTCAAATGTGTTGCCATATAGGTGTTGCCATAATGTATGTACATTTAGCCATCTTTTGTCATTGCATCAGAATTACTTCATATCTTAGATGTAATTGTTTGCGTCATAATGTGTAAAAGACATTTTCAATGAGTTTGATTGTGACTTAAAACTTTTTCAAGATAATTTGAAAAATGTTAGGAACATCTAGCGTCATATTTAAGTTTTGTGCAGCAGCTTCTAAAAGTCTA